>NC_064441.1:2692500-3311250 GCF_023343835.1 Lagopus muta
CCATGTGTTAGTATCAATACACTCAATTTTCCAAATCCACAGGCTCTGAGTTACCATCTTCAGGATATCTGATTTGGCTGGGTCAAGCACATTCTAGCTCTTTCTTTGTGACATATTTTCCTCCCCGAAACCTCACTGTTCTTTTGTCTTCTATATCTGCCCTGGCAGAGACTGAAAATGTCAGTATGTCTTGCTATTCGTTTGCTGTTTGAGCTTACCTAACTCTGGAGTAAAATTCTCATGCTTGTTACAGAATAGTTGTGTTATGTTATTGACTTCGCACTTATCATCAGCTGATTCTCCTTAAAACCTCTTTTAAAGTAATATGAAGTGTCAGTAGCTGTTTCTAAAGTTTTTTGATATATTTTCAACTATTTCGTCTTGCAATAAGTTCACAGACTCCGCTATAATGAGAATCCCACTGTGCCAAGATTTCTTGACATAACTCTGCCCAGATAGACAGCTTCAGCCCTAAAGACATTGCCTCATGAGTACAAATAAGGAAGTCACTGCGTGCTGAACTTGTGCAGAGAATGGAAGTTCATTGCTTTGAGAAAAGAACACAGATTTTATGACTGTAGATGCAGCTGGAGCTCTGCTCTATACATCATTTAAGGATTTTCATCTTTACAGGCTCCTGTTACTTTATAGGTTGTAGCTTGCATCTTACAATGTGTTTCCACTTGATTTTTGCTTACTTTCTAAACTGTTGAAGTTTGCATCTCATCTCCCCTGAAATAGGTGCATTTTCTTTAACCGAACTGTTTAGAAGTGGAATGAGAGCAAAAGAATACTGTACCTTCCTGAAATGGAAGAAGGATCTTATAGGGAGAAAAGTTGTTCTGTGTTTCTTACTGTTGAAAAATACTAAGTAGGCTACTTCAATTTTTTCCTACCAATTTCTTTTCCTAAGTTACTCAGTAACATGCAGATGATTCTCAACTAGATTACGAAGGCATCCAATGAAGTTCAAATCTCTCTCTAGAAAAAGAAGAACATTGGTCTTATACTCTTCTCTTAGATGGTCAGACTTGATGATCATAATGGTGTTTTCCAGTTTATGATTCTATGATTCCTCTAACTCTGACAATACAGAGTTTGCTCACTTCTTACGTACTCCAAAACAGCGAACATACTTGATGCTTTCTGCTCTGGGAATACTTCAGTGTCACTCTTAGAAGGACTGTCATGAGATTCTACTGCTTTATAATTAGGAAAAATATTTCTCAACATTTCTTGAAAGTAACATGATTGCTTTACGAGTATTTCTTCTAAACTCTCATGTCAACTTTTGTATTTTGAAGATGCGGCTGTTAGGCAAGTTGACTCCTACGTTTTCATTTTTTATTCTTCAGAACATAAATCTTTTTAACTTCACTGCAAGATCCAATTTCCAGGTCACTCGTTCTGATAGATGACAGACTTGTAAATCTCACCCAGAGTTGTTCACACATAAACTTAAAAAGCAAGCAAGATGGAAACTTTTAAAGCCTCGTACTTCACTATGAACTGAACCAGCACAGTGATGCCTCTTGCAGATTAAATAAATGTTAAAAGCTATTTTACTTCTTAAATAATACATGAATTACCACAAATTGTTAAAAAAAAAATAATTCTATAAGTGCTGAAACCTTCAAAGTCAAGAAAACATAACCTGAGCTAGAAAGATATATTACAATACTGTTCCTTTGCATTAATATACACATATGGCAAGGGAAGGTGATGACAATGTCTTCTAGTAGGCTATAAACTCTACAGAGCAATTAAAAAAAAAAAAAAAAAAAAAAAAAAAAAAATTAAAAAAAAAAAAATTACTTACCCTTTCCTACAATCAGAAACAAGAGAAATACAATCACTCTAATTGTTGCTAACCCTTAAATGAGGGTGGATCCTGGCTCCACCCCTCATTCTGGTGGACTTGCATTGCTTGCACCTGAGCTCCCTGTGTTAGCCAAGTTCAACCATTCGTTTAGGCTGTGACCTGGCAATTCCATTGTAGTATGCAAACTGATACTGCGTTAAAAAGAAAGGAAGAAAGGAAGAAAGAAAGAAAGAAAGAAAGAAAGAAAGAAAGAAAGAAAGAAAGAAAGAAAGAAGGTGAAAAGCACTGACATATGTGAATATCTGCATCATTTTAGAAGAGATGGAAAACACATGAGAATTGACATCTCTGTTATTAGCCTGTTTTGCTGCTCGTCAGCCCCAGTACCAGGCTTTGTTACTGGTTGCTCAGGCCAACATTATGCATTTTGCTGCCCTTGTAATTGTAAAATTTAATAATTTTCAAGCACTGCCTATTTTGGAAAGGAAAGGTAAAAAATTTAAATGCTGGTTAGTGTCTAACAATATTAAAGAAGATAATGTAACTGCTTATATGATGTTCTGCAAGAGAAAGAGGAGAAAAGACAGGCAGAGGGATTTTTGAAACAAAATTGAATGTTTAACTTAACACACTTTGATAGGGATACTGACACATTCGTATTTCAAAGATGAAAATTTAACAATGGAATGTTGGATATTTTTAGATTCTTTTCAGTTCCCAATAGACTGAGTGTGTGGTGTGAAAGATTTCCAAACCACATGTTGCCCTGCTCATGTTCCCTTTAAAGTAATTGGAGAAGCTATTACTGACTTCTAAGGCAATGGATTTATGCTTTGTCAAAATGTTGCAATTTGGTTAGGTATAATAGGAAGATTTTTATAGGAAGATTATTACTTTATATTCTATTTAACCACACATGTTTGAAAAACAGTTTGCCATAGTAGTAAGATTAGATTTTTTTTTAATGCTGTGTATCATCTGCATGCTTTTAGAGAGATAGTATTGTTAGCAGAAATACCAACACAAACAAAAATCAAGACAAAAAGATGCATCTTTCTTTCTCTTATCAGCAAGCTCCAAAAAAATACTTCCAGTCATTCCATATTCTCAATAGTCAATGTCATCATTTAAGTCAAACATAAATACAAAAGAAAGAATAGGCAGCAATTACTTATCTTTTTCACTTAATTTATTTTGCGGTTCCTTTCTGTAATTGTGCATCTTACTTCTTATTTTATATGTATTATTGAAGGTATGAAGCCTTTGCTAAACGTGTGGCTGAAAGCAAATTTCAAATGTGATGGGTAAAATTGATTAAGAGCTCTTACCAGAGATAATAGGCTCTGAGGTCTCCAGCTCTATCAAGACCACAACCCTTGCTGGAAATATAATGAAGGAATAAACTGAAAGAAACGAATGATTCAACCCTAAACTTCCAGGAAGCCTGGAAATACTCTACCAGCTTGCAGCAGTAGTACATGCACAAGTTCTTTTTTATTTTTTTTCATTAAAGTTTAAGAAGATTTGGAGCAGATCTTGTATAAAATATATTCTGCTCAGAATGCAGACTCTATAAAGCTTATCTCTGTCAAAATTCACCCTGGTTCTATCTTTTCTTAATCCCCCCTGTAAACCACAGACAGTGATTACCATGGTCTATATTTTACCTATAGGGGCCAGGAGGAGGGCATGTCAAAAACAACATGGAAGCATAAAAGGATGTCCAGTCCCAGGAAAGCTCTCTCTGGTAACCCGTCTCTGCATGTGCTTAACTCTGCAGGTATATATTTGATATGAGAATAGTGTTAGAAACATATTGCAGGAACTTAAAATGAGATAAAGATCTTTGTACAAGAGTAAGATCAACCTTTGTGTAAGGACACCTTTTAATTTTTGTGATTGCAGTTCCTTTCTGCTCTTGTCCTCCACATCTTGTGATGCATAGGTTTAATTTGTTGCTTTTCAAATTCCTACTGGCATCAAGGCCTCGTAAACGTTGGCAAAAAATCCCTGTTAGATTCCATGTTATAAAATTGAGAGGCCAAGTCTGGCAAATCAGTCCTCCTAGCTGAAACTCCTCCAGGTTCCATGTGAATGGATAGCTCTGACCTGCACCTGCTTCATTCTGCAGTGTCTTTATGTGGCATTGAACATAATTTTCCAGATGAACCTTCAGTAACATCTCTCCCATTGCCAGGGTGCCACGCCGTGATTTATCTTTCATTCTCCTGTTTGCCCTGTGTGGAGCCTCTTGCTACTGGGCAGATGGTTTTATTATTTGCAATCACCACAGGATCTCTCTTATGATTTCTTTATTCAGCAATGATTTTCATGTTTATTTTTGGTACTGAGATTATTGCCTTGCTTTTGCCAGCGCTGGGCTGTCTGTATTCAGCCATAAACCAAATCTACTCAATCACTGCATATCTAATTGTTCTGCTGTATTTTACTATTTTTGTGTCATCATTAAATGTAGTGATTCTGGAAATTGAACACCTCTCTGCCTCACTTGTTTCTCAGATAATTCCACCATGATGACCTAGCAGCTTTCCTTTAGACATGCATTTTTCCTTTTGATGCTCATTAGATGCACCCCTGTCCTTGCCTAAGTGGGGGAATATTTTAAGTTACTCATAGAAATTCATATTTTTCTGCTTTATGTTTTTGTAGCACCTTTACCTATTGTTAAAGTATGGACAGAACTCATCTGAGCCACCACCCTTTTTTCTGTCAGAATAATAAACTGTTTAGAAGGACTGAAAAAATACTTCTTTTTCCACTTGGTCAATCACCAGGTGATATGATTCTGTATTTGTGTTCAAGCAAACATTTTTAACACTAGTTTCTCTCTTAGTACTTGGAATCCTTCTGTGGCACAAAATCCAGTTAGAGCATTATCATCACTCGAAGCAGATAATGCGATTTAGGCTATTAGTGTAGATGGGCACCACACTAATAACTGCCCCTAAGTTAGGTTACATTTTTGGCACAAGAAGAGGAATTATTAGGTAACATGTTTTAAATGTGATCCATTGCAAAATATTTTTAGCCAGGGCTAAATGTAACTATGCTCTTTTTGGTGCCCAGGTAGAGTATTTTAGCAGTGCTGCAGACCCACATGCTGATTAAAACTGTAACTTCCTTCTGTTGCTTTTGTATGGACTGGAAGAGACTTATACTTGAATAGTGGTTACACACTGCTTACAATGTCTTCTAGACAAAGCCTCTGTAAATGAAACTCTTTCAATAGTAGAAAGGCCAAAAGTTTTTTTAATATAACCTAGAAATGACTCATAACTGAGGAAGATGTGGAATTACCATCCAAGCTCTCTCACTAAAAAATCATCAAAGTGGATTTGTTTTATTTCTGTACTTTGTATGCTTGTTTTTTGGGCTAAGATCCTCCATTTCCTCATTCTGTCAGACTGCGTTCTTTTATTTTGCGAGTCATTGCAATGATTTGAATAAAGAGCTGCTCAAAGTCTTCCCCCCAAATTGCTCTGCTGCATCGACAGATACAGTCTCACTGTACAATACCTATTCCTCAACGTTGGGAATGGAAAAGCAATGCAGACTCCTTGAATTTAGTTATAGACCAGACATTTTCCAGCATCAGAATTGAAGCACTGAGACTTGGCTCCATCATCAGGCCTGCGATGCTGGTGTTTCTCTGACCATACTGCTGCGATTCATCAGCTTGGAGTGATGGAGCAAAGAAAGCAGAAATATGACATGTGCTGTGTGATGACACTGGGCACCTCTTACAGCTTTTTTAGCCCTCTGTGACACGTTGACACTCTGTAGTCGTGCCAGTCTTAGGTTGTGGTACAGGCACAGGCATTGAGCAAGTCCCAACTCAGCAGGATGCAGTGGGACCTCATGAGCACATGAAGCTGATGTCTTCATGGACTTTGAGGTCCATCTCATCTCTGTGTGGAGTGGACTTTTTGTGAAATATTTTCGTCCCTCTTCATTTCTAACTCCAGAGTACAGCTGTAGGTCATTACTTTGAGTTCATACACCCACTGAACCTGTGTTCATTGCTGGACATGCCTGTTCCTTGATCTTATGTTTTTGGCTCTTAATCTGAGCATTATGATTAGATTGCTTTTTGAATGGACTCCAAGTCTCCTGTGCTGCATTTGACAGTTTCCAATAAACCTACATTTCTGATTCATGGATACCACAGCTATAAAATTTGGCACAGAATAATTTTACCTAGCAGTAAACAAGATGAAAATACAGAAATCAAAAAGACTTTTACAGGTAAAGGTTGTTACCCCTTGTGCTCCTTTTATTTCTTTTCTTTCTCTATTATAAAGACATTTGCAGAATTCAGCTTTCCTGTTACACTGTGCATCCCAGTTTCATTTACTACAGAAAATACCTTTTCATTCATTCAACCATGAAGCTATCGCTCATACAAATGGATTTTTCTATAAACATCATCCTGTGTAGTCAGGTCTGGATCACATCAGAAAAATCTGCTTGAAAAGAGCAGTTGTAACACTGCCTAACCTTCTGTTTCTCCTTTGCAATCAGCAGCTCTTCTACCTGAAGTCCGTCTTAAACCCGCAAATCTCCTGTATCTTTTCATCTTTTCATCTTTTTTTTTTCTCTTTTCATTGCATATAGTTTGCAAATTATTCTTCGTCTGATGTCTGTTTTTATACAGATCACCACTAAGGTGTTTCCCAGCAGCACCTACAGTCTCCAAATTATCCATCCTCTGCATTCTCTTTTGATGGCTGTTACAGCCTTCTTCACGAACATGCAGTATTCCTCCTTGGAGAATTTCAATAGCCTATCACAGTTCCTCTTCCCCCTGTACCACAAACCTCTTTTCATTTATCAGCCTTTTATTCCTTTGCTTCTCCCTTCCCTTCCCTTCCCTTCCCTTCCCTTCCCTTCCCTTCCCTTCCCTTCCCTTCCCTTCCCTTCCCTTCCCTTCCCTTCCCTTCCCTTCCCTTCCCTTCCCTTCCCTTCCCTTCCCTTCCCTTTTCCTGTAACCGATGTAACCAACATCTCTTTTCAGAAATACAGTATGATCCAATCTAACAGTGGCTGTGAAAACACCCATTCTTCCAACAGCAAAATGTGGTACAGCAGCCAGACCAGAGCTGCTTCTCTTTGAGATTAAACATTAATTCCAGTTCTTCAAACTTTCGTTGAAATTGAAAGGAAGAGTGGTCATTATTTGAAAATAAGATTTAGTTTTCAGTTTATGAAAACTGAAAACTTCGACTCCATGCAAGTAAATCCAATAGTGCTGCTATGGTGAATGTAGACAAGGAGCCCAAGAAGCCTAAGCAGCAGAGATGAGGATGGAATGACTAAGGCTAATGAAAAGAGAGACTTTACTGGGCTTTCAGAAAGTAGAATCAGTGGTTCAATATTTACTGGTCTGAGATGGGCACCTGCAGAGTAAATATACTGCTAAAATCCCCTGGGCCTGGCCAAAGAAGTGGTCAGGACTGCAAAGCTTGCAGCAGGCTGCCGCAGTAGTAGGAGCTACCACCTAAGGGATGCGCTACATTTCCTGACACAGCAGCGGTGCAAAGTCTCTCTTCAAGGAAAAATTAGTCTTAGGTAGAAAGCAAATGTTTACCCTTGCTTTTGTTCAGTAAGCACTGCAGCTTGCTGGGGGAGGAAGAGTTGGTGTTGAGTTGGGGAGCTGCAAGCCAAGGGACTACGTTTAGGATGAGTAAAGGCATTGAGTTTACAGCTATCAGCTGCTGAGTGAAAACGCTGTGTCTGAACTGAGGGCTGCAACAGGCAGCAGAAAGCACAGGGGCGTGCTTACCCCTCCCAGCTGTGTGTCAGCTGTTAATCTCTGAACTACCCAAACTGTAATAGTAAATGAGAAAGAAGTGAGTAAATCAGAAAGTGCTAAGAGACAGTGATTTTTCTAGAAGCTCTTGGAAAGTTGAAAAGTAGCATCTGCCTTTCTACACTGATATACCATGCTTGTCACAGTTTTTGAGACAATTTATAACTTTTTGCATGTGAACATGCTTTCTTAGCCTATCTGTCAGCATCTCTTCTTTACTTCCCTCTATGTAAATTAAACAAACATGACAAAACTTGCATCATCAGACTCAATGGAAGCTCTTGCCAGCTGCTGCCACGTTATTGAGTAATTCATCATTGAGATGGTAGTGAGTTTGTAATGATGTATTGCATCGATGCATCATTAGGGGAACTGTGTTCTTTGATATATTAGTCAATAACAATTGTTAGTAGGAAAATATTTTGAAAAGTCAGACTCCAGAATCTTTTTTTAAGGATTGTCCATAAATACACTGTAAATGGAAGATATTGACAGCTCATGTTCTTATATTGTCATCTTTCTGTGTGTGAAAGTGCATAACAGGTGGCTCATGAAATCACCAGGAGTTGTTTGGTTTTTTTGGGGGGTGGATATTCCTTTCTTACAGTTTTCAAGCATAAATAGGTACAAAAGGAAATAATGAGAGACAGAAAAGAAAGGATCCATCTTCACTTAACTAGTAAGGCAGCAAAATGTCCCTCAAAACCTAAGGATGATGTTTTGCCAGCCTAGTTCAGGTATGTCACCAGCAGCTCTCATGCAAGATCTTGGCAGGATTTAGGCTTGATTTCTCTATCAAACTGCTTAGCAATCCTTTTGATTTTCCATTTAAGTGATTTCTGTACAGAAACAATCTCAAGGCACTCTCGTCTTCTGTCCTCTCTCTCTAATTAACATCTGATGCTGATGATTACAGTTTTAAACTGTGGCACATCTTTGTTACTTATCTAGGTAATTGCCATACCTATAGACGCATCTATTAGAAGCAAATTTAAAGGCATAAATGGAGCTTAATTTAAGCACTCATTACCTCATTCTGAGTGGGTGTGAATGTGCAGTATGGGTGAGCAATTACAGGTGTCAAAAGGTACAAATAAATACGTTTGTTTTCTTTATCATTTTGAAAACTTTTTTTTTCTTCAATTTTCAAGGACAGCTAAAATACTTTTTTCTTTATAGAGATAAGAATTTAACCTTCAGTATGTAAAACATTTAACAAGTATCATGACCTTATTATAACAAAGCACTTTCCTTCCATTCTTGGCTCTTTGAAGAAACTCCATTTAAATGAGCCTGACAATAAAACGATTCTTCCTCTGTTGTTATGCAAGCAAATAAACAACTTAGTACATGACTAAGCTTGTCTTAGGAAAAAGTCTTTTCAAATGTTTCTTTATTGTCAAAGATACTTTTTTCTTAAGTTGTGTTGTAGCCAGCAAATAAATGCAGAAATGTGGAATTCTGAAGAAGAAGAACATTTATGAAGTGCCAAAAGGTGGAATTAATTTCTATTTGGGATTTTTCAAGTCAAAGTTTTCACAGTGGTTTGATAACTGAAGATGTATGAGCACCTTGTAGTGCAGAGATGCTCTTGAAAGCTGCTTCTCCATGACCCATTCAGCAGTATCCAAATATTCAAAGTCCATAACATGGGAGGGGTGGTACAGAGATTGACTTATTTGGTCTCTCTTCAGTTTGAAAAGCATGAAAATGAGCTTTCTACACCAGATAATTCTCTTAAGAGAAAGGGAAAAAAAAAAAATTACTCAGTTTGACCATGGCAAATTTCACTATCTTGTGCCTTGAGCCAGTTCATAGGTATGCATGTGACACAATCACGTGGGGAAAAAAAAATCTGATTGACCACCTTATAGGAACACATGCAAAAAACTATGGAGCTGCATGACCTGAATATCAATTTGGGCATGGTATAAACAGATTCACTTTGCTAATTTTCTGACTTGTGTACTGTATCTCCACATGTATATTGAGTTTGGCAACCTATACAGGATGTTTCTGGTAGACTTTCACCTTCCCAATTGATCTCTATGGTCTGAGAACCTACTCCAGCCCATTGCAATAAGAACGTGCTTTATGTAAACATCCTTATTTCATCTGCTAAGTTACACTTCCCTCCATTTTCCTGGAATTATCTCCTCCAGAACTGAGAATTCAGTAAGAAATCTGTACCATCAACAAGTCCACAAAAACGAAAGTCTGAAGTCTTTCAGGAAAAGAGATGAGAATGAAAAATAAATAAAACTTCTTAAGACCCACGAATGTATTGCTTCCATTGGCTAAGACCATTGCCATTCACTTTTGACAATCTCACAGTTGCTATAATTAGCGTGATTCCCAAACTGAAAAATTGTTTTCCAGAAATAATCCAAAAAATAATCCTGATGACTGTCTGCATTGACAAAAATTTTGACTTGATAATATCAGCATTTTCAGACTAAAATGAATTATAGAAACAAATCCTGACTCCAGAGTTATTAATGTTCTCCCCCAGTTGCAAGCAAACAGGAACAAAATTATGATTCAGGGAGATGTATTTGTAAATAACTCTCAGGATATCCCTCAGGACATTGTAATTATGCAGCAGTGCAGGTCTTTTAAATTAACTGCAGTGCAGCTGCTGACAAAACGAGCCATGTTCCGTGCTCACCTGAGGAACCACTGTAGAGTTTTCCCAATAATAATGAAACCAGTTTTAGAGAAGCTGAAGCATTCTTCTCAAAGACTGTTGGTAGCTTATAACACCTTTCAGTTTAGTTATGCAATTCTTGTCTTTTATTTTTTTCTTTTTTTTTTTCTTTTTTCTTCTGATTTCATTTACCATTTAGCAGAAATACAGGACGAGAAGAAATCTTCATCAGGTTAAAAAAGAAAACGATGTCCCTGATCAGTGTTTATCTTCCTATTTAATTTTAAAATTATATTTAGTGTCTTGGCTCTCCAAAGCAGATGGACCGTGGGCTTGCTGTAAATCAGCCTTAACAGTGCTGTCTCTTTTAATGCTTTGGGTTGTAAAACGAAAGGTGTTACTGGAATCGTAACTGGAATCCACAGTGCATCTTTTCTCGTTCTTAATGCCCTTTTATTGTTACTTTTTGTTTGTCATTTCAGCGTGACTTAATTTTACTTTCTTGGTAACTAAAAATTATGTCTTACATTGTTTGCTAAGTGTTTTGCTCGGTAAGTTCCTATTGCTGCTGGTGTTGTGCTGCCTGGATGCAGTTTACGTGCTGCAGTTCATTTGTGGTTCTACCTTTCTCCTGCTGTGCAGTTGTTCACAATGTCACGCCTAAGTAGCAAGCAGATGATATCCCTAATAAATCAGAAAATTACTTCATATTTTATATTGCCAAAAGATGACAGCATGAATATAACACAGGACACAAATCCGATAATTCTGCTCTGTTCTCTAAGTTTTGTGTGGTTTTGCAAATTCTACTATGTCTCTATTATTTTTTATGGATTTATACCATACTACTGGCCCTACTTTTGTCAGCCCTTTTTAGATCTTTAGCATCAGTAAAATGCTGTCTGTAACATGCAGGTAAGGAAAGGAAGAACCAAGCTGCAGATGGATTGCACAAAAAAAGTTGGGACAGTACAGTCTGAGAGCTGTACAAAGTTATCCATCTCCCTGCTCAGCCAGGAGCTCATCATTCCATAGCCTGGTACAGTAGAAGAACCATATATAGCAGCTTTGATCAAATCAGAAAGAACTTTCTGTTTCCAGCAGAAAGGAGCTAATCCTTAGACTCTGTTAACTTCTTTGTTTTGCTTTCCTTCCTCATGCCTTTGAGTCAACTTTGAAGTTGACGGTAAAGATCCTAATTCACTATTTTCAGATTCCTCTAGTTTCACAGAACTGTTTCTCCATAATATCAACTAAGTCACCAATTTTGTAAGTAGGTCTACATTGGGTATTTTTAGGAAGGGTCCATATGTGCAGTATGACTGTTGGAACATATCAGGAAATAAAATTCTCCAGTAAGCTCAGCTCCGAAATTATCACCTTACTACTTTGCTTGAACTAAAGACAGAGTTTCTTGCACCTATCCTTTCCTCCACTTATCTTGCAGATGTTTCACCATCAGTCAAGGAGCATCTTGGCTATAATTTTGCTGGAAAACATACCAAACAACAAGTTAGATTTGTAACTAAAAAGCAGAAAAGAAAAAAATTGGGGGGAAAATCTCAACTTGAGGGTGGCTTTGAGGGAAAGATATCAAGGTCTCTGGAAAACAAAGGAAAAAATCCGTTACCAGCATCATAGGAACTGAGGGGAAAAAAAAATATGTATGCATAGGCACTGCGCAAATGGGGTTAAGCTGCCATGGCATAGCTTTTTTTCCAATATAGCTATTCAACCATAATGAAGGAAAGAGCCTGTGGATTGTTTAGCTTCTGTAGCTTTTCTTGAGAAGAAATCAAAATATTACAGTATTTCATAGTAACAGAAAACCTTCCACTGACATCCCTTCTCTTTTTTTCTGAAGGTTTACCTGTTTTTACTTGCTCATGCATTGAGCCAATCTGCAGAGAGAATTAATATATTAGATATACCAAGCCAGCTCATTTTTCTTCTGTCACTTTTGCCATGATTAATGATAGTGAAAATGTGTTTAACTCAAATGACACTTCTGGTATTGCTCAGTGCTTAGATTTTTTTTTCTTTTTTTTGTTTTTGTTTGAGTCTGCTATCATTAACTAAAAATAAATTCCAGTTGAAATGCAGAGGCAGATAAAACTATTTCCTTCTATTTCTTTTTTATTCTTGCTTTCTCCCTCTGGAATGACTACATTTATACATTTTGAACATTTCCAGAAACTGTAAACCTTAAGCAATTAAGCAACATTTAAGCTTACTGTACTTTATCAATATGAGATGATATATTGATATCTTCTTTAGGTGGACACTTTCGAACTTATAATTGTTAATGTACTAAAAAGATCTCCTGGCCCTGAGGTGATTGGGCAATGAAAATCTGTCTTCCATCAGATAAACCTACTTTAAAGAGAATCGATACCTAAATCTATCACGTGCTTTTGTAATAATGTGCTGCCCTATATTGCAGGAAAAAAAATAGCCAGGAAGCCATTAAGTAGAGGAAATGCTTCTAACAAGGTTTCTCGTAAACCAGAAAGGAGACTGCAGGGAGGAAGGATGGAAATGGGTTATCATGGAATTGCAAGGAAGGAAGTTTAATGCTCAGATTGCCCTTGGGTTGAATGTGAATTCCCCTGTTGGGAATTCTCTCTTCAGGTCTCTAGGACCTGTTGGTCTCTATTTATATCTTTCAATCCTATCCCCTTAAGATGGTAACAAATAAGAGCGATGTAGCAATTATTGCTGATTATCCCTTTTCTCTCCTGTCAATGTAAAAGGGATTAAAATTCAATTCCTACCAACAGTTGGAGGCAGCAACTCCCACCAATTGCTTGCAGGAAGCAAGCATTTCCAGTGTATATTCAGACAGTACTAAGAAGCCTTGAAAGAAGTGCTCAGTACGTGTACACTTCCAGTGCTCCTTTAATCACTATTTTCAGGATTGTTAGATACTATTTTTAGTGAATATTTACACTGCACTGTGAGTGCCTCTTGGTTTTGAGTCGCCGCAAAACAAAACTAGCTATTATCAAAGCACAATATTTCATAAGAAACCTGCCCATCAACTAATTAGAAAGAGAAAGCAAACATCATTAGTGCAGGTTGGTAATACTCCGTGAAAACTGTTCAGCCACTGTGAAAACTGCTCATCCACCAACAGACTAAAATAAAAAAATAAATTATTAAGTGTGCGTTGTTAATGTTACCCTTAAAGGGAAATGAAAGGTTTCAGCATTTCCTTTGAAGAAATTTTAAGGCAGTGGATCTACTGCATGCATAGCAGCTGTCTACAACTTATTAAAAGAGCAAAGAACGAGCAAGTTATGGAGCATCACCCCACAAGAAAACCAAAGTATGCACTGTTAACAAGTATTATTTTTATTAAATGAAACCCCAAGGAATATTATTTTTAGGATTTGGAAACTGACTTTCTTCTTCAAATTTACTGAATATGCAATGGACAAAGTGGAATAATATATCATTGAGTGTGCATTATCTGTCTTACCAGCTTGACTTCAAAAATTTCAAAGTTTTTTTTGAAAACTGCCATGTCACAGTGAAAAATACTTCTTGCTTCTCAGTGAAGACAGGTCAGAAATGTACCATATGAAGTTCAGTTGTCCTCTCACCATGTCCTATGTGACCAAGGTCATATATTGCTGAAAAGAGGAAAAAAGGGAAAGAAAAGCATTGTAGATTGACAAAGATGTAGCTCATGGGATTGATACAAAACTCAGCCGTGTTTACTTGGTTAAGAATGGGCAGCAGTATTTTTTTTAAGATGAAGGGTAAAGAGTTGTACTGCTTGGATTTCATCCTTTATTCGTGTATGGTTTTGCTCCAAGAAAAAAATCCATTTTTCCTGTAGCTTAGGGATGTGCCTTCAACTTTAGTCATCCAGCAGAAACAAACAGATTTCCTATTTATGTCATGCTTGAGACAGTGGAGTACATAACCAGAAGTTTCAATAAACAATTAAAACTATAATCTATGTTAAATGTTAGGTCAAGAAAATAAATTAGATGCATTGTGTGTTGCAGAATCTCTTGGATTTGGGTCACTGAGCCCATGTCTTCAAACCTAGTACTTGTCGTAGCCCACTTCACACGATTTTAAAATGGTATCAGATGAGCTGAATAGAAAAGACTCATGTCTTGATGATATTCTGAATTTTAATATTTCTACTGAATGTCTCTTCTTGCTCCAGGGTTGCATCCACAACCTCCTTGGACAACCTGTTCCAGTACATCACCACCCTTTGTGTGGAAAACTTCCTCCTGGTATCTAACCTAAACCTCCTCTCTCCCAGTTTTAAACCATCATTCCCCCTTGTCCTCTCAAGAAACCTACAAGTGACAGAAGCATACAAAGCAATTTTTGAAAATATATTTGCTTTCCATCTGCTGCAGTGTACAGTAGCCAGTCCATGGTGCATACTCTAAACCCCCATGAGAACTTAATATAAGTAAATCTGTAGAAAGCTTGGGGAACAACTGCATAGTCTGATCTGTGTAGTTATTTGTGTTCAGGTAAAACACATTCCTAGTTCTGGAATGAGTGGTTCTGTGTCTGCATTGCCCTGACACCACACTGACTAATGGCTGGGTGGGACATGTGGCTGAACAATGCCTTGGCCGGTAAAGTGGTTCTATTGATCCAGTAAAAGGATGATTTTGAGAGCAAATGTTCACAAAGCAGAATAAGGCCACGTTTTACTTACCTGCGCAATCCCAGAGGATGACCTACCTCTCTACTGAAGATACTTTTACGGTTGTCATCTGCACTGTAGCTGAGTGCTTGCAGCCTTCCATGGTTTTATTTTTGCAACATCGCATTTATCTTCCTCTGTCTGTGGATGGCAAGATGCAGAAGGAGTAAACAACTTTCTGAAGATCTCCTAGGAGGTTTATGGTGGGGAAGAGCAAAAAACAAAGCCTAAAAATGCGAGAGGAGTGCTGCAATCACTGCCTAGTTCTCTTCTCCAAAGGAGGAGTATGTGCACAGCGAGGGACAGAGTCTGCAGGGACCCACCCAGGGACCATGGAGCAGGATGCATGAACCACAATAAATAACACAACCCTTCTGTAAATTTATTCGGGGATGCATTAAAATTAAGTTTTCTCTGAAGCTGTATTCAGTCATAGGGTCTGTTACTTCAGCTTCAGTGTGTACCGCAGGCTTGTTTCGGTTGCCCTCTTAAACACCATATATTATTTTTAAATATGGAAAGAAGTTCCTTTGCCCAATAGATTGCCTAAGCTTTAAAATACAGAAGACATTTTAGTTTTTATGCTTACATTTTCATAGACCCAAACAACTGGAGAACGGGTGGTTCAGATGGTAACAGAGATAAAAGACTCTATAGATGAAATAGTTGTTGGTCATTTCTATTTCGTTCTTTGACATTTTACCCCAATTTTGCATCATCGCATACCATATAAAATGAAATATTTTTTCAGGCTCTTCATTTTTATACTCCTCTAAGGATACTTTGCCTAATCTCCTAAGGAGAATAAACTATCTCAAAAGTGAAAACCGACCTGGAGAAGTAGAGATGCAGAGTGATGGGCTCTTTCTGAAATTCCCAATGAACTGAATATTTTTCTTCTCCTTCCGTTAAAGCCATTTACCCTATTAAAAAAAAAAAAAAAACAACATGGTAAGATCTCATTCACTGAAAATACTTTCATTTCAACACGCCTCACCCAACATATCATGGATGTGGTTGCCTTCTGCGCCCATTGGTTAACTTAACATTACCAATTTAGGATTTAAGGCAGTGAAAAGAAGAGGTTATCATCTTCATCCTAATCCATGCTCGGTGTGAACTTCAACATTTGATTGCATTGATTGTGTCTTCAGTACAATCTCTTGCTCTTTTTGAGCTTCTCAGTGGTTCATCACAGCCAGTGTTTACGTGCAGAAGGTGTGAGGCTCTGGGATGAGGAAGTCACACAAAGTGGGGGCTTTGCTGCATCATCAGCTTCCTCAAAGATCGTGCTAAGCTCTGAGGTTTGTCAAACATTTGTTTAATGTATTGACCCGAGTGTTAGATTTTTTTTTAGTATAGCCACTGTATTAATGCCAGAAACTTTGATGGAGTTGGCAGCAATAATGGATTACACCCAAGAAGCTGCTCTATTATGTTTTGTAGGGACCAAGCTATTTTTAAACTTACAGATCCCATTAAAAAGAAAAAAAAATTGTCTAACAACAAAACCTTCCACAGCCAATGGTTATCTGCAATCCCCTCAGTGAGCATCCTGCCTCAACATGGCCAGTGGTTGGTTGGGCAGCCAGGAAAGCTGAGCTCCCCAAAACAGATGGCTTTATCTTCTGCTCATTTCCTCTCTTTTCCATATATCATGTTTTTTAATAATCAACGTGATCTCCACAGGGACAACATTCAGAAATTCTGAATACTTTCAGTTTCTTACTTTGAGTGTTTATCCCAGCTATTAAATATTCTTGAGAGTTCTTTCACAGGAAAACCTTGAGGTACTCATTAAAATTAATGTGTGGTTTGTTTGTTTATCTGCCAGAAAAGGAAAACAAATACCAGTAGTTCAGATCTCCTTGCTAACACGCGAAGGTGGGAACTGTGCTGCAGCAATCACAAGTGCAGTGGAAGTGTGTACACTTTTATGGGCACACTTTTACAAGTGCACTTATATGGTTGCAGCATTGGCTTACTAACAGCTAACATGAGGGATTGTTTTTTAAGGATACCTTGTAAAATTCAGTCACAGAATCACAGAGTGGCCAGGGTTGGAAGGGACCTGAAGGATCATGAATCTCCAACCCCTCTGCCGCACGCAGGGCCACCAACCTCCCCCTTCAATGCTAGACCAGGCTGCCCAGGGTCCCATCCAAACTGGCCTTGAATAACTCCGGAGACGGGGCAACAACCTCTCTGGGCAGCCTGTTCCAGCACCTCACCAGTCTCTGGGTAAAGAATTTCCCCCTGACATCCAGCCTTAATCTCCCCTCCCTCAACTTAAAACCATTTCCCCTCATCCTGCAGTTATCAACCCTTTCAAAGAGTTGATTCCCCTCCCCTCTGTAGGCTCCCTTTAGGTATTGAAAGGCTGCAATGAGGTCGCAGCAGCCTTCTTTTCTCCAGGCTGAAAAAGCCCAGTTCCCTCAGCCTGTCTTCATAAGGGAGGAAAAAAGTAATTAAAATAGCCTTTCTTGTTTTGAAAACATGAGGCTAGCAAGACTTTGAATCAGAGGAGATGAGGATAGGAAGCAATGCAGCTTGGTGCTGGAATGCACAAAGAGCGGAAGATGCACTAAACTGCATATCAACATGGCAGACAACAGAAAAGGCTAAGAAGGAGATGAATATTGAATATGAATATTGAATATGAAATTATCATCCCAGAAATCTGTGGTGAAATATCTCAGACAAATTAATTGCCTCATGCAGAACACTAGTTACCACTTAATATTGGAAACATACTAATGAATTGTTTCTTATTTAAGATTCTTTATTAAAGCTTCCTCCCCCTCTCTCCCCCCTTCTCAATGAAAGCACTTTGCTTTCTGAGCTCTTTCTAAAGCTCAGTGTTAAAAATCAAACACGTAGGTGCTGAAAGACTGTAAATAGCTGAGATCACAGAGCCGACACAATATCTAGAAGGTGCCAAAGGTACAAATGGAGAACAGTGTACTTAAATGTAAGGTTCTGTCAAGGAACTGCAAATAAAGTTGTATCAATACTATGGTAACGGCATGCTTCTCTACCTGCATTCCATTGCATGCCTGTGTGTGTTTGTGTATGTATTTGAGACTGCGATGTTTAGGAAGGAGGAACTCAGGAAGAATGAATGAGACCCAGATATGAGGAGAGAGGAAAAAAAAAAAAGATAGTACAAAGACTGAAGCAGTGAAATGACATTTTAGTGGCTCAGCCGTGCTGATCCTCAAGTAACACAGATACTTATTCTGACATCTGCATTTCAGAACATTACTGAGTAAAATATCAGTCAAGAGTGTTAATAAAGAAAAGTTATCTGCTATTGGCAATGAATGTGTAAGGCAAAATTGTACCCCTCTTCCCTACTAAGTTTTTCTACCATGCAGATAAGATGTATAAACAGATAGCAATTGGTTAAAGTACAAAACAGAAGTAAGAACAGTACCCTTAAGGAAGCAGAGAACGAAAGAAGATATTCAGAACCAGTTTACAGCTGTTTCTGTTCTACTGGAATGTCTTTTATCAGCAGTACTGTTTGAAGAAGAGATGTAATCATTACTGGCAATGATAATGCTGACGATAAGGCTGATTCCAGAATGATAGTGGAAGATAAAAGGAGTGTGACAGTCATTGGAACAATTGGATTGAGAAATGAAAAATAGCAACCAACGATTTAAATAAATCCAGATTACAGGAAGAGAGACTGGGGATTTCTACTGCTCTGAATACAGAAGGAAAAGTATGAAGTCTAAGAAGTTAATTAGTATTTTAAAAAAATGTAGTAAAATACATAAAAATGGGATGAAAATTAGTAGATAAAAACCCTAGCTTTGTGGATTGATCTTACAATAAGTTGAATAGGCTCTCTATTAAACAGAGAAAGTATGCATCTATGTTGTGTGCTTATAAGAAAGTAAACTGTTTTGGGTTAATATGTTTAAAATAGTATGCAAGCTTAAGTAGCATGGCTAAGCTTTAACAAAAATTTAAATAGATGACATCCACAAATGTTCCAGTGCCTTTGCTATGGTTATGCATTTGTATAGAAGAGCAGTGAGATTTCAAGGCTGGAAAAATCACCTGTGGGTCTCATATCTGTTGGATGAATCCCATTCATTTCCAATGATACTGAAGGAACAAGGGCTAAGGTGGAATAACTAGATAGCTCAGAAGGCATTACAACCTCAGTTCCAAGAAGATTCATTTGCATAATCAGTGGGGCATCCATTTGTGATAAATAAAACTTTATCCTCATTTTAAATACTACTATTGAGATTACTAAAGTGGAAATTATTATAGTTAGGGTCATTATTGTCAGCATCAGTGTCTCTGTTAACCAGATGCAGACCACGACCACCACACAAGATAACCTCTCCTGATTGATAGAACAAGTGGCCAACCTGAAGCCTTAGGGCTTCACTTAAGAACGTCTTGTGATTACAGCTTCAGCTCCAATACACTGATGTAGTTCTACTGAGTACAGTGTTTAACTCAGAATCTGGACCAGCAAATGTAGTTTGATGCAGTGTCTTCCCAAGGACAAAGGGGTGAGTTCCTTCCTTCAAGTTGAACCATTGATTTTTGGAAATCAGGAGTCATTGCTGACCCTGTCAGTGCAATTATTCATAATTAAAATTGAGATCTAACTATAAAGGAATTAAAGCAATTATAAAAGCAGTAATAAATATGTTTCCTCTGCTGATTATAGTGTAGGTCTGAAATACTGTTTGAGATCCCTGCGAGTCTATGCTCATGAATTGTAGAAAAGCAAAGCAACTGATTGCATGGGTGAGCTGAATAGCAAATAGCAATATTTAGCTTGTTGAAGACCTTATAGCAGCAGAGCTGAGACACCAGTGGTTTTTCCCTTGCTCTTGTTAGACAGCACCTGAAAGAATAGGGATGAGAAAGGAGAATTGCCATTAGAATATATATATTTTTTATTATAATTATTTTTTGCCTTCTGTTTTAGTACCTTATTTCATCTTCTGTCCCTCCTTTCCTTCCCTGCTGAAACAGATATTGATTTGTGGGTAGGAACAGCAAGCACATTGTCTGTGCACATTCTGATCTCATCAGAGAAGGAGGTGAGCAGGGACAAGTGATCCTTAATGACATTGTTCTGAGCCCAGAACTTATTCTGATGTATGTATATATATATATATATATATATATATATATAAAAAAGGCAACACATAAGCATAATGCTGAAAACCAAACATAGTTATCATTGGAAATTGGAGTTATTGCCCTGCTGAAGGGTGAAAATCTTAGAGCTCTTTAAGTACTGTTAGGGAAAGGCAGTGGCAGATAACCAGTTAGTAAATACCCAGGAAAATGGTGATGGTCACAATCCAGTTAAAGAATAGAAGATTTCCTTACCTGTCCTAAGGATCAGGGCTTGCCAAATACTCCACCAGAAAGGATCTCCAGATAGAAACCCTTCCCTTGTGGCTGCCAGCCCTTAAATCAGACTTGGAAAGGGGCAGAACCTGGTTCTACCTCTCCCACTCACACAGGTGAATTCCTTTCACCTGTGCTCCCAGGGCTGGCTGTGTCCCTTCACCAGGTGCTCAATCATTGGTTCAGTTCATGATTTAGCAACTCCCATACCGTATTACATGACCTGGCCAATACTAGTAAGAGCAATTTTATTTTTTTCAAACAGAAATGTAATAAAGTTATGTGTAAATCTGGCAGACTACATGTATGATTCTGCAGTTCCCTCCTGCCTACAGAGCACTCCAAGGTATTATTTCTAAAAGGTCGGTGGCCTGACCCCACTCTTGGTGGAAATTACATTATTAATTTAAGGCTTGTTGTCTGGCTGTTGTATTGTTTTACACAGAGCTGCTCTCCCTGGGTTTTATTCCATTAAAGTAAATGGCAAACAGAGTGTTGCCAGAGTGAGCTGCAGAGTGCCCATGTACTGCATGCTGCTGAGGGAATTGCTCATCTGTCATCAGTCAGAGAATGATCCAGATCAGACCTTGACACTTCAGAATTATGACAGCATATGCTGGATAAATGGAAAATTCTTGCTTACAGCAGAGACATATTTCATCTACTTAAATGTCATACCAGTGTCTTTAGTGTTCACTGATTCACAGAAGGTCAGGTTCTCAGCTATTTCTTGTATGACCTCACAAAGTGCAAGATTGAAGTAAGTCTCACTGCTCAAATGCTCAACATGATTCAAACATCCATATACAAGTAACAGTGGTTTCAAAGCCTTCATGATGAAGTACATCATCTGCTAACCGTTCACTTCATTATGAACCCACCTGTATTCCTTAGAAATCTCAGTTTTGTACGTTCATTGGTTTTCTTATCTTCATCACTAATGGCAAAAAGAGGAAGCTTTCTTGAATACCGGGCCACTGAGCTTGCAAAAAATTGAACATCAGATTAGACTGTCAAACCTGAACATATAGTGTAACAGCACCAAGGAGAATATATTTGCTACAACCAGCATTTTAGAGACACATTCACAAGAGCATGCAGACCAACACTGTGCAGCAGCACTCAATTTGTTGAAAAAGAAAGATGTGGTTTAACAAGTGCAGTTCTATCTTTAGGCAAGCTGACCGTTACATCTGGGAGATGCCCAAATGCTTTGCTTATTAGTCCCTGGCTGCCATCAGGGCTACTACACTTCCTTGGCTTTAATATCCCAAGAAAGCGTATACCTATCTTCCTACAGATTTCTTTGCTATGAACTTGTAGGCCGTCGCCCTTTCTTCAGTCAAACTCAGTCTTGGGTATGGGTATCACTCTTTGTTTATGTGAACCGTTTCAAACATTTAGCATTCAACCAAAAAAATAGGAACCAACCAGAAGAGTGTCATTGCTTCCTAGATTGAGAGCTCCAGTGCTCAAAAAGAATAACCACAGTATTGGTGATTTGAAAGCCAAATGCTGTTATAGCAGGCAATAAGATCTGTACTCCAATAACCTTGAGAAATTAGTGAAGAAGGAAAGATAAAGCAACTGTTAAGGAAAAAATTCATTAGGTAACGCTTTTGTTTCAGATGCATCAATGGATGCAATTAAATTTTTGGCAAGAGCAATATTAAACTTCTTTTTCCAGAAGGTTATTATAGCTTGAATTGAGAGGCTGGACCACAGAACAACTATTGCCATCAAAACATACAGGAGTAAAGCTTGCTGTGAGCAAAGCACAAGATGAAGTTCTGATGTTACAGTGGGATTTTTCAGGTTGTCTTCCTGCCACCGTTGGATGTGCCCAGCCTGCCCTTGGGTGAAGATAGGAAAACCTATGTCCTCACTAGGATGGATGTCTGACCTGAAGAGATGAACTGCAGATGTGGTACATCATTATTCCTCTGCCATGTGCAATACTTCCTTCAATTGTCTTACCTTTTAAAAATATGTCAGAGAAAGGGGAGGAGGAACAATATTTCAGCATGCAATTCAGCCCCATTATTTTTATACAATGTAAGACTTTCATTTCTTAGCTGATTTCAGTGACAGAAACAACAGATACAATATAAATTATGCAGATTTCCCTCTGGAGGCTATTGTGTTGTTTTTGTTTTTCTTTTCTATACCAAAATTGTGTATTTTCAAGAGAGCTCAGCAAAATGATACACACTTAGAAGAGAGGATGCACTGGCTCACAACCTCTTTGAATGCCTTCCCTAAGTCTTGTTGTCTACTGAATGAGATTGATCTCTACAGTGATGGTCTGGTGCCACTGGTCCCTGTGCGTCTGGATGCAAAGTTGTGAATTATGGAGCACAGCCACACTTCTTGTTTTATGTTAAACATTTCAAAAGGGTGCTTGACTGTTCAGTGTGGGATACTGTATAAGTAGCTCTGAGTCTGAGCTCTGAGTCTGGTAAACATGTATCACTTATCCTTTAGATACGGGTTAAAGAGTAACATCTTGTTTTCCTTTCAGTGCAATAAAGTACCAAAGGGTTCTTCTGGGATTTTCCCTGGCTGCCAGACTAATTAACAGTGTGGAACTCTTCGTACCACAACTTTAGACTTTACTGAATTATATTTATCAAGGAAGATCAGCAAAAGGATTTTATTTTGAAGCTTTTTACTTACTGAATTGAGTGAGGTGCAAATTAGATACATCCTGGTTTGGGTTGTCTGCTTCCATCTACATTTGGAGGTGTGTATTCTCTCACCTCTCTGCTGCTCCTCCTGGTAATCCACTGTTCACTTTCATTAATCCTGCTAAATTCTATTCCATGATGCCTAGAACCAAATAGATTCATGACTGTAACTTCAGAAGTACATCTGTTTGCATGAAAGCAGAAAGTGAAGGGAAGACATAACCAAAGCAGGAAAAGGATTGACAACTGACCTGCAAAGAGGGTTACATTAGTGAAATTGAGAGAAACCAGCAAGGAAAATGACAGTTGTTGAGTTTCAGGCCTTACAGAAGTGAGTCCCAGAGCAGTTTCAAATGTGCTGTGAGCCTGAGAAGGCTGGTTTGGATGCTTGAAGCTGGTGGTGTGATGTGCAGTTCCATTAGGAGTTCATTTTTGAGTGCGTTCACGTGCTCATGGTGTGCTGTGAGCATGGCTGGTGGCTGTCTGTGTTCTACTTGTGTTTGGCTGTGCGTGTGTCCGTAAGGGTGCGAATCTCCCTGCCAACAGAAGACAAAATGCTGGCAAATATTTTAAGACCATCTCACAGTGTAAGGACCATCCAAACTCTCAGGCACTACTGGAAGCATAATTCCATTGATATACAACTTGTTTGCATAACAGTATCTGTAAAACATCACATACACTGCTGTTAAAAGCTTAGCATTTATTATACCCCAGTTTGTGGGCAGTGCTGCAGTAACTCCGTGTTGTTTTGTTTTGTTTTTAATTGCAGTAGACAGTAGAAATAAACAGCTACAATGAACCATCTACTTCTGGAGTAGATTGTGTGATACCTTTGCCCTTACTGAATTGGCTGTGATGAATGCTGTTATAATATAAACATAGCAGCAAAGGCATGGAGGAGATTCAGGTGTGAAATACATTTGCAGCAACTCAGTTTGCTCCCAAAAGTTTCCTTGAGAGAAGAGCTCACTGTAGTTTATTTCCTACCTCAGTGGTTTGCAATCTAGTAAGGGATTCATCCTGCCAAACCACAAGGCATAAACATTTTCTTTCTCGTTAAATCTCTCCAGAGAGCACCACACCATCCACACCATCTTAGTACTGCCTGATATATACGCACATTAATTCTTGAAAAGGTCACTTCTGCTCAACTGTTAATTAGATGTTGACGTTGTTAAAAAATAAACAGGCTAAAAAATTCACCTAGAATTTCACCTGTTTCTTAATATCAATGTAAGTAACTGTATTTTCTTTATGGGTTATCTACATAGGCATTATATGCATTCCAAAGCTTAAAGAGGTGGAATATTCTTATTATTGTCTTCAGCTTACTTCCTTCTTCTCACCTTCCTGCTCACAAAGAAAGAAGGCTCATAAATTTAGGAAGAACCTAAGTGCTATTGTTAATTGTGAATGTAACTTCTTGTAATTGTCAACTTAAACCCTACTGAATAAACTACAAATGTTAATAATCTGGAAAAGGGACATTAAAACAACTAAATATTATTAGCTAGATAGCCAAAGAGCAGAAGGCTCCTGCATGGAAATATATGCAGTAAAAGGATTGCAAGAAATCCCAGTAAATGAAGGAAGCTTAGTCGTTCTTTCAACTTTACTCCTCAATCCTTCCCTAATTCTCTGTATAACAGTCTGGATTTTTCTTGAAATTAATTGTTCTAATTATGGCAAATGGCTTGAATGGCTTCTATGTGAGAAAAGAATTAAAACTCTGGGGTGGTTTAGTGGGGAGAGGGGACATAAAGAGGGCACACGATGGAGCTATACAAATAATGAATTGCCTATGCAGAAAGTAAATCTGGTGCTTTCACTTATCATTTCTTATAATACAAGAACCAGGGGACTTATAATGAAACCGAAAGGCAGCAAAATTAAAACCATTAAGGAAAATAAGTATTTACACAAATGCATAATTAACCTGTGGAATTAATTCCCAGAAGAGTTCAGTGGAGCCAAAAGCTTAGTGGGGTTCAGAAAAGGATTAGACATTTATACGGATAATGGAAACGCCTGTAGTGGCATTGGTTGGAATGAGGAGTATAAAGGGAACACGGGACTGCAGCTCCTGCTGAGGACAGTGGCAGTGAGATGAAGTGTATCGAGAGTTAGGCAAACTGCACTGGCGAATCACGGACTGACATGGGGAGGAGGAAAATGCCTGAGGTAGGGAGTATCCCTTCAATAATTTTTCATTTCCTTTGGGTAAATATGGCCATTTCATTTCCTTCTGAAAGATTACACCGTGATGAGATGATGTGAAAATTACATATATTTGAGCACTCATTTTACCCCAACTGAGCCAAAGAATAGAGGTTTTAACACTGGGGGAAAATGAATTCAGAACAAACTGTCTGTTGTTATCATATGCAATTGTTATCACAGCATTCCTGCAGAAAAGTGTAATAAATAAATATAATTCATCTTCGGAAACTAGATTAATTTCCACAATTGGATGAGATGTGGTGTAATGGGAGCTGTGTGGTGGCAGTGTGCCTGATATTGACTTCCTGTGCATGCTGTTCTGCCCATCCTGTATTTTAGTCTATCAAAATTTTCCAAGGCTTTAGTGTTTTAAATCCTGTAATAACATAATTTCTGCAGACATAAGTTGTCCACAGTTCATTGGGTTCCTAAAATAATCCATGTTAGCTTTTCTTGTCAGGGATCTCTGCCAACATTCTGAAAACTAAGGCAATTTGATGACCTGCATGACATTATTATTAAGCTCGTTTCCCCCTTTGCTGCTAATAATGTTACCCAAACTAGGTTCTCAAAAGCTCTGCATCTAGTGCATATGGGGACTTGTTCTCTCTAAACACAGATGTTACAGAAGAAGATGGGAAATGTAGCAGACATATGGTAGGTTGGATGTGGATTTCCATTTCCATTTAGTTCATTAACCTTTTCGGGATCTCTGCCAAAAGCAGCTCAAGGTGTTTTCACCCCTACATTGATGGCCTCCGTGAACCCAATTCTGTGAGTAGGTTTTCTAGTTTTCTATCTTTTCTATCATTGTTTTGAATCAAAACAGGAATTCTGCCTCAGCACCGCAAGGTGTTGCAAAAGGCTTTTCATTCATGCTCAATTGATTTTGAAGCAATCTTAAATGTTTCCCAGACCATTTATTTATGACCTATTTCAATCTGGGTGATACTTACAAACCCTGAAAAAACATGTTGGATATGATCTAAAGTAGTTCAGTAGCTTCTTTTCCCCACAGCTGCACTTCTAAACTGCAATACGTGTTACTTTCCCAAAACAAAGTCTGAATGCTATCACCGTTTGTAAAGCAAATATTTTAACTTCAAGTAACAAATTCCTCTGCATCAGAAAACTGAAAATCTGACTCACAGCTTTAATCTATTGCCAATTGTTTTATTTTACCCAGCATTAGTATTTACGGTTCACATTGCTTGGGTAGTTAGAAACAAGATTCACTAAGTACTTCAACCTACAAGCTTTCCCTGAGCTTGGAATGTGATGATTATAGACTAGAAAACATAGTAACTGAAAACTCCTTCCAGACCTGCTGTACTGCAGTCTGTACCACTCAGCAGCTGATATGAAGACACTTTCTATCTCAGACCTCATGGCCATGTTCACTTTATAAGCTGTCTTCTTCCCCTCCCATGCAGGGACATCTCCTTCATGCCTCCACCTGGGCATCTGCTGACTTTGTAGCCCACACTGCAGAGTCACTTCGATGTCTGCAAGAGGTACCTTTAAACTCCACATCCTTCTTGCTGCATCAGTAGCACCTTATTATAAGTTATATTTATACACAGACTCACGTTGGATAAGGGAAGATGCACAGCTGAGAATGCCTTTAGAGCATTGTCTTCCTCAACATGTCTTTTATGTATTCTTTATCTGAGAGCTGCTTTTATAGTTTTCTTGAAACTGAATTATGAAAGAATTTTGATCCAAATGAGTCACTGTCCCCCTAGATGGGATGCAAGAAATGTTAAATATGCTTATGTAGCTTGCAGATCTGAAAGTAAAATTAATTCTTTTCCTTTAACACTGTTCTTTCCTTTATATTCTGATGAGTCATCTGGCGAAGCATTATGGTGCCAATTTCTCTCCTTCTCAAAGCTAACAGGTGTTTCTTGGATTTGCCTCATCTGCTACGAATCACCATTGAGTCCAACTGGGGATTTTCCCTTCAGCAGTCAGGCAGTGCCCTGCACATTGGTATTCTGCACCTGCTCCCGCCATGCCCAGTCCATCCCCGTTGTTGAGTCTGGCTGGACATCTCTTGACAGCTGGTTCATCAGATCCACATCATTGTTTGTGCAGGGTGGATTTATTGTACAGAGAGCCTGGGGCACCTGTATCTCATTATGTAAATGCAGCCACTTTGTCCTAAGATGTTGTTTACTGTTGGAATGTGATTACAAGCAGGTACTGGTCCTGAATTGTTTCCTCTTCTGAGAAGATCAGCTTTTGAGAATGGTAACATCAACAATTATCCTTAGGCAAAATTTTGGGTTTTTTTCTTTTTTTATTTTAACAGTGCAGTGAAAGCTTATTTTAATAACTTTCTGTTGCCCAAATTCTCTTATTTTTAAACTTAAATGTTCTGCCAGAATGAGATGAATGAGTCGACTGTTCAAAATACACAACACGCACAAGTTCTCATCAGTCTTTACTTTGGCAGACAGTGTTTACATGCATCTAAATTCATATGGAGCAAAACTGTCCCCGTTTTGCTGGAAATGCCAAGTGGCATTTGACGAACGTTAATTTGTTTTGATCTAATTGCAGGGCAACATTTTATTTCCAAGATGCTCAGACCTAATTAAAGTTATTTTGTATTTATCAAAATCTAATGGAAAACATCAGGCCCCTTACTTGTGACCTGATAACTAAGAATCCAGTTTAATCAGCTCCATTTGAATCTGAGTCTATTGGAGCAATAATTGCCATAATACACATTAAAAGATGATTTTAACTAAAATGCAAATCCACATTTTCAGCTGAGCAATGGGGAGACCAAACTTGATACGTCAGTGCTTGTAGAGAACCAGCATGAATTAGACTTAAAAGCCCATTCCCCAAATTTTGTCGAGCAGTAGAAAAGATGAAACAAGGTAAAGAAGCAGCCTAGTGTGTGCTTCTGCTACCAGTCCCATGATCACAATTACTGTATCATTTTTTAGTTGTTTAGGATATCTCTATCTTTCATTTGTTAATACACTGCTGATCCTGCATCCCATTTCCACTGTGGCACCGTGGGTGAAGCAGGGGGATTAGTCTCACAGGTCTGCTGCTGCGTGGCATCTCTGTGATCAGCACAGGTGCTTTGCAAGTTTATTAACGAAATAAAACACTTGCAATGTTAATTACAAATGGAAATATTTCACTGTGGGCTTAGCACTCTGAAAATGTGCTGATTCAGACAAGAACACAGACAGACTTACTACTGAGGCTGACTAAATATACCTTAATTATTATATAATTTAATTCAGTATAAATAAGGCCTTCTTGGTATTATGGCCCTCTGCCATTTGTGATTAATTTTTCATTAGGCATCAGGCCATGAAAGCACTTAAGCAGGTGCTCAATTTTAACCACTTTAGTCAATTACACTTAGAATTAGGCATATGTTCCAACGCTTTGCTTGACTGAACTGCTATTCCCCAAACCCTAGCTGACCTACATGTACCTTGTTTATATCAGTGAACATTTTTTTGTGTGTTTGTTATCACTAGGGATTAAAAACAAAAAAATTCTATTATTTTACCCCCAAATTAAATGCCATCTAAAGAAGGAGATCAAGTCCTTTTTTAGAGCGTACAATATAGGTGAAAGGACAGATGACCTAAAACCTTGCTTCTCTTCCATAATTAGGCTATCCAGATGGCAACCACCTTAATGAGTTACACATAAACAGTCTCCAGAACCATGCTAGTATAACCTATATGCCTGTTGGCAGAGGGTGAAGTTTTCTAAACCTTTTTTTCCTGTAGTAATAGACTAGTTTCAGCAATAGTTTTACCACTCTGCTTATGAGCTACAAAATATAAATACTACCAAAGTTTATCTATTTAGTGCTGTGCTATTTGTCCAGATTGCAGTTTTCTTTACTTTTGTTCATGGTAACATCAAATAAAAGAGCAAGGAGAAGATAGATCAATTTTTTTTATATTTAGCTTTGGTTTTGTTTTTTTTTTTTAATAGAAACCCTGGCTCATATTGTTGACCAGCCATTGAACAGCCCTCACGACTCTCTCAGAAGCTCTCTAGAGCTTTCAGTGAGGAAATACAACAAAATCTAATGCATTTTGGAAAGCACTTTTTCTGAAAGATGTTTGCCTTTCCAGTAGGAGTTATATTACCTTTATGTGATATTGCTACCCTATAAAATCTATTTTCCCCAAAATGGAGAAACAACCCTAAGAGAATGTAATATTGATAATGTTGACTCCAGATTTTCAGCTCATTATGAATGTTGCTGCTGAGAGCCATAGTGTGTTGGTGCAGTCAGATTTGTGCAGTACTACTGGGTCAGAGGAAGGAAGGAGGCTTGTACTTTTGCAGCCAGAGAAACATCAAATCATGAGTTTGAGATAACACAGGGTATTTCTTCAATGAATGATGATGATTACATTCATTTTTGTTGCCCTGTCAACCCAAAGGGCTAACTGACACATCAGGCCTAGCTCTGCCAGATGGTCAGGAAAGGGATTGCCCTATTCTGCTCTGTGCTGGCATGGCATCAACTAAAGTAGCGGATGGAGTTTCAGGTGCTACAACGTAAGAAGGGCATAAAACTAATAGAGAACACCCAAAGGATGGCTACAAAAGTAGCAAAGGCTCTGGAAAATGAGATATATGAGGAACGCCTAAGGTCCCTTAGCTTTTTGGATCCAGAGCAGAGATGGATGAAGGGAAGCCTCATAGCAACCCACAGCTCCTCACAGGAAGCAAAAGGGCACTGAGTTCTCTTCTCTGACAGGACAGTAGGGAATGTCATCAAACTGCATCGGGGAGGGCCAGGTGGGTGCTAGAGAAAGATTAGGGCAGTGGGTGTTGCCCAAAATTGACCAAGTTCAAAGGACATTTGGACACCACTCTCAGACATGGAGTTTAGACGATTTTAAGCAGCCATGTGTGGGTCCTTTCTAAATCTGGATATTCTGTGATTCCATTATTGACTCTCTCAGATTCTGAAAATTGTAGTGAGGCCACACCTCACCATCCCTGCTTTTCTCTCCTTTCCAGGATGTTGTATTAAAAGCTTGTCCTCCATTTGTACTTCCTCACCCTATGATACTCCTCTGCATCAGTTGCTGGAGATGAGGGAATGGTGCCTTGCAGGAGACAGCCACTAAGTATAGCAAAACCATTTTGAAAAGAAGTGAGGTTCAGAAAAAGAACATAATTGATTTCTAATTGTGTTGTATGGGTAGAAAGTGAAATAAAAGACATGGATCAAGTTACAAATGGACCATTTGTCCCTGAAATGATTTCACTGTGGCAAGAGGCACAGAAAGAACTAGACGGTTCAGGATGTATTTCTGAAGATGCAGCCTTAATGTTTTCATATAATAATCTTTATGGTAGAAGATGACTGTGTGAAGGGCAGCTTTTGAAAATAGGGCTTGACCAATTCTATTTGCAAGTAGCAATGTCTCTGGAGGATTTCAGATGAATCCAAATGGGTTTCTGCTTTCCATTTCACTGAAGAAAGCAAAGGGATTTATCTAGCATGTAGCTTGTAGGATACCTGCACTAAGGATTCGCCCCTCTTACACCGAGGATCTCACAGTCAGAAATGAAAGTTCAAAATGTTCCTTGCTCAGTGAGGAAGATCTTCCACACTGATAGCAGTTGTAATACTGGACAAATATCAGTCACAGTCTGCAACAATTTACTGGACAGTTATATCTGTTATAGACAGGATTCTGTAATTTTATTAAGCTATTGTTCACCATTGTGAGGAAAAAGGTAAGATGGTGGCTCAAGGGGAAGAAAACACAAGTAGGATACTGGAGAAGATAGCAGCTAGAGAGTAGCTAGATAAGCAGATACTTGGGTTTGTATTAAGTGTTAGAATTTGAGATATACATATATATATATACACGTCCTCAACCTGTAGGGAAAATGTTTGGTTTTACTTAAGGCAAGATTGGGGTTATAACTGGGTGACAACAGATCATGTATCTGCATAGTTAAGTCAGTGCATGAGATTTTACAAAAGCATTGTTGTCTGACTGGATCACAGTAGACAACAACAAGTTCAGCAAATGAGTGCTATTTTTTGTTATTGTGTTATGAGAGCAGAGGCTTAAGAAGTATCTTCAAAACTGGTGTTGGAGATGAGAACAGCTGTTTTGTTTAACATAGTCAAAATTATAAACAGATATCTGGGTAGCAACAAAGGTTTACTGGGTTCCAGCTCATCTTCAACAGTGTTTCTTAAATTCTCTTCCTAATAAAATCCTGAAATCATTAGTAAGAATAAGCACACAGTTTCCACTACTAGTCAATATAAGGAAGAATTTTGCAGTGGCTCCTGCAGGCCATGGCTCTCTGTTCCTACTGAGGACATTGATCCTTTGATATTCCAGCCTCAGCAGCTGTCTCTTTGTCTTCCTTTTTCATCTCAAAACAAAGTAACATGTTCCTCAACTCTGACCAGTGAGATTGGCAGTATTACAAGAGGGCTAATCTTAACTGTCCAAGAACCATTAATACTAACAAAAATATGCTCTAAATGAGACGTTTATACAAATCAATATACATTAAAGTGCACGGTGTGCCAAGGCAAGCCAAGCAGTACTTGTTCTTTTATCATCATTAAAAAATAAAAAGATTAAGAACTTCTCTTCCTAATGCAGAAAAGCATCTTGAAGGAAATGCGACTTGAGATTGTAACAGCATGTAAGTCATTCACTATACAAAATAAGTTTTTAAAAGTAAAGAAAGGAGCAAATGATTTAAAATGAAAAAAAAAAACCACAAGTAAACAAAATACTTTCTTGTCTGTATTGCCTACAATGAAAATAGCTTTTAGAGAGACATAGGGAGTCCATGGCTCGGGAAGTGCTCTGCTTTTAGCACCAGGCATACTGAGCTGTGGTTGCATATCCACACAGCAGCATTTCTTTCCTCTGTGCATCTGTGCTCACTGCTACACCTCAGCTTCAGCCAGTTCTAAATGTCAAGAAAAGTTCCAGGAGTAAATAGCAAAGCTGTGTTTTGACGGGAAGAAAACACAAGCAGAGGAGAGGATGAGAGCTTCCCTGTTGCCTCATGTCTGGTTAGCTGCCAGGTAGCTCAGTGGAATGAAGTGCTTGAGGTGCCTTGAGGAGCAGCTCAGCCAGCCACAAGGATTTTTGTACCAAGATTCAAGAACTTTTTGTATGAAGAAAGAGTTGCTTTCCATACTCCTTTGTCTATCACATTTTGGGTTTGATTTTTTTTTTTTTTTTGTCTCAGATGCAACTTTTTTCTTGTCCATTTCTTGCAAACCTACAAGATTTTGCAGGAGTTTCACAGTGAACATTAAGAGTACCATGTCAAAAGAGCATAAACCACTTTGTAGCCATGAGATAAGACTGCTTTCTAAATTTCTAACTAGTTTATTCTGTAGAGATTTTAAACTAAAGAAAGCAGAGTGCAAAAGAGTAGTAGTGGCAAATCCTCAGCAGCTCCGATGATAACTCCCTCAGAAATTGTAATCCCACTGACACAGGGTACCTGCAGGAGGGGGAGCAGGAACAGCTGGGATCAGCTTGGGGTGCTCAGGCAGAGGTTGTGAAAGAATTTGGGCAACCAGTGCCATAATTAATCAAGCAATTATTCTAGTTCTAATTTCCTTCTCAGTTCACAAGAGAAATCCAACTGTGGCTGAGTCTCAGGGCAGCCCTGCTTCCTTTCTTTCCAAGTCCTTCTTGCAACATCTCATTTAAGGTTAAAGATAAGGTGTTTTTTTTGTGACTACCACACCACCAATTCCTTTATGGAAAAAAAAAAAAAAAAAAAAAGCAAAAACAGATCTCAACACTTCTTCCTTTGCTTTCTGTGTTACCTGCAACCAACCCTATGATTAAACAGTGCTGTGCAATGCAGTGCATTCCTCTTATTTTGATTATTCTGTCTATCATTTTGATGGAAATAAGAGATTTATTGCACCATGATCACAAACACTGGAGTATTTCACAGAGCCTGGTAATAGGGCTTTTACTGTCATAACAGCAGCTCTTATGCACCACTTTGATTTCTGATCATCTTCCCTCCTTTGCTGTGTTCTCTCCACTGAGTTCCCTGCCCTTGCTGCGAGACTGAGCCTCCCTGAGCATCTCTTCCTTTACAAGAATTTCTAGGAACTTCTATCAGCTCAGCTGGGCCCTTCAGTTTTCCAAGCCAGCTGAATGATTGCTTCTCCTGCTGGTAATATCCCCAGGAGCAGGCAAGGGTCAGGAAATGTAAACCTTATTAAATGCAGTCAAAACTACTCCACTTACTTATGAATCCAAAGGGATTCAGACTGCTATGAGCATCTTTTAAGAGATACAGAAAATGAATTTTGAGTAATTAAGAGATGAACAGCCCAATACGTTTTTACTTAGATTCAAGAAGGGAAAAGATTAGGTGAGTGTTTGCTGAGAATTGGAGCAAAAGGCATTATGCAGGGAAACACAGAGTTCCTCTTGTAAATGTAGTTCTGAGAGAAGCAGGTGGGCGAGGTGATCTCTGGGGGTGGAAACGAAACCCTGGTGATCTCCATGGGACTTGAGAAAGATGTCTTGGCTTTGATTCTTTCCTATTTGATTTCTGTAGCCAAATCTGCTGATCTCTGCTTAGCAGAGAATATGCAGGCTGCAAAATGTTGTCGCTTTGCTAGTGCATTGTGTGCATTTTCATAGGGAAGAACATTGTTCTTTCAGCATACTCCAACTGCAGCTATCCTGACTTAATGCACAAGAAATACATTTTATTTTTCCCCTATCTGAGCATGAGGTGGGCAGAATAAAAACCAGAGAACCAGCACTGCTTTTAAATCAGTATGCTAACTATGTCAAATAGCCTATGCATACTAAGCAATAATTCACATTTTATTCACTTTCTATGATATGTTGACATTCAGACACAAGTTAGGATGCCGATATCTTTAGGCTCCACCACTTCAAATAGTGGGGTGAGAAGCAATTTCCATACAAGATCAAATCTCAGAGTGGTAAGCTATCATTTGATGCCAGGAATTTGTATTAAAGAAGGTTCCTCGTTTATTGTTTTCCATAGAGATTGTTTTGCGTGAAGCATCAGAAGATAGCAGTATGGGAATGGAAGAAATTAATAACCACTCATAGCTGCATTGGCAAACTATGATCATATATTTATGGGGAAGTTTTCAGTTTCAGCATTTAACAGTTCAGGTGAAGATACAATTTTTAAGCATTGACACGGAACAATTATTCCAAAATACATTCAGAGTTTTTGAAAGAGGAGATTAGGAAGACCCTAAGGTAGCAGGTGTTTTAACACAGATCCCTTACAGAGGCTCAAGGGCAGAAAGAATAGGCAGTTTATCACATTCTTTGCATAGAAACAATTTCACTTTCAGCACACAATTGAGGAAGTGCAACATAAAAGAAGACATTGAAAATATGGCAATTAGGTAACAATACTGTGTTCTCCTGAGGTAAAACATATACGTCACCCTAAGCCCTGCAGTGGAAAAGCAGAAAACACATCACCAAACACAAGCAGAAAAGACATTAAACTGATGAAGAGACTGTGTTAAATGTCAAGAAAGGAACTCATAACACTGTACATGTGCAAGAAGAGAAGAGCTATTACTGATTCAAAAATAAAAAAAAATACTACCATTAACAGGATAGACTATACAGACTTCCTGACTACCAGATAATAAAAATAAATTAGAACTGTTAAAGCATAAGCTTCATTGTAGGTGCATTGCTGTTTGCTGTAACTGATAAGTTATTGCTCCTTTAAGCCACACAGCGTGACCGTTCACTTCTAAGAGCGCTTCATGTCAGTTCTTACATTTACAGTCCATTTTAATGCTTGACTTAGTTGATACAACATATAACAGTGTAATGCAATAGAAAGCACAGCGATGACTGCAGAGAAGCAAGATCCCAAGGCTCAAAAAGTGAGGGCTCACTCAAACACAATAGCAGTGGGTAAATAAATAGTGAATAATAATAAAAAAAGGGGGGCTTACCTTCAGAAAACATCAGATACACAAGGATCTCCAACAAGATAGCCTCACCTCCACTGCCAGCCCTTAAATAAGGTCTGGAAATGGGTGCATCCTGGCTTCAGCCCTTCCAGTCACTCAGGTATATTGCATGCACCTGAGCTCCCCTGGGTTAGCTCTGCCTACTCACCAGGTGCTTAATCACTGCTTCAAGTCCTGACAGCATTTCCACTACAAGCTTAAAATAATTAACTATTTCAGCATTAAGATTATCTCCAAGAGCCAACGACTTATGTTTCAATGTTAATCACAGGTTAACTAGACCTCTTTAATTTGCATTCATGTTATTGGAGATCGAAAACGAGTGCCTAGCAGTACAGTGTTACTAAGTTTTCATTTGGCCCAATCTAATTATTATCTACAATTCACAATAGAGCCTAAATACATAACAAATTATGTGCTTGTACTAGGGCAATAATTAAAAAACAATCGCAACACAAACATTATTATTTACAGTTTAAAATAAAAGCTTGTGTTCAATAACATTGTTCTGCTATTTTCCTGCACTATAATTTCTCCTGAAAGATTCCTGTGCTCTGTAATTTCCCAGTGCTCACCTTCCCTATTTGATTTTTTTTGCCTAGATTGTCGTTACTAAATTTGTTCTGATTTTTTAAGGTAAATGGAAAATATCTGTGAATCCCGTGGTAAGAGGAATATACCCGAAAGGTGAATGCCTTCCCTAGTACAAGGACTAGTTCCAAATATGTTATGATGCTGGATGATTTATCTTGAGGTCCTAACCACTCCCAAAACAATGATCTTAGTGTGGGTTATGCTGATTCATCAGCCCCATGCACCCCAGAGGAGGGGTTTCAAGCAGGAAGGCTGCAACCAGAGCCACCAGTATTGCAGCTTCCCAAATAAAAATGCCAGCATTAGAGCATGGGTGGACTTTAACAGCAGAACATTTGGGTGTTTGGGTTGCAGCGGCTGCTTGGGAATCAGTGGTTTGCTTCCTGGCCCTGGGACAAATCCAGCTTCTTCCCTCTGCGCTCCCTGTGGAATTTCTTTCTGTTGAGAGCAATCAAAATTGCCTCCCATGATTTCACACAGTTTGAAGCACAGTTTACAGTAATCTTCATTTAACAGCCTCTTCAAGACTGGTCAGATTTCCAGCTAAGAAGCTTTTATAAACCTCAGCTAATGCTTTCTGTCTCAGAGTGAAGAAAAAGGTTTTGCCACCCTTGATTGTGAGATAAATGGATCAGATATTGTTTTTCATGAGAGATTTCCCAGGATTTTCACTCACATCTTATCAACCTATTCCCTTGGTTTAAAAGGTGATGCATTAACTTCTGCGTTCGTATATTTTATATCTCTGCCCATTATCTAGTCAGTGCATTCTCTCAATTTCTTTCTGGCTTCGTTTAATTGCGATTGCACATCTCTTATGGCTCCAAGTGACCTGCTGTGATTTGTTTATCTAATCACAGAAGGGTTTGATGGTTTTCAGGAGCACTGCTACACTTAAAACTACCTAAAAAGATGTGCTTGCTTCCACATTTGAATGCATATTTAACACTTTTGGCCCCATTATTTTCCTGAGTAATGGTCCAATCTTGCAGGGACTTTATTGAGTGTTAAATTATTTCAGTTTGTGGATTCCTTCTTTAAATGTTTGCAGTGCTGAGACATAAAATGCCTAAATATGTGATAATCTTCAGGACAGAATCATATTTTCCTTCCCTGTTTACTCTCTGAAAGTGTACTGAGGTGAAACTCGGTCCTTAATTCTTAGCCTAAAGACGAGACTAAAGGATTAGTCTTTATTTTAGAATGCAAAACTTAGCTTTCCAAAACCATTCCGAAATATGTCCTCTCCCATTGCCTGATACTGGAGATTTACACATTCCCAGCTCTGTTGAAGCTTGCTTTCTCTCTGAGACTTATAAGCAGCCTTCAAGAACGATATTTGAGTTTACCCGTCAACTTTCAAATCTGTGTGCATAAAGGCAGAGTCACTGGCTCAGAGCTCTGTCAGTATTTTGAGACTTCACAAGTTCAATTTCTATTGCAGTGCTTCTTTTCCCCATATTTGCTCATCCCTGTGACTTGGGCTAATGTCAAAGAAAAGCAGCACTGTATGAAGATCTTCCAGACTTCCAGCTTGGCAGACGTTGTAGTGCTTTTTGCAATAAAATGTTGCTTTATGTGGATGCAGAATCCTGTAAACCCAAAATATATTAAATATATATATATTCTAGGGGAAAAAAAAAAAAAAAAACTCCAATATTTCATATCTACGATGTGCAAATACCTTTGTATTTCTAATGCAGAGATTTTGTATGATGAGTTATTTACTCTTGCAAAAATCCCTCCTTCAGAAGCTTCTTGCAGCACTTTTCATAGCTGTAGCCAATGGCTACAGAAGGTAGAGAAGCCACAGCGTGTGGAAGCATTTTCAGCCCATGCAAGCTATCAAGGACGTTTTCAAAATGCTGACCTTCATGCTAGCCTATCTGTGATGGTGAATTCACCTCTGGAAGGTTGTATGCATAACTCTGTATATAAAAAAGGCATGTGAAGGCACAGCTTCTCCATGGAGAAGAAAGAAGTGCTGGATTTCTTCAGTGGCTGCTCTGCTGAGGGCAGGCAGGCAGAGATGCAAACCTCGACTGCTCCACATCCTTAACTCAGAGTCCTTGCTGTTCTCTCATCTTGGGCCCTGTGCCTTACTTTGTCCAGCTTTATGGAAAAGAGAATTGTGCTTGGTTTGTTATGAGTTTGGTTTACAGAGATCGAAATATCATCTCTGGCCCTGCCTGTTTTTAAGTGCCAGTTAAAACTTATTTAAACTTATTTCAAAGTATACACCAGAAACATAACAAAAGGATAATGAAACTCTTTAGGTGCCAGCTGCGTTTGGCAGCATATATCTCTACCCTTGTGAATCATTGCAAGCAAAAAGGGAAATACATTGAAACCAAGACCAGATTCAGGCAGTGACTCCATTTTGGCAGCTATATTTTATTATGATTTCATTTTTCCTGAGGTTGCTGGCACCTTGTTAACGATAGAAAACACTGATTTAAATTCTCCATCACAGAAAGGCAATAGATGTCCTAAGGAAGACAGTGATTATGGTTTGGCACTCCATTTTGCTTTATCAAATTCCTCTGAGCAGATAAACTGAAATCCAGAAGAGTCAAACCTGGCATGGTGGATACTGGGAGAGCTCCATTAAGCAGCTGTACTCAGACACTGGTTTTCAAAAAAATCACAGAACATAGCAGATTGGTAAAACCAAGGTCAGTGATGTGAATTAAGGAAGCTGAACCAATATGCCACGGTGTCCACTTCAAGTCTGGACCCAATATGATTTATGCTGACTAATCTTATGCCTATATGTAATCATACTTCTAGAGAAAGGTACGAGCCTGGTCCAGTATGCCATTGGTTATGTTGCACTGAGACAATGTAGGCACTTTCCCCTTATAAGCCAACTGTAAACTTCACTGCAGCAATACTAATGTAAATTCACTGAAATAGAACATTTCCTGGACTAGCACTTGTCATTCAGGGCACTTAGTAAAGGGATTTCACACATATTTCCAATTTGGTCATGCAATGGGAGCATAGGTTAGGATTGTACATCCTTGTGCACTGTGTACTAATGCTGCAGAATGGACAGGTAGTAGAACTACATTGCAGTTCCTCAGCTGCCTTGCTGCTTTATGGCTAGGCTGGAGGGAGCAGCACATGCTGCTGAGTGCAAGTATCATGCATCCTATGCAAACAATCTGGGCTCTCACAAGGAGCATCTTTATAATCAAATTTTTGACGTTATATTGTTTGTGTTAAAGAGAAACAACTCCTGGTGAGGAATTCTTTGTGCCTATACGAGTGCTTGCATTTAGTGTAATGTAAATGTTCAGGACAAATCCTTCTTTTGGACAAACAGAATTGAGAACATGGGAACATGGAGGGGTATTGACTAGGACAAATACAACATTTATTCAAAAACTCTCACTCAATTATCATTTCAATTTTGTTTGCATGAATTCTGCATGCTTTGCCTGCAAACATGGCTTTCTCACAATTTGGAGCCAAACTGTAGTTCAATTGAAATCATAGTGGAGGTAACCATGATGGCAATTTAGCTTTTTATTCAACTACAAAGTGCTGAAATGGTTTCAGAGCCAAGTCAAACCAATTGTTTGCTGTTTTGTTGTATTCTATAGCCTGGCTTTAGTACAGGCAGAGAAGGGGGAAGAGTAGAGAAAATGGTAATCTAACAAAGGCATGGTTATCTGTTTCCTTAGAACAGAAAAATACCTTTATCTCCCTCTACAAAAGTTGAAGAAAGTCTTCATATACTCAAACAAAAGTTACCAAACTCTTTAGATTTTAAGAAGAGTAGAGAAATCTCTCATGTTGGACTGGGAGGTTTGTGTCGACATACTGTCCCCATCATTCTGCCTTCCTGAAAATAGAAAGGCAGTAAACTATTTCCTGAAGTGAGAGTCCACTGAGTTGCACTTGGTATGTGCTTGAATGTGAAGATTCACTAGAAACCAGGCAATTTGCTGTAAGTTCATTAACTGCTCCTGTTGACTGTACTGTTGATGACTTTTGCCTCCAGCAAATAAATGGTGTAGGACTGACAAGGATAAAAGTGATTTTTATTTTTTTATTTTTTTGGGGGGGGAGGGGGGAATAATCTGGGATTTTCTTGTGGGTGAAGAAAAATATATGTCAGAGTTTTGTTGCAAAGCAACAAAATTTTGTGAAATTACATCTCCAGAAATACTAAGCCTAAAAAAAAAAGTGAAGAGAATACTTTCAGGTTTTGGCAGTCTGTTGCAATAGCAGGTGGCTAGTCTTAAAGCTAATTCCTGAGTTTTTGTAGTGTAACAGTAAAGAGGAAAGTAGGCAACATCATTACCCACAGAGTTTGAATTAAATTCAGCTTTGTTTCAGCAGGGTATTAATGGGGTTCCTGTGAGAGAGAATCTCTGGCTTTGAATTTGATACTGGGCTGAAAATAATCTGGTCAGGGCTTTGCTTCTTCGTGGTTTTTGTTGTTGCTGCTGCTGTTGCTTTTAAAGCTATGAGAATGTTTACAATTTGGATTTCCACAAATTTGTTATGTTCATTAAGCCATTTCCCTGTGAAATCTTGCATAAGCTACCTGTGTCAGTAAAGCCTTTTATGAAAATTAAGTGGGGCTTGCCTTTTCCTTACTTAGGTATGTGTGGTGCACATGCATACATTATAATTGCTCATTACTAAATGAAAAAAAAAATGCAGGTAGCTCTGCGGAGTCTTCCTTCTGGCAAAAATATTCTGAAAAATGCTTTGAAACACAGAACAGAGCTCAAGTCCAGATCAAGTCACCTGACAAAATGCCATCTCCGAAGACGTTAAAAAAAGGAACTTTAAATTAAAATGGTGATGATAGAATCGTTAAGGTTGGAAGAGACCACCGAGATCATCTAGTTCGACCACCAGATTCATCAGAAAAGAGGGCCATAGAATAGATATGCCATCACGTTGTGATATGAGCCTGTTGCTTTTTATTCCTTCTACATCTCATTTTTCTTTTGATAAAAGGTTTAGATTTAATATATTTTCCGGCTTAGCTACTTTACTTTACTTTTTTTTCCGGCTTACTACTTTAGCAGTATGGGTATTGACTTGACAAGCAAATAGTATATGGCCATGCAAATCCAGTGGCATTTGTTGTGGATTTCTAAACCTCGTAGTTAGTCACAAATCTTTGAAGTCAGCAGTGCAAATTGAAGCCAACAGTGTCTTTCAGCAGCTGGTTGTAGAGGCTGATCTTCATTATTTTCTGTTTGTCCTTTAAGGTAAGGCTATTCAGTAACAAATGCCAAAGTACTTCCATTCCAGCTAATGAGCATCTATATTCATTAGTATATTTTTTTCTCACGCTTTTAATTTTTCAAACCTGTGAAATTAGGGACTACCGCATCACTGCAGTTTGTTGTATGGCATCACGGTCTGTGTTATTTGTGATGTCGCTTTGGACATGTAACAGTGTTTTGAGATACCTGAGTTGTATGGGTGCACCTCCAGTATTTGATTCACCTCAAAAAGCCTTGAATCCTAGAGAAGTTATGTGTAAATCTCTTACACACGTGGTGCTCTGTCTGAACATAATATCAAAATGAGTTTACATTCAGAGATTTGAAAAATAAGTGAGCAGATGGTGGTTTATACATACGATTAACTGATTCGCAGTGATTAAGACAAGTATAAAACTGGATTTTGAACATCTTAAAAAGCGAACATTTCTCCTAGCTGCTTTAAATGTTGTGGAAATTAATAGTAACTTCAGAGATAATTCATAAATTTGGCTGAAGGAAAATCCTTAATGCTCCTGGTAGCTGTCTCATTCCTCAAAGTGATAGAAATATTTTCATTTCCCGTCGTAGAAAAACCAAAGAATTTACCAAAAGTGTATTAGAATATTTTTACTTAACTGCAAATAGGAGTTAAAATGAACTGTATGTTATCATTCAAAATTTTATTTCCAGCTTTATGTGAAAAAGTCACAAAATGAGAATTTGAGCCCCATCTGTAATATATAGAGGTTAAATAATGTTGTATGTAGACAAGTACAGAAGATCTGGTACCCATTAGGCATGAAGCACTCGCTCCATTTTCAATATTTAATGAAGCTCGCCTTTCAGTTTCAGCATTATTTTTCTAACTCTTTGGGCTTCTGAATACATTGTGATTGAAGTATTTCAGTTGCTGGCATCCATTGTGATTTGTTTTAAGGATCACTGGTTTAGTTAGGATAGAATCAGATGACCTAAACTATCCCCAGCTGCTAAACATCACCATCTTTGTTTTCTTCAAGGCATTACTAGCACCAGCCCTTTATAAAGCCCTGCATGTAATATTCAGTCATTCTGGCAGCTCATGTCCTTATATACAGTACAGCAGATACTGTAAGGGCATCAGAATGTACCTGTACCAGTATTTAAAATTCTGTCTCACGGATTTCAGCAATTGCATATTCACCTCAGATCCACTCCTGTATATGCACTGCGGCTTCTCTCTGAGCAAACAGTTCCAGAAGATATGATCAAGGGGAATGCTAAAATAATATTACGCAGTCAACACATATCTTAACTTGACCTTTTTTTCAAATCCAGCAATATAAATGTAGCCAGCCTCAAGTCTGGAAAAGTAAATTACACCAATAGTCAGCTACAAGCCTGAGTTTTTTGAAGTTGTTGTAAGTTTTTTAATAATCATCTTCTGCTCTAAACCAAGTAATTTCCTGCGACCCAGACCTCCCAGCTCAGCCCTCTGGTAGGGATCACTCCAGTCCACAGCTGCCATGCTGCTGCCCAGCCTGAGAAGGGGTCATCCAGTGCCTGGGGCACTGGGAAGTAATTAGACCTTGCTAATGCAGCAAGCACTGGTTCATGGACATGAGCTCTGAAGCCTTAATTAAATCTAGCTTCAAAGCCATCTCAGAATGCCCAGAGTTGTGGTCAGCAAGGATTACCTCTTTGTTTTAATTGTGTAATTGTAAAAAATGCCATTCTGCGCATTCTGGAGTCTGGAAATTCATGGGTTTTAGTACAAATAAAATACTGAAAATATGAAAAGTTAAGGTAACTTACAGAAAAGCTGGTTGAAATGATGGCTATGGTCATCTACTGAATGCCACTGAGCACACCTTGAGCCATCACTAGGTCAGGTCAGCTGTACCCTTGCCTTTCTGAGTCTTGAAAACCACAGAGATGGAGATGAGGTGCAGAGCAGAATTGCTATGTTAGCTTTCCCCCTAAAATTAGAAACTGGAAGAAAAAAAATTCTGAATTGATTTCTATTCCCAGAAAGAGGGGTTTTGCATAAGTAAATTCATTAACTCTAGTCTGAAATTCTGACGAAACAAACAGGGGATGAAATTGCTACTGCCTGAATTGTCGCTACATGAAATAATGGTAAAGCACGCATATTTGAGAATAATACCTAATTTCTGCTGCTACCATTCTAGCAAAGGCAAAATGGAATTAATGTAACGATCATTTGGAATATGTTATTCTGCATTTTGCTTATATAAATGCTGTCATCAGCATGCTACCCAACATTTACCTTATTCACAAATGTGAATTTTAATAGAATGTTTTTATTTGGAAAAGATATTTGCATATTATCTTTTTTTTTTTCTTTCAGAGAGATAAATTATTCTCTTTAATACACCAGAGAAATAAACTGACTCCCCACCAGCAGCCATAGAAATGTAGTTCAAAAGTCCTTGTGATGTAGAGGGATATTAGCATTTCTGCAGAAAATAATAGGCTATGATTTTTGCTTTTATTTAGAGCAGTTCCCTTTCTTCTTCCTTTGCTTTACCTGTAACTTCATTTATTGAATTTACAACTAATTTGGTTTTGAAGTGTCGCAAAAGGGTGAAAAATTGTTGATATATTTTGCAACTCTTGCATCCGGGAGATATTTAGGTTTGTAAAGAAGATAACACGTTAAGCCAGGAAATGTTTGTTACATTTGGAAAAATACCTTTGTAATTAAATGTATCTGTGCACACTGCATGGGATTTTAGGCAATAATTTAGACAGCCTAACGTGTGTTCACCTATTTTCAGTTTATGAGTACAGATATACTGGGAACAAAGATATACCTTCTGAGAAGATAAGTGCTTTTTAGAGTTTTCAGAACTCTCTGGGGTTTTAATTAGGGATTTTGATAGCTTTTGTATACTAGCTTCTAAAACCTTTTTACTTCAAAATAAAATTCAAGGATTTTTTGGTCCTCCCTTGATCAACTTTAAGGCCAAAAATAAGGGTGAAAAGAATCCATTTCTAAATACTAATGAGCACGTTTTTAAAGCGAGGAAAAAGCTTTTGACAGCGTGTAAAGATAGGAGTATGAATATGGGAAGCTATTTTATTTATCAAGACATTCTAAACCATTTGTAATGATAGGAATATGTCTGTGCTCCTGAACATAGATGTTGGCTGCCAAGTGTGGCATTGTGGTACTTCCCATTCCTTGCAAGTCTTACAGTGTGAGTGATGGGTGTGCATGTATGCATCTGTATATCCTGCCATCTAAAATTTGTCACTTTTCTTGCCCTGGTAATGGTTGGTTGTTGTTGAGGTAGTGGGCTTTAGAAAAAAATTAACGTGCATAAGGTCAGTGGCATCTGAGCTATTAAAGTTTAAAATAAAGACACACCTTGTTCCCTGTATGGTTCTAACAATCTCCTGAGCTTCAATCACCATGCTGAGCTCGCAAAATGAAGAAACTGTAAGAAAATATGTAAATATATAAGCAGTGTTTTGTGGAGCAAATTCATGGTCTCCTTTCTTTCCTTCCAAGTGCACAGCAGAAGGAGCCTCTGCTCCTGAGTAGCTCTGACCTCCTGAGAGCATCCCAGGGCTGCACCTCCATCAGCAAACTTTCTGTGCCACTGGGCACCTTATACTGACAATTTCTGTAGAACAGAGACCATAAGATGGCAAATTTGGGGGTGGGCAGACAGCCACTGAGTTAGCTTATCTCTTCCCATCCCTGCCGTGGTGCAGGGATATAGGAGGCTCTGAAAGCAGTGTCATGGATTGGGTGAATTTAATTCTTCTGAGCTTGAAACGCACGTTCATTTAGAAACCTGGAGCTGAGAGCGATACGTTCAGTTAAGCAGTTTTATAAGGGTTGAAATTAAATGTCTCAGAATATCATTATCTGGCACTGAAAGCTTGTGCCAAGGCTGAAACTGGCTGCACTGGAATTGCAAGGGCTGAATTAGATCACATGCTAAGTGACAGGTGAGCTTAATGGGTTTTGACTGACACAAGCAGAGCTGGCGTAAGAAGACTGCATTCCTCAGCCCTGTACTGAGCCTGATTACAGGCAAGATATTATAAATTCTTTCTCCACAGATGAGAATTGGCTCTGCGAGGGCTAAGCTATTAAAACTGGCCCTGCTATAGGCACTGAGTGTTCATGGCAATGCAGTTACGCCAAAAGCAAAGAGCGTTCATGTTTCCAGTGCAATTACAAAGCTAGAAACGTATCAACAAGCATGCTCCTCACAGCACAAATTCTTTCTATTACAAAGGCAAACTGCCACCAGAAATGAAGAAATAGAAAAGGGGAAAGCTGGCTGTCCTTCCAGCCAACTGTAACTGCAGTTCTGCCCAGTACTAACATGGACTCAAACAGTGAGCGCAGCAGTGGGGGATAAAACGAGCAGATGAACATAAGAAAGAATAAATCCAATGGATGCTGCTTAAAAGATTCTTCTACCTGGGTTGGAGCTAAGAGCCTGACTTTGGCTGAAAACGTCAGAAAAAACAGCATTAAAAGATAAACAAGGCTTCTTGAACAGGATGAGGAAAGGGATACAAGTGGGAGGAGCAGATTTGTGGCTCTGTGGCTCAGTGAGGAGTGCAGGCAGTGCCCAGTACCAGTGGGCTCACGGATGACTCTACCAGCAGGAGCTGAGATAGAGATTAGAAGGATGCAAAGTTCTTTTTCCTACAAATAATTTACAGTCTTTAGTGTTCATAACTGTTTTGAAATGCTGTCTTCAGCTGAAGCTTAGGTGATAGCTCTGTCAAAAGCGTTCTCAATCAGCAAAACTTTAATAAATACTTCATGGCAAAAATCATAACACATACGTTATGAATTTGACTTATCTTTGGAAAAGAACATAATTCAAAGTAATTGTTGACAATCTATTAAAGAAAGGTTGTGGGGCATTTTTGCCTCCCCTCCCCTCCCCCCCCCCCCCCCCCCCCCACTTTTCTGCATCATCCCCAAGACTGTGGAAGCTTGATTCAGTGCATGATGCAATAGGAAACAGATGGCAGATTTAACAGATTTCAGGTTTAGGTTATGCTGGGTGAAATCCTGTAGAAAGTTTCATTTTTTTTTTTTTTAATATTAGCAGCATGATTTTAGAAACTGATGGCAAAGGATGTTTGTTTTTTTTCTGATACATGCTTAATAATTTATTTAATGAAAGTATTTGAATACTGGAGACTCATGGTTTCCTTCTCTGTTCTTTTGTTTTGTTTTCATCTTTTGAATTAAAAATAGATTTATTCGAGAGCTTTATAGAAAAGGATTGAGTCTCATAGGACAAACCTACAATGACAAACATGAAGTAAGAAAATAAGATTCTAGAATTACATGGCACGTTTGAGTTAGACACAAAGCTCAAATAGACTCAAATATTCTTCCTCCAAAAAGACCTTTACACTCAAATACTTGTAATTAATTTGTATCAGGCTTGAAAGCAACAGAAGGGCCACGTGTGGTATCTTCAGCTGCAGATACATGCTAGAATTCATTATGATTACTAAACGACATAGTGCTATCTTATATTTTTACTACTTATATTTGACTACTATAAATCAAGAGAGAACAGATTTCTTGGCTAGTGCTCATTGCAACCCTGAAAATCATTTAAGTGTCTCATCTTCAATCTTTATATGGTTAAGATCTCATTTGACTTCAGTATGCATTGAGCTTCACAGTTGCCAGCATCACCTGCTGGGTTCGGCAAAGAATACCAACTTAAGCAAACCAAAAAGGAATATATTTTGTAATGCTGTCACGGAAATTCAATCTTCTGCCATCACAGAACCCCAGAAAGCACTACATAGAGAGCTAATGTTGATAACAGAATCATTATATCTTGTTTTTTTACATTAAGTGCAATTTCTTTGAGATCTGTGTACCAGTATCCATACAGAAAAAAAAAAAAAAACCAGAAAAGTAACAAGCATTACCTCTGTAGATGTTTTAGTCTTCACAGTAAAATTTCTAAAGTGATGGAAAGAGGTAGTGATGTGACCTCAGCTCCCCACTGAGTATTCCTCCTCTGGCAGAATCAGTAGTTTTTTACAGATAGATGACTTTGTAGCGATAGGCTCTTCATTCATTGACTGTAAAATAATAATAATGATAATAAAAGTGAATGTATTTGCATGTGAATATCATTATTTCTCTCCTAATTTCTGTGTTTGTTTTTTTTTGGGGGGGGGGGGGGTTGGCTTGTTCGTTTGTTTTGGAGAGGATGAAATTCCCTTGTGGGAAAGGCTTCAAACATGATATTCTTTCTGCTGAGATGGTGGTACAAATGAGAAGGGGAATGCCCAAAAACCTCAAGGTGTGCTCCAGACCAATTGGGATCCAGCTGCTGGCATGCTTTGTCTGAACTGGCTCTATGAGTTGGCAAGTCTGGGAGATGGGCATCAATACATTACTGCTTTTCTGTTTTGTTCCCAACCTGAACTTGCTAATCTTGGCAGCAGTTCAGAATTTGGACCCAGGTCTCTGGTGACCCAGGACCCTTGCAGTTCTCAGCATCTGTTTTCCAGCTCCTTCCAATGTGCTGTGCTGGTACCCACCTGGCTTACACAGAGGTCCATAAGTCTACTCAGAAGAGGCTTCAAATGCTTTAATTGAGGACCTTCTAAAACCACATTGTTTGATGAAGTTAAGGCTTCAGTTTGGCTTTGGGCACATTTCTATCGACTGATAAGCACGAGCTGCAGTTCTTTTCATTGAATGACAGGCAGTATTACAGCACTCAGTCAAGCAGCTGTTTGAAGACTGCTCAGATGATTTGTCTACACTGCAGTGATTCATAGCTCCATTCTTATTTCATAATAAAAAGAAAATGGAGAGGATTCTGTCTTCTGCTGCAGCCCTCACTACACTTGCCTACCTGTGCCCCTGGCCCCTTTTATCAAGTTGTCTCGAATACCTGGCCCATCTGGAGGAAGACTTCAGCATCTTAACCAAATGCTTACTTTATCCAAATTTCTATGTTTGAACTGTTCTTCCATGGTATGTCTATGTCTCTGCTTTGTGTTTCATGGCAGTGTGTGCCCTGTTCTTTGGAAAAATGTGCTGACTGATCACATAGCTGAGCACCCTAATGGCACTCCTCGTCCAGAGCGAAACATTACTTCTCTCAAAGCATTGCAACAAATACAATAAAATGGAGATGGATGTAAGACTTTACATACAATTTCACACTTCAGGTTCTGATGCTACTGATTTAACCAGACAATTATGCTTTCTGTCAAAATCCTAAGGTTTAATTACAAGGGACAGTGCTTGTGCCTACAACTCTAACCGAAAGCATATCCTTGCTGAAAATTGTCTTGTAAGGGACAAGACAAACTTGTCAGGTTCCACACAGGTGTATAAAATAAATTTGCATGGAAAACAAAATATCAATGGTATTTCTGCTTAGGACAGTCCAAAAGACTGTAGGTGTTGTGGATCAATGGGTAGTTGAAATAGATGATTTCATGCAACATGAAAGAGAATATTAGAAGACAAAAATTGCATTCTGAGTTGTAACTCTCTGGAAAACAGAGACCAACTAAGGTAGGGCTTCTAAAGAGCTTGTACATGAAGCTCCACCTTCACAGGTTCCATGTAGAGGTAGTAGGTGCAGTTCAGTCAACTGGGAATTCTGCACACCTTCAACATCAACTTGGAATTCTCAATAAATAAATAAATAAATAAGTAATAATAATAATAATAATAAAAAGCTGTTACCATCTAAACCAGCATCCATGACTTAATTTCCAGATTTAAATTAACTCATGATATTTAGAAAATATTGTCTGGATTAGAGTATTTTCAGTTTTGAACAATCAGTAAAACATCACGATTAGTTCTACTAGCTATTTTTAAAATACCTCTAATTTTAGGTACATTTTTCTGTACCAGTGTGCAAGAACTGAATCTTATCTCTATCTGCTGCCCTGAATAATACATTTTCAACCTTGTTCACCATGTAGTTTCTGGTAGGCTTTTAAGTTTGTTTTGATTTGCACTGCAAGGAACTCTGAGACTCAAATATGGAATTTCTGAAGAATCAATCTAAGAACTGATCTTATTTGATGTCTTCTGTAGTCCTCTGGAGGAAAATGGAAGTATGCTAATGAAATTGGCTCAGAAAATGGGATACTGTACAAAGAAGAGGGCGGCAATATCACAGAGAAATTTGCAGATGACATTTGACAAATAAATAGTAGATGCTGTTTATAACCTAAGAGCATGAAATGTGGTGTTATGCGTTGAAGGATGAACAGTTTGGAATTGAACAAATTTGAAAACTTTATCAGGTGAAAATGATTGATAAATACGTCATGGCATCACTTAGATGGGATGAGGCGACAAAGATAAACTATAAGGAGCTCAGAAAGGGAGGGGTAGATGGGAAATAGCAAATTAATATGGGCAAATTTTGTGATTAATTAAGAATAAATTACCAGCTGGTCACAACAACCATGCTGTGTGCTCTTTTTGTACTCCCTTGCATGGTGTGGTGTGCAGGTTGAAAGTACCTGTGGGGTGCTGTTGACCCACACTGCACCTCTGGGTGATTGTCTCCATTATGTACAGTTATGGTCTTGGCAGGTAATCAAGTTTTTGCATTATTTGCCATATGCATTTCCAGATTTTCTTTTTTAAATTAATCCCAAATAAAGTTTTTGTTGTCACTTATTCATAAAAAGCTATTATCTTGCACGTAGTAATCTTGTTAGTTGGGTAATGATCTAGTCTCCATAAACTTGAATTTGATTGGTATTAATTAGACTTCTAGTTCTGTGCTTGATGAGCTTTGCATCAGTCATTGCCTTATTTGACCTGGAATCTCTATCAGCCTGATAATCGTATAATTACACTGCCATTTTGCTTATCCCCTTTAAATGTTGGCAAAATACTAAATTTCTTTCACTAATCCAGAAATCATCTGCATTTTGAACAGTCATTAGAAGTCAATGATAATAAGTATATTACTTTAGAATGATAAAATCCTTAAAGTTGGAAGGGACCTCTGAAAGCCTCTCATTCTTTTTCTTTTTGCATTCATTCTCAAACAATTCCAAATACTCACAGAGCCACAGGTAATGCAGTTGATTCTGTGGTGTCTCCCAGATGTGAATATCTCTCTCATTCGGTTTGCTCCATTTCTGTCCTTGTTTATTTTTACAAAGCAGAGAAAGGAAGTGAAGGCAACATGATGCAACCACGGCTCACAGCCACAGCCATCACACGAAGAGCTAAGATGCAAAGAAAAGAGCCTCTTTCAGTAATTTCTCAGACTCCTTTGTTCATCAGTCACAGTTTTGACAAGCAGCTAACTAAGATTCACTCCATCTCCACGTTAGAAAGAAATGACAAATCACTCAAGGTTTAGGCAACAAGTTGATCAAAGGCTCAGCAGTGTTAATGCTGCACTTAGTAGTGGTAACGACCATCTATGCTTACCAAGATAGCTTTGTCAGCTCTGCTTCACTCAGGTATTTAAACCACCCAACCCGGAGGCAGGCAGATAACCTGGCAGACAAACAAAATGCCTCAAACATGACTGCCTTTGACTTCAAAATCTGAACTCCTCACATATTCCCATATACACTTTTTTCCCCTATTTGTTACACATGGCACATTCTGATTTCCTATCCCCTTTGCAGTATTGCACTGACTCAGTTTGTATGACTTTGAAACTTTGAAACAGCAAACTTTATAGCCTTTTCAAGTGTTTATAACTTGTTTTTTAATGCATGTATGGAGCCAAATTTTGGCTGTGTAAGTTCTGCAGTCCCAAAGTCACTTGAGTAAGTACCCATATTTAGGAGATAATGGCCTTCAAAGTGCGTTTGATATCCCTTGGCAATCTTTTATGAGGATACTTTTTGCTTGTTTTTTTCCATTGCTTATGTCATGCAGTAGAGGAGAGAGCAGTAGCATAAAAAGAGAAGGTAATGCGTAGTAAAATGCAGAGAGCTATTAAGTGATTCTCTTCAAATAGAAAAGTTTACCTTGGAAAATTCGCATACTAATCATGGCTCAGGGACACACTCTTTTATTAAAATGGAAACACGGCTGTAATGCACAATCTAAATAAAGAAATGATCTTGTGCTCCAGTGACCAGCCATTACGATATGTAAATACATGATCCCATATGAGCAAACTGTTATTAGTAAAAATGTGTGTAGGTATTTTAATGTAATGACGTAGGAAGAAAAAGAAAACTAAGACCCTCTTACCTAATAAATAATCTATCTCATTTTTATAAGACCTACTAGCAACCGATTAGACATGTATATACTTACGTCATTGTTGGTACCAGTATGGATTCTTCTTCCCATTGGCAGCTCAACTTCCTCTACAAATAACCCTCAGCAATCACAGTTTGTGTCCCAGCAGAAGTTCTGACATTTCAGTAGATATTTTTGATCTGGAAATGTAAAAAAAAATAAAATAAAATAAAAAAATTAAATCTCCTTTCTCCTTTGCAGCTCCAAGCTCAAGAGTATATTCGATGTTTCCAGAATATCATTTCCCAACATTGTTTTGTTGATCACCTTTAGAAGCAGTTCATTCTCCTATTTTATTATTGGTTGGAAAGTGCAGGACAGATGTACTCAATCTTGCACAATACACAGTGGACTCTCCCTCCCTTCTCACTGTGTTTGCAATTGCCTCGACTCAGAATCCTCCCACACTGTGACCTCAGCTGACCAAGAGAGCTGTAATAATAGCTTTCTTCTGTAAGCGAGCATTCATTTTTCAGGATAATCATGACAATTAAAGCCTACCTGTGTCTGCGCATAAAATAAAAAATAATCAGCTTTAGAAAAACGTGAAGCATACCAGCATCACAAAAACAACAAGCAGAAAAATAGAATTACAGGTTCCCAGTCTTGTGTTTCTATCATTGCCCAACGGTGATGCAGTATCAGTTACAACACTGGGCTTATGGACTTCTGTGCTTAAGTTTTAAAAACTTTGGATACTTTTAAATGAAATATCTATTTTTACCACTCAGGCTTTTATACATTTCATGCATCTCTAATGCCATATTTAGTAATTCCACCCTTAGAATAAATTGGTAATATTGTAAAGTGTACGTGAGGTTGACTTCATGGAACAGCACAACTCACTGCTGTCTTGCTGTTGCTGAAGCTTTTGTGTGCAGAGGCATAAATAAAACCTTGCAACTCTTATGCACTGGGAGCAAACAATAAAATTCTGATCTCAATGTTAAAATAGATACCAATATACAATATATACAGTGCTATTTTTCTAACTTCATAAAGTGCCAAAACTTCAGTTCATAGTTTTAATTTCTGATACAGACATGTCATTAACAACCCCCATTTCCTTGCAAATTGTATACCTGAGGAGGGGAAAAGCTGAAATACAGCCACACTATCATGTGATGTTTTAGACTTCTGCACTGAGTTCGCTTGGACATGAACTCCATTTAAAAACATCCAGATTGTCCATGTACTGGAAGATGACAGTTTGTTAATCATATTATAAACCAGGTAGTAATATTTTGGAAGTCTAGTCAAGGATTTCTCTTTGCTCCCACAGATTCATTGTTTCAGGATCTTTTTCAGAACCAAGCAATGCAATAGTAAATCAGCATTTCAGCAGGCAATTCTTGATGCTTGTTTGCTGCACTTGCTGTTTTATCACACAAATCAAAGAGGTAGCATTGAAATGCCAAATGACAGCTCACTCATTCATCTAGAAACTAATATACTAAACAAAGGGAAAAAACCAAAGGAAAATAGGGATGAATTGGATTGAAATAGCAGAGCTCCATAATGATCAGTCTGACTTCATATGTATGGAGCAAATAACCATCCAAGTTAACAGCTCTAAGAGTAGCCTTCTCATCCAACAAATATTATGGTAATCAGAAGAAAATCTAGTATACTTCCAGTCAATACAAAGAGATTGAAGTCTTCAGGCCAAAAGTTGCTAATGCAAAAGGTATTGTTTACCATTTACGTACTGAAACCAGGTGTCTTATGTGCTACTTTTAAGTTCTATAGGAACCTGGAATTGCACTTCAGTGCAGGTCAGAACCCAGCATAAGCAGCTTGTCACATAAAAGACTGCCTTCAATTCTGCTATTGCCTTAGAAGATTTCTCTTCCCATTCTCACTATCATCATTATGCTTTTTCTTTTGAAAAAATTCCACATCATCCTTTCTTACTGATATTTTGCAGTGCTTACATGATCACATTAATACCTTTCAGTTAAATTTTTACTTACTTGAACAGTAGCTTAAAAAAAAAAGAAAGAATGCGCTTAATCACTCATATATTTCCTCTTCCAAAATCAAACCATTCAAGGTACTCCGTGAAAATACAAGTTGCTAATGGATAGCACTTCTGAATTGTCCTCTCAGCCTCCCATGTTCTTGGCCAAGTTCAGACTGGGCTACATTAAAAGAGGAAGAAGAAATTGAGACTTTGATTAAACTTTCATAGTGACTAACTACAAACTAAGGAGCAGTGAAGTTCAGTTGTAGAAAAGAAACACTTTGGATTTTGCTGTGATAAGCGTATAGCACTGTGAAATCACTATGAAATTGCCAATAATCTTCAATATGGTATCCAGAAATTCAGATAATATAATCTCTACAGGTAATTTATGCTGAAGAACAAGGAGGTGGAATAACACGATAAAAGGGATTTCAGTAGGTAGCTGCTTCTTGTTTCCAGCCACTGTTGTGCTCCCATTGGTTAGCCTGGCAGCAGCTCATGCTGAAGCTTGGGTTTGAGTCAGGTAATTTCCATTTAAATACATGTAAACTATTTCTTATAAATTAGTAAATGTGAACTGACAGTGGGAAAGAAAAAAAAAACAGTCTTACTAACACTTACGTGTGTTATACTTGAAGCTAACCGAGAAATTAAGGAAATCTGGAATGGCTTATCTCTCTTGAGAAAGAAAATTAGTTTTTTAAGTGTATTGTCAGCACATGTTACGTCCCCACTTACTGTAATGTCTCACAGCAGTTGCATCTGCATTACATTCATTGAGATGTTTTGTTGGTAGTCTGTAGTCCTGCACTAGAAAAGTTATTTTATCTCCTATAATCAAATGTGAAGCAATTTAAACTGACTAATACTTTGCTTTCAGTGTAAATAATACAGTATTTGGTTCACAATTTCCATTATTTTGCATCAATACTGTTGAAGTCAAAAGAATCGCACTAGAACAGAATCGAAATGGGAAAGGAAGGCCATGAGGATGTCCAGGATTCTGTGGAGTGTACACATGCTTTGAAATGTGTAGCATCCTCTTCCTTACACAGTTCTCTCTGAGGAGTAATTCTGAGGGAATTATTGAGATTATTATCAAAATATTTCATTCTGGGAATGAGTGTAAGAAAAGAACTTCACAAAGAATACTGCGTAGAACATGGGTTCACATATATCATAAGGAAGCCAGTCAACAAGTGATGCTAATTGCGTCATTTGGAAAAGATGCAGGTTTTATTTTTGAAACAGCGTGGTTGCAGTCTTATGGTTGGATGCTTGGGTTGCAATTGGATCTTTAAGGTCTTTTCCAACCTGAGCAATTCTATGATTCTTAAGTCCCTCATGGGAATCAGTGATGAGGAAAAAGGAATAAGTAGAGCCTTTCCTCCTTTGCTGGCGCACAGAGATGTTTCTTGGTGGCAGGAGGTGGGCAGAATGGTTACAAGGCCATTAATATAAGTCTCCCACTTACAGACAAGTGTTTCATCCCTGTGAAAACTTTCTGAAACTGTCCATGGAGCAGTACCTCTATACTGTGAGGATTGATTGAGATGCTTCTCCCCAGTCTGTAAGTCACGACAGTGGGGATTTTGATGGGATCTTATTCTAAGTTAGCCCTACAGTTCTGACCCGGAGCATTTTGGTGTTGTGTAGTTAAAATGCTGTACTGTCTTGTACAGCATCTTTGTGTCTGCTGCAATCTATTGCCTGTGAAAGCAATGACTTTACAAACATTCCCTTCAAAATACTGCTTTTTTTTTTTATTATTTTGTCAACATGGTAGTAGTGTTGCAGTTAAATACTGTTTTTGTACAGTCTCTGGAAGATTTGTGTTTATGAAGAGATGGATCCATTTACAGGTTTTACCTTAAGTACAGCCCTGGATGTAAAATCACCTTTGCCTTACCCCTTTTATCTTCCCTTCATCTTTTCTTCATCCACATTGAGATTTAACTTCTTTTTTGGAGCTCAGAGAAATTTCAGTGAGAAAATAGGAGGAACTATGCTTCACTATTTCTGCTTGTGTGTTTTTCCTTAATTAAAAAAGAAAAAAACACCAATAAACCAGTCCTGTTAAAATAGGATTCTTCCTTGGGTGACTTCAGAGAAAGAGGGAAAAAGTCATCATGATCCCTTTGGATTTCATAAGATGTGAAAGAAAAACAATCCTGAAGCTTCAACAATACCGCTAACTTCCTCTTAAAGCCCAAATAGATGCTGTAAGTTAGAAAGCAGTTGAATTTAAGTTAATTGAAGGCTCCTATCAGCTCATCTTTCTAGGGAGAGATACTAGGTCCATCTGTATAGGTGGAGAAGAGTAGCCTTTCAGCAGTATTTTCCTCTAATTAAGGTTTAATTTAATAATTACTGAATACCCTGTAAAACACAGCTAATCACAAGTACACATGCAAACCAATTCTGTGTTTATTATGGCTTGTATATAATTACTGCTTTCTTAGTTTTCAAGTCTTGATGAATAGCACGCCAATGAAGTGTGTGTTATCCATGTACCTGGTAGTTTTAATACACTTCAGAAGACATTTGTAGCCATTCAGGCAATTTACATCTGTTAGCATGTAGCACTTCCAAATGCAACAAAACCATATAATTTACAGGCACTAGAGTAATTGAAAAAAAAAAAAAAAAAAAAAAAAAAAAAAGTCATCAAACGTCTGCAACATTGTGACAATTTTCTGAAGAGATCTTAATTTTCCATATTTTCCCTGAAAAGCTAAAGAGAAAGGTGTTAGGAACTTTTATTTCAGTCTAATGATTCATAATTAGCTTGGCAGGAAAATGACATTTTTAACTTCAGATTTGCATTGCACGTCAGAACTGATTGCTTAGTTATTTCAGAGCTCTGCTGTCGAAACTCTGCAAAGGGAGCAGCATTTTTAATTTGGCTTTCAGTACCCAACTCCAACACTGGAGAGAAGGGAAGCAGTGACTACCCGTAACACAATAGAAAGCATAACAAGATGGTAAAATCATAGAATCATAGAATCACCAAGGTTGGAAAAGACCTAAAAGATCATCCAGTCCAACCGTTCACCTATTCCCAAGAAGCAACAAGGTCTTCAGCTGCAGTGAGTGAAGATCTACTTAGATGCAATAGCAGCAGGTGCAAAAATAAAAAGAAGAAACTACTTACCTTTGGAAGGCCTGTTATGTCCTCAGGTACACAAGGATCTCCAAATGCGATACACCACCTCTACTGCCAACCCTTTAATGAGGTTCTGGGAAGAGGTGCAACCTAGCACAGTCACTCAGGTACATTGCATGCACCTGAGCTCCCTGGTTGGCCCTGACTTCCCACCAGGTGCTCAATCACTGCTTCTGACTTAGCATTTCCACTACACTATACCACTGCAGTTCACAGAATCATTAAGGTTGGAAAAAAAACACAAAGGCCATCCAGTCCCATCCCAACCCATCCCCCCATGCCAACTGCCCATATTCCTCAGTGCCTGGATAGGAAATATCTGCATGGATAACGACTCTCCTGCTCCCTGGGTATCCTGTACCAATGCCTGACCACTCTTTCAGAGAACAAATGCTTCCTAACATTGTATGGGACTGGCCTGGGAGCAGGGCTGCAAAGAGGCTGTTTGTTGGGCAAGTGATCCTGCTGCAGTCATTCATGAGTTGTTTTTTTCCCCATCTGTCATAGAATACCTGTGGCTCAGAATGGCAGTGGACTTTGGTGAGGTCAAAGTGTAGAAGGCAGATATCCCTGTGTTTGATTTTCTTGTCCTTATGCTTAGAAAATGAGAGAGAGATGAAGGCTTAAAACAGGAGAGAAATTCTTCCTTTATCGTATTTATTTCACCATACTGAAATGAACAGTTGTAAAGGAGGAAGAATGGAGTAACAGCCCGCTCCTGATTTTCTGTTCTAATCTGAATGCAGATCATCCGCTGAAATAATAAAAAGCTGTGTTATTTAATGCAGAGTTGTTAAAAACATTTAAATCCTGTCTGGATCATTGTGCACATTATTATTATTTTTAATATTACACAAGTGTATCTCTTGATACAAACAAATGAAATTGCTTTCATGTATATAAAATATAATTATGCTCCACCAGGGATAAAGTGGTAAACAGCATGTATCAGTGCTCGAGATGCGTTGTTTAGCATTTAAAATATTGATTAAAGATGCAAATAATCTGTTCTGCATCATTTTGTAGTAATCACACTTCTTCCTGTTCCATGCGCTCTGTGCTGCACTGAGGGTTGAAGGAGATTCAAGCTGCAAATACAAAGGGCAGCAGTGCTGGTGTGCATTCCTTGAAGTAGAGGCAACTCTTCCTCGAGGGCTGTTTGGAAGCTTAGGAATGAGTTTCCCAAACTTGCTCATTCTTAAAATCTGGACAACCAGAGGGAAAACTGTTTGCTCTCTATCTATAGAATCTGTGCTAGGGATGGGTGCTGGAATTACAAACCAATGGGTCTCACTTCAATATTGGTACATTAGCTATAAAAAATAGCTATAGAGTTACAGTGAGTGTGGTATTATAAGGGGAAAAACAGCTCTGCTCCCAAAAGGGAAATTGCCTTTCCCCCAGGATGTCAGCAAAATAACTGATAACTGAGAAGTGATTGATATAATTTATTTGGGGTTTTAAAGAGCTTGAGATGCTATTAAGGAAGCTAAGAGAAATCACAGAGTAGGACATAATGGACTTGCATGGACTGGAAACTGATTAAGAGAGGAAAACAAAGAACGAAATAAGTACATTTAGCAAGTTCAAAATAGGGCTAAAAACAATTCTCTTCCAAAATCTGATGGATTTTATTTATGACATTGGGTGATATATTGTCATATTTATGACACCCAAGATACAGATAAATGGGCGGCAAAAAGTCCTGTCTATCAATCCAAACTGCTCCTCATTCTGTTCCTTGCAGCTTCAGTCAAATGCCATTAGCTGTCATTCTCAGGAAATCTAAATAGCTGGAGATGGGAAAAGTTTTTTAGCACTTGATGGGTGAATAACATTTTCAAGTTCACAACTTAAGTGTTACAGTCTTAGAATTCAACATTAGTTTATTTATTTTCATTATTAGAATGACAGATGGTGCAATAATGAATATGGATACAAAAATAAAAAAAAAAAAGTAATTAAAAAAAAAAGAATATGGAAAAAAAAAAAAAAACCCACAACAAACAAAAAACCAAACCCAATAGATCATCCAGTAAATGCTTCTGTCCAAATAGAAGATTTCTCAGAAATGCTTCCATGTGTTTTTTGTAGGCAGCTTTCAAATGACAGAATTTCATAAGCATTTCCTGAGTTTTGCTTTCTCTGTGCCTTGGGTTGTTAAGTGTGAAATGTTATTCTCAGACTTTGCATCGTAAAACAAGATTTGTTTCACTCTTGGTCTCAAGGCTGTGTGTGTGCATGTGATCTCATGCATACATGCATGGAAAGAAAGGGCTGCTTGGTGCTCGATGGCAGAAGGGCTTTTATTGTTAGTGCATTTTACAGTGGCTGCAACGTCTTGAGGATGATGCAGAACAGCTGTCAAATGCGTGAAGGGTATTTGCAAGAATATGTAACAATGCAGTAGGGTGAAGAATTTCTAAGAAAGAATATTTTGACTGAGTATTAGGAAGAAGGGCTTTTAAAGTGGATTGTTGAAAGACACAGAAACAGTTGACAGACATCAGTTGAAGATGCTACTTCTCTGGAGACTGTCAGAATTGGACAAACATTCCCAAGCGTGGATGCAGCAGCAAAGCTAGTTTAATTCCCAATGGTTGTCTTGAAATTTCAGCTCAATTAATCTAATTGGTGAGATAGTTCAGGACAATGAGTTGTTGGGATCTCTTTGAGGGTTGTCAGAAAAGGCAGACATGCTCACTGGAGCAGTTGTACCTGTCTGATTTTCTGCTATTAGTGGACTCAAGAGATTGATGAATTTTAGTTCCTTGATGAACTTCTCAAATGTATTTTAATCCCTCGCCCCAAGCCTCTCATTAGTTACAGCTTTGCATCAACACAACTCTGCTGCTCTTACTCAAGGCTAATCCAGGGCTGGAGATCTGGCGCTCCAGCAATGGAAGGGTATAGGCATGGACCTCGACAACTTTATAGAGCTACAGTTCTCCTTTTAAAGCTTCTGTTGATGCTAGGAGTGCAAGGATTCATTCAGTGTGAAATGCTACAAATTTATTGATTTTTGTCCTATGTTAGAAGGTGATACTGCCATGGGCCTTTTTGGGCTTTATACGGGACAGTATGAACTTCTATTTGACATTCTGTCAAATTGCGTTCCTGTGTCTCTATGGGGATTCAACAGAGGGAGAGTATAATACCTCACTGCCCCTCAGGCTGTTTCTATTTATTGGTGCTAGGTTCCTTTTACTTAATAAGGGACTTAGTGCTATCAAGAAAGCCATGCAGATTTTATTACAAGTGTGCAGAGATGCTGCTTGATTCTATTCCTTGGATGGATGAATAGTTTTTGACGCAAATCTTTGTGAACACTTTTGTTTTTATTATTTTATAAAGAGGCCGCCTAGTGTGCTATTTCAGTGGAGAAAAAGTGTGTTTATATGTACCTAGGGATGATGATTTGATGTAACAATAATAATAAAATATGCTGATGTGATCGTATCATTTTCATTACATGCGGGTGGAAACTGAAACTTCTGTTTCTGATGAGATACTGATGATGAATAATCAGCTCCATATCCCAGAGAGGTAAACACAATCTGTGTCTGAATGTATATCAAGGGAAATCCTTCATGTATTTTCATGAGTCTTTGGGCACGGGCGATATTCTTAGATTCCTTTTCAGCATGATTCTGTTTTTATTCAACCCACTCATTTTTCTCACTGAGGTTGTGTTGGAGCATTCCATTGCCTCACTCAGCTCTGGCAGAGAGGGAATGGGGTAGAAGGGAAAAGAAGGCACCAGAGCACGGTGGGAGGCTTGGGCTGGCTCAATAACATCTGCAGTTAAGTTTTTAGTATTACAAAAGCAATGTTGTGAAACTGGGCACTCAGCTACCACTTCACCTGAGAAACACATTATGTCTGCAATGATGCAGCTAAAGTTTAAGCGTCACATCATCCCAATTTTCTACATAGGCATAATTCTTAACAATGATGATTAATATATGCTAAGTCATCTCCCCATGCTTTTTTTTTTTTTTTTTTTTTTTTAATACTAACTATTGCAATGAATATGGCAGTTTCTCTACAACCCCATACATGCCTGAATGTTACCACCTGTATCCCAGAAGACGTTTTTCTATGTAATAAAACAAACCTTGCCATAATGTAACATAACACAGACCAAAAAAAAAGTACTGTGTTCAAATATACACGTTAAAAAAGGGGAAAAAAAGAGTTTGAGTGGTAAATCACATTTAGACAGATCAGTTCATTAGTGAAACTTGGCATAATTAATTTTTCCTCTCCACTTTTCTTACACAGCTGTGTGGTCCTCATCTCATGTTTACCAAGTTCTCTTTTTAAGTAGAAATCCCTAAATGAATTTTTGTTTTTTAAAGTTCTGAGGTTCCTACTAATCAAGAGCATAAAAGATATCGCAGATAAAACCAAGTGAGAGATCTGAGAGAATTTTCCTAGTAATGAGTCTACTGCTAAATGCTGCAGTGACTGTAGAAACTGAAGTAAGCTACAACAGTGTGAAATTTAACTATGAGAAACACGTTGTAGTCTTGCCTGGTATTTGAGAATCCATTCTACCAAAGTGAATTTTTCATTTTGAACCGTAAGTGTCTTTCAGTTTGGGTTTAAGGATTACCAGATAGAGCTGAAAAAAAATCTGGAAAATAGGTCAATGTCTTAAATACAAGAATGCTGAAAAACTGCCAAGAAATACATATGTTACTTTTGTGTTTCATTTTATACCTGGTAGTCCTTAGTGGTTTGTTTGTTTTTTTTTCAGGGCCAGTATTATGCAAATATGCAGGCACTCTTTTAGCTCAAGTTAATCTATTTCTACACCGTGGGAGGACAATGGGTTGATTATGAAACAAACAAAGAGAAAAAACAGACAAACCAAATTCTTGGGTGGGATGGGTTTCCTGTTTAACTCTGATTCAAAACAAGATTTCCAGTTTCAAAGCAGTTCAGATATTCCTAGATGAATGTGATGTTTTCTTACTTTTTAATTACAGATTTGATGATGAACACTTGTTGATGTAACACAGCAATATTTGAGGCTAATCATACTGATGCTGAAGGAATCTCTCGTGTGCTCTTTCTAGTTGTCATCATGGTGCTCAGAAATCATTTTCAGAATATAAGTCATTAAAATGTTAATGCTTATGAGTGTTTGCTTTCAGTTGTCTGTTAAGAAAGTTATTGGAGTTTGACCATTTGTTCTGATGTTACTGCATAGCATAGCCTAGATATGAAAGAAATAATGCTTTTACTATTGTCATAGACACACTTAGGAATTATCTATTAATCACTTCATTTGAGGGCTAAATTCTAGGGTCACAAAAAGACAATAGTTGAATTAGGCAGCAGATTTAAGAAGGTGCAAAATATGTGTTCTCATAGTTAGTAATGGATAATTATTGGTGTATTGGGGCATTTGAAAGATACCAGTGAATAAGAGATAATATTTCTTTGCTACACTAAGATTCACTATAGTCAGAATATTTTGGAGGTAGTGGCCAGATGCTGCAGGCCTATAACTTTCAGATAGAATTTGCATAAATCTAATAGCATAGAAAGCAGATATCAAGCAGTTCTTGCTTTAGACGTTGATTTTTTTCTTTTTTTCCCCAAGAAAAATGCTTTTTTGTTATTTCTTTTTTGGAAACATACTGTGATTTCCCAGTAAAAAGCAAAAGTCTACATAATTAAAACATTAAAAGGCAATTATAATTCTTAGAACAAATAGAGCTTACCAAAAGGAGACAACAAAACTCCCAATTTCCGTAGCGAGGCTTTACCCCTGTAGTACCTCCTCCAGAAGGCAAACTGTAGTCATCAAAGAGTTTGAGGTGAATGTTCACTTGCAGGCTGGGTAACAGATGGCACTCAGCTACCTATGACTAATACAGATAATTTTTTTTCCTTTTCATACTGTGAGCACAACATGTTCCAAGATCTAGAAAGCATCATACACAGGGAAGTAGCCGTGCTGCTCAGAGGAGCAGTTCTCTGCAGTCCACTGAGCAGCTGGTGTGTAGCAGCTACTCTGCTTTAATCTCCTTTTCTGACTTGCAGCCATAGGTGCTTGAATCTGGCATGACTCATTCCTTTGTCTCCTCTAAAATCCCTCCCTGACTGGAGGGAATTTCCTGAAACCAGGAGTGTATGGGGATGGTATGGAGTCTCCTGCTGCTTCTCAGAGCCCATCCAGTGCAGCAGTGCTCAGAATTTTGGTTTAGACCATAGCCAAATGAAAAACACTGTACTTTGTTCAATCTGTTCTCTCCCATTGGAGAGCATATATTTCAATTGCTTTCCGGTATTATTTAGAAAGCAAAGTGCCAACACTGATGCTACAAATGTCACAGTATTTTCGACCTGTTACATATCTGTTATGGGAAGGAGATGTGTCAGTAGATGGTAGGTGTTAATCACTTTGTTTAAGCAAAAGATTCATTATTTGGTGTAATGTGACCATAAGATACAAACCAAATCTTCCTCTAAGAATCTTGATGATCTTCAAGGCCTTTTCCAACCTAAGAAATCTATGATTCTGTTTCAATTCTTCTTGTCCACTAATGTCAAAATTTTTATATATATATATATATATATATATATATAAAAAAGCAAAACTTAAATTCATAGAAGCATAAGGTCACCAGATGCGTGCAAGATTTCCAGCACTGATACCTGACAGTAAATTTATACTTTGCATCAAATATGAAATCTTTAACTACTAGTACTGAAATTTTATACAGAAACACTCCCAGTTGAAAGTCATGCTGAAAACAGAAGGCTGAAATGTTACATCAAAACTTCAACCCTTCTACTTTCTTTCATTGCTCTTGCTGGTTATCAAAACCGTTTTGAAAGGGAGAGGGTTGCAATTCACACTGTAGAAAGATCTTTTTCTCTTCTTACTGATACTAAAGCCCACGGTGGTATTGTAACGTGAGCAAAGAACTGTGTATTTTTGTACTCTATACTCACTTCAGTTCTTTCGTTGACTCTTTTTCATTATTATCCCACAAATGGCATTGCTGTAACATGGAGGGAGAGAAAGAGAGTGAGACAGAGAGCTGCTTTGTTTTAGTTTTATTCTGTTTACAGTTCTTAGTGCAATTACACTTTGACCAGCGAATGGGCACAGCAGAGGGATATAAACAGTTTTATTGCCAACTGCTGTTCTACAGGGGAGCGCTAATGTTTGTATCAGAGCTGAGTGAAGGGCAGAAAGAAGGGAGGACAGAGAACCCTGCCTGCAGGAGCTGTCTTGAAGGTTAAGGATAACTGGCTGCAAAATGGGTAAGAAATTAAAAAGAACACAAACACCAATGAAAAATATCCAGTTGTTGGACAGCAGAAGTCAGCATCCACCATGGGCTGAGGTGCTGGAGGTTCCCAGCAGCAGCGTCTGGAGGATGTGCTCTGGTGCTGATGTGGCAGAAGCCAATTGCATTTAGGAATTATTTTCTTCATTAAATTCCTTCACTAACTAGATCCGTAATCTCAGCTTAAAAACCTCCCAGTAAGAGCTTATGGTTGCTATTGGCTATGAAATTATACAATCCTTAGTTTGAATTCATTAAATAGTTATGTGGAAAGGGGAGCAAGCCATCTGCAATAAGCTAAAATTGCTGACACTGTGCTCATAATAGGTTCTTTCCCAGAGGTTTTTATTGCAGTTATATAAGGAATCATTGACTTATGAAGTTCAAAGAAACTTTCAAAATAGATCTTTTTTTTTTTGTTATTTTTTTTGAGATTTAGCAGGAGACCACAAAGATATTGCTCATAATAATTAGAGCTGTGAAACCTTGGGAAAACATGCCTGAAGACAAGGGGAATTTTTATTTACAGGAAGTTCGAAGAATACTTTAAAACAAAGGAATGCATTTAGAATCCCAGTTAGAGTAGCCAGTGACTCTGGAAGTCTCTGCAGTTAGATATGTTAGACTGTTTAATTTAACAGTAGCTCATGGGAAAATAATATACAGGGCTCAGCCACAAAACCTTCATATACCATGCAATGCAGTCCCAGTTTTGGGATCCCTTTCCTTTGTTCCATATTAACTCTGTTATGAAGTTAAGGGGATTTAATTCCAGGCTGTAACTAAGGGACGTGGAGTCACAGCATGGTGAGAAGCTGCCATCCAGCATGGGCACCACATTCTGTTAACCAACCCCACTGGGGGCTGCTCAAGTGTTGGCAGCAGAATCATTGTGCTGGCTAACGGGGTGCAAATGAGATCCAGGAGCAGAGAAGGCCTGGAGGGTTTGTTGGGGTTGATGCAACGTGAAACAGAGGACAGCACTGGAAATGAGCTGTTCCCATTACCCTTACGCCTTTCTTAGTGGGCTAGTTACTTTGTTTCATTATTCCTGTCACAGCAAACCTTTGTTGCCTCTTTTTTTGCTCTGCTGTCTCCAAGTTGGACATTTGTTGCCTTGTACTGATCTCTATACTTTTTAACCTCCTGATCACTTGCCTGCTTAATATTTGCTCTAGACCAACACTGTAACTCAACAAATGCACTGAGACATTGTTTCTTTTACAGCTTGCACTGCAGATGACATCCTGACCTCTAGAGGAGCAGATTCATTAATTCTGGCAGAAAACCACAATTTCTACTTTTAAACTATTGATTCTCCCAGAAATACTGAAATGCCTTGTCATTAGCATCTGTTTAGACAACTACAGAAATAGCACAGTTTGGTCATTTATACAAGATTAACCAATTAGTGATGCTTCCCCCCCCACCCTCTTCGTAAGAAGAGGCCCTGCAAGCACAAACACCATAACCATTGAAAATCATTTATGCTTTTCTCACCAGCATGCACAATAGAACTCCTAGCCTAAGGGAGGTAAAAAAAAAAAATCCAATTTTGTTTCAAGAAAAAGTCTGAATAGTCAATGAACCTTGCACCATACCAATACACACTCAAGATCACTTAAACTAAATCCAGTAACAGCTGTATATATATATTTTTCCTTTTATTTATGTTAAAATCTACAGATCATAGAATGGCCTGGGTTGAAAAGGACTGCAATGATCATCTTAGTTTCAACAACCCTGCTATGTGCACAGTTGCCAACCACCAGACCAGGCTGCCCAGAGCCACATCCAGATGAGAGCAAATAATTCCACAGGTCATTCAAGATCCAACAATACTAAGTAGAATTTTAGCAACAGTTACAAGAACACACACACACACACACACACACACAAAAATAAAAAAATAATAATAAAAAAAAAAAATAAATCAGTGGAATTAACAGAAATAGAGTCAAAAGAATGCATATTCCTTTAAAGTTGCATTATTTGAGTATGTTTAAGATAGATGCTGTCTTTTCAAGTTCTTGGAGGCATTCAAGGTCAGGCTGGACCAAGCTCTTTTCTGCCCTTGTGAGACCCCACCTGCAGTACTATGTTCAGACTGGGGCCCTCAGCAGAAGAAAGATGCAGAGCTCACAGAACAGGTACAGAGGAAGGCCATGACAATGCCCGAAACCTTTGGGAACACATACTTGTTGATTATAGTTGTAATCAGTGTCACAAAATAACTTACTTTCAATATTTTCTGTCAGTATCAAGTACTGGAATTATTATTTCAAGGATTAAAAACGCTTGATATAACTTTGGGAAATGCTAAGGATCTGGAGAAGATAATCTGCTTGATGATTGGATTATGTTAGCTTTAGGCCTGCTTTAATGCTTAATATTACAAAAGAGAAGAGGGCCATTAACTTCAGACGAATTCCTCATAGTACTTGACATTTGGAGAGGTGAAAGTCTGTGAATAATTGCAGTTAGCAGTAATGTGCCAGTCCTTTCACTCTTATTGAAGAGAGAGAATTTGAGGGACAATTCTATCATCTGTAAACTCAACTGTTCTAAAAGAACTGCCATATATTCTTTCCAGTATCTTTCCAGTACGCCTCCACTTAGTTATCTTTAAGGCTTCAGTACTGGGAGTGAGAGCCACCAAGCTCCTGGTGAGATGTATTGAAAGCTTGCAAGAGGCTGTGATAGCTAATGTGGCTGGGACCTCTGCCTTTGCCAAGTACCTCTGCCCTGGTCACCACCCAGATGGACCAGGGGCTCCTGAGATCCTGGGCACTGTATACACCCTCCAGTCCTGTGGGAAAGGAGCTGGGTGGTAAACCTGAAGCAACAAAGGGAAGTCGTAGGCTGATGCTCAGGAATGGCACTGTAAAAACTGAAGCAATATCAAGGCATTCTACATTCCATTTTTCACACTTCAAATGTAGCCACTTATTAAACTGGAAGATTTACTGCAGTAAAACCAGCCCTGCTAACTCATGCTTAGATCTTTAGCTCACACTTGGATCTGAAAGTCAAAGAGTTTTCTTTCTGGTGCTCTGTCATCACTAATAAATGTTTTGCAACTCCTAACTTGCACCTTTCATGGCCTCATTGCCTTCTGTGGGTTGATCAGATATAATTAATTCACTTTGGAGTTGTTTAACGATGCATAAAAAGGAATAGATTCTAGTTCAATCTCATAACTGCTTTGCCTCTGAAACCTAACAGGATTAAAGCACCATTAAAAAATCCAAGTCATTCTATGAGCAGTGAAACTAATGAAGCCAGGATTCCTATGGATTTGTGTCTCTTGGTTGATTGACTATTTAACTGATTTATATGAAGATTACGTTATCTCTGCATATACCTATAATCCCTTCCTGCAGAATATTTTGGCAGTGACACGCTGGTTGCTACGGAAATTCCCCAGTGGGATCTGTAGTTATTAGGATAAAACTGTTCAAAAATCTGCTTTCTCTTTTTCCTAAACCCCTACTTTTGCAAAATTGGAACAATTTAATTCTTTCTTTCTACCTTCTGCTGCTAAGTTTTACTGGGGAAAAGTAAAGGTAGCCATAAGCTTGATAACAAGAAAAAAAAAAAAGAAAGACCAAAAAAGTAAAATGAAGAGTGTATCTTTCAATATAATCTACTGAAAAGTGAGAATAACGAGAAGCAATCCAGAGACATCTCACAGAGCTATCTTGAGAAGTACTAAAAGGATGACAGCATTAGGAAGGAAATGCACATGACTAAGACAAAGAACACTGTGCTCAATCAGATCAAAGAATTGGACTACAAAACCACATTTTCACTTTTACAAACTCTGTTATTTTACAAACCTTTAGGAAACAGTTCTGTTCAAATAAAAGAGGAAGATTTGAATTCACACCATGCATGCACTGAAAGGGCAACAGGTGTGAGCTCTCTCCCTGAACTATCTATAGTAGGAAGTTTTTAGGAAATACTCATTAGGTCTTTATTCAAATATCGGATTTACTTGAAATTGGCCCATGGACTCCATTACCAGAACATTTTTACAAGGTTTATTTATCAAAGCAGGAGGGTACATCAACTCCCAGTCCCTAACCTTGCAGGTCTGCAGAAGTGGCTGCGTCTGGAGGAGCGAGCTGGTGCTCACCTTTGGTGGCAGCTGTACAGGTGAAGCCATGACAGCCTTTCCCCTAAAACATGAGTTAATTGGGAATGTTGTTTGTTAGCTTTCAAAGTCTGAACTCACAAAATAAAGCAGAGGCTTATAGGAATCGTTAGAAATACTATAACAACATCATTTAAGTTCACTTGGGAATGGTGAATCTTCACCTGTGAAGCTGCGTATTTGTGGGAATAGAGCTAACATTTATTTCCATATAATGAAACTTCAAAAATGCTTGCTTTCAACATGCCCTTATTCTTATTCTCTAGAGTTGAGTGGTTATTCAATCCTACCCGTCACAGCATCAGTGTTTGAAAATTCTTTATATTAAGTAACTGTGCTCTCTTCAACAACTGAATGGCTTTTAAAAAGGAAAGATTTTCAATAATTTCTCATAGACACCTATTAAGTTAGATAACTGGGTTTAGAATACGCAAAACCACGTTACATCAAAAGGGTTTCAAACCAAAATCTGTAGATCCCAGAAAATACACTAACACACCTGCCTGCATAGTTACCCAAAATGACAGAAACTCTATTATTTGTGGTTTTAGCAGTCGTAGGGAAAGGCAAGAGCAAATAACCAGTTTTAGACCATCCAAAAAAAGATGATGGTCACAATCTAGATGAAGAAAGAGTTACTTACCCATCCCAAGGATCAGAGCTTATCAAATACTCCAAAAAGAAGAATCTACAGGTAGAGGTCCCTCCCTTGTGGCAGCCAGCCCTTAAATGAGGCTTGGGGAGGGCTGGAACCTGGTTCTACCTTTTCCAGTCATACAGATGAATTGCTTTCACCTGTGCTCCCAGGTCTGGCTGTGTCCCTTCATCAGGTGCTCAATCATTGCTTCAGGCCATGGCTTAGCAATTCCCAGACACCATTTGTAAGAGTAATGCATGTATAATTCAAGAATGTAATAAATCATATTTTAAATGTCACTTGTTGCTCGCTAAGTTTTAGAAAACTTATGCTACAGTAGTTCAAAAATTCTAAAGCATTATAATTATTGAAAACCAAGAAACAGGGAAAACAGGGAAAAATCTAGTGCCTGGGCATTACATTAACTTACTCAGTTTCTCACAATCAAGAACATGAATAGAATTGACGTGTCTGTGTTCATTACAGCCTGTGTAGGTATTTTATTTTATCTGTGTTAAAAATTCTTATCCTTTTTAAAAAATATTTTTGGAATTCTATAACTAGGCTTAAATGACACTTCTTCAAATTTAATAATTCAAACCTTTGCATATTCCATGACTCAATATAAGAGACTCTCCAAATGAATCCCTAACTAGAAAATGAATCATATCAGAACAATGTACTTTATCATGTACGTTCTGGATATTGCAGTTTGACTGCAGTTACAGCAGTACATATATTGAGGCTGTTTACATCCCGATGTTGTAATTTGGAGAACATCATTTTTGCAATTGCAGCTCTAATTAGAATATGCAGCACATGTTAAGTTCAAAATCATTCTTCCATTTTCCTGCTTCTGATTCTTCATATTGGAGAACTTTAGATTGCATTAATGTGTCATTTGTTCAACTAGAGGAAAATTCATTACAATACAATGCAGTAAAAATGGGTAATTTTAATCAATTTGGTCTATTTCTCCAGGGCTACTATATTATGAATCAATAGCAGTAAATCCATGCTTAAGACTCGCAAGCCATTGAGTGAGGATTCAAACTTCTCTGTTTCAGGGTCTTGCAGAAAATTATGGAGAAGAAGTAATTAAAGTTTAATATCTGACATTTTTCTATCCAAAAGATGTTTTGTATTGCTTTCAAAAACCTGTGGTTAAGAAACGCCATATAGAGTTTGTGACTTCGAACATTCAGCTAATCCATTTACTTATCCCTCCCTCATTATTTCTCTGCTCTTATTTTAATTGGCCTTCCTGCGATGCAGATGTCTATGAGTGAAATGCAATGGCAGAATTTCTGGCCTAGAGGCGGGAGGTGAAATACCAATGAGAGGTAGTTGTGTAATGATGAATTCGTGTCCTTTAACTCCAGTGCTTGAGGAAGCTACTCCTTCAGGAGGCTCAGAAGAGTGATGGCTCTCTCTGCCAGACAAGAAAAGTTGAAAGCATATTTCAAAATAAATGTAAATACTCAAAATGAAACATTTTGTGTTATCTACATGAGACAATTTCCGAGGGAACAAGTAGTGTGGTGTAAAGGATGGAACTTAAAGTGAGACTGGAGAGAACAAAACTTGACTAAAATACATCTCTTACAGAGAATTCCCCTAATTAAATTGAAAAGTTGGCACATTTGTCAGTCTTGAAAATCCAAAAGAGAATAATTTATGAATCATGGTAATTCCTGTTTAATGTTGTAAGTTTGAGATAAAGCATTTCCTAGACCTTTTGAGATCAGATCTTGAGAACTGGGACTTGGAATTTTTTAAAACAAGCAATATGAAATTATTTTGAATTTACCAGCTTTAATGATGAAGATCAGGGCAGTGCAAAATGGACCAGTTATGTTCCATCAGTGTGTGTGCACAGCAAGCAATGAATGAGTTGGGCTCATTATTTATGCCCACTGTAACAGCCACTTTTCCAGATCATTTCAGAAACCACTACTTGTAATTAGAAAATAGATAAAGTTACGTTTGAAAAAAAGTATCTATAAAAAAATAGAATTGATTAAAAAATGGCCACCATTCTGATTTTGTTACTATAAATGTTCTGTGTCGCCTTTGTTTCGGCGACCCTGACTGAAGTCTCCTTGTGAAAGTGTTCCGACAGCCCCGGCCAGTTTCGCACGCTTTTCATGACACCAACATGGTGAGCGGCAAAATGGCATTAATTGCAGGGAGCACACCCTTCTTAAAACTTTCCCCATGCCTTAGGGCTACTACCTGACCAATGGACATGTGGAATGTCTTGTTTCTTCCTTATTTGGTTTATCCTGTTCTTCTCCCTTATCTTCAGGTCATTTGTTGCCATGGTTTCCCAGGGGCCAAGGGGCCCCTGTCGACCCTGTTCGACTACATTTCCCCCTCCCTATGCACAAGCCAATCTACTATAACCTGAGAGGACCCTAATCACGTACATCCCGAAATCCTCGCATTACGCCTATACATGCCATTGTCCTCTCAGTTAAGCCTTGCCCCGTTACATCACAATGCGCCAAATAATCCTAATGTCCTAAGCGTGAGTTCTACATAAAGCTATATACTGCATTCTTAGATGATGCTGATTCATTCGTAAAGCATATTAATGTTAGACCTAATACAACTATAGAGTTAAATATAGTTAAACATCCGTTACAGCGTACGCGAACCTGGTTACAATCTTTCGAGAAGTCTATGGTACTTCAAGCATTGATTGCTTAAACGTTATTGCAGACAGTTGTTGAAGCAAGATACACAAATTAAATGCAGGCCTTTCACCACTGAGCAAGGGGAAGGTCCTATCCCGTCACATCCCGAGTACTCGCCTTCTTCGCCTGTCACAAAATCTCTCCCATGCTCAGTGAAACCCTGCTCTGTTATACTGCCAAGCGCCTGATAGTTCTACCCTAACAGCCTAGAATAATGCTAAACCTAATGCAACTACAACCAGATGCAGTACAGAGTTAAATGTCCCTGTCGCTGTGGGGGACCATCCAAGAAGAACTTCCCACCAGTGGTGTTCTCCATCCTTCTTTACTCTCTCTAGGACACGATGTATCTCTTCTGTGTCATGGTGAACGGTGATCAAGGTTTTCTGTCCATTGTCTCTGACGCGTTTCCAGCGATTGGTGCAGGTCATCATGTTGCAAAAGCTTCCTTACCAAGTTCCTTCCTTGGTAAGCCAAAGCGAGATTCATCCCACTTGGAGCAGGTGATAGGTCTTTAATCACCGTGTAATTATCCTGAAAGAACTGATGTGATGTCGCCAACACTTAATAATTAAAGCCACATCCTACAATACTAGTAAAGTTATAGACAGAGAGATTAGAGATTAGAGTGATTGCTGATAGCTCTAGTGCCCAATATATACCAACATTGTCTCAGGTACCTGTTGGAATGTACCTCAAGAATAACAAACGTCTGTTCAATATCAAGGCAGATGTCTCAAGCCTTGAGAGCATTGCTCTCACAAACCAGCCATATGGAATTACTTGTTCTCCAGGCCTCAATCTGGCCACCTGTCCATGAAGGGAACCCATTCTGATGCCCACAGTGCATACTGCACTGGCTTAAGCACCATGCACATCAGATTTGTTACATGCTGAAAGAGAAGGCCTAATGCTGTCAGGATTTCTAATGCACTTACAGCGAGGAGTGATTTCAATTCCCATTTCTCTGCACAATCTATCAGGTGTGTGATGCCTTTCGGATCAAGGGTTACCCTTTCCGGGACTCTGTTATCATTCCCTACTATCGGGAAGGTCTCTAGTGCTGTTCCTTCCTTTATCAGGTTAGATCTAAACTTCCCACAATCTGTTAGTGCATCTCTCTTAACTCCCAAATGCAAATTCACCTCTCTCCTTTTGCTATCCTTTTCAGACACAGCTGGAACCTGAGGGCTCCGCACCTCTCCCACTGTGCCCATCTCCCTTTGATCATGCACTGACTGTTGTAGAGGCTTCTGATTGGTTGCATGCGCACTCAATCCTGTAAAAGGATGTGTGGGTCGAGTCAATGGGTCTGAACACTGTGGCAAAGAGTGAGTCCGGAGACTATCGTTATTTCTTTCTCCATCAGGTGTAGCCTGAGCAGAGGGTGCCGGCTGGACGCCACCTACACCTTCAGGTGCAATTAGGGTGGACAGTGCTGGCCGGACACTATCATCCGAGCATCTGTAAGTTACATCGCTTCCCTTTCTCTCTGCTGTTTTTTCTTCTACCGCCTCCTTAACTTTTGACCAATCTGTACCCAAGCCGTGCCCGCAGTTCCCACCCCCCTGGGTGTTACTGCATTCCACCTCCTGAGAGGAGACAGCAAGTGTCCCATCCCAGCTCACTTCTCCCCCTGCCCCCGCAGGGGGCAGATTACACAGAGACAGCGGTTGTTGTGGATACAGCGGAGGGGTTTCAACGACTTTGCATTCCTGCCCTTTAGCCGTTTTGCAAGATAAAAGCGCAGACAATTGAACGCCTTCTTCTACTTGCTTATGCGAAGCTGAAGCCGAGAGGGGGGTGAAGTGGGATGCCGAAGGTGCTGACAAAGGTGCTGACAAGATGTTAGTAGTCATAGCTGAGGGCATATTTACGGTGTTCTCTTCCTCAGGGGACCTGCAAGAAAGTACGCTCCCCGCACAAGTAAGCATGATTCTGCCCAAGGGGCGCCCTCCCATTCCCATGGTTAACGCCACCGTGGGCGAGGGGCTCACTGGGGTACGGGACCCCGACCTTGGGTAGGCAGAGTTGCATTGTCTGGCCCATTTGGTGTTCCGGGGGAGGGGCCCTGGGCCTAAGGCACCCTCCCATCCTCGTTTCCCTGCGGCACTATGACAAACTTCCGACATTGGCGTACAGTGTGGCCTAGTTTCCCACAGGCCTGACAGATCTGGCCTGGTGCTGCTTCTCCCTTCTGCCTCTCAGGGACTTGGCACTGGGCTCTGAAGTGACCAAACTGTCCACACTTAAAACACGGTCCCCTACTCTGATCCTCTCTCATGGCCATTGCTGCTACTAACGCTGCTGCTAATCCCTCATTGGTGAGGGGCGTTGTTCTCTGTTTCTCTAGTACATACCTAATGATATCTCCCGGGGTATTGAGGTCGTCTGGAGCAGCTCGAATAAGATCCTTAACATTTTGGTGTGATTTCTGTTTAAGACAGTCCATGATTACTGCATTATGGGCAATCTTTGGCAGATCTGAGCCTTCTACTGCCCGAATCAAGCGATTGGCAAAATCCGAGAATGACTCAGCTGGACCCTGGGCTACCTCTGCCCAGGGAGCAGAAGGTTCAGCTGTCCTGGAGAACCTTCTGAAGGCTGTCAGAGCTGCTTCTGTACCCGCCATCAGCTCTCCAGGGCGAAGGTATCTGAACTGGCCCTCAGGGGACCCTATCATGCCTTCCCCATACCCTAACAACCGTGTCAGATTAGTTATCTCTCCCTGTTCCCTGCCATTTGCTGGGTGTTGTGGGTTACATGTCGCTGCTGCAACTACAGCCCTGAGCTGTGCCAACCACTCTTCCTTCCATAACATATACTGCGCTGGCTCAAGTATCACCTGCATGAGGCACTCTATATCGTATGGAAGCAAAGGTCCCGGCACCATAATTGCCTCCAGTGCAGAGAGTGTAGCGGGCGATCGTAAACCCTTCTTCCCTATTGTCTCAGCGAGGCGAGTTACTGCCCTTGGGTCTAAAGGAACCCAAACAGGTCCCTGTCCCCTGATCTCTACAGGGAATGCCTTATAATCATCCAAGAGCTCCGCTGCTCTCATCTCCTCCCTTACCCGGCCCCAATCGATAAATAAGGCCCCTTTCCCCAAGTTAGCTGGGACCCTGGCCGTTTGGGAGGGCATTTGGGAGGGCGGAACGGGTGGCGGGGGCAGAGCCGCAACCATCAATCGCTCGGCCCCTGAGGGTGGAGTCGCAGCCAGCAATCCCTCGGCCCCTGCCCCTACCCCTGCCCCTACCCGTGTAGGATCCTCCCCCTGACGAAAGCCATGCAAAGAGGGGTACTGGAGAGGATACGGGGGTGGAGCCGTTGGTGATGATGGTGACTCTTCCTCCTTCTTTTCCGGTGTTGGTGTTTCTGGCATAGTCGGTGCCTCTGGTGCCATCTTATCTTGGGGCAGATCCTTGAAGGGGTTAGAGTCTCCCGGCCGCGGTGACCCTCCCCCGCCCGGATCCAAACCCAACAGATCTCTGGCAAGGTTTTTGGCAGTCTTTTCTTCCCTCGCTGCCTTCAGAGCGCTCCGAATCAAACCCCAAAATTTAAGCACCGACGCCCCTTGGGACGACATAGCTCTCTGAGCAAGCGCTAATGTCAAAGAGTCCCACTTGCTGGAGTCATAAATCTCATAAGGAAAGGAAAGAAGTCCCTCCTTTACAAGAAAAGAAAGAACGGTACCCACCTCCTTCTTAGAAGGGGCGGTTTTCCCGCAGTACGTTTTACAAACTTGATATAATACCTTAATGACGGATTCCATCGTCGCCCAGGGAATTCAAACCCTCCGCGACCTTCCACCAGCTACCAGCGCTGCTCTTAGCCCCAGGGGATCAGCCCCTCCAGCTCTTCCGCCGCCTTACCACGGCAGGCTCCTGCGTCCGTCCCGCAGCCGGCTGTCACACTTCCACAGGTGAGACTTCCTCACACGGGGCACCATTTGTCGCCTTTGTTTCGGCGACCCTGACTGAAGTCTCCTTGTGAAAGTGTTCCGACAGCCCCGGCCAGTTTCGCACGCTTTTCATGGCACCAATATGGTGAGCGGCAAAATGGCGTTAATTGCAGGGAGCACACCCTTCTTAAAACTTTCCCCATGCCTTAGGGCTACTACCTGACCAATGGACATGTGGAATGTCTTGTTTCTTCCTTATTTGGTCTATCTTGTTCTTCTCCCTTATCTTCAGGTCATTTGTTGCCATGGTTTCCCAGGGGCCGAGGGGCCCCTGCCGACCCTGTTCGACTGCTTCAGCCCATTCAGTTAACTACAGTTCTGTTAGCTTGTGAGGAAACACTGAACATCTCATCCTATATGAGAAACTTGTTTTCCAGTAGCTGGCTGATATTTAACATTGAGATTTAATGTTTTCCATCTTGAAAGGGGGAAAAAAATCTTAACTGATTCACAGGCATATCTTCCTTAAAACCTATAAAGAAACTGAAATTCTAGCATCTCTACCACGTATGAAAAACGTATAATCTTGGAAAATAATCTTGAGAAATTCTGTTTGACTCCATACAAGTAAACAAGTTGCAGAAATAGGAATATTCCTTTGCAGCTAATAAACAGTTTTGATCATTTTTTTGTGTGTCTGAATACTGTCAACGGCTTGTCTGTGGTGTTATCTGAGTGACTTCATAACTGAAAGAGCAGGTGAATGGCGAATGTCGGGCAGTTCCCTTTGAGTTCCTCTGAAAATGACTTGCATTGCAGGGTGGTCTTGTAGGAAAGGCTGAGCTAATAGCACAGTCCCACCATTCATGAATTCCTTTGATAAAGATTCACTGGCTAGGATGAATTAGGACAGGCAATATTGTTTTCAGCCTAGTAAATCATCTGTGGAGAAAAATGTCGGGATCACAGTTTATCGGTAGAATTAGTTAATAACAAAAGTATATACTAGAGAGTTTATCAAACTCTAAGAAATTGGAAGCTGTAGTAGCCTGATAGGCTGGTAGCAATATTTTAGTATATCTTCAATACAAATTCAATTCTGCTGCTCATGTGGCAGTGATTTTAATAAAGGGGACTTCAATGACTGTAGCCTTAGCAGGGTTCATGCTCTTTACAGCATCAATAATTTACAGTAATTTAGTAGGGACTTACAGGATATAAAACAATGCTATCGGAAGATGGCTTTATTGAACCCTTGTTGTGCAGCCAAATATTCTTTTAAGCATCCAGTTTCATTGAAAACACTGAACGTTTGTCCGTCCTTCATACTTTCATTTATGCACAGGAAAGAAACTTTGTTCAACAATCTTGCTGAAGTGAATTAGTAGATAACACTTGTTTTATTAAAAAAAAAAAAAAAAATTATTTTATTCGGTCTTCTTCTTAAAAGTTGGTTTTATGACTTAACCAGAAAAGCATTTTGTAGTTTATATAGTACCTGGTTTAAACCATGTGCCCAAGCACACTGCTCACATGTTGTTTTCTCGGTGTTTGTATAAATGAATATACCCAGCTCTGCTCTTGGTCACACTCTCTTAAAAATCGCAGTACGTTTGCAGTTATTGTAACAGAATTAGCTTTTCAGGGCTAGGATGGGGAGCTGAGCTTGAGTTACTGTGCCCTAACATCCTTTCTGGACATGGTGGGCAACGTTGTAATGCCACATTGACTTCATCCTGGTTTCTGAAGGTGTATATGGCAGTGATCTCCATTTTTTTGGTCTCAGTTTACACATTTGACAACTCCCTGACTTTGGAATCTCTTTACCAATCTCGTCTCAATTTAACGAAGAGATAATGCTATTAGCTTTGTAAAATTAAAAATCCATGCCCTTTATAGATCCCACTGTTTTAAAGGCTCTGGTTGCATTCACCCTGTTTTGTTTATCACGTAACCATCCTGAGACATCATCCTCAAACTAACGCTTATGAAATGAGTTCGTGTTACTTCAACTTCTCATGTGGCTCCTTGTTTTATGATTCCGTTGATCACTTGGTTTATAAAAAAGATAATAGGAAAAAACAAATAAGCAAGCAAAACCTTTTCCATAGGTATATTATTCTGATATTTGACATACAGGTTCATCATTTTCATTAATTTCAGTAGTAACTCAATTTTCTTTAGAGCCTACAGACTTTTAGGAGGATTTTTGGTGCTAATACCCTCTGAATTCAAATGAATTTAGCAAGGGAATTCTGAAAATTATAAACCAAGTGTTAGTCTCCTGGAACTCTTTCTATTCTCATTGTTGTCACAAGACATTTTTTCTACATTACCATTACATAACTTAAACGAAGAACATAGGTCTAGTCATAGTCATAATCAATTTTCTGATTGTGTAGAGAAGGAAATAATGCTGGAGCATTAACAATTTTTAAAAGTACATTTAAATAATTATTCATTTATAGGGTTGCATTAATTTCTGAATAATGCAGCACTGCAGATGGATGATTCACAGCGATGTAAAGTCTTTTGTAGTCATTTAGAGCCTCATTATATGGATATATCACTCACTGTTTCCACCCACAGACACTTCTTGAAGTCATGAGGCAAAATCATTATCATGCAGATGAAAGGGAGTGCCTACCAAAACAAATAAAACAACAATTTTAATTAGGCTAATGTATTTAAATCCCCACAAGGTTATAAAAGCACACTTCCAACTGTTTCTAACACAAATGGATCAGGGCTCAATTCTTCCCGGTTTGAAAAAGGGAGTACATCCAACTGCAGCCCCAACAGTGATCACAGCTCTCCTTAAAACGAGTCTCTGGTAAGTCAGCAAGAAAACAGTGTACCCAAGTTGACTGAAGAATATGCAGATTTAGCAGCCTAAGTCTTATTTTGGCATGTAAATACATTAAGAAGCAAAATGAAATCCAAAACAGAACAGTAATGACAAAGTATAAGAACTTAGGGGCACTTGCAGAACCAAGAAACCACAACAGGATGGAGATTTGGCTCCCACTTGCTGACTCTTGCATTGTTTTGCTTTATTTCTATTTGATTAGTGGAGGGATTACTTCTCTTTACTTTTTTTGCATTGATTTCTTTCGTCTTTGTTTTGTCTTTGGAAAATATAATAATCTTTTGTTAGATATAAGAGCAGGTTATTAATGGAAGGATTTGCCTGTCGGGAGAGGCTAAAAGGCTTCATTAACCAGAAGCAATGCATTTGGTTTCATGAACATCCCCAAGAATGAGTGATGAGCAGGTCCAGGTGAAATACAACAACAGGCATTGTTTGTTTGTTTGTTTTTACTATTTTTATATGTGTGCAGTTAATCATTTTTCACACTAAAACTATGAAAAATAGGAATCTCCATGCAATTACCTTTGGCGATGCTTGTTTGAAAGAAATTTTATGTTTCAGACAGATTTTGTTGAATTGTTTAAATTTTCTGAAGAGATGAAGCATTTAATTATTCTTAGCTAACAGTTCATCATGTCTTCCTGTCACAAAGGTACTTGACTTGTAAAAAAGCTTGATGCTCAGAATCTGCCATGGTCTCTACTTTCATGGCTATATCTGACGCAGCACCTGTATCTACCTGTTTGCAAGATTTCAAGAGTTCTCTTGCACTTTCTCTCCAAACAGCCATGTGAAATGGGGAGGAACAACTTGTTTTTGTTTGGTTGGTTTTTTTTTTTGGTTGAGAATTGAGCAGTGCTGGTGGTCATAAGGGTTAGATCCCTAACTGCTGATATAAGGAGATGTGCATTCAGGAGGCTGGATTCTGCCACTGGAAACAAGGGCAAAAACATGTTGGTTTGCTGAAGGTACTATGATAACCCTGAACATAAACGCTCCTGTTTTTATCGGTTTGGTATGAATACAAATTGGGTCACATTTGGAAAGTGTGCATCTAGCAAAAGCTGTAGCTTCTGGCCATTAAAAGCATCATTAAGGGAAATGTAATATTCTGTGTTCAAAACCATTTTCTATATCAGGAAGTGAGCTAGAAATTATTTAATTTAGATAGTTCATTAATTATGCTGTGAACTAGCTTTCACAGCCTCAATTTCTCTCTGGATTGTCCTTTGCTAGGCAAAAAGTCCATTACTATCCCACGCTTCCACTCCTCTCACCCTTCAAAGCCCACTGTGGAGCCATGGCTACTTGCATGAAAACACTCCTGCAGCAGGAATTGTTTCCTTTGAATTACAATAACTTTGTGTAATTATTGGTCACTCCTGATGATTAGATTGTCACCTGAAGGACCATTCCTCCAAAACGCCCAGGTACCTGCTTTCTGCTGGTGTGCAGCAGCTGCAGAAAAGGCTACTTCCAGGTCCATGCGCATGAAAGGCAATCAAGAAACTTTACACACAATTGATGTTAAGAGAGGCAAAGCTCTTAGGGGCATTCTTGATAAGGTAACATTTCAAGATGAGGAAAGATAAAATTTACGCTATTACTGTCAAATGTGTTAAAAGCAAATAATGTAGGCTTACTGGAAATAGCTATTGATACACTTGTTCTTAACATAGAAAGGCTTCACACTGTCCAAGGGCACAAATACAGAAAGGTCATATACCAGATCCCACTGGCTGTACTGCCATCCTCAGACAGAGCTCCCTGCATACCATGGTCACTACAGAGAGATCTGGCCCTGGTAGCCCCAGTCCTCCTACCATTTGCCCTGCAGCATAGAAGGAGCAGGATATTTGCTTGATCCAAACTTTTCCTGCTCAAAAAAATGCACAGTGACCTCTCACAATGCTCACTACTTTCTCATGCTTTAGCCCCAAATGGTCACTAGGTGCTGTAGCTTTGACATTCCACAGAGAGATCAGGAAATATGGAGCTCCCATATATCTCCCACCTAGCGGTCGTCTCTTTTAAACATATTTTTCAGAGTATTTCAAGAGATCACATGACAAGATGGCATGCAGATGTGGTCTCTGTGGTGTTAGTACCAGCTACCTCAAGATTATTGAATCTGCAAAGTCTAGGTTTCTGCATAAACAAGATTATTATTGCTCCTCCAAAATTAATAGTGTGCACAAATCAGAAGAGATACATGTGAACGTAAATGATGCAGAAGGCCACTAATAGCATAAAATTTTGCAGCTTAGTGCTCTGCTTGGAAACAGACAGCAGATTGATCTCCCCAAGGAAAGGCAGGTTATGGAGAAGTTATATTTCTATTACACAACATTTGCATAGAAATGATTGCTTCCTACGGGGCTTGATGTAGAAAGACAGGAAGAGAAAGAGGAACTGCAACTGTAAAACACCATGGTACCATCATTATTTTTTTAAACATAGAAAGGAGAACTTGTTATATCCATGTGCAGTGGTAACAATGGTGTCAGTATGAAGATAAGCTCTGATGTAATCACCTGGAAGCAATGCACGTTAATCACCTGCTGCTTACCAAAAACTAATAATGGTTGGTGCTGTATTAAGGAAAGGAAAAAGAAAAAAGAAAGAAAAAAAAAAGGTGTATTTTTTAGTTCTTAAGGAAATATGAACTTGTTTTTATATCCTTGATGAAATATGCAGTAGAGAAGCCAGGAACAGAACACGATGCTTTCACACTCACTTATCTCCCAGGCATATTTTAGGCACATGAGCAAGAAAACACTAGAAAGCTTAAAAAATGCTGCTTGTGTGGAATTAAAATAATTAGACACATTTCTGACAGGGTTCATTAAGTATAGAAATGCTCTCTGGGAACAGAGAATTCCTTAATGGAGTTCACTGCGATCTGGGCAAGGAGGTTGAAAACATCCCATTGAGGTGAGGGACTGTGGGATGTACCAGTGTCCTAGCACAGCCTGGAACAGCCAGGACCTCCCTACAGCTTCAAGGAGATGGATAGAACAGTAAGCTCCAAGCATCTTTGCCCAAGAGCAGGCTGGTTTTTGGAACGTTACAGAGAGAAAAAAATGAAATGAGATGGTTTTGCTAATGGATGTGCTTTTCATGGATTTAAAATCTCGTCGTTTAGATAGGCTTGCTTAGCTTTTATTTGTGATTGTTCGTGCTTGTTTCCTAATTACTCCTTGCCCAGTGGAGAATGCAGCTATGTGTTTTATAAACCAAATGGGAAGCAGCAGTCATGGCAGGGCAGCTTGAAGGCAGGCCAGGTGATTTGATGATTCAGCGCAGTCGTTTTCCTAATGGAAAGCTGACCAGCAGAATGATTGATTATGTGAATTTATTGAGAAGCTGCTGCATGAGCTGCATACTTCACGGACATGAGACAGAAGCATATTCCCCCTCACTGAGGAGATTTTAAAGAGGAGGAGAATATTCTCATTGCAATTTTTCTTGTCAGGACAGATTACTTTCTCACTTTCCATTCTCATTAAAAACTCTATCAAAAATAAGTTTGGAACGTGAATGCACGTTTCTTACAGTTTACAATGGTTAGGGTGTAAGAATCTGATTTTTCTACTGCTCTGTGATTTGGCTGCCTGACTACTATTTCTTCAAGTTACCATTCATTTTTCCACATGGCAAAGAGATCTAATTAAGAAAGAATGACGTTTGCTGATCATTTTTTTCAACAGTACAGGTCAGACACATCCTACTGTACCACTGAAGTTAAGTAGTATTAATCACAGAGGTTGCTCAGGTTGGAAAAGACCTTAAAGATCATCGAATCCAACCACAACCTAGCCACATTACCCTTACTCTAACAACCTACTGCTATTAATCATTAGGTGAACTTAAAAATAAACCATTCCTTTTTTTTTTGGTGTTGATTTTTCTCACGTTCATGAGAATGAACCATTCAAGGTTGATTTCAGACATGAAAATTAGTAATTGAGGCAGAAACTCACTGCAGTGGAGGCTTTGCAAGATCCAAATTTTGGCTGCAATTTTAAAATAGCCGTTTTCCAGAACTCAATGGTCTTCCCACTCCAACAGCATCCTTCTCTTTGCTGAATATCTCAGATACATTTAATGCTCTGTATAAACACCTTCTGAAATACTTTTCAATTTGTTAGAGTTGCTTTTCATAATTCTCATAATTTATGCAGCCATTGTGCAGAGTGGAAAGTATATATCCATTAACAAAGTATCTCTGGTGACATGTTGTCCTAACCTCTGAATAGTGCTAAGATGAAATCCTCTCCCTAGCTGACATTTATATTAAACTGTTTGCAGTAGTTATTTGTGAATATAAGTCCTGAATAAAATCAATTCCAGTTTAGCTATACAGCTTCTGCCTTGGAAGCCACAATATCCTGACAAAAACATATATCCAGGGAGGAGATTATAGATTACAAGCACCTGTTTTTGAGCTTCCCAGGTTTGTCAGATCTAAGCACTAAGTTAATGTAAAATACTACCAACATCCTGCGTGAGCAGAATTTTTATTAATAGCATAAAAGAAATGCTGTGAAGCTTAGTTTATCTTGCATCAATCCGGTACATCCTCTCCTCAGTGCTTATGGTTTGGTAGAGAAACATTTCCTTTAGAGGGGTTCTCCACTCTATTCATTGGCACAAATAGCAAAATATCTACAGTTGTATTCCTATAGGACTCTGAGGACCTGTCAACGTATACGAATTCCAAGGCTGTATTGCAAGACCCCTCAGAAAGCTCTGGTTCTGATGTGACATTTCTTTTCCCTTGATAGCCATTGTTATACACATAAAAGTGTGCTCCCTACAGAGAGGGCCAGAAGAAAACACGTCCAAGAGACAGGAGACATGATTACAGACAAAAGACTTAACAAAACACGGACCAGGCACTCACTTAAACAAAAGATGAATTGAATAACCATTACAGTTTACAGACCAAATTCCTGGATGTGTCTGTAACATGATGAAAAACACACCAACAGCAAAGCAGCAAGATCTCAGGCTACAGCAAACAAGGATTCACTCAAATGCAACAGCAGCAGGTGCAGAAATAAAAGAAAGAAGCAACGTACCTTCACAAGTCCTCGTGCACATGAAGATCTTCAAAAAAATACCCTTGCCTCCACTGCCAACCTTTCAGTGAGGTCTGGGAAGGGATGCATCCTAGCTCCACCCTTTCCAGTCACTCAGGTACATTGCATTACATGCACCTGAGCTTCCTTGTGTTATCTCTGCCTTCCTACCAGGTGCTCAATCACTGTTTCAAACCCTGGCTTAGCATTTTCACTACAGTGTCCACATTCAGAGAGAATCTAAACAGTAGTATCTCATAATTCATACCTTCCCCTTGTCCTCCATGCATACACAATATCAGCTTTGAGTTTTGTATATCCTGGTGGGTTCTCTCCCACCAACACGTAGCCAGGCATGTTGCATCCCTATGCTAAGTCTATCTATGCCTGCATATAAAAGGAGCATAGTTGTAGGGCATTTAGCATGAGGGTTAAATGTTTTGAAAGTTGAAATTGCTGTTTTTTCATCTACCTTCAATACCACTATGCGACGTGAGCCCCGTGGCACTTTAGCACCTGCTTAATGCTCACATTCCCTCTGGTCTGTAGTTAGAGAGAAAGGAGAAATGTTGTAATTTAGCCTTAAATCTCAAGGTTTCTAATTTCAACTACTTCATCTTCTGAATTTATTTCCCCCTATAACTTCTCTTCAGAATTCAATGAGGAAGCTCTGAGGCAGATAACAAGAATGATCCATCAGTTTGTCAGGCTGGGAAACAACATTCTGTTTGGGAGATGAAGTCACTGTGTATGTGGTCTAACAAAGTAGAAATTATTCAGTGAACTCGGGGAATATACTTATTGAAATAGAGCATTTTGGAGGGACCACCTTCTGTAGACACACGGTTGTGAAAGCTTCTTTTTGTTTCCCTGCCCCAATAGATTAGGAGAAAAATGAAGGAAAAGAGGTTTTTGGATGAGATATTCAGGGGCAGGAGGTGTGGCAGGGGACAGGTGGGAGCAGGGAAACACTTGACTCCTGCGCTGGCACTGAAGGTTGAGCTGTGACTGAATTAGACATACTGGTACCCTGGGTGAAACTGAACCATCTTCCATCTGGCATCAGCAAAAATCCTTAATAAATCAGTGTTTTTCCAACCAATCTGTATTTGCCTAATGCTTACTTTTCTCTTGGATGGATTAATGAATCTGCTTTTTGCATTGCTCTGATTGTTTGAAGCTGTGACAGTGGAAGAACTCTCTGTATCACTCTGTATCATCCAAAAATGCAGGAAAAACAAACAGCTAACTGAGATATTTGACTTTTACATTTGCTCAGGAAATTCCCAACCAAAACTGACCGGGACAGGTTTGTCAGCTGCACTTATGCTGAGTTTTCCTGATTTTTTGGGAAGCACCAAAAGAGAGACTTAACATTTCCAACCAACTCTCTTGAGCACCTAAAAAACTGCAGAGTGCAAGGCGAGGCAAAGCATGAATCCACACCTGGAAATGAAGGATTGGCAAATCAGAAACATCTGAAGTGGGAATGGGGTTAGACATTTTTGTAAGATGAGGTACAATACGAACAGCTAAATTTCCACAGTAGCTTTCTGAAAAGTGAAATAAGATTTAATGTTTTCATTTGTTTACTTACACGTTTAAAGCAGTTTATTTTTTAAAGTGTCTGTAGCACACATCACTGCTTGCTGATGTAATTTTCTTAAATTGCTGGCTGGTTTTGCAAGCCTCTGTCTTCACATTTTTCTTTCAACTTGATATTTCAAGCCTATGTAGAAAATTACCCACAAACCAAAGATATCTTCTCTGGAACTTACAACTTTTCTGTGTCTTCACACTGGCAAAGAACAGCAAAGACTTTTCCCTTTTAAATGAATGAGAGAAGTCATCAGAAAAGATTTATTTCTGCTGCCCCATTTTTCTTATTTACTTCTAACATTCTACCCATTTGCCATGAGCTTCTTCACATTTCCAAAACAGCCAGTCTTCTGTGAGGACAAATTGTGCTATTTACTTCTGTTCTCAGAGGAAACTAATGGTGCAGTGGGTGAAATGTGCAGGACAGTAAGGAGAACTGGTGCTGTGTATTCCCAGCTGGAGAAATATATCTTAAGTAAATTGCTCTCAACTGAAATCATGGAATGTCATGGAAGCAGAAAGTGATTTGTATTCTGCTCTTTGTGTTTCTGAATCTCAGAGCCTGCCCATGGGGAGGAAAAGGAAGGCCTGGGCATCGCTATGTAAATCATTCACTTTTGCAGGGGTGAATGTCAAAAGGAAAATGGATTTTTATTGTATTTTTCAATGCAGTGTTTACTCTTTATCTTTAATATATTTCCCTGTTTTAAATCAAGAAGTGAACAGCAAATTATACAGGAAAGAGAAATTAAGTCATTTGAAATTGCAAGTATAACTGTGCTGTCAACAGCTTAGCTCCCTGATTTGGGCTAAGCCTCAGTCCTCCACGCTTATCAGTTAATATTCTTGGGCTTGCTCGGTAAGGCTTGGCTTGTTTCAACGTACACCAAAATCCAGGATTTGGGATGGATTTGTTCAAATTCCAGTTCTGCTCCTTATTGGGCCAGGTCTGAAGCACACACTGACATCGAAGGACGTCTCCTTCAAACATTCCTTCAATCTCCAGTATGCGGAGATGACATTTTGCTGCATGGAGCCTGCCTGGTTCATTCTACAGCTTTCAAAGGGTATTTTTTAGATTTGAAGATAGAAACATAAAACGATAATTTCAAAGGTGCGTAGGTGCAGTGAGGCTCTTCCTGCGATGTTTCGGCAGTGCTGAAAAGTCATTTTCAAAAACCTCATTAGGTGCCTCCACGCCTTTGAAATTCAGGCTTTTAGTGCTGCTATGTGTATTTAACATGATTAGAAACGTCTCCCAAATGATCTTTTCCAACACTTCCTTTGCACATTGCATAATTTCATCTGACATTTTGTTGACAGTCACTAGTATATTCTTATGTTGAGTCTGGCAGCAGGTGAATCTTGATTAGGAATTTGCCATTTCCTTTGCAAATATGTACATCTTTATGCTAACATAATACGACTCTTGATGTGTTTGATATATAAAGAGTTCGATAAACAGGAAAGCAATTTCCATCATGAACATGGTTATCATCAGAATCTTTTTTTTTTTAATTGTAGGAATGAGTTGTGGCTGTGAGGAGATTTCGATTGAACCATTTCTGTTTTCTGTTTCCTTCCAGCATTTCTTGCAAGATGAATAAATTCTGTGGTAAGAATAAGACGTACTTTCCACAGAGCAGATGCTCTGTAAGCCTAGTGTGGATTGCCAGGATTTGAGCACAGGCCAGGCAAAATTCATTTCCTAAATCCAAATAGAATTCTGGATGACTTATAGTATCAGTATGTATCTTTGAGAGAAGTTTAAAAGTTGAGGGGCTTGAGTTTTCCTTGAGAAAAGAAAAGCTGAATCAACAGCTTTTCTGGGTGGGTATTGAAAAGTGAAAAACTCTGAGTTCTGAAGGCCAAATTTCTGCCTGCCCCATCTGGGAGCTGGGGTGCAATGGTGCAGCTGGGGTGCAATGGTGCAGCTGGAGCCTGGCAGCTTGCTGAGTTCTTTGCCTCTCTTGGGCTCAAACACACAACTGCGACGAGTCAGCAATTAGTTCTCTATTACTTAATGATTTTCTTCACCTAACTCTATGCATGTAACTGTAAGAAAGAGAAAAGAATCATTACGCTGAGCGGACAGGCCTATTCTCAACACAGAAAATGTCATCTTTTGTTGAGCCAGAATCTTCTTTTGCAACTTCTAGGATAAGAATAAAGCAATTCCTATTTTTCACAGGTTTTCTGCTCAAATTATTTACTATTTGGAACAAAGGGTGTCATTTGTTATGCATTTGAACAGTTTTTCCTGTAATTGAGTCTTTGAATAGTTTAGGGGGTTATTTAGAACATAAATCATAGCTATGCATTAGGCAGAGGGAAGAAAAGGTTTTATTTAATTTTGCATACCCACAGACCTGTAAAATTAAACAAATTGCAGAAGAAAACCAGCACAAGCCTTCTTCTGATATTACAGTGCAGCAAACATGCCATCTGTTACCAGCGCTCTTCCTATCCACTGATGAGTCCCAAAGCACATAAGAAAAATGGTCTTTGTGAGACCCTCCGAGAAATATGTACCACCAACTTGAGAAATTGAATCAGGGTAATATTAGAATGTGAAGATGCTGCCATGGAAATCCAGTTATGATCTCTTAGAGGATTTATTATTGTTGCCTTGAGAACTTAGTGTGGAAGCAAGCCCTTCCCAAAGAGCTCAGTTAGTTTGGTAGGCGGTCTTAATCTAAACGCTACTGAGAACTTCACTTTTATTACTTTTCTTTCTTCCTTTCCTTTTGTAATATTGCTTTTCCTAGTGAGCTTTATGGAACTCTCCATAAAAATGCAGCAGATCTTGCTGACCCTAACATCTCAGAGGAAACATTTAACCGTATGACATCAGACAATTGTTTGCATGGAGTTGACTTGAAATATTTGATATCAACTGTTCTAATATAAGGACAATGAAACTCTATGCTTTGAGGAATGGAGATCAACTTTTTAGCATTTTTGTATAAGTACAGACCTCCTCCATGCATTCAATCATACGATGAGACATATGATTGAATTTTACTTATCAAGAGGTGGGATACGGTTTCTTCTAACGTCTCCTCTCATTTGAAGTTATTTGAAGCGATAAGCTCAACAGATACTTGTGTTGCTAGGTGAGCCCAAACCACCCCAGACAGCTAGTGGCTGGCTTCGTGTTAATCTAAACTATTTTCATTAGCTTTTCTAACAAAACAAAAATCTTAAAAATGTCTTTATGTTTTACTCTTTAAAAAGAAATACTTTGAAATGAAGCAGTGGGGAAGTAAAAAATAGAAACAAATTTGCTTTGAAATGTTGAAACAAAATAAAACGCTTTGATGTCTCCTTAAACTTTTTTCCTGAGAGGAGCCAATCTTTTGAATTATATACAAATAGTTCAGTTGGCCTGAATCTGCATTTTTCAATACATACATTCTTAGACCAGCCAATAGTAAATACACACATTTAGGTGGTCTGTTTGAGCAATGGATTGTGCCAAATTTATTCTGATGGTTTTCTTTAATGTTAAAAACAAATGTATGGGAGTACCGCTATAAGCAAGCTTTCACATTGTTCTGCAGAAGAAATTGATGCATAGAGTACTCAGATATATATCACAAACTATGCTGACAGATCCTCTGTAGTTTGGGAAATTCCTGTACATACACCTCTAAATAAAGATACACATGTCAGGATAAAAGAGTCATTTGTTTTTATGTATATGAAAGCAAATCTCTTTTTTCAAAGCAAGATACTTGTGTGCTTTCTATTTTTTGTTTTATTTATTTTCTTCTATTTTTAATACCCTTTTCTTTAGGTTTTATATAACGTATGTATTTGACAACATAGTCTGGCTGAGACTAATTTAATGGGAAAGGCAGACATTCTTATTTTTAGATACATGATCTAAGTAAATGTTGAAAAATGTACAGTAAAGCAAAGTTTTCTCTTATAGCATTTCTATTCTCATGCTATTTCACAAGGTTTCTTGTTTTCTTGCTTGTTGTGAAGTCAACACATCTTGACGTTTTGACAGCTTATTTTATTGTTAAAGGGGACACCTAAAGACAAAAATATACACGTCGATGTATCTTCTCACTCCCTCTTAACCTCACAAAACTGATTGTAAAAGATTTTGATCTGCTGGATCTTTTTCTATATATGCAAAATAATTTTTAAAAATATTCATTAAAAACCATGCATAGCTATGCATGAAAGCCTTGATCTGAATTGACAAAACGCAAGGGATCCCAGTTAAAGCAGCTACAGATTTTCCCATTTTGTAGCACATCTGTTTCTGTAGCCAACACACATTTCTGGCCCCATAATACCTGTCCTAAATTGGATAAACATAAGGTAGAATGACAGTTTTGCATAAGTGACTCCAAATAGCACAGTGTTAGTTCAGCTGAGGCCACATCTTGTAGCAATATTACAGTCCCAAAGTACATTATCCAAATAATGGAGTTGTATAAAAATATTCTAAGTCCAAAATTAACAGTGTATACATATATGCACACATACAATATCATGCTACTTCATGCTTTTATTTGTACAGGTATTGGGTACATGAATTAAATAATGTTTTCACATATTTAAACGACCCATCTAATCCAAGGATTCAGCATTGCAAACTCCTGCTGAAAAAACTGCTGCCACGTGGTTTTAAATTCCTTGAGATGTTCTTTTTTCCTAATGGCAAGAACATGCTGAAATGTTTATCAAGTCATATTCTTTTCCCTGAGAAACTCAAAGTATAATTATGTTTCATAATTATCCGCCATTGCCTCTAACAGCATTGTTCACCCTCTGGACCTGTTGTTCTGTTGCTATTCTACCTGGCTCAGTGAAATTATCTTTAGCTTACTTAAACAATATTAATCCCATAAAAAGTGATTCAGATAATGCCACCAGCAAAGACACAACATTCTCATAATATCTTGCTTATGCTGTGGCATTATGTCCTCTTGGCTGTAATTAAGTTATGTCAAGAGGATTGTCAATCTGTGGCTAGAAGCATGGCAGTAAGGTATGAGGTTGTTACATTTCTGCCTTGGTTACCAGCTCAGATGAGCATTCACCCTCACTGTGCTTCAAGGAGTATTTTAGGAGCACCTTCCTGACCTGCTGAGCACCAAGCTGGGCCGTGGGAGGGTTGCTCATGTGGGCCTGGCTGCCCTGCCTTCAATCATGTACCCTGAGTGAAGGAGAATACTGTTCTGGCTTGTATTTGGCTCTCAGGATCCAAAGTTTGCTTTTAATTAGCAGAGTAGTGCCATTAACCACTTGTGGAACATCACCCATTGAAACCAATGTTGGGAGTAAAAGAGACTGTATTTGGTCATCTGTTAGTTCTACTAGCTTACTAAGCCTGTGATTCATGTAGCACAGAGTGCTTTAAATGCTAGATTTAGTAGTTCATTATCCATTTAAGACTCAAAGCAAACCACTATATTCATTGTATTCTCTTCTTCGTACTTTAATTATTACTTTAGTAGTTGGCAAGAATTTTAGATGTGCTGCACCACATCCTTTTTTAGTGGTAATTCTTCATATTATGTAGCTATCTACTTCTTTCAAAATGGTGAAGCAATGTGATCACAATTCCTAAAGATTTGGGAATTAAAAATATTTTACAAAAATTGTCTTCATTTTAACACAATCTTTGCCTTTTTCCGGGAGACAACTTTTGAGTAGAAGCATTTGGGAAAACAAGATGCTTGTATATTTATGAGGAATTGAGTCTATTTAAAATTTGGCCACACTGCAAATTAAAGGTGTCTTGTGTTTGTTGCCTTTAGATGCATCCAATTAAAAAATAAAAGAGGCCATGAAATTGTGGTGAAATTTAGAGCTCCAGAATTTGAGGTGAGTCTGGAGATTACGTTCCTTCTCATGCATGCTGTAGTCTCAGTCAATGAAATGACTATATGTTCTATATCTTCACTTTCTGGAAGCCAATCCTGGTTTCTTTTGTAAGAACAAGCTTAGGAATTTGCAGTGAATGCAAATTGAAGTTCTTGGTACTGGATGTGCTGTCCATCTCCTCTTTCAAACAGCAGTCTTTCTTTACCCGAAGTATTCAAGATCTACGTGAAATTCTGTGGGTGGCATTTAAAAACAATGTGCTCCAAACTGAAGTTAGCTTTCATTATTGTTAATTGCCTCCCACAGAAGTTCAAGTGGATTTTGAATTGAGGAGGGTACAAGAATATCTGAAGTGTTCTGGTGTTTAAAAAAAAATGATTGACAAATTGCATTTGTACATTGAAAGCCCTAGCTTTTCTGTGTTAAATGCTTAGACTATACTGTGCTCCTCAGAAATGGGACTTCATTTCTGAATGTAATCTTATTTCATCATATAAGACAATCATAATTCCTTCCTTTCAGAATAGTTTATTAGGATGTTGGAAAACAGTCAAACACTTAGCATATTTTGACTGCAAATAGGGAAAAACTATTAATATTTGATGATAATATTTCTGTAGTAGACCAAACAAAATTCTCTGCAAAGTGAAGTAAAATGCATAATAGCTGAACCTGCAGAGGAAATGCCCTGAAATCAGTATGAAATTATCTCATTTTTAAAAATGTGGTAAATCATGTGACTACTATAGCAAATAATGTACGTAGTGAACTTGGATTTTCCATATGTCATGTTCAGTTGCAAAATGAATGATCTGCAAGCAGAAGGGGAAGACAGAATATACTCACAGAAGGGCTGGAAGGGCAGAAAGTAGCTTCTGCCACTGTAGTGAAGCCATACATGGCAAAGCCATCAAACCTACTCAGTGTATCTGTAATCTATTGAGATTACAACCACAGAAAGAACACGTCAGCTTTCCCACAAGCAAGGTATATTTTGTAGCATTTCTAACAGGCAAAAGGGTGGATTTTAACTTGAAACTTTGCACTGAAGTTTCCACCGGTGTATTTTGCTTTCTATTATTTTTAAGAGTGACAGGTTCATGTAGGATTTTATTTGGTGGTAGAGAGAAATGGAAATGTGGGGAAAAAGTCACCAGATCAGACAGAGCTTTTAAGAGCTCTCTTGATACAGATTGAAGTGGTTTTAGTGTTAAATTCAGGGAACACAAGTAGAAAAGCACAAGCACACTTGTTTATAAGATAAAGTTGTGCATAGCTGCCTCTTTAAAAGTTTGAGGAGAGAAAAATGTGAAAAATTAAAGCATAAAATACACCTACATTGTGTTGGGAAGTACCATCACCCAGTGTGTGGGTATTTGCAAGTCAAGGACTTCTCACCTGTGGATTTGCTCCATCAGATTAGTAATTATTGCACCTTTCTCCAGGAAGAATTATTTCAACTGTCAGCACAGACTCAGTTTGTCAGATGGGCTGCAGATACCATTGCAGGAACACAGAGTGTCTTCGTGAAGAGGTTTGATATATATTGTCCATATAAGCTCTGAAACACAAATAAAATTTCAGATTTACTTGTAAAGAAGTGATGATTTCTCCCTAGGTTTATTTTCCTTAGATAATCCTCTCTTCAATACCTTTCTCTTTATTATTTAAGAATTTCCAAAATCTTTTAATCTGGTTTTTAATCATTTTAGCTAAAATTCATAGCACAGCTTATCTGTATAAAACCCAGAGATGCTTCATGGTTGAATTGGGAATGCATAAAATTCCCAGTGTTCTTCAGCTGTTGCATCATTTTCAGAGGAACCCTGGCAGCTCTAATGGGGAAAAGATTAAAGAGCTCCACAGCAAGCATATCAAATAATTGCTGATTTCACAACAGTGAGGGGAAAAAAAAAGAATCCTACAATATTTAGCAGAAAGGCAATAGGATTTATTACTACCAAAACCACTGAGTCAGCACAGTAAGCCTGCACATCTCTCTTGATCACATAACCTCACATTTTTAGAAGTAAACGTGCATTCTGAGCTCTCTTTTTCTTCTCTTAATGCTGCTTCTAACTGCAGGTTCAATCCTTCTGTGAGGCTGAGTACTGGTTTATATTACTAATTTGCTCACCACTTTTCTAGCCTGTTCAAACAATCTGCTGCACCCCACCAATAAGCCATGAAAGCTGTTCAATCCTCAGTACCAGAAACCACCCAGGAAACTTCTCTGCAAGATTTACAGGAAGATTTGCAGGGAACTGACAGAGGATCCTCAGCACACAAATGATGTTTTCTCAGTATTCACCCATGTGCATTCAAAGTGTCTGAGGACAGCTGGGATGGATGTGTGATGGATTTTGCTACAGGGCTAAGTTTTGGTCCTCTCTTGTGTGCATAAGAGTAGCAGTGGGAAAACTGCAGATGGTTGCTGTTGTTTGGTGGGATTATCTGTGGATTTTTTTCCTTTTCTGTTAAAAAAAAAAAAAAAAATCATCAGAAAGGGCTGCAGTCCTTTTTTGCAGTCTCACAGTCAGCCACTGTTCAGCCAGCGCTCAGGAGCTAGTGAAGAATTGTGGTAGAAGGATTTTCTTTTGCTCCCGCCTCACCAGTGGCAAAATGATACCAAAAGTCAGAAATTCCTGAAGAGACAGAGAGAGAAGGAAATTGTTTGGAAAAGCCTATCAGAGAAGGAGTGCTGTGTTGTATGCATCTTGAGGATGCAAACCAACTTGGTGCCATCAAGTGCACAGGGTTTTTATTCATTGTGGCAGAAAGCTTTTTCTCTGCCATGCCCTTCCCTCCAGCCATCACTTAGCCTCTTCACCATGGGCTAATAGCATAGCCTTGTTTGGGAAGTCAGTCCATGGCTTGTGCAGGGAAACAACTGCTGCAGTTCACCAGCAGAGGACTATCCACTAAGGACATCTCAGGCAACACAACTGAATGCTTGAAACCAATTTCTCTTGTTTGTTTGAACGCAATTATTGAGAAATAAAAATAAAAAGCCATTTTGTTCTTCACTTCAAGAATCTCTATATTTCAGATCTCTGTAGTAGGTTTCTGAAAGCCCAATGGTTAATGAAATTAAATGTTAGGAGTGAATTTGACCTGATGATGAATGCCTTGGAGTCTGCTTATTGACTTCTTTGGAGGAGGTCATAAAATCGTTAGGCCATGCATGAAGTTAAATTCTCCCATTTTCTGCTCTTTGCACTTTATTATATTCTTTCATTTTTTCCCCCCATTTCTGTTTTGCAATAATACTTTGCCTGTTTCACTAATACGTTCTGGCATGTCAAATTTATTACATTCTTTCCCATATGTCCCAAGTCTTTCATTTTATTTTTAAAAATAGGTGGAGTGGGAGGACTTTCAGAGTTGGCAGATGTTCTGACAAGAAAACTGCTAGCAGTAAATGTGTTCACAGGGTCTAGCAACTTCCAGCATGCAAGGGTTTCAGCGGGTGGTGGTAGGTTTGCACCTAATGTGGGCCATTCCAGGAAACACTCCATCCTGCTGTTGGATGGCATTGTTGGGAGAATCCAAGGTGATGGAATGGTGTTTGCAGGATTGGTCTGAGCCCAGGGGCTGAGTCCAAATCAGTCAATCCCCACCAAATCAGTCTAGAGCAGATGACTTCCACTTCAGTGAGATGGGAAAGCGGTTCCATGCAGCTTGGTTAGATCTAAAATAGCTGGCATAAAGTGTTGGATTTCTGGATATTCTCCTCCAAACCCAACTCTTGGTGAAAGTTCCAGTGCCCAACGACGCTATCCCAAACCCAGAGTCATTCTGAGTAACACATTATCCTCCCAGCTTCCCATCCTGAGGTTATTTCTAATCCTTTTCTGCAAAGTATGCAGCCTAGCTAAGCTATTAAATAAGGAAGAGGCTGCAGAGTACTAAAAATATTTGAATTGCTGCCTTTTCACATTCTGTCACTGCTGTCTAATGGGTCTTCAGAAGCAGGTTCATTGTTTCCTCAGCACGTTGTGGTGTGAGGCATTGCAGATAGATTTTTTCTGCCCCCAAAAGTCCTATCTGTGCCCCACTGGGGATCAAAATGAATGCTGATTTCAAATTAATAAGCAGGGTGCATTTTTCTGACAACCTATTCACTTCAGTAACACCATCACCTATTTCTTGGGATGGGTTTGTTTCCCAAGTGGTCAATTAGCTGAAGACAAAGTGCACTCCCCCAACATCTTTATTTCCATGGCCAGATCCAATCCTTTTGGGTACATCATTTGTCAACACGTCAGCGATGTGAGCTTGCTGGGGGTTTCTATGAGCCTGAAAATATTCTTAAAAGATGTTCTTTCATTACTGACTGTAGGTTTAAACCAAATGCTTTTGAAGTAACGCTGTTAGGCTTTGGAGACTTCTGAAGTTGACAACAAAAGAGACGACTTAGAAGTTAAAGTTCTTTTGTTTCAGCAATAATGCTTCTTTTTTTTTTTTTTTTTTTTTCCCCCCCCCCGTTGTCAAAATGTGTGACTTGAAGTTAAAAAGAAAGAAAAAATTGTCTTGGTCCTCCTATTTCTCTTCAGGAAGAAAACTCTTTTCCCATTGACAGATAGCAGGGTGCAACGTAGTTACGCTCCTGTCCAGAGCAACGTGATTTGGGGAGGCTTTTTTTTGGCTGACCATTCTCTTTTTATATATTTCCTTGTCTCTTTGTTCTTCTAGTAGCACGGCAGTAAAAACTTTAATTATACCCAAAAGTTAAACCGAGTAACAGCTCAGTCATCTTGCAGTAAAAGTTCACTTTATTCCATGGATCCTGTTTAAATTAAATATTTATAAGGTACCTATAAGGTAAATAAGAATAAAAGCAAGGTAGTTGCAGTAAAGGGACTGAAGGACTAAAGCTTCTCAGCAGCATTTTCTCACTGCTTACAGTCTTTCTTTGCTGTTTGACTGCTGCGTGTTTGGGAATTGCTGCAGATTTGCCACGGAAGAGCATTATTTTCCTCTACAACAGATATTGAGCACTATCTCCAGTGAGCATCTCAGCATGAGGGTGATGCTCTCATGAACATCTTGTGATAAGTGCATAGCTGATACTTTCTATTTTATGCAACAGTGAAACAAATGGAAGGATTTTATATATATATGTATATACATATACATGTATATATACATACATATATATATACATACACACACACACGAAATTGAAAATGACTTAAAAATCACAAAATATCCAGCTGCAGGACTTACTTATTTTGTCATTGTTATTGAAGGTAATTACAAATATATTGAGACTATACAACTTTGCAAGCCTTGCATTGCAGAGGGACAGGGGTATTAAATTCCTTGATAATTTAAAACAAACTCCAAAGGACAAAGGAAGCACTTGGAATGTAGCCATACATCGAGAATGTACCCATACATCTACACAACTAAGCAGGGTGCTAGAAAGTTATGCATGGGATTACATGGCACGTAGGTAACTGTTCCATTCTAAGCACAGATGTCCATAAAAACAAATATCCTCAATCTCTAAACATGTTATCTTCTTACAGAGTCACCATTATATGGAAATAGTGTTGTTTGTAACACTACAATAAGTTATTTTTATTATCTGCATTATACACATGCAGAGGAAGAAAGAGAAAAATGGCATCTTTTGTCTGGCAACTAAATGTTTCCCAGTGGACACAATCAGTTTTCTGGAATATGCAAATGGATGTCTCTGTGAGCAAATATTTAACATCATAGACACTTTTTGTAAAGGTATATGCTACACATGAATATGCAATCCACATTTCTAACAGTTGGAAATACTTCCTCTCTGGGACTTTGCTTCCACACAATTTAAAAAAAATAAAATAATCAAAAAACAAAAAACAAAAAACCCAGGACATTATGATTCATTACTCAATATGTAAAGGAACTTTCACACAATCTATGTTGGAAATGCATAACTTTTAAGTTTTGACATTTTCAGTGCACAGTCATTAAAAGAAAAGCTCATTTTGATTTTCTTTCCTTTGTTTAAGGAAAAATCATTTCCTTTTTCACCCATATATTTATGTGTATTCTCATAAATATGCATTATGGTTTGCTGGAAAGGATATTCACTAACATCTATTAGTAATAAATAAATAAAAGTCTCAAAGGAATTATCTAGCAGTAGGTGGATAATTCTAACTTTTGTTCTTCCCTTGCAAGGAAATATTGAATAGAAGGAAAGCATGAATTAACTCTCCAGGACTGTAGTGCAAGGCTTGATAAGAAATGCATTAAAATGCATTATGAGACAAAAACCTGACCCAAAATTCTTTTCATAAGATATTAATGAGCAGTTCTATTTATATATAATATGTCTGTTTAGAGTGAGCCTGGCTAAACCATGTTTATAAGCATACCTTCAGGTGTAAAAATGACTGGGTCAGATTTTAACTACATGCTGACATTCCTTGCACTCCTATGCACTGTAACTTCAGGTATGTAGGCAGTGTTCCTTACCACTGTGTCACCCAGACCTGCCACATCTCAGAAATGTTAATACACTTGAATCATGTTTAAGGCATGCTAGAAAATTCTGCTCCAAGCACGAGGACCTGAGGTGTTGCCCCAATGAAATACAGCATATGACCTAAAAGCCTCTGAGCTCTTCTCTTGAGCAAAACACAACCAGCATAAGATGCTCAAAAAAGGGATTTAAGTTAACTTTGCTGTGCCAGACTCCCAATTATCTTCCTCAGCAGTATTATTTAGCATGCATTTTCAGTTTCAATAAGACCCTTCATTAATGATCATCTTATTAATATCCTTTAGTTTCAGAAGTAGTTTCATTTCTCGCTATTTTATTAAAAACGTCTCTTTCTGCTTTGTTTGCTGGGTGCTGCCATGCAGAAATCATAGAATCATAGAATTCTATGAAGATGCTAAGAAGATGCTAAGATGACATGAGCGTGTAGCAAGCTCTGTCAGGAGCTTTGCTAGTGAAGAAAACATCAGAACTTCCATTGGTGGCCAACACCCCCAACCTATGCCAGCTCTCACCATCAGTGTTATTGCTTACTTGTGAACTTACCAGACAGCAGAGGGAAAAATCCAGTTAACCTATGGCAGAAAGGCTCCTCAAGTCACCTCAGCATTGGGTTGTTCCAGAAGCAAGTCATTTTCTCCATGTTTCTATTTCAGAGTTTGGAAATTTTAAAGTCTCCTTGCATTGTCGATACACAAATGAAGAAAAGCACATTGGAATTGTTTCAGAGGCTGACACACAATCACACAAATGGGGAAAAAGGGAGATACACGCAGAAAGAATGGTGGTATCTCCAGCTGCATTCAACATACCTTTTGAATTGAAACATTCAGCCTTGCCTGTAGGATGTTCTATGATAAAACACACTGAGACTTCAGTCAGTAGTTCTGTTTCACATCATTTCATCCTTCCGGGTCTGCTGTCCTTATGTGCAGCACTGTCCTCTGAGAAAGAATTGTCTCTGTGGAAGGATTCATGAACAATTTTATAAGCAGAGTTCTATTTATTTTTACATGTGTACTAGGTAAGGAAATAGTCTCCACGTGGGAGATGACAGTAAAAAAAACTGGGGTAGGATTTATGATGAAAAAGGGTATTTCCAAAGAGAGAAAGTACCTTGATAAGTGCACCAAGCCTGAAACTGTCACATTCATTATAAATTGCCTCAATCAGTGCAGAACGTAGTTTGAAACTTTGAGCAAGATGGGACTGATATTACTAGTCAATGCATAGTGAATTTATTCAGAATTTCTGTTCTGAATTCATCCCAAAAGGTATTAAGATTCTGTTACCTGAGCTTGTATCAAAGTAAAAATCACTAAATGCAAGCACTTAGACCTGAGATAATTATCAGGTTAGAATATGTGAAGTTGTGCAAAAAAAAAACCCTTCAGACCATGCTGAAATTGTACTTTAACGTTTGATTGGAATTTTTTTTTTTTTTTGCTTTATGTTAATATATTTGTATTATTTGCATAACCACGTGTTCTTTTGAGTAATAATTAAATTAGGTATTTAAAGGGAAACTTGATATGTCGGCAGGAATATTTTCTATTAGATACAGAATTTTTACAGTTCATTAACAGAACCTCTCTATAAATAATAGATAGATAATTTGGGATTGGTTCTTACCTAAGTGACACAGTTGGTTGCATGTCACAGTACTCTGGCTGCTCGGTCTGAGAATTTAAGAGCTGTTTTTCTGTGCAGCCCCTTTTTGCATTAGCAGTCATCCAGACACTTGTCACCAGGAGAAACACGCTTCAGATTTGTATATAAAGGCTGCTGAAACCCAGAACAACCCAGTTGTCATTTTTTCCTCTCTTACATCACCAGAGATTGTTTGCAGGATCAGAGGGAAGCAGAAAAGACAGACATAAGCAGGTGTAATGCTGAAAAAAGTGCCAGTCACAATAAGCAGTTTGTCATCGTTTTCGTTTTAACTCCTATTGCTGATTTAGTCATCTTGAATTTTCTGAGTCCCAGCAGAAAAGTGGAACGTCTTTAACGGTGTCTGTCACCCAAAGAGAGTAACCTAAAAGCACAGCAGCAGGAAGTGGGATGTTTCATCCCTCTGCTCCCACTGGAAAGAATGATCCCTTTGGCCACTCTCCCTGTATTCTGTCCATGCAGAATGGGTTTTCTGAGTGGAGAAGTGGTGTAAATCTAGTAATAGACTTTGCTCTTTGCTGACAGGCAGTGCCAACTGGACCTCTAATTTAGACAGTGGGGTCAAATGAAAGCTCTGGGCAAGCTGACCACAGCACATGGAGTATGTTGGCCCAACCCTATCCCTGAAGTGGTCAGGCAGTTAGACTAGATGATCTTTGTAGATCCCTTCCAACCAAACTACTCTAGTCTATTCTACTCCATTCCATTCGTTAGTATTATACCCAAGATTTCTTCTGTGGTTATATTCAAAAACTAAAGAGTAAACAAGGTGAATAAAACTATCCTTATGGGGAAAAAAAAGAAGCTATTTCACATAAGATATAAGGTGTAGTTATGCAAGAGTTACAGGAGAAATAGGACAAGGATACAAGAACGGGGTAGCTATCCAAGAGTTCAAAGGTAGGCAGCTGATCAAAGGTTAAATACAAAAAGGAATTACTGTATTCAAGTTGAAGATAGGACACGTTAACCTAAATAGATGTTTGGCTTCAATTAAAACTCTTGGAAAAAGCTTTCGTACTGTGGGTAAGTTCTGAAAGTCAGGCAAACTTTTTTTATGACTTGAAATGTTATAAGGAAAGAGAGTGAGAGATTAGGCTATCGGTGAAGAATGGGATATCTCAATTTTCATTTGAAAATGCTTCGAGTTATAAAAGGTGGAGGGCAGAACTGATTAGATCCATTTAAAATTGCAGTGTGCAGAGGTGGCATGAAAATATTTCCTTTTCTTAAGTTAGAGGTGGAATAGGTAGAACCCTTAAAAGCATTTTCTCCAGACTGATAGCAGCAGAGCGAACAGAAAGGAAAGGCTTGCAGTGAAAATGAGAATAGGAGGAGCTGAGGGAGAGATTAGCTCAATTGTGAGAGGAATTTCATTAAAGGAATCAGATGAAAACTTGTAGAGGAAACAAGAGCTGCCTGGTATTAAAAAAAAAAAATAACAAAACATGCTTCCAAAGCATCACTGCTTGCTTCAATAGAAAATGAATTGGAGAATATTGAATAGCAATAAATTAATCTGAGAGTTTGTATATGCAGTGCAGGATGTTCCATTTTCTTTCATTCATTATTGAATATTGGGAAAACACAGAATTTTGAAACATCAGAAAAGCCTGTGATTGACCCTGCTGGAAGAAAGTGACTAATTCTGGTTAGGCCTTTGGATATCATCTTGTTATAAGAGCAATCCACAAATATAAGCAATTGGAAGGATGCTGCATCATCTTACATATCCCATCTTACATATCTAATCCATGACTACCCCTAGGCTTAAACGGTCAAACTTAAGTAGCACTCGAGCATTTTCTGTGTTTCAGGGTAGATCCTCCAAGGCCTACTCTTCCCATAGCAGCAAACAAAGCCACAAACCTGGAGGAACTCACCTGGACCAGACTTTCATACTCCTACAGGTGCACAGAGAAGCTGAGCAGGTCTGGAGAGGGCATCTGGATGACAAAGCCCTACCAGGAAGAGAACACCATTGCTTATCCCCAGTCCTGAGCACATCAAGGTAAGAACCGTGAGAAGGCCATAGGAGGACAAAATCCTCAGGACTGCTTCCAGGGCCAAAACTGAAAACCACAGAGTTCCTTTCACCTCTCCAAAACTTGACTTTTTCCTCTATACTCCATGAAAAGCTGTTGGTCAAGACCACACAACCATATCCAACACTGCCCATATTGTTAATAAACAAATAAATCTATTCCTGGTATTTTAAGAAGCAATTTGTGGAAAATAATTATTAACAATAATTAACAAAATAACTTTTAACAGTTAGTTTTCAGTCAGCCCACATGAATATCACTGCTATTTACCTTTCCTGCACTGAGTTCTCAAAACAAATTGCTTCAGTTTTTAAAATAACTGGAATGTATTAGTGACAGCTGATCCCGATTATTTGGTTTTTAACCAAATAAGCGGAAGTAAATTCTGCCCTATATCTGCCTGGAAGGTCTCAAGAGAATCGTAGAATAGCTCAGGTTGGAAAAGAGCTTAAAGATTATCAAGTCCAACTGCAAGCTAACCGTATTACCCTAATAGCAACTCATCACTAAGTCATATTCCCAAGTAATGTTAAAAGTTAAATGTTAAAAGGAAACCATTGGTCAGAGAGCATTTCTAAATTTATTGTAATATAATTAATGTTATGTCCATAATGCCTTGTGCACAAAATATTCAACTGAAAAGACTGAATTTTGGAACATAACAAGTAAAAGAACCTTACTTTACAGAGTAAAATACAAAATATTCATAACTAGTATGACAACTATGTTGAAAAAACAGTGTTTTTTAGCAGAGAATTTGCTCTATCAAGAATTTGCTCTTTGTATCTGTTGAAGTTTCCGTGGAAATAACTAAGAGGCATTAATTTTGGTGCACCCACTGTATATTTAAACACCTGACTTTTCCACCACAGTCCACATGGGACACTTTGAAGCATTCTTTCCCATTGAATTCCCTTTCCATAATCCAATTTCAATTCATCATTGTTCTAAAATTCATAGTAGTTTGTACTGCAATGTACTCGTGAATAATACCAGTGAAAACATCACCAGACTTTCCTAATCCTTAAAAGAATGAGGTTAGCTTATTCAGTAAAATGAGGAATGTACGAATTCCTTGTTGAAAGTGTAGCATCTTTTGCCCATTTTAGATGGGCAAAATCCCCCCAAATCATCAGCTGATAGTACCAAAATAAAGAAAAAGAGATTCCTATAAAACAGAATGAAAATACAAATAGTATTGCCCCTCACTGGAGCTGGGAGAAGCTTTATATCATCCAAGCAAGCCACGTTTTTCACCACCTAGAGATACATCAAATATAAGGAGGTGGAAAGTGATAACTCCACTTTCCAAGTGAGAGATCAGCAATTTGTGCCAGAGCTGTGCAGAGGTTTGAATGGTGGAAGGGCAGTCATGTTCACTAGCAGACCATGCACCCGCCATATTGCTGGATGTCACTTTCCAGCTGCTACTTCACAACACCAAGGAAAAATTCAGTGAAATGCATGTGTGTGTGGCAGCTTCACTGGAACAGGCCCAGCCAAGTGTGCGTTAATTGTCACTAATTTTTAGCAGCATGAGAGCTCCTACTGAAATACGATAATTTCATGGAGATAGATCTGATACCAGATGTAGTGCAAATGAGAGCAAGAGAATTGCTTGCGGGAAGGTGCCAGAGCTCCCAGCCTCTCATCTGCTTCATTGGGATTTTCTGTGGCAAACTGACCTGAACAGGAGCACGATGCCTCAGGGTTCCTCTGGGCTGCAGCTTGCTCCTCCCTTACAGTGAAAGCAGGGGGGACTGCACTCACAGAGCAGATCCTGCACTCAGTAAGTTGATGCTGATATCCTTCAGATGTACCACACAGCAGGAGAAAGGATAATAATTCAGCAGTACCTTCCAAAAGGCAAAAAAAAAAAATTAAAAAAGCATCCTGAGATTACATGGTAGTCTGCAAGAACCAGAAGCATTTATAAAAGCCACTATTTAGGCAGCACATGCTGTAACAGAGCAGTAGCTGAAATCTGTAGCATCTGTCATCTCCCCAAACAGCAATAATGTCAGGTGTGACACTGCAGGAATTGGCCCTGCAGCCTGGAGGCTGAGGTTCTGACCCCCAAGTATCCTGCTAAGACAGCTATTTTGCTGCAGTGTCCATAGGTTTTCAGTCAGAATGTGTTTAAGGTAACTTACCCTGTGGTTACTGCTGTGCACTCCTCTGAAAACGTCCTCCAGCCACTCATCTGGCAAGGATGTAATTTACACACCCGTCACCTCAATAGCACTCGTCACGTTATGATTTTTAGGAAGAAAGCTCCAAGCTATTTCCAAGCTTGTGCTTCATGTGTTTTATTGCTGGGGAATCCTTGGATTCTTCCACTTTCAAAGCATTAGAAAGGTAATTAACTCTGAATAGCACTAATTATTACAGCCATGTAACCATATTTAAAATACAAAGATAAATTACTAACATGAACCTCACAGATGACTGCACACAGGTGCAGTACGCTTGCTGTTTCAGATGTAGGCAGGAAAAAGGTTGAAATGAATACACACTTCTGCCATTTCTCTGCTTTCAAAGACCACAAGCAGCGATTTCTCAGTGGGACAGAAGGGAATCCCAACAAAAACCCTACCTTGGCCTGGCACATAACCAGCAGGGCTTTACAGCATTTAGAAAACCATATGAAAGGTGTTTAAACAGTACTTCTGGGAAGGCCAGACAGGGTGGCCAGTCCTGTCATTATCTCCTCCATGACAGGTGGAGGGATTGATAATTGTGTCTAAAATATGTAGTGCTGAGGGTTGTGCTGCCCATCATTGCAGAGGTGATGTTCTGTCCACAAGTGGAACGGCCATGGACCTCCATCAGTCTTGTGATGGCTGGCCCATGGCTCATGCTCATCTGGGAACTTGGGTTTTTTTCTGACACCATTGCTGGTGCAACAGTAAGCATAAAACCAGGTGGGAAAGAAAGTATTTAATTTCTTTAATGTAGTCAAGATTATCCACCAGTACCTGAAAATCTGAGGGGTACTGCCTGGGTATTTTCTTAGTACCCAACTGCTCTCTTATAGTGATAACACAATTGTTCATCTTTCAGAAGAGTATGACCTTAATCTGGGGAGATCTGCACAACCACCATTAAGAATAGTTGCTGTACTTAGCTAATTTTTTTCCTCATCCTCTCTGATGTATCCAAATACCTTATGCCAAGAATAGATTTTGCTGCAAGCTGTCTCCATCCTGTCTGCTGATCCTCTACTCAGAGCTCTGGCCATTAGGTTGAATGGTTATGACGACTCTGCAGCCACCTTTAACATGCAGAAATAAAGTAACACAGAAAACATAAAGAGAAGAGAATGTAGCAACCTTTTTGTGAAATTAACTTTTTTGTGAAACCTGTATTTTTAAAGAACACTGTAAAGAGAAAATTGTCTGCGAGAGGAAACCTTTCTGTGTAGCTGTTAGCTCTTTCATCCCACGTCTGAAAGCCTTTAACACTGTTAAAATTGTGAACGTGGTAGAGAAATGAATTCTGATGCAGGGAATCAAAGGTACTGATGCACGAGCATTTGCTTGAGGGTACCTGAAACAAAACCAGTAGACAGAAAAGGGGGACATGGACTTGTAGTCACTGTGATTAATCTTTGGGTTTTATGTTCTGAACCGATGTGACATTCACTACCTACTAAGATCAAGCAGGTGACACAGCAAAAAAAGGTTGAACAGACTGATTGGGGAATTACAATGGTGGAATTAATTGGTTTTATCTATTTCTTTCCCTTCCACACTGACAAGGTGGCTGGTACTTCCACACTCTCATTTACCTGCCTGAAACCATGATTTATACATATTCTAGCCTTCTAAGTAAAATCAGTTCAGCATTACCAAGACTGTGCACAAACACTTTCCCATACCCTTTACATACTAAGATTAAGAAAAAATTTAAAAGATCAGTTCTCCCAGTCACACAGCTAGGAGACACAGTTTTATAATGCCCACCAGCCTGTCACTTGACCTTGATTCAATCTCAAAGCTGCCTCTCTTTTAGTCTAGTCAATGAAACTGTACTCATGCTATGACCCATGTCAGAGACAGAAGATGGGTATTAGTATGTACCTGAAAGGCCCTGGTCTAATCTTACTGTCTTCTATTGTAGTCACCATGATACCAAAAAATTCCTAAACAAAACAGCTCAAGCAAAAATAAACGGAAAGAACTCAATAATGAAGATCTCCACTTACTAATGAAATAAAACATATACACATGCATATAAATACATATTTGTTTACATATGTAAATATGCATATAACATTACATATATGGAGAGCTCTTTATAAATAAAAGGGAGCCATGTTGCCCAGTATCCCACTTCTGGCCACATTCAGTCTCAATTTCTGATCAGGATGCATGTCAAGTGGTGTTTTGATTATACCCTCCCAATTTCCAGCAGTCTGTTGGGCATTTAGCACTATTAACCCCTTAGACGTCAGAACCTAGTCTTCCCTACGCTCTTCATAAGGTACTCTGGTGCTTTAATAGTAGGAAAAGTTGTGCTAAAAATTTTAATATATCAAATATATTTATGACTTCTTTCAAGTGTAGTTTCCTCTGATTTTTTATTTTTATTTTTTTAAGTATACCCAGAACACCTAGAACAGCAGCCAATACAGTTCAGCAAGATTTTCGAAAGAACTTCATATCTTCCGGGGAAGATGCTGTGCCTTCAGTAAGAATTTTCTAGCAGAATGTACTGCAACTGACAGCAGGATTACATCTAACCTCAGGATGTTGCTATGGTATTGTACAAGTTTTTTATTTATTTATTTTAAGTGCTAGAAAGTCAAACTACTCAGAGAAAGAGTCAAAAGTTGATCTGCTGGGAGAAGAGACTGGAAAAAAAATATTCTTTGTTAACTGGTTTAGGGGCCAGTTGTGCTTGAGTTTATCCAGTCTGGTATTATTTTGCTATATAATTTGATGACTTATTAATTCTAGAAATCTCAGCTTGCTAAGGTAGAAAAGATTTACAACTCTTCTGCTTAAACAGAAACAGCTCCTCTTGATCCGTGATTGCTGTTCAGGTGTAGGGAAAGCCAAAGGCAGATAACCAGTTCTAAGTCACCCAAAAAAGGGCAACGGTCACAAACCAGCTAAAGAAAGAAAGATTTCCTTACCTATCCCAAGGATCCAAACTTGATGAACAAAACAGAGGGAGGGCTCTCCAGGTAGAGGTCCTTCCCTTGTAGCAGTCAGAACTTAAATGAGGCTTGGAGAGGGGAGAAACCTGGTTTTATGTCTTCCAGTCACACAGATGAGTTGCTTTCACCTGTACTTCCAGGGCTGGCTGTGTCCCTTTACCAAGTGTTCAGTCATTGGTTCAGTTCATGACTTAGCAATTCCTATATACCAGTTTTCATCTCTTGCCCAGGAACTGTGCCTGGAAAGGTTCTGAAGACTGGTAACAGTGAATGCATGCTCTGAACCACTGTGCTTCTAAGACACAGAAAGAATAGATTCAGCCGACTACTGTTCAACTCATTATGCCTTGACAGTCTTCTGTCACTAATTCCTCTTTAACTAATGAAAAACCAAATGCAATGAAAGCAAGGCAGACTGTTTTCTTAAAGTGACAGCCAAGTACAAGCAGTGTTAAATAGGCTTAGTTTCATTGTGAGAGTGATGCCAAATGAAACAAAAGTGTCAGTTCCTCTGAACACGAGAAAGTGGGCCTGAAACTGCTTTGTGAGAAGGAGCATTGCTAAACTCCTTGCCAGAAGATGCTCTGTATTCTCAGTTAAATAGGAATTAAAAAGGGAGAGTCGATAAATCTGTAGAAACAAAATGACTTTTACTTGGAAATCCAGAACATGCATCCTGTTTGTGACCCTTAGGATGAAAACAGGTGGTAGAAGGAAACCAACTGGAGAAAGCATAATGAGCTTATAGTCTTGTGAGGTTTAGTGCCCTTTATGTGTATAATGCATGTATAATGTAGATATAATGTATATGTATATGCATGTATAATGTGTATGATGTAGAGCTGATAAACACATGATCTGGCTCCATTCTTGAACTGAGCTGTGGGCTATGCCCTCCTCTGAGCCCTATGCATGTACGAACCTCAGGTAGTGAAGCTCATTGCCTGGGTCCTTTGGAAGTGACACAACAGAGAGCACTCAACGCACACTTCAAGCTCCAGTTTCTCAATCTGAATGAGTTCCTGATGAATTATTGTCTTGGGGATTCAGTAAAAGTCTTTCCCTGTAGGCCAGACACACGGAGTTCAGCTAACATTCAGCTTTGCTCTGACAAGCCCTCACAAAGCCAAGAAAACAGAATGATGAACTTCCCCGAATAAATGTAGTAATAGAAAAAGAAGAAAAAATAGATACAAATAAGATCTTGGAAACCTTTATCTGTGCCTGGCATTTTCCACATCAGTTGGGCAGGTGCAAAATGATAGCACATTACAGTACAGGGAATGGGTCAAAGGCTGGGTAGTCTGCATGTCTCCTCTCTGCAGCAATGGGAGATGTCTTTGCTTACTTACGCAGCTGGTCATCACTAGCTCAAGAGAGAGTGGAGTTTGTTCTTCTCAACAAAAATATTCATTAAAAATGGTGGATTTGGTCTTATAGGGTTTTTCTTTTATTCTGCATTTCTAATTTGGTTACTTCACAGGGAAGTTCCATTAAATTCAGGCCTGCAAGTACATGAATCCTCTTATAAGATGTTGGCTACTTGGCTCTATTACTACAGAATTTCATAGCGAGAGCAGCTTTTAGATGATTTTTAAGCACAGTCACTAGAGATTACTACTACCTCTGACAGCAGTTTATTCCCATCAAATTTAATTGTAAACATGCTTTACCAATCTGTTTAGATCATATGGTGCACTCTTGGGATACAGAAAGCTGTTAACACGAGTCGCTATTATAGTAAACATACAGCATTAACTTCAGTGAAATAAAACTCGGAGTCTGACGTCTGTTAGTTAACCTTGAAACTTCAAGTTTAATTTTGCAACTTCAGCACTGGGGAAAACAAATGTCTGTCTGAAGTCATATAAAGTATTTGAATGACTGTCACAGGTCGTCAGTGTCTTATACGTCAGCCACTGGCAACACTGTTTCAAGCTAAATCCAAAAATCTGAAAGCGTTTACTTTGCCTGCCCTTAACTACATCTTAGTAGTTGTGCTTACATGGGGAGAGTTAAAACCAAGAGGACAGAAGTCAAGTGTGGGCAGAGTTACGCCCCGGCTGCATGCAGAATGCTGAACAACCTGTTTGTGAAAATGAGAAAGCATGAAGTCAGCCAGAAATTCTTCTTAAAGAAAACGCAGAATTTTATGTTCAGATTTCCGTTTTGAAAGATGACACATTGATGTGCAATACTGTTTAAAACATAAAATTTTAATTATATGGAGAGCTTATACTTAGCTTTCAACAATACTCAACCCTGTCTCTCTTAGACACATAATACGTTGATAAGAACTGAATATGTTTTTAAAGTACAATGCATTTTAAGATGCCAAAGTGGCAGGATAAAAACTGAAAGCCAGTAAAACAATGACAAAATTCAGCAACGTGGCTGATGCTATCATGCAGGCTTTTTAACTCCATTGCACTATGTAGCTTTGTCCTAAATGAAGTTGAAGCTGGGTGATAGTCACAACCTGCGAGGGAAAAGAAACAACCCAAAATTAGTAACTATACCTTGATGGTATGCCATTTGGGTTTTCTTCAGCATTTGTCAGAGTACAGTGGATTTTCAACAAGGATTACAAGAATTTTTTTTTTGTGTGTGTGTGTGTGTGTGTGTGTGTATGTTTCTCATTGGTTATCTTAACCTACATAGGTTTTGTACTTCTGTTCCTTTTAGTGCTGAGGCATATATGAATATTCACATATAAATAATATATATTTAAAAGGCAGCTAGATCTCCAGAGGTTTAAAAGCACACTTGCAGTTGTGAAGGTGTCATTACCCCATAACCAGCATCTCACCTGCTTGGTGCTGTCATATGACAGCACGTGAGTTGATGGAATTATCGCACCATTCTGTGTTACATTTGCCTGCTGAACGCTGGTGGGCACACCCAGGACTTTAATTTCAGTAAACATCAGGTTGTTTGGATCACTGTAACCATGATGCTCAACCTTGATCTCTAAACGATTCTGAAAGGAAAGAAGAACCAAATAAGATGTGGTCATTAAACTGGTCCAACTCCACCTGAGTCAATTGCCTTCCTCCCTTTCCATGTGTGAAATGACAGCTGTACAGACAAAACTGTCCTCTTTTGGCACAGAGAGCTCTTCATTCAGCCTCTGCTATGCCTGATCCAGGATTCAAAGACATTAATTCGTCATTCTGCATGCCCATGCCACCATTTCAGACTTTTTATTGAACAGATTCTGGTTCTGGGTAGGGCCCAAACCTATCAGATCCTGCGGAAAGACTTCTCTGCTTCTATGGACTGTTGGTCATGGGAGCCCCTCTACTTCCCAAGTAGAAATGTGTCTTCAGAGGAGGAAAGGGTTGTGGGAAGGGAGATAAATGTTTATGAGCAAATACAAAATAGAAGTCTCTTAATGTTTCAAAGATGTTCAGATGTCTTTTTGTTCATTATTTTTTTAAACTGCCTTTCTCAATGCGAAAATATCTAGGATGGATTGCAAACCCCTTCATTTCAGACCTAATGAGATGCAAGTGTGAAGTGGGGGCAGCATTTCCTGGATCAGTTGTTGTGATTTTAGATAGATTATGGGCATATATTTTTCTATAGTCATCTCAGTTCCACAACTGGGTCTCCAAATGTCATGTTAAGCAGCCCAGAGAGGCTGTCAGCTGGTTCACAGCCCTTGTATGGGCCCATAAAAATGTGCTATGATACACTTCAGCATATTTAATGCATTCGTGGTGAGGCTATTTATTTTAGTGTGAGCATTTCTTGTGTTGGTCGATTCAAGTTCTCTTTAATTGGGCATTTTCTTACCAGCTTTCTGCAAGAGCAGGAGAAAGCGCATCTATTTTATTATCACTTTTCAGCTACAAATGGTGAATATTAGCAAAACACTCTACTGTTCGTACCAATTAAGGTCCAATTATATGATAAAGACAGAATTAAAATCAGAGGAAAGAACAGCTGGCATAAAATAGTAAGACATTTTAGCATCCTGGTGGATGAATGAAATGAAGTCTGTTTTCTATTACAATATTTAAAAAAAAAAAAAAAAAAAGACAAAAATAGTCCATATAACTCCTGATATTCAGACAGTTGTAATAAATATTGAAAACCAACATGCCAGAAATGCCTGTAATTAAACACCCGTATTCACCGTCACCCAGGAATCCAGGTCAGATTTCTTATGCTGGAGAGCCAAGAGATAAAGCTACCCCAAGTTGTAGTGGAGACTACAACAGCTCATGAGTAAAGCAGCTGGGATGAAGTTACTTTCCCAGCTCTGCCATCAGGCTGCTGTTTATGAGAATTTACAACGTTGCATGGCCACAGCAGCAAAACTCACTGTCCTCTACAGGATGCCAAGAAGTTTCTGTAGTATGGGTCGAATGGAATCAGTGCACTCATCTGAGGGTGCCTGCCTAGGGTGTTATTACAGTCCCAAGTAATTGTTTAGATGTACATTTATACACCTTCTACAGTTTTTACCCTACTGAATAAGAGCTAGTCTGTCATCTAATATTAGTGAAAGATATCTAAACTGATAAAGAAAACATCAGTAGAAGTGCAACAATCACCTAATGTGATTATTTCGGAACTTTGAGCTAGCATTACCTACCTGCCGAGCACTAAATGATGTGAGCAGGTATGCACCATTTTCATATGCATCTGATAAAAAGAAAGAATAAAATCAAATGTATTCACTGTTCTGCTTAGTTATATATTGTAATAAGATCAAGAAACGCACTTATATGATCCTATTTGTGTATCTGTAAAGAGAGCAGTACTGTATTTGCAACAATAAATGTTTTTAGATTGGAAATACTTTCTTGTTGACTGCGTGTTATTTGAATGAGGACCAAGGTAAGACACAAAAGAAGGCAAACAAACACCATTAGGAGGAATCTGAGACTGGCAAGAGAAAATGTTTCTCACTGAAGGTGACATGGGAGTCATTTCCCAGCTCCATCTCCACATACTGTCCAATTACACATGATCATGATAGATGATCATATTGATGCTTCTTTGAAATCACTGTTGTGTAACTTATCAAGCTTATTATTATTTAGCACTAAATGAACTCAGTGTAGTGTTGGTAATAATGGGCAGTGCAGATGCTGCCTTTCCAAACTACTGCAAAGAGATCACAGAGATCCACAATACTCAGTGTTACTTCTTGTAATTTCAGGTAACAGCTTATTGTTATCACAAGGGTAATAGGGTCTGCATAGATAGGATAAACAACATGTAAATATCTCTTTCCTGAAGACAATTTAGATTTAAAAATACTGAGAAAACTAATTAAAGTTTTCCAGATTGCCTATTATGGTGCTCGTTGGTTTGAGAATAAATCTTTGTTATACGTGCTGCCCTAGGCTCAGGAAACCATTTCACTTATAGAAAATATTAATCCTATAAATCATAGCATTCTGTGGTTTCAACCAGGAACAAAACCAGTTTGCTAACTAATGCCAAAGTGCAGCTTTAATTTGAGTTTTGTCTCTGAGATAAGGCCTCCAGAAATGGGATTGCTTTAGCCAGCAGAGTCTGAGCATCCTGTCACACCGCCCTCACACCTGGGAAGGGATTTTATGATGGCAAGAAACATCGTACATACCAATGCGAACCCCATCATCCCAGTACAGCTGTCCTTCTGCAAGCAGACTGTCATTCAAAGCAGCAGTAAGTCCCATCGGGTTTTGCCGGCTGCGAAGAACAGAATAGTTTTTCCTCAGTTCTATTGGTTATTCCCCTTCCTTCTCTCTCTCAAGAATTAGAAATAATGCCTGCCATTGAAACTGGTCTCCAATACTCACATTCTTGATCCCATAGTATTAAAAAGAGATCATTAGGAGGAAAATGAAGAGAGAAAGCATCCATAACGCTTACATAGCTTCTTTAAACTATAATAATAATAATAATGATACAGGATGGCACAAAACTGTATTTTAGTTTTCCAGTTCACCTTATCATACCTGAAAAAGGTTGTATTAGCAGGTTGTTGCCAAGCCAGAATGTAACCGCCTCGAATGTGAAGATTGATATGTTCCAAAGGAGCTGATAAAACTGTGTATTCTCCCCTAACATTAATATCTTCATCCTATCCATGAGAAAAAAATAAAAGTTTTCTATTGAATTATTTGTTTTATAAGTTTTTTTTTTAGAATGAAATAATCTTTCATTGTTGTTGCTTTTTTTTTCCTTTGCAGTTGTTATTACATATCCCATAACTACTTGATGGTTTTAAGGAAAACTAGGAAATTTTACTCTAGGTGATGGTAGGTGAAGAAAGATGACTGCTCAGGTGAAATAGAAACTTCAGTTTAAGCTGGGGGAAAGAAGGAGGAACAGGGACATTCGGAGTTACAGCATTTGTCTTCCCAAAAACCATTAGGTGTGACAGAACTCTGCCTTCCTGGAAGAGGTTAAACATCTATCTTCCAACTGGAAGTACTCAACAAATTCCTGATTTTGCTTTGCTTGCATACACAGCTTTTGCTTTGCATATTTAACTGTTCATATTAAGCTCAACCCATGTGTTCTCTTAAATTTTGTATTGTCTCCCCAGTCTAGAAGGGAGGGAACAGCTGCGTGGTGCTTAGTTGCCTATCAGGGTTAAAACATAACAACTCCTCATAAAAAAAAGTCGTGCTCATCATTCAGGGGTTAAAACTGAGTCAATAGAAGAACTGAAGGCAATATTTCCATCTTTTTTAAGTTTGTAAAAGGGAAAAATAGTGGCTTCAGACTCTGCTGCTATTTGAAGAGTACTTAAAGAATGCATGGAATTCTGAAGATAACTTACTGTGTGGTAATCATACCAGCGGGCATTGGGTAAGTAAGCATCCACCGTTACGGCACCCTGGAATTAGAGAGACATATTTTAGGGAAAATAAAGCAAAAAGGAATCTTAGCTAAAGAGATTTAAAAGTTTTCATGCACACTTATGTGCTTTGTGACATACCGGAGACATTACAGGGCTGATGAGCAGTGCAGGTCCCCAGAGGAATTGCTCAAATATGTCCCAGGTTGCTTTTTCTTCTGCAAACCTGCAGATTAACAGAGCCTTGGTTATACATTGGGCGCTAAACTTCACTGAAGTGTTCCCTCTTCAAGACATTTATTTCTGGTATTTTAATCTGCTATTCTCAGTACCTACTATTTCCTCGTCTATATTTATTCTAGTATTAACAGTAACTGAGAGGTGATTAAATATGTATCGTTTATTTATCCATTTCCTTTTAAATACATAATTAATCTTTGTCAAGTATGCATAAAGACCCTAATGTGAAAATTATTAGAGAAATGCAGGCTTTTCCATGCATACCTCTGGTTTATAGTAAAAATCTCTCTGTATACTTTACTTAAAGTTTTTATCCAGCTTTTTATTTTATGCATATCTTATCAAAAGGTAAAACTTTGTTGTTGCTCTCCCTCAGGAAGATAAAGATGAGCTTTCATAAGTACAAATAGAATCACAGAATCATCAGTGTTGGAAAAAACCTACAAGATCATCCAGTCCAACCATAATAATTCCTTCGAAACAAATACTTGATTTTTCATGGCTTAAAACTGAGAACTACTTCTGATCAAGTGACACTCAACAATAACAGCTCATACTCACATTTCATGCATTTTTTAACAGGAAAAAAAAGAAAAAGAAGGGCTTTAACTAACAGAAGATTGCCGTTAAGAGGACCATACTCCAGAAATTGCAGAGGAAATTGCTGACAAGAAGGGCAAAGGAGCTGCACTTACTCATGGAGCACAGGGCGGACCACAGTACTGCCATGGACATGGGCCTCATGCAGTAAGGTATACAAGTAGGGTAACAGAGTGTATCTGATATTCATCACATGCCGGGAAATGTCCACAAATGTTGAGTTCCAAGAAGCAGGATCTTGCCTCTAAAAGATAGGAAATTGTTGTTATTCAAAGTAGATTATTGTGTTTAGAACAGCAATCAAAGAATGAGTCAAAGAATTTGTTGATATTTACAAGGGACTTCATATCCAGCATCTCTTCCCTTTTTCTACTCTCATGACTTCATATAACCTATTAGTACCAGTGGTAATTACCAAAGATGTGTCAAAATCAGCATGGCAAGATAGAGCTGAGGAAATACTAGAGGTCTCTGCAAGTTCCTCTCTCTCTGAAATAGAGCACCTCCACTTATTTGCTCTTCATTAAGGCCCATGCGATAGTAATAACTGTAGGAATGACTGTCATCCCAAAGAGGGAAACTAGAAAGGAAGGAGATGAGAAAAACCTATGGGGAGTACTGGAGAAAATGTTTCATGCAAGTTGTCCTGAAGGCGCAACGCATCCTGTGTAGTAATTCATTATCCCTCCCTTCTGCAGGGCAGCACTTGGAACTTGCAAAAAGAGAGCCAGGCACTAATGACTGATGTCAGCGAGCACTTCCAATCTTTATTTAATGTATTGAACAATACCCTGGCAAATTGGGTAAGACTGGAAGCAACACGATAACCCTGAATCTGCATTTTTAAAGGCCTGAAAATCCAATCAAAAGGTGTGCTGCAGTGAGATAAAGAACACAGTTCTTGAAAAGGAGACTCTAATTCATTAGACACGTGCCATAAAAATAGCTCCACTCTGCTAGACCTGAAGCTTGAACTGGAATCTATGTACTGTTTCAATTTTTATTTTCCCACTTATCTAGTTTTACAGCTTTCTACAATACAGTCCTTAGGCATCACAGGCCTATATTTAGCCAACTATTTTCCTTTGTTTCTTAAAGAAATACAGTATCTGATAGTGGGAAATGCTTAAAGTATCTAAATTCCTGACTGTTACTCCAGAGTCATAGTTGTATAATTACAGAAAATTGGAGCTTCAAACACCAAGGTCAGTTTTCCTTCATTAACAATATTTGCCACAAAAGCAAGCAGTCTATTTCAGTCTTCCTTGTGCAGTGAGTTTAAATAAAAATAGCCAACAGAGTAAAATATGTAGGAGTTGTATTCACTCAAATCAAAATTAGAATACTCTTCCTTCAAGTGATCTTCCTCGAAGAGCAGCCCCTCTGAAGGGATAAAACTTCCTAGGTGTAGGGGAGGCTTATGGCAGAGCTAATATAAAAATAAAGATTATTATTTATTTGATGGAGAGTCAAACATGTTCTTTTCTATTTTGCTTTGAATGTATTTTTTCAAGGCTGGATGGATTATGTAATGTTCATGCTGGTCTCTATAGTTGCATTGCCCAACCGTCAACAGCCATTAAGAATTTGCAACTCACCCTCGTTCCTTTCTGATTGTGGTTCCTTGAATATGGGTAGAATGCACCCAGCTGCATCCAACGAAGACACAGTTCATACTCTGAGTCATTAAAGAAGCCACAGATATCAGCTCCTGTCTGAAATTTGACAAATAATCCAGTTGGAATACCATAAATTCTTATACAGCACCAAGAAAATTAAATATTAGGTAATAACTCCTTAGCTTACATATGATATTCCAAAGAGACTGAACTCCATCATACCTGAAAGGAAAAAAAAAATAAAAATCAGTGTTATCAGCTGTTTTTCTTTCACCTTTCATATGCTAATAGCTGTGCTAGATAATATATAATATAATGTTGAATGAGAAACAAATAAAAAGGTTTCACTGTGTCTCTGATGTGTCATGTTTTTTCTTCCGCAGAAAGATACAGGAGCTGATTTGTCAGAAGCAGTCAGAGATGTTGGGCAGCAGCACCAGGAGGTGACAAGAAAGGAGGTGGCAGAAAAAGGAGCAGGAAGACGGTAGAGGAATAAAGGAGATCCCAAGACCGAGTGGAGAAGCAAAGAAGAGGTCAACAAGGAACTGACTGTGAATTCTGAGGGCCAAAAGAGCTTATTTCAGCTAAAATCAGAGCATCCTAAAAGCAAGTAAATCAAGGAAAAGGAATTACTGCACTAAATAAACTGATTGCAGACCCTCTTCCTTCTACATACCAATAATAGACTTTGACAATTGATCCCAAGCAGCACTGTTATCACCCAGCCAATGTCCTGCCCATCTTCCACTGCTGGGATAAGTTGAACGGGTGATGACAATCCCACGTTCCCTTGTGACACTCTGCAATGCTCTGACATTGAAAATAGGTGAAGAAATAAGTTATCTGAGAACTTATTGCATAAGCTCTTCTTCGAAAATAAGCATAGGGGCTTATATTTTCATATCAAAGTGCATGAATATGTACGCATCCAATCCAGATGTGCTTTTTATGACAATATACTGATTCAGATATATGTAGAAAATCAATGCAAGTGTCAGCCAACCTATATTTAGGAACAAACCAGCAAAACAAAGAGGTACTAAAATGCAGATTTTCATTTGAAGATAATTACTCTGTGGGAAAACACAAACGTAGCCTAATTTGCACATATAATAGGTCTACATAATGTGGTATATAGGGCACATCACTAATTTATTGCAGAACCTGAAAACTTGCAGCAGTGGTTGAAAATACTCTTCAGAAAACTACAACCAAGAAGATAAAAAGGTATTTAGAACACTAAATATGGCAGCACAGGTTCAGTTTCCTAAAAGGTATCAAAACAAAATACAAGCGGTGGCGCTCTGATCACATCAGAAACACCAAAATGCCTTCAAAGATTGATGTGAAATGACCAAAATGGACTTGTCCAGAAACACATGTATTAAAGTAGTCATTTTCATTTCATGCCAGTTACTGGGGCCACGCAGTGCAAGCAGGACCATTGGAGGTGGCATTGGTGACCTCTCAGCCTTGGCATTAGGTGACCTCTCAACCTGACCTCATCTGACTTTCTCATAAATAGAAGAGATTTAAATCGAGGATTTGCATTGGTTTCCTTCTGAAGATGGTGAAACTTGTTCTTCTCTCCCAAAAAAAACCAAGGCATAAGCAGCAATGGATCAGGCCTTGGCTTGCTAGTGAGCAAGGGGAGAGTTCTTTTGGGGCCCGTAAAGTTGGGTTGCAAGTCAGAAGGATGGGAAATCAATTCACCAGCCAGAACAATTCCTCAAACATCAAGAAAAAAAAAAAAATCAGATTCTTAAATAACGCCATTCTTAAATGTGCCATTGCCACAAAATACCAACGGAAGGCAATCAAATGGCCTTATGGAAATGAAAAAAAAGTTAGCTGAGCTGAATTCACTCTTGCTAACTGCTCCACCAAGGATACCAGCACCTTTCCCTGCAGCACATGTTGCTGGTCTGTGTGGGAATGCAGAGCTGCTCTGGTTTCCTACAGGAGTTCCTTTGCAGCCATGCGCTCATACTGTGAATCATTATCACAAAATGCTGAACTGAAATACTAGTTAGCTACACTGATTGAATTGAGCTGCTCTCCAATGCTAGCTCCACAGTAACTGTCTCAACAGCTGCTATCAATAAAACACTACTTATTTTTCTACAGGATTTGCAGCTTTAATGATGCTATAATTACAGCAAAAAGCAAATAAATAAATAAATAAATACACAAGTCACTTAAATTACTGCAATAATTGAATGAGGATAATTTGCTGTAATTACTTCTTCCAAGACAAATAGTAAGTGTGCTGGTACCTTTTATTTCTCTGTAATGCATTATCAAACATTTTCAGTTTGGTTTACCCTGCTTCAACACTGCTCTGAGACATCCAGCTCAAATTTGGCATGTAAAGAAAGTGTATGTCATGCACAGGGCTTCTCAAGGATGAGTGCTCAGTGTTTTGCTGACTTGGCTCTCTGCTTCAGGACTGAACCAAACCTGTATTCCTGAAAAGCAATTCCTCATGTTACCAAGCCTTAGTTAGACCTCAAAGTGGTTACTGGATTCACTATTGAAGGTTCTGGCTTTTACATCTTTGCAAAAGCCTCAGCACAAAGTACAGCCTTGAGCTAAAATGCAGGAACTTCCTCTGTCTAACTAATGGAGGAGTGAAATTACATTGTTAGGTAGCAATCTGCTGCTTGCTTTTACATTACAGGCTTTGAGGGTTTTTGGATGGAAAAAGTCTTCCTGCTTATATGGTGTAGTATTAAGGTAAACTATTACTACCATATATATTCAGTGTCACAGTTACTACTTTGGTTAGCACCAAAGAATAAATTGAGAACAGAGATTTTTTTTCTTTTTTTAAATAATGTTATGCAAGTTGCAAGTATGAGAATGTGAATATTTATGTAATTTATGGTAGTCATCTCTGTTAACAATATATCTCAAACAGAAGAAAGTAAATGTTCCACTACATTTCAGTTCACACTCGATACACAGAATCAAGTCATAATGCTATTTGAGTTGTTTTCAGTAAGGAATATAATAGTGCCTTTTTAAAATTAACTTTCTTAGAAACTCTATTCACTCTCCATCAGTGGACATGTAGTGTAAGGCTAGAACAACACCAGTGCTAGGAATAAAACAGGCTGTCCTAGCACTACCTGGAAACAAACAAAAAAAATGTTTTATATTTTAATTACAGCAATTAGGTGAGAGATCATTAGTAATTAGTGTTAACAAGAGCTGATGCAAATGTTCAGACCTATTATTCCTTCTGCCTTATAAAGGAAGAGCACAGCACAGGGCTTGAGTACTCCCATTCACAATGCATTGCCCCAGGACAGCCCTGGTGATCTTGTAACAGAAACCTCTGCTGGAAAGGCAATGGGGTGTGAGTGAATGCACTGGGACAAGATAACGCTTGGTTGTGAGTAATTGCCATTAAACTGTATAAAACAGCACCATGATCATTTCATTTAATAATACAGGTAAAGCAGATAATCTTGCCCAGTGTAAAATTTATATAGACGGAATCCTTGGGACTGACAAACAAAGAACTGCTTTGTGGTGAGAAATAAGTTTTTTTAATATCAGACTTGGGATAAACTGTCTTTAAAAAGTACCTTGAAAACTTCATCTGCTTAGGGTTGGTGATTTTAAAGCCTCCATGCTCAAAATGAAGCCATGGCCTGCCATTGCAGAGACAGTTAAGTGACGCACTGCAGGCGTGGACTTAACTCGAGTTAAATTTTTCTAACTGGCTCCGATAGCAGAATGCCTTTACATAGCAAAACTATGGGAGCATGGCCTCAGCTCAGAGCTGTGCAGACGCACCTTGCCTTCTCCTGCACATCCTTTCCAGCAGCTCAGGTTTCTCCCACCCTTCTTACCAATTATTCACTTGCAATATATTTTGGAAATAGCAAGAAAGTGTGCAAATCTCACTTACTCAAGGGTAGGTCTTGTTTGAGCCCATCCATAAAGACAGTGGACATCATAGTGTCTAACTGGGGTACCGTCTGACAGGTACTGCTGTCCTTCCATGCATGGACTTTCATAAGTTATGCCTTTTGACCGGGATCCCAAATCTAACAGAACAGGAACAACAATACTTGCCTTTTAATAAGGAAGACTCAGTAACAAATTGAGTTACTTTTTGTTAGTTCTTATGATCTGTGATGTTTACTCTGTCTTAGACATCTATACTGACGTCTCTTGCTTCTTACAAGCTTCTTACTTCTTCTACAAGCTTCTTGCTTCTTACAAAAGAGCATTTCCACTTTCAAGAAATGGAATATCTCCAATCTATCTGCATAGGCATCGGGGGTCCGTAAGTGTGTTAGTAGCTGGAAAGGCTCAAAAATTAAGGTATACCCTAAATTGTAAATCTGCCCCATCATGCATGTACACAAAAATCTGGGGGTGTTGCTGCTGGTGAAGGCTTACATCTGAATATAACTGACTGACAATTCCTGAGAAAATTTTTAGGATATTGATGTCAACAGTAAGCAGCAAGCTTATTATAATAAGACATTAGAAAATCATTCCTGATTCGTACCATCTCATATCAGCACTTAAGTAAAGAATTTAAAGCTAAGAATTTAAATTATTGTCATGCGTAGATCAATGCTAGCTGAGAATTTCAAGTACTTTACTGTATGAATAAAAGCTAATTAAAGGAGACAGGGATGTTTCTGAAATTTTAATTAATTGCATTATTCATCTGAGGAAACTGCAGAAGGGAGCTACATTCTCCACCATGCCTCTAGCAAAACACCTAGGTAGAAAACAGGTATCAAAATCCATATGAAGGCAAATAGTTTAAAATAACTTCAGGTTTTAAAAGTGTTATGTAGCTACTGCTATCAGCTGAAACAGATGGAATTTAAGTGCCCTCTTATCCTTGGAAGAGAAAGGACGCTAAGTTAGTGGTATGGTTGTGGTTTTATATACCTAACTTCAGGCATTTACACTGCATATACCATATAAGAGGTTTCATATTAGTCAGAATGTTCTAAAACTGTTTTAAGGAATGGTCAGACTTACGAGGCATATAAGGTGGGTTATTTAAGATCTCGTCTCTACAGCCACCAAATGCAGCGTCCATGAAAGTTGCCGGTTCATTCATGTCCTAAAAAAAATGTAGAGCAAATCTTGATCGCATTTGCTTCCATCGTACAAACCACAGTAAATTCTAAATTACAGCAAGCAGAACTGCGGGTGCCTTTGGGAACTTTGCAGCTGCAATCTCAGTCTCCACACTTCATCTCCACACTTGCTTGACACATATTCACACCAGGCAGAGCGCAGGGACAGGGAGCAGCAAAGCGTAAGAAGAAAAGCCAGTCTGTTTGGTTGCATCCGTTCAGTGTCACAGCAAAAGAAAGAAGTCATGACTGAAGCAGTGCAAATGTTCAGCCCAGAGTTAAACTGGTGCCTTCTGCTGGGAGCTCAGGTTCTGCCTGGTACTCTGCTTCCTGCCTGCCCAGCCTAGTTCTTTGTTTTATTTAATGGCAATTTAGCATTTAGGTACCTCCTGAACTTGAACACATGCTGTGAAAAGTGCTGATCTCTGCTAGTGTCTAACAGAGAAAAAAAATCCAGAAATAAAATGTATTTCTCCACTTACAATCCACAGGCCATCGAACTTGATACTTTTTGAGGGATCGGTGGGATTGTCGTAGAACTCCACGATTTCTCTCTTCCACCACTCTACTGTGGAATTGCGGAGGAAGTCTGGGAAAGCTACATGTGCTCCATAGAGCTGTAAAAATAGTAGGAAAATAGAAAAGATACAGAAGTGAAAGCATCCCAATATCGGGATGCCAAAAACTTTTGTTGAAACACAAAATAATCACTTGTTTTCCTTTTTGTCACTAACAGAGAGCTAGCCACTTTCTGCATCTTATTCAAGACATTATAAATTAGTTTACTGACATTTTTCTTAAATACTGTACTTTACTTCTCCCTCTATATTTGAGTCAATAGCCAAACTGTACCAGTATTTACCTCTATTTGGGTTTGCTCAGGCAGTGACTCATCGACTTCAACGTTGGGAAGAAAGGGCCACACCTACAGGACAAAGGATGTTTTGAAACAATCAGAACACCCAGCATATAAACTGAACACCAGCAACAGAGGGGGAAAACTGTTCTTCACTGCTACATCTATGAATAACAATGCAAACTGAAAACAATTCAACTTACAATATGCATTCAACGCATCATTTACATTCAAGCATGAATGTTTTATGAATCTATGATTAGCAGACTGCCTATGGATACCAACGAATTCGAGGCCGACCCGGTGCTCATTGAATGCAATATATCTTTACTGTCATACACTTTTTAAGAACAGTACCCTGGAATATATAATGTCACTGCTGTTTGGCCACTTCATGAAGACATCATTTTCCTTGCCTCTTGAGAAGGGAGGATAATCAGTTTCATTTCCAGAGATGGTTGGATCCTGAAATTGAATGCAATACCCTTTTAACTGGTGGTAAAACAGAATTAGAAATGCTATCAAATACATTGTGCATTGGTAATTTGCAATTGAAAGCCAGTATGCAAAACCAACCAGTATAATGATAAATCTCATTCCTTCTTCTTTTATTTTGATAATTAGATCTGGTAACCCACTAAATTTTTCGCTAAGAGTGAAATCCAGTTGTCGTTCCATATGGTCAATATCTACATATTGGACATCCTGCAATTAAGAAAAAAAAAGAAAAGAAATTTCAATTTCAAAATATATATTTATAGATCATCTGCCAAAGAGTCACTTTCAGTTTAAACTGTCTGGACAGAGTAATGCTGGACACAGGTACAGCCTAGAAGATGAGATACTGAAGAGCAACTCAGCAGAAAGAGATCTACCACAGCAATGGGATAGAGGTGTTTTTTGTTTCACTTTTGGTTTTTGAAGGGTCTTAATACTCTGAAGCCAGGAGTGCAGCCATGGGCTCAAATGTTAAATACAACCAGCTTACATAGGGAATTTGAGTTGCCTTCATCTCCTCCACCAACTGGGCAACTTCTGAATCATTACTGTATCCATAGCGGCACAATTGGAATCCCAAGGACCAGTAGGGTGGCATCACTGGTCGTCCAATTAGCTGAAAATGAGAAAATATTTGTTGTAATAAGTGAAAACCAAGCAGACAAGTAGAGCAAATTGGCAATGGGTAAGAGTCCTACTTCAGTGTACTCCTGAACAACAAGTTCTGGCGTTGGGCCCAAAACCATGTAGAAGTCAAGAATTCCTCCAATGGTGCGGTATGTCAGGGCAGGGGTTGGCTGAAGAGTCACATCTGGAAATGGGGAAATTGAAATGAGAAAAGGATGCCTAGATTAACAACTGCTACAAAGCGCTGAACATAAAAATAAAATGCACTGAGAAAATAAAGTGAGGGTTTTCTTACCCATTGCATTGCTATTAAGCAAGAGAACTCCATGGGCATTGCTGTCTTCTTCGAGAGCCATGTAAAAGGGCTGATAACCATAGGAATTCAAATGGTCCTGCAAAACAAAAACAAAATTTTGTCTACAGTGGAAACAGCATAAGCAATGACCTATTTACATCTATGAATAAATTCAATAAAAGATGAGACACGCTACTGCCAAACCTACAACAGATAAGCTTCAAAAATATATACTATAAACTACATGCCCACAAAACACATCTACTTTCAGCTTGATTGTTGGATCCAGTCTTGTAAGAGTAATCAAGCAGATAGGAAATCTTTGAAATTTGCTAATAAGAAAGAGCTTCCCCAAAACAGAACTTGCCTATTTCCCTCCACCCCACCCCACCCCAAATAAGTAGCAAGTATCTATAGGAGATGCTAGTGATATTCTACTGCTATTCCACTATATTTTGATATTCTGAAATCTACACCAGAAGTCATAGCTTTAATAAACTACTACAGGTCATTCTCTGAAAACTGCAAATATTGTATATGCATAGACATAAAGCTTCTGATTTACCTCTCCAAGTACTCATTGAATCGCTAAGCAGTGTGAGTCTCTGATTCATATCTAACTTTCAGATTAGTTCATTGAGAAGCACAAAAAAAGGAGCAATGGCCTGCAGTTTATAAGCCACTGGTTATCACCTGGCATATAACTCAGAGTTTGAGTGCCACGAGATTTGTTTTGCTGGTCACAAACAAAACATAGGCTTACAGAAAACCACTGTCATTGAGATGCCATTCAAAGCATAAGCTTCAATAAATGTGATCGTAGTTAATAAGTGTCTAGATCCAGCAGATGTTTTCTGGACTCTCAAGTACTGCTCAACAATTCTTTGCATTAGATTCATTCCTACTTACAGCAGGAGACTCATCCCTTGTGAACATTCCAAAGGTTTTCCAGTTCATGTTACGCCGATACGGGGTGTGCTCATTTTCTCCAAACCCATATACATACTGGGATGGCAAACGGGTAGAAATCTGAATGAACATGTCGCTGAATGTGAAGGTAGGCAGCTGTGAATCCCAGCTGAAACAGAAGTTAAAGCATTTTTATCAATGGGGGCATTATCCAAATGTCTCTTGAGCACTGACAGTCCTGGGGCACCAACCCCCTCACTAGGAAGCCTGCTCCAGTGTAAGCAGCTCCTCTCAAATTTATGAATTACCACTTTACCAAAATCCATCTGCTAAACTAGCTGAGACATTACTTTTTTTTCCTGCTTTCCTACACTGGTTCCAAGACCCAACAAAATGACCAGCTGTGAACACCTAAGGAAAATCTAAGAACGTGTAGGATATCATGCCTGCCAGAGACTTGTGAGCTACCCATTAAGAGGTCCTGGTAGGTGTCTACATTCTGCTTCTTTCTCAGGATTTTCAACAAGTGAAAGGGGGAAAAGCTTGGACAACTGTGAGAAAAAGGGTATTGCTTAGTAAGTATACGTTCTCCATCCTTCCTCTAGTCAGTGTTCTCGCACAGTGCAACTGGAAAGCCGTCTCTGATGAAGCTGTACCAGGCATTTAACAGCATCTTTTATGGAAAGGATACCAAAACTTGTTTATTTGGTACTTTAAAAAGGTAACACACAGTACGAAGTTTTGGCTTGGAAAAAGGTGGGAAAAATAATGAAAAGGAAAAGGAAAAAAGGGGAGGTGGGGCTATAACTTACACAACTGTCCCTGTGCTTTTGCGTCTAACTTGTATGCCAAATGGTTTTTTATGAACTGAAACGTCATAGAGTCGCTCCTCAGCTGTACTTGTTGGGGAGGCTGGGAGATTTAATTGTATAGGAACCTCGTATCGTGCATTCTGGTAGTCATAAATCTATGGAGGAAAAAAAAAAAAACAAAAAAAAAAAACAAGCAAATCATGTCAAGGAAATGTTTGAAAACTTATCTATTGTGTCAGAAACTAGGATCGGTTAAAATGAAATAAATTGTTGAATATTTTTGCCAAGAAAAATATTTTCTCCAATACGTATCTTTTCTCCAATTCCTTTCCCACTTGGGGTAGGAAATAACTCTTAAAGATGTCAATATGAATTGGGAATGACTTGTTTAATTATTCAAGTATGTGAATTCAATGTACCTATATTTCATAAATATTTTACATTTTTTAAAATACAGCCACATGCATGTGTGTTAAATACCTTTCTGATTAATCTTGTAGTCAACTCCTAGACATATATATTTGTTGTTGAGTTCTCTATTTTAAGTTTTCCAAATCCTTCAGCTGACATGGATTAGTTCTTGATACCTGACTCTCTGTGCATCTTATCACATTCATCTCAGTCTTATCAAATGCACAGTAATAAACGATGGTCTAACCAATAGTGTATTAAAATTCTAGAATACAGGTAGATTAGTTAATGGAAAAATAAACATTACAATCATTATAATGCTTACAGAACAATTTACTTGTACACTAAGAAAATATCCTTAGCTCCAATGTTTTTAAGTGATGTTACACATATACATTAGCAATATACCTTTGATTACTATAACTTTATTATAAAATCTAGTAAAATCTTGTGGGACATAAACACCCCACAGACGTGGCCTAGGGGAAATAACAGTGGTTAAAAGGATACAGTGCTATTGTCCATATGATATAAAGTTGTCTACAAAAACTGAAAATTTACACTAATAGAACCATTTTTAATGACAGAATTTTAGAAACTACAGTTTTTCAACAACGTTACCTTAAATTGCAGCATGCTGTTGGTGTGATATTTAACTTCCAAGCGTAACGTAGCAATTGGTGCAGTGTAATTATGAGTTACTATGACATTGGTACTGTTTAAGATCAGGTTGGCTGCCAAACCCGATGAGGAGTATTCCACTTCTTCAATTGAATAAGCATTGTCGGTGATGAAATAGCAGGATGGACTATTCGGCTCTGATGGTGCCTCCTGTAAATGGAAATAGGTTGCAAGGTAGAGAGCTATGCTGGGAAGCTTTATTTTATGCTACTAGCATGAAATCCAAAGCTCCCATTTTATCTGATGGCTGTTACAACTAAAAGTTGGGAAGCAATTAATGAACAACAACAACAACAAAAAAACTATGCAGAACCCGAAGATCTCTATATTAAAATTCAGTTGTATACAATTTGGTCAAGACTGCGCCAGTAGTTCAGCCAGGAAATCAACAAGTGACACAGTGAAGATGGATTTAAATTCCCTTTGTCTGTCAGCTTCAATTCAATCCCACAACACAGCTGAGTTTTGGTTTGCTGAACTCCACAGAACTAACTTCCTTTCTAATCTTGTCCTCCTTCACCTGTCTTCAGGAATATACATCAAGAGTCATGAGATATTCAAGGCAGACCCAGACTAGACCTTTCAATTAGCTTGAATATGTTTTTATTCATAAGATTCACCCTTAAAATACCCACTGAGAATCACATCTTATTTATCTAAGATCTCCTGAGAACAAGATCAGAATTACACAGTTTCCTGCTATAATTCAACTTAAACTAGTTATTATAAGATTAGATGAGCTGATGTAGGTTAACACATTAGTCTTCCTTCCAACTTTGCATACCATCAGTCCTGCCTAGTTATTCAAACTGAACTGTGCCTGCTCCTTACACCTGAGCAGCTAATGAACATTAATTCATCTGTTGTCATCAAAATTAAAGCATCTTTCAATTTAAGCCAACATTTAAGACGTATTGAGTCCGTAACAGGACCAGAGTTTGTTTCCACATCAAAAGACATGCCCAAAGATCAAAGATCACATCAAATCTTCTTAATAGTGCAACAAATGCAGTGAAGTCCATTCAGTATTTTGAATGCTGCTGTTTCAGGAGTAGCTAATAGAGATTTTTTTGTTCATATCTAGGAGATATATCGATATATTATCAATTGGATGTACAGCTATCAATAGAGAGAGGAAAAATTTTGTTTGCATATGAGATGATTTCCAATGGATTTGGGAATTACTCCTCAAGCAGCAATACAAAGGAGTTAGTTTGTCTTAAATTGTGCTTCTGTGACTATGAAAGTGGGGATAAAGCCTTTAAGGCTGAGGTACCTTTGAAGCACAAAAGGCAGTTGAAGATGCTGATCAATTTTATTCTATTTTTCCCAGTTTTATTATTATTTCTTACAACCTTGCAAAGAATACCACATTTGTCCTCAGTTTATGGAAGAACACACTGTTGTCAACTATCTTAGTTTCAAAGAAGTAAATAAAATCTGCTAGTACAGGTCAGCTGATGGCTTTGCCCCCACGTGAATTGCATCTGACTAATCTGCCTGACTACTTCTTCCTCTGCACCCAATGTAAAAGGAAAACTATGATTCTGGAAATGTTCCAGTCCCATCAGTTTAGGAAAATAATTGTTGCTTACATCCCAGACACAGCCAAGTTGTTCACATTTTTCTCGTGTTGGATCCATGCCGGGATGACAATCAAACCTTTCATTGATACTCTGTTGTTGAATCCATTCTATCGTGTAAGATGTTCCCAGTTCAAGCTGAAGCCCTGTTAAATGAGCAACCTACAAATAATAAACAATTATTAATTATTAATAAATCCCACACCACGTCACTGTATGGAAGCACACAGGAATAAAGGCACAAGGCACAAGTGGTCAGAAGAACATTTTGATTTTGCATCAGTAACAGAGATAATTAGGTGCTTGTAATTAAAGAGATTGTTCAATGCACATTCATAACAAGTTCAAAGCAACCTCTGCGCTATCTTTAGTGTGAGAAAGCATTTCCTTCAATACTTCCCTTTAGCAGCAGCATGTTATATATTGAATGCAATTGCACTTTCTTTGCAATATATAAAACCAAGGTGAGATGATTTCAAAGAATCACATTTGCCTGTTACTAACTTACCTTCTCTGTAGGATAGTAGGTGGCATTATGTGAAGAAATTTGCTCTCCACTGCTCGAGGAGACAAAAACCTCCGTTATTTCCTGGAGGGCTCCCAGGATTTTGATTTCTTCAAACTTTAAGTTGTTTGGATCAACATAACTGCCGCTTACGACATTCATTTGTAGACGGTTCTGAAAAATAAGGTTATCATTTCATTTGCGATGTTTCTCATATAGTGGACAGCCCAGAGCAGAAAACAAATCATGAAGCAGATGCAGGTTCTAACATGATGTAGGCCTTCCACTCCCTCCGTGGAGACACTTTTTCAGTGTAGGTGTGACAAGTTTTGTCAGTTTAACAATGTCTTCAGACTAACAAACACTACGCCCACCTTCTTTCTGGCACTATAAAGACTCTGATGCTTTATAGTTCTCTCGCTCAATAAACATTGCAGTTTATGAAGTGAGAGTTCTTTAGATACTACAATTAATTAAGAGAAGACAAATAAAAGACTTTCAAAATGCTGTCACTTAAGTGGGATGAAAATGACTCCTCTTGACAGTATTAAACACTTTGCTCCTCAGTAAATAGTGGAGGAGAATAAGGAGGAAGAAAAGAATGCCATTTAATTATACACTTGATAAAACCTGAGGATAAGATCATTTAAAAGAGAATACTTACATTGGAAACTGTAAACTCATAGTAAATGTAGTTGTTACTCTCAATTGTTCCTGTAAGGTAAAGAAAGAAGTTAAACTTGCAGTACAGAAAGGAACAGATGAAAACTAGGTCTTTGTCACCAACCAAGTACTTATCATTATCATTATGGCATTCTGCTCTGAGCAAACTGTGTGCAAACTACTGGTCTCAACTCTTATTTTGTATTCTTCATAAAGACCATGTTCAGATTTTAAGATTATCTGAACCTTTGTCTTAGCCCTTGCTGTAAAGGACTTCCCATTTCTAAAAGGAAGCAATTAAAACATTCTCTACTTGGATACATGGAAGGTTATTTGCCATTGAAACAGTGTTTTTTGGACTTCCAAATACCTGTGCTATTTCCTCTTATATCCACACTTAGATTACACAACTTTTTGTTGTAACTACAAGGCCTGTAACTGATCTGGCCAATGTCTTCTGATCTTTTATTTATCTATATTTGTCCAGAGGAGTGAAATTTGTAGACAGGTCAAACTTTCTAGCTGAGGCCCAGCAAAGTTAAGAAGAGCGATTATTCACAGCACTTCTATTACCTTAAGATCTGGTATCCTGGCCAGCAATCTGCTTTCTGCAGAAATGAAGGAATGTAAACTAGATGTAAATTAACATGGATTAAGGCTAAATATAGTCCAAAGCGACATGATGTGCTTTGCTCTCTCCATATGTTTTCACTTTGCAGGTAAAAAGCAAGCTTATGACTTAGACAGGTTAAGTAATCACTATAATTTCCATCAGACAGATTTATATTTTACTCTTACCATCTTCTCTTTGAACATTAGAAAGTTCTTCTAAACTACTTTTTTTGTAAGACCAGGAATTTTCCAAAATTTTCTAAAACATTATTTAAACTACTTTTCCTAAAATGTAGGCTATTTTCCATTTTTTTTCTTATGTACTCCTAGATCTCTTGAATGTAGATATATATTTCAAAGCTAGATCTTCTAAATAATCAAAACAAGCGATTCATAAAGCAAATGATTATACAAAAAGAAGACATACAATTGATGGCACCTGTCATTTTGTTTTTTCCTTACAATACAGGAAAATTATTTTTGTTGCAAACAAACTGTAAAGTACTTCTCTAAAAAAAACAGCAACCTGTAAGTCTGGGCCAGGAAATAAAATCACTACATGTTTTATTGGTTTTCTACTCAGCAGAAGTGAGTACAATCATAGCTGAGTTATTTTAGGTCTTGACAAAGCAGTACATACAGCTGTCATGGCAGCAGCCACCCAAGGCCTTCAGTACTTATCGCTGCTGTAATCAGCCAAACCTCTGCTCTATTTCTTCAAAGCATCCCAAACTTTTACAAAGCCTTTTAAAAGTAGAGGCTTCCAAGCTTTAGTTTTTTTTCTGTGAGATGTGATTGATAAAGTTAAAATAATAGAAGGGAGCCCGATAGGTCGAATGCATAAAATCTTCCAAATTATTCTCTTTCCATTGAATTTTTTCATATTGCCATCACAATTCCTCTGGAGCACCACTATCTTTCTTTGGGCATTTCCTGCATCTGTCCTCCTGTCAGACTGCATAAAATGTTCCACAAGCATCTCCTTCAGCATCAGGGTGCAGAGACCCTTTAAACTAGAGATCTGTGTGCTGGGATTTCTAATGTACATATCCTAGTAGGAATATCTGACTGGGAGTTCTCCACTTCAAGGAGACCTGTGAGTAAATCCAAAGGCTTTGACAGAGGTCAAAAGAGCCATGCTGCTTCCTGGCCTTGCTCCCTGCAGATGCCCACCAGAGTAAAACCTGACAGTGTCAGCTGAGCACAGGGAAGGGAATATGATCACAGCTTCCCTCCAGCTGCTGCTCTTGCAAAGACAGTGACCTCTGTCACAGGGCAAAGTAAATATGAAATTAGGTAAGGGTGATGCTGTTCTCAACACCAACTGCTGACATGATAGGACATGAATTAGAGAAGACATATTTTCAAACTGTTTGCTGATTTCTCTAAAATATATATAATGTAGGACAAATACTGCAAAAACAGCTTAAGGGATTGAAGTACTTCTTAATTTCATGGAAACTGGATTCTCATCTATATCTTCAGAAATACTATGGAGGCTGGCAACATGACAAGTATGGCCTATACATGCCTACTCGTGTGCTCATGCACCAGATGGCACAGCAAATTTTGGCTTTAGTACAGTACCTTTGAGTTAAGAAAACTGCTACTGTTTTCACAAGCAATTTAAATAATTCCAGAGAGTTAATAAAAGTGCTACTTTTTCATTTTCTGCCTATTCTTAGTGTCCAACACTAATTATATGCATTCTTGCACCCGTTGAAATTAATTTGGATCTATACCAGAATATATATCAATCTTGACACTATGGTTTAACAGTCAGCATGCTAATGTGCCAAAGCTGTATGTACTGAAGGTTACATTGCAACATGAACACATGGGAAAAAAAAAGAAAAGAAAAAAGACAGACAAGCTAAATAACAGTTACTCTTTTCCACATAAAAATGATGAACAACCAATGACTTAAGAGCCACTATTAGTTGTTTGTTACCATGTCCTCAATGGCTCATTCTTGCTCTGTAAAACTAACTGGAGAATGGAAGTCTGTAAGCATAGTGTTTTGTTTATTTATTTCACCAGTAATAACTTACCTGTAGATTCTCCATCATCCCAGAATAACTCCCCAGAAGCTTCATTGTTCTCATCCAGGGCAATTATAAGTCCCAGTGGATTCTGGCGGCTATCAAAAGAAAGTCCTTGTCTGACATGTATAACCACTTGCTAGACAGTTTTAACAAATCCTTCTTCGTGTTAAGAATGTGACACTCTGCAGGGTTGCAGAACTTTGTCTTAGATTAGTCCTTTTCTGCCATTCACTTTCATGCAAATGTATTCAAATACATGGCAAACTGACAAAATCCTATGCAAATAAACCTTCAATTAATCACTACATATTTAATGTAAATAGCAGGAGAAGGGAGTCATGGTTTACAGTTATTCCCAAGTCTCAAAGCAAAAGCATTAAATTTGATGGGCTACTACTGATTTGTAACTTGACAGTCCTAAACCCATTCTTGAATTTACACTCATAAAATCATTTGGTTTGGAAGCATACCTTTGAACTGTTGTAGTAGCTGGTTGTTGAATAGGGTAAATATAACCTCCTCTCAAGTGGAGCCCCAGTTTGTCAGCTGGCAGGTACATCCTAGTCCATTGTTTTCTTTCTGAGATTCTTGCCCCCTTTTATTGACAGGCACATAAAAGAGAATGGGTTTGTTGCATTACTCACTGCTGTGAAGTTTGGGATTTAAGACAACATTCTTCCCAAATAATTCTTTTAGAGGAGATCTTTAAACTAGGAAAATGTGCACCAATGGGTACGAAAAAATAATACATCAGTTTATTAATATACTGTAATGTTATAAATCAGCACATTTCAGTGTTGTGTTTTGCTCAGTCAACATAGACAGAAAGTCCTATTGGGACATCTAATGCAAGCAATGTCATCACAATGTTAGGAAACTTCTTTGCAGAAACAAGACTAGTGAAAGTTAATTGCACGTGCTTATGTGTTGTAATATTTTACTTTTCTTCACATGTGAGCTTTGCTAAAGTTTCAGTTCAGTCCCTCTTCCCATCTCATGTATTTCACATCTCCATCTTTTCTTGTGTCTTTGATTCATACATTTACTCAACCACTCCTACCCCCTCGTCTCACCGTTTCCATCTTGTAGGCTTTGCTTTAGGTCTCTGCCCTTGAAGCATGGCTGACAATCTTTCTTTCTATTTTTTTTTCTCTATCACAAAGACCATTAGAAAAACACTCCTTTGTAGTCTATGCATTTACTTACCGTTTCATACTCATACCATACTGCATCAGGAATATATGCATCAATTACATCTGCACCCTAAAAGGACAACAAAGAAAGAAATATGTATTTGAAAGCAAGGCATTTAATACACCACATTTGCTTGTTATGTCACAGACAAGCTAAAATAGCATGAGAGAAGTTGATTCTGGATGACATTCTGAGATGATACAAAGATTAGCTGAATCAGAATATCAAATCAGATTGCTTTGGTTCCATAGAGATCTGGAAAATAGGAGTTGTATTTAATAGCAGCAAGTGCAATAGTTTCCATATTGACAATAACCAAAACATTTTGTGGGCTCTCTCACTGAAAATAAGTGAAGAATGGGATAAAAAATTAAAATAAATCTATTCTTTTAAGGAGTCTAAAGAGAGGTCACCAATGTTACCATATCACAGAAAAATAAGTATAATCTAACAAAATCTAGCAAAAATATACTTCCCTTGGAAAAAGAACTGTGCTAATGCTAGTAGACAAGATCATCAGCATTCTCTTTGCCAAATGACTTGGCTTAACACCTGCTCAAGACAGAAGAGTTCAGACTAGAATAGGATGAGAGTAAATACCCCAGGATCCTCCAGGAAATGAATGAGTCTATTTTTGTGGATCAGATTTGTCAATATTAAAAGGGAGAGGGTATGTGATTTCAGAAGGAAATACATAAATAGTAAAGGTGCTAAAACATTCAGTGCTGTAAACTTCAAGCTTAATACCAAAATTGTCACTGAAAAACTGAAAGGTACTTTCTAACCAGTAGAATAAAGGAGAGATATCAATTGTGAATTTGGGATTTTTGCTGCAGTTTCCTATCTATAAAGAAAAGAGCTGAGACTGGTGTCTCTGTTCCCCACTAAGTTTTTTTGAGACAGACATGAAAATAGCCAAACCTACCTGATCAAGTACAGCAGAAATAAGTAGCCCAGGACCCCACAGGAACTGCCTATCAACTGCCCATGTCCCTTCATCAGAGTAGAACCTGGAGAAAGGAGAGAGTAGTAACTGGCTTTGAAGAGGGATACCATCATCAATAATCCTAGTATTTCCAAGAATGGATTGCCTAGAATTGTGACTGAAAAGTGTCAAACAAAAATTTTTAATTATAATATTTTAAATCTGAGGCCATCTGAAAGTCAAAAAGTAAGATCTGATTAGCTCGGTATTGATTATGCATATATGAAAGTGTGTGTATTTACATGCATGCACATGTTCTCAGCGTACTTGTTGTCAAGAATAAGGAAGCAAGGAAATGGGTGTTTGAATATACACATTATGGCATGGTGTAATTTGATTAGCTGACAAAACCATTTCATAGCAGCTCTTCAGAGTGACTGGCAATAATGCATGCATCTATACAGAAATTATAGATGGTTTCTGATTACTCTTCTGATTACATCAAAATAGTTTTTCATGAATTCTGATGCTGTCTCTACATATACTCTAATATGCATTCTCAGAAATTATATAGCTATTTAGATAGTCCCTAGCTACATTCAATCTGTATTTTTCATTCCTAATAAGATTATCACAAAGGCCATCTGATACACTTACTCATGTAAAACTGGACGTACAACTGTGTCCCCTCGAGTATGAGCTCTATAAAAGAGCGTGTATAAGTAGGGCAGCAAAGTGTAGCGAATGGTCAGGTAGTGCTTGGAGGTCTGCACCAAAACTGAATCAGCTCCAAACACAGCCGGATCCTGAGGCTGAAAATAAATATTAGAAGATTATTTTCATGGTGCAGGAAACACCCTGTCAATTGTGAAAATTGACTGTTGGCTCAGAGCGTGGAGTGGATGGAGGGGAACAACATCAGGGCAGCTAATCTAAACTGACCAAGGGGTTATTCTATACTATATGGTGCCATGCTAAACAAAAAAAGATGATGAAGTGGAAGAAACAGTGGGACTTTTTTACGAAAGCATCTGCCTTTTTCAAAGAACTACTACAAGTACTGAGGCTCTCCTTCTCAAGATGTGGCCAAACATCACTTGCTCACATAGAGACTAATGTCTAGAGTTTTCTCTCTTTGTTCCTATGTGGTCTTTTTTTTTTTTCTTTCTTTTTTTTTTCCCCTCTCTCTTTTCATTTCATTTAACTGTCCTTATGTCAATCCATGAGCCTTTTTTTTTTTTTGCTATCATATTTCCTCCTCCTATTTTTTTGGGAGGAGAAGGAGTGAGTGAGCAGTCTTGGGCAGATTAGCTATCAGTGTGAAACCACCACCTCCCTGAGAGCCAAACCTCTTGGAGATAAATTTTCATTAAGAGATCTCAAGGTTCTTCCATATTCAAACTGGTTAGCAAATCTAATTGTTAGTTATAGCAATGTTTATTAGCGATACTATAAAGGAAATGTGGTAGCAGAAACCAAAAATGTAAGAGAAGGAACGACTTACTATGTATCCCTCAGCATTGTGATTCCGGGAAAACGGATAAAATGCTCCTACTTGCATCCATCGTCTGCAAAGTTCTTCTGTCGTGTCAAAAACGAAGCCACAGATATCTGCTCCAATCTTTAAATAAAAGCAGAATGTGTTGGGCAGACAGCATACTGCGCCTCTAATCTCTACACAAAATCTAAAATTTAAGGGATGTATCAATTCATCTTTCATTTCTCGCCAGGGTGGGTAAGTCATTCAACACATTTCTACTTTTCTCCTTTCAACTAGATGCTCTACAAAAAAAAAAAAAAAGAAAAAAAAAAAAAAGAAACCAACTTCTTCCTAAGGCTGCCTATCATCCTTTTTCTTCCAAACTTATACCTTCCTTTTTGGTGCTAATAGCCCAACACAAGGAAAACACCTCAAACTCAAACAAATATAAATATTTAAGAGTCTGGCCATTTCACTTACAAATGTATTTTTCTATTTCATGCAAAAATAAATAGGAAAACCCCAATGTATTTCACATGCATTGCTCGGGAGTAAAGTAGTACTAGAGATTTGGCATAAATATGATAATATCTGTTGCTCACATCCGTCCCACCATAAACATACAGTAACAGAAATCAAAATAAATTTTCTAATTAAAAAAAAATAAAAATCAGTCATTGGAAAAAAAGGTTAAAACCAGATCACTGAAGGAAATTAACTTAGAATTGAGAAGATAAGATGGTTACATAGACAGCTTTTGATTAGGTAACCGATTATCACAGAGGTAAAAAGGCAGTGTTTGTCCTCTTGTTCTGAATGGAGGCAAAAAGCTAATATTTCATACATAAGGAAATCCAAAGAGGCTGAATTCCAGCATTCCAGGTATTGACCATCCTAGCTGTTCCCACGTTGCTTGATTATCTCCCAGCCAGTGTCCTGTGTGCTTTCCTGATCCAACAAAAGTAGACCTTGAAAGAAGGAAGCTTCGTTTTCCTGGAAACACTGTTTCGATGGCTCTGAAAATGAAAGGGGACTGGAACTATGCAACAGAAAAAAGACCACTCAAACATCATTAGTTCTATATAAGGCAGAGTTATACTGACTTATTTGAAACCATTGATTATTCTCATGACCTGGGCTCCTTTACAGTTAGGCAGTTGTTTTTTTTTAGAGAAGTTCAAGACATTTACTTTAGACAACCTTTCTATAAATCTCTGATTGGCAATGTCTGACCTCGAATTTAGTAGCTTAAATACAATATAACGTTATCCAGAAAATAGGTTTGTTTAGAAGTGAAATATCTTGCCTGTTTAAAAAAAAATGCATGTACTCTTCTGAAAACTTTCTGTAAACATATTAGGATGAGTTCCTTACTGTCTTGTTGCTATGGCCATGGAATATCCATAAAGACTGTGGACATCGTAGTGCTTGCCCCAGTTCTGCACTGCATCCATACAAAGTGTCTTAGAAAACATCAGTTGATCGAGAATATCTTCAATAAAGAAAAACAGACATTATTTTTAAAGTGCATTTTGATTATGAATACTTCCAATCCTTTTTTTGTTGTGTACACTCTTGACATTCAGGCCCTTCTCCCTCTTCGACGCTTACATTAAGGCCACTGTTACTAATACAAGAACAAAATGCTTCACTTGGCTGCTAGTTTTATTCATCTTGGCTCCATCTGTGCTATTTTCTGCTCTTGAGCATTGGATATATCATGACAACACACAAATATCAAAGGAATACATTTATTACTGCTAACAGTGCTATAAATGCAGCTTTGTTAAGGAAGTGGAATTTAGTAAACTGATGGGCAATGTGTGTCAATTTATTCAGTGCATAACATAAAATGGTTAACTCAAATACTCTATCCTTGCCTAGGTGTCATTAAGTGGTAGTCACAGGCTCCATTCATTTCCAATGCTTTCTGGCACCTCTCTTATTAAACCTTAGCACAAATGTACTCACTGCTGGCTTTATCACAAGAACAAGCATAATCTTGGAAGCATAAGATGGTGTAAGAAGAATCTTCTTTCTTTATATTCATTACTAGCTTTACTGTAAAGTTGCAGACTAAGCATGTAAGGTCTCCACTGAGCCCTATTTCCTCAGTGGAGCTACTTAATGGCCTGTTAATGCAGAGAAAGTCTACCAGAGCTAACTCATTGTGTAAATTTGTACCTTTCAGGCAAATAACATGTAGTCCTTTCCTAATTTTCCCTCTTAAGTGTAGAACTGGATGGTAAGTTTTTTTTAATTTAGTTTGAAACCTTCATCTGTGTTTGAGATCAGAGGAAATAATTTTTCTTCCAAATTTGACATTAAAACAACACACTAAGTACTGGCTGTAAGTGACTGCATTTCAACTGCAGGCCAGATGGATTTCTTCTGCAAGCAACTCTTTACCCATGCAAGGAAGCACTGTACATCTATAGCCTAATTCCTGAATTATTTTTGGACAATATGATGGCAAAGGTTTCTTAAAGTCAGTACTTAATATTCAAATCTCATCCATGAGATCAACAAAGAAATTCACTTTACATCCTTGTAGACAATGGTACAATAATTAGTGTGCTTTCTGATAATCTGTTCTATGGTTAAAGGAGGTGGACTTACTGGGAGTGAATGGAGGATAGTTTAAGTCATTCTGCTCACAGCCTTTATTTGAACCTTGAACAAAGTTGGATACTTCATTCATATCCTGAAAAGGCAAGACAAAAACAGTGAGATGTAGATCATAATAAAGTTTCCTCAAGTACACACTCCTAACACAATCTCATGTTGCATTCTATTACCCATTAAGGAGTATTTACTTAGTGCTAGCGCCATACTTTTAGGTGTGAATGACAGCCCTTGGACATAGACCTGGGCCATTACAGTATTCATACATGCCTCTGTTTTGGACAGACTTCAGTATGCAGGTGAGCATCATGTTAAGAGTTACATTTTATCCCTCCAGAGACTGAAGCCGCAGGAGGTGCTTACATATATATATATATATATGTGTATATTAATACATATATGCTATCCTTAATCCACATATATCTCAAGAGAACACCCTGAGTAGAGAGCTTGTGTTTGGAGTGAAATGTGGAACTAGCAAGATGTGCTGTGGCTTCTGCCGAGTCTGACTTTTCCAGATCCTAATATGGGACAATGATTGCCAATATCCTACCTTGAAAATAAATGAGCTACCTGAAGCATAGATTTATAGATGTGATGCATTACACCCTGTGTTTGGGACTTGTTTAAAGACACATTTTCTGTCTGTGTATGCAGGTTTCTAAATACTGCTGTTCTGAGTCCAGGAGTGTGAAAGCACTCACACACAGGAGTGTGTGTCTTTATCAATGGTTCATCCACTGAAGCATTTCAGACCACACTGATCATGCAGCAAACAGCACACTGAGCATTTAGATGCCACAATAAGTGATTCCAATTCAAATTTAAAATTGAAATCCAAATTTGAATTGTAAATCCAACAGCAAAAGACATGCACATCATGCACTGATTTCAAGTTACTAATAATAGGAAACATCCTTTTCAAATGCAATGTTAATTGAATTTAATAAGCATCTATCCTTGTCAATTTTTTTCCTGAATCACTTACAATCCAGATCCCGTCGTATGGCACTGTGTTATAAAACAGCCTGCATTCTTCCACCCACCAACTGATGCACTCTGGATTGGTAAAGTCTGGGAACACGGCTTCCCCCGGCCATACCTAGAGCATTCAAAGGGAAATAGATTATACTAATAATTGCATTGGAATAAGATGAGAATGTATCATACAAGTTCCATCGGTGTTTTTTCCCCCTAAATAATAATTTGAATCAAGTCCATTGCCCTCTTGACTACCAAGTTGTGCTACTGTCCCATACTGACACTACTGTCAGACACCACTTCCAGATCCCAGATTTACTTTCACTGAAATTCATGATTTTGTTCAAAAATTCTTAAACGTTCTGGTAAACGTGAATCATCAAAAGCAAAGGTGGCATAGTAGGATGTCATTTTTCTTGCATCAGCTTTCAGTGGGTAAGAAGGAATGAAGGTATTTTTTCTCTTCTACCATATGAAACATCTACATTTGCTTTTCCATAAAACTTACATTAGTATCAAACAGGATTTTACCAAAAATAGAAACATGCAGTGTAAAAAATTCAAAAAACAACATCAAAGATTGAAATATTCACATGCTAAATGAGACCTTATCATCTTGGTTCTCACTGGCTAGTACTGGAAGAAGTGACTTAGAAAATGAGAGTTTAAAATGAGCCCCCCAAATAAATTGAACCAAACCAACCACATTTAAGCTTCATAGAAATGTGCTTACCTCTCCAACTAATGTTGTTACTCCATCTGATTCATTGACCCAGACTTTCCTGTTCTCCCCCCTCACGTAGCTGCCATATTGACTATTATCAAGTAGATTTTGTGTGCTAATACCAGGATCCTAAAAAAAAGTTAAGAAAAAAAAAAATAATAGTTAGAAACCAGGAAACACTCCATCAATTTTTACAGACTACTTGAATGTTAGGCAGGAAGTGTAATCATTATATTAAAAAATGCATAAGATAATTGTGAAAAGTTATAATGATAGTACTACCAGGCAAAAAGAATCACTTACCAATATGATAATATATTTTTGTCCATTGTTATGCATATAAGTTGCAAAATTAGGAAGATCGCTAAAGAGCACTTTGTCATATGTAAAATCTTTCTTTTCTTCCATGTAATCAATGTCAGTAACCTGAGCTTCCTGAAATACAGGAGATTTCAGCTTAAACATGAGAAGACATGGTAAAGATTTTGTATTTTTTCAAATGCAGTTTCTTATGACAATTCCTGTTTGTCCTTACTATCTAAATTAATTATACTGAAACATCTTTATACTGAACATTTCACATTAGCAGAATCCAAATGAATGTGTGCATTGGCATTCTTTTTATCAGACCCTGGGCATACGTCTGTTTCTTTGTAGTTGCCCAACTTCTAAGAATGCCCATACAAATACAAACATTCCTTCCTCAACTCTTAGCATAAGATCAGGGTATTTTCATATTTTTTAAGCCATTCCTCTAAAGCCATTTGAAGTCTTTTTCAAAATAATGTGTAATTTACCTTTGCTTATCAATTAAGAATAATCTATGGTTCTATAATTGTCCAGGTGACATTGAAAAAATATTTCAGTGGACTAGATAACACTAGAAAATAAATCAATATAGTTGGAAAGTATAACTGAGAAATTATTACAATAAATTGTGTAAGTGAAACTTGCTGTAATTAAGCCTCCCCTGGTGTCCCATTCTGATAATGGCACTGCATAAAAGGTGTAAAATCTTCTTACACCAGAAGGCTATACATAATAATTTATTAGAAGTTCACTAATTTGAAGTGATGTGAAATGAGTGATGTTTGTAGCATCACAGCCATGATATCTGGGTGGTTTCTCCCACAGTACTCTGCCTTAATGGGGGTGCTGCCCTCCTGAAACCCTGAACTTACATAAGGGAGTCCAATCAGACGGTTCCTGTCCACAACAGCCTTCACCTCATCCAGAGAGCCGTAATTCCAGCGGCTGAGCTGAAAGCCCAGACTCCAGTAGGAAGGCAGCATTGGGAGTCCCACAAACTGCATGTTGAGAGCAGAAATCATTAGTGGTACTAATGTACTGTGCGTGTTACCTCAGCACCCACTCTTTCCTTCAAGGTATCACTGATCAGACGAGTAAAATTAGCTAATTAACAAATAGTAAATAAAAGAAGTACAAACAATATCTGTGACAGCTTACAACTGGAAGATCATGACATATCAGTAATATTACTTACTATAACATTACCATAGGAACATACAATATTTAAGGGCATATGTATAATATGTTCTATAACATTGTCATATGAATAATAATTTGTCCGTATATCAAGAGCAAGGAAGCAAAAGACATTCCACCTAGACCACCTCTAGCTCGTGTCAGGATGTACAGTCTGAGAATTCAGTCAGGGTGTACAGACTGAGAACTGTTGCATCCTCTCTGCATGTGCATCTTCAGCAAAACTAGGGCTGTAGGTGCTGCTGCCCATAGCAGGCCAGGTAAAAACATCTACACCCCAACTTAATCCCAGCTAGCCGTTACATTGGTGACATGCTAACAATTGTTCTTAGATAAACATGTAGCGACTCATGCTAGATAGCACAGCAAAGACCTACTGTCACAAAAAGAAGGAAAAGACATTTAAAAAAGGAAGAAAAGAAGTGCTTTTAAGGATCTGCTCAATGTGCAGTTTCTTTAAATAAACATACCTGCAAATACTCTTGCACGACTTGCTCTGGGGTGTTCCCCAAGAGGATATAGAAATCAAGGATGCCGCCAATGGTTCTGTAGGTCACTGCTGGAGCAGGCTGCACTGCGAACTCTGCCAGACAAAGCATGCACAAGACCAATTCTGAATATCAGCTAAATCTATAGCAACTTTGTCATACAGATATTGAAAAGTGGAAAAAGCACCAACACAAGAAAAAAGCACCAACACAAACCAGATATATCCAAGGAACACTCAACCGTTATTTAAATTTGCAATGAAGGAGTAATGTATCGACATGATTCTTTTAAATGTCCATATTTGCAATTCTTTACATCCAACAAAGACAAGAGAATCAGAACAAATCCAGTGACATAACCTTTCCTCTTCAAATTTTCAGTACAACTTTCCAGACTCAAGAGAAATGAGCACATGTATAGGTAGGCTTATACCTAGAGAACAAAGGGCATTTACTTTCAAGTGATGCTCACTACAAATTTGCACTTGACTGGTGTCCTACACATCTGCACAGAGCTGCACAAGGCTTCCAGTAGGTTTCTTACACAACCTGCATGTTAATTCTGAGCCACTCACAGCTTACAATGCATATGCTGAATGTTACTAAATGCTTACAATGACTGCCATCAGATAACTGAAGGTAATGTTAAGACTTTATATGCAGCAGTATTTAAAAATGGACATTTACATTACCCCAGCTTTGATCTCAATCCCACAGATCATTTTAAAAAATATTTAGCTGCAATAACTGGAGCTACAGAGAAAGTTTTCTTACCCATGGCATTGCTATTCATCAGGAAAACACCAAAAGAGGCTCCACTGCTGTCTTCCAAACACATGAAGAAAGTCTGAACTCCATATAGGTTGTGCATTTCCTTCAAGGGAAAAAAAAAGAAAAAGCTTTTAAAATCTGTTATTGGGGAATATTTCAGTCGTATGTATAGTTGCTTTCTTGCACTGAAGTAACACTGACAGAGGCTCATTAGCCAGTTATAAATAAACTACATAAGGAGCAACAGTAACTTAAAAAAATCACATTAAAAAACATTCCTTCATTTGTGCACTGTACTAATTTCTCCACAATAACCATGATGGCTTAAATGTTGATTCTGTACTAGACAGGTAGAGTTTTAAACATGCTGGGTTTGGTTCTTTCATTCATTAGGTCAACTGAGTGCTGACAAGCTTTAGCAAATATTCCCCTACTCAAAGCAAAGGATTTCAATGAACATAGATATAACATTTGATTGTTTACATTCCCCAGGTACAAAAAAAAGACCATTGGAGGATGGTCAAGTTGGAAGAAGCAAAAAGCAAAAAATGACTACTGTTGTTTGAATCAGCACCTCACTTGATTTTTATCCATGCATGCTTACAAATTATAATGCTGTCAGCAAATCACTGCAAAGAGGAACTGACAGACACCATGTGCCTGTGTGCACCAGTGCTAAGGAGAACTTGGACCAAATCCTACAGAATCCTCAGTGCAAATGTAAAGCTACTTTTTTGGTATTGTCAAAAAAAGATGGGTGTCCTGGAAATCATCTTGGAAAAAGAGTATGGATGCAAATAACTGCTGACAGACATGTTTTATCTCTTAAAGAAACAGCTGTCAAAGAGAACTTTGTCAACATCTGCCAAACAACAAGGCCCTCAGCTGAACGTGCCTATATCATATGTCCTGGTCAGTAGGACATACTGTTACTTATTGTTTATCAGCTGAGGCTGAAGACTCACACACTGATGCTTAGCAACTTATTTTGAACTTCACATAATTAGGAAAATTAAAATGCTTCTAAAAGCTATCCCTCAGAAACCTTTCACCATTACCATCCAGCTTTTCGTAATATCACGGGGTGCCTAACAAGTTTTGGTGGAAGAGCTTGGTGGATCATAAAATCATATAATGGCTTGGGTCGAAAGGGACCCCAAGGATCACTAAGTTCCAATCCCCCTGCCACAGGCAGGGCCACCAACCTCCAGATCTGGTTCTAGACCAGGTTGCTCATGGCCTCATCCAACCTGATCTCGATACCTCCAGGGATGGCATCCACAACCTCTCTGGGCAGCCTGTTCCAGCACCTCACCATTCTCTCTATGAAGAATTTCCTCCTGACATCGAATCTAAACCTTCCCTTCTTGAGCTTAGAACCATTTCCCCTTGTCCTATCATTACCCAAGTAGTATCCCAAATAGTGGATGATATTAATGTGCTACTACATAATAAGTATGAATTCCAGAATTCACCTGCAAATAATAAAACATAAAAGAAATAGGCCCTTACTTCAGAGGGACCAACATCCCTGCTGAATAGAGGCCAGGTTTTCCAGTTGAGGTCGTGTCGGTACTGCTTATGCACATGTTCTCCCACACCGTAAATGTTGCTGCTAGGTAGTTTGATTGATAGCTGTAAAAACTGGTCAGCATACTGCAGTGGTCCTATGGTAGTATCAAAACTAAAAAAAAAAAAAAGTAAGGAGAAAAGAAAAAAAGGATTACACCAGAAATTGTTGCAGTGATTGTTTCTACTTCTTTTAGCTAAGCTGGATAGCAAGGTCAGGTCTACATCCAGAGACCCGAGAGGAGGGATGTAGGGGAGGATGGTGTTCAGCTGCAGTAGATAGAGAAGCCTTTGCATGGATTAGGAGACAGGCAATAACTCTCAATTCTATAGAAACTTCACACATAAATGGCCTCTGCTTTCAGGACTACATGCACAATCACCTCTTTGGGCAAAGCTTCCCACCTAAGCATCTGTGGCACTGGATAGTGAATCCATACAGTAAAAGTCCACTACATTATTGAAGTTTACTCTCTTAATTTTATTTTGTACATTTCACCAATCCCTTTCATTATAAATGTGTATCTCCTAAACAAGGATTAGGGGAGATTTAGAGACTGAATCTAAAGCTAAGTCCATTCCTTGTTTGCTTACGTGGGACTCTATTACTCAGGCAACTGAGAGGAAATCTGAGTAATGCTGAGGCAGGGAGAGTGAGTAGCAGGGCAATTCCTACTGCTGGGCAGAGGTCTTTAATCAGTCAAAATTCTTAAGTTCATTAATATTGATCTTAATCATTTTCCTCTTTTATTGCTGAGGCTTTCAACATTTCCACACAGCAAACGCAAGAAAATTGGCCCCACTCAGAAGTAGTTTTACTTTCCATCAGTCATTGTTTTCTAAATGAAACAATCAGAATGAGAAAGTAATTAAGACTTAAATCAGATTTAAATCACAAAGCAATTCGAATGAAGCTGATCCCGAGATCTGAAGGTTACTTTCATCTTTATTAAAACGAGAGCTTACATGGATCAGCAGAAACTCAGTCTTTCACCAGAAGCAGAGAAAATGACTTACTTTGAGATGGGAAACCACGTCAATATGTTTTAACAGTTTCAAAGTAATATCCATTGATCTATTCACTTTATATAGTTTTAATCACAAACTTTCTAAGATTGTACTTGTGTGGGAGATTGTGGTGTTTAACAGTCATTATATTCATATGAAAGAGATTGATACAGCTATCAGTCTTTCAGAGCACTGGCTTCAGTGTGGATCTGTTGAACTAGATTATTTATTCTTGCCTTCATACATCTGTTTAATCAGTCATGGACTACCAAATAATAAGTCCATCTTTTGCGTCCTCTATAATTGCAAATCAATCATTACAGGGGATTCTAAGTAAGAAAACAGCGCTAACAACAGCATGAAAATAATAGCTATTTAATAAATCTTGAAGCATTGATAATACAACTGTCATAGAACTCTGACAGGTAATCATTCTTTGATTTAATAAGTATGTTCTTCCTGACCCTTCCTCCCTTTTAATGGCTCTCAACAATATGCAACTAGTCCAGATCTATGTTTCTTTCTTTACTTCTAGGGAAAAAATGGGATGAAATCATTCAGTATACAGTATTTCAAATATTTTAAAGCATTACATGACTAGCTTATCACTGGCTGGCAACAACTACTATTTTATCATACATCTAAAGAGCAATCTGTGTTTGGTGATTCAGAGCTAAGGCGTGATTGTAACAGCTAAGATAAAAGATGGAATGAAGAGTATTTGTGATTTGAAGCACTAGGAAGGTTTTTGGATAACAAATACTCCTTGAGTAAAGTGGCTATAAAGATTTTGCTAGAACTGAAGGAAAGAGAAGGGCTAGCCAAATCTAAAGCCCTTACAACATCTCTTCTTACTGCAGCATTTCAAAAGGCCTCGCAAGAAGTCCTTGAAGAACATCCATCAGTCGAAAGACCAGAAGTAGGTAACATATCTAAGAGTGTACCTCACATATTGCATCTTAGGCACACCTTATTCACATGACAACAAATCTTTTTGTGAGGCAACATAGGCCTTCAGAGAAAACCAGCAACATCAGTATTCATCAGGAAAAACAAACAAACAAACAAAAAAAAAAACACCAGTGTTACTTACAGCACATTCCCATTGCTTACTCTGGTCACCACAATACCAAACGGATTTGATCTCACTTCCACTCTGTAGTTTAAATTGGAGGCTGCAGGTCCACTGAAAGAGCCCACATGCTCATGGGGGACTTCAAATCTTTGTGTTGAAGGATCAGTAATCTGCATATATTTAGAAACATTTGAAAACATTGCAACATTTTCCAGCATTAACACATAAATCTGATTTAGCATCTTTCTGTCCCTATCAGAGTGTCATCCTTCCATTTTCATTATCATTTTCTTTCCATTTTCATCACTCATTTTCAACTATTTCCCTACTTATATCTGACTTTGTTTTCTCCTGGTTTCCAGAGAAACCCACCACAGGAGGCTAGCTTCCAACTGAAGAAGCCCTGCTCAACCCCAGAAACCATCATTACCCCCATAGTCACTATGCAGACTGCTGAACTTTCCATAAAGCTTCAGAATACCTAAATATGTCTAACAAATTGCTTAAGAGATATGGTCAGACCATAAATGAAGAGGAAATAAATAAAACATTTGGCCCAGAATCTTTTCCTACAATGAAGAAAAGAAGTAGATACTGCAAAAAATGAATTTTTAAAAGTCTCAACAATTTCTCTATGAGGAAATCTCACTGTGATAAACCCTCATAATGCATTGCAAACCAGAGACAAAGAAAAGAAGAGCTGATAGCTTTTCAGTGGGAGGCACGATGGTGCAGCTGAAGGATTAACGGAGCCCTCCTAAACTCACTGCACAGAAATGGCCTGCTTAAAACCATGTACAGAACATAAACCTTAAAACAACAGATGAAAAAGATTAACCTTGAACCGGAAGCGATTTGCTGTCTGATACTCTCCTGTGAGGAGGACAGTGTTGATATCTTTTCCAAAAAGAGAAGGTGATGACAGCCTTGTTAACGTGGCCTCAAATCCTAAAGAAAACACACAAATGGAAACATTGCTGTTTCAAATCAGACACCCAGATGTACATTAAAACCAGGTTCCTCAGCTCCCAGCTTACCTGTTTGAGTTGATCTTGTTGACCCATCTACTTTGTATCCATGGTTTTCAGAGAAAAAGCACCAGGGTACACTGGTATCACTCTGGGGACTCCAGCAGCAGCCACGCAATTCACAGATGCTCTGATTAAAGGACAGGAGAAACTCACATCAATTGATTTTGGAGCTATGAGATATGGTTTAGTGGCTTGTGGTAGCAATGGTAACAGGAGGAAGGTTGGACTAGATGATCTTGTAGGTCCTTTCCAAACTTGAGATTCTACAATTCTATGATTTTACACAATAAACATTCTACACTGCAACAATTGAAATGCACATGAAGTAATTTTTTACCCCAAACACCAGAAAACATAGTCACAATTGCTATCAGATAAACTCTTTCACTGAAAATCTATTTAGTCAGTTCTAATAGAAACAACAACTTGGGTTGGTTTTTTTTCCTGATTCAGGGTAGACACATAGACAATGATTTTTTCCTAAAACCTGAAGATTCACAGGAAGAATGAACACTTAAAAAATTAAGGAAACATTTGAGCTGTGACAGATACACTAGAGACTAACCAACACTCACACACTGGGGACTGGATAACATTTATGTTTGGCTTAACATCTAGTAAACATCTGGCTGGAAAACATCACATATGCATCATTTATCATTATGTATAGGAACTACATTTCAATGTCATTTCCTAGTATCAGAAATGTTAAGATTGCTTCTATAGAATCTTAGATTCAGATTGATTGATGATCGCTTTTTCTACAAAAACAAACATAAATCACCCTAGCAATTAAACCCACTGTTCAAAGTATATAACTCAGTATAGAGGCATCAATCTTTAATCTACACCTCAATACTCCAATAAACAGGAATATGTTTGCCTTACTGTTAGAAATTAACTTATTCACAAGTTGTCTGCACAAGTTCTATGTTCATAGATTACACTTGCGTAACACATCACTGTAAATGCCCACAGGTTTTCCCATGTTGAAAACCAGATTAATTACTTGGAAGCAAAGGGCAGAAGTGATACAAGGACTACTGAGGGCAAAAGTCTCAGTGATCCTGGGCATTCAAATCCAACACACAGGTCTTCAAGACCCCTCCTTCCACCTGCACACTTGCACAAGCTCTTCCTGCTCAAATATTTTTGCTGATTGTGCCATATTTATTTAAAACAGTCCACATGTATAGATGAAGGTAGGCCAAAATCCACTGCTACTGGTGCAGGTTATAGAGCCCAGCCTAGAAAATTCAATTACTTGCCTCATTCTCTGAACAGAGAAAGCTCTAGCCCAGATGTAGTGTAAGTGTCAAAGGAGAACGCAGAGGAAATTCACAGAGCTATTAGCTCAAGATAATTTCATGCATTATTCTACAGTGTTTGGGCCAAGCACACCAAGTAGACTACGTACCAACAATACAGTTATGACCCCCATCTTCTTATCCCTTCCCAGACCACTGACTATCCCAATAGCTTGAACAACAGTTTATCCTAACACCTAATATTTCAAGCATCTCCTTTCCCAACTTGATAAACATCCTTTTCTTTTTCCCAACTGCTTCTCATGTTTGCTTGTTGAATATTTTCACTAATTACTTTACAGGGCAGTGATACTCTTCAGGATAGGTTTTATTCTAGTGGATTTGTAAACTGTAGATCAGTACTTTTGTGGCACATGGAGCTTGCTGCATGAGGAAGTAAGTGCACAAGTGCAAGATCGGTTATGCTTGACACTAGAAAGAGCAGAGTTCATTCAAAGGTATTGTCAAGGCTGTTACAGAGGCTATCATTTAGTGTAAATAAAGATAGGAGGTGGTCACAGTCTCTATTAAAGTAACGTACTAGATACCAACACACAACAAAGTCAAAGAAAGTGTCAAAGCTTCGTTAGAAATAATAGTGGAAATAAGAAAACAGTGTATGGTGGGAAACAAAACAAGGTCGCTTCTGAACACTGAACTCAGCACCAAGGACTGAAAGAATTGCTTGACTATGTGTCAAACTGCAATGTTTCTCTTCTTAGCATCAAAACAAACTTTTACCAACAAGATAAAAAAAAAAAACAATAACAACAAACCAAACAACAAACAATAAAGTCTCCCCTCAAGCTTTCAGAGGTCCTGTCCTGGACAGCACTAGCTCTGCTCATGGTAGGTTAGTTTTTACTAGTGTATTCTTCTTGTCTTATAAAACCAATAACAACTTTCCATGGCAGTGACTAGTTAATAAAAGTGTGCTCTCTCTCAGGATTTTTATCTCTGGCAATCCTGTGATTGGTGAATAAATACTTCTTTGCTTGCTGTGCCCCTATCCTCTGCAAGCCCAGGCTTCACCTAGAAATACCTCAGCAAATAAAGACATCAAGAGAGACACTAAGCTGCTACCTGAGCTCAGGCAAAGTATCATGCTCCCAGTTGCTTTTTATTCTGAAAACAGCTATTAGAAACCACTACAGAGTCCTTTCCTTGTCAAATACCTGTAGTTTTAGAGCTCTGCCGGATGTAATACTAGAATAAACCTGAAGAAGGGTAACAAAAGTGCTTGCAGAAAAAACAGGACTCTAGATTGTGAGATGCATGCACCTAGCAGCTTTCTTCAGGGCAAAGATTAAAGGTGATGTTTATCTCTAGTCTTTTGAAATTTGCTGCCCAGAATTCACTACGGAAAGAGCAGATTCAGGAATCATTTATTTTACCTCTAATTCCAGAGCAAGAACTTTGGTGTTCAAACCTGCACCTATAGACGTGGTTGGTTTTTGTTTTTTTGTTTTCTGGTGACTTTATTGTGATTGTTTCTAATTATTCCTGATCACAAAGGGTAAAACGGAAGAGCAGATTTACAGTGCGGCTTGCAATTGCAACCAGAGCAAAATCATTTTCTTCACTTGTAATAAGTGTAGTGCTTAATATAGGGTGGCTAATCCTAAGGTAGTAATTAAAGATTAAAGTGATCTGCATGACACCTATCATGGTGTGCTTGCTCCTGGAGCATGGAACCAAAGAGAAGAGAAGCATGCTGTGAGTTGAGCCTTTACTACTCCGTTAACCCGCAAGGCTGTATTGAACTACATATCATAATACAACTCATGGCATGACAGCATCATTAACAACTGTCACTTCTGCAATTAGACTGGGAATTCACAGAGAGATAGAGAAGGTTGGTTAATCATTTTTATATCTCTATGAATGGCATTAGCATCACACATCATAATGTACTCACTATATTTTCTCTCAAGCTGCACCCTACTAAGAAAAAAAAGAGGCCAGGCACCCATCATCTTCCATCAGAAAATGAAAACATCTTTTATTAAAATGAATATTAATGATGATTAGAAAGCTAACAAAAATAACCTTTCTATAGCAACCACCACAAGAATTTTCTATCCTTGCTCAGATGAGAGACAACATTCAAGAAAGAGAGTAGGTGAGATAGTGAGATTCAGATCAGTTCAGAGAGGAAACTGACAGCATTATAAAAATCTCATGCAGTGAATCTCAATGTGCTATTTCTAAAACATGCTTTGCTGTAAATGCTTGCAGTTGGCCATCAGAAAAAAAGAAATTGCTTAGGCAAAGTTGTTAAAAACAGTATGTATTTCTAACCCCTCCTTGTTTGCCTAATTTTGTTCTCTCTTATCAACAAGCCAAATTGCTGGGGAGTATACTGACAGGGGTTTTCAACCCTTGACAATAAAGTGCTGCAGTGGCTAGAAAAAAGTCTGGCCTTATGACAACGGGCTAAAATTTGTCATACAGAAGTTACATGTGAAGTATTCAGGCATTCACAGACAAATAAAAGTTATGAGGACCATCAATATGTTAGAGAAAAGGTACATTTCCATAATCAAACATAAGATTTTATGTGGAAAAGCCTATTTTCTAATTGTTTTTATTATAATGTTCTCAGACCTTTGTTGCTGTTTGATCCGGGATGCAGTCAATTCTCTCCACTGTTAATATGTTCGGACATTCTGGTGTAAATTCTGTTAGGGAAATAAAATAACAGGTTATTTCCAAAATATATTAATATCCGGATTATCATTAAGTTGTTCTGCTGACTTTCTTACCACCTTGATCCTCTAACCATGAATACAGGCTCAAATGAGTTTAAGCTATTGCTACTATGATTTACCTTAACTTTGAAAAGCTGCACAGGACTATTCCTGATAAAGGTAGAAGAGCTTCACTTTTGTTTTTTTTGTACAAATGGGTGACATAAATTATTGTAATTGTGAAGATATATAGTAATTCAGTTTTCAGTAGGTCTTGTTATCCAGTCTGTGCTGCTTCCTTAGAAATTTATGCTGAATTACAATCAGAAGGGCTTTCTTTCATCTGAATAGTGCTGTGTAACTGCTCTTATGAGAGCTCCATCCTGTGAAATACTGCTCATCCAAAGAAGTTTGAGGTAGAGCATCATATAAACGCACCTTAAGGTTCATTTAAGAGTATAAGCAAGATGGGAAATGCCTGTTTACATGGTTTGGTAATGATAAGACAAGGGGGAATGGTTACAGACTGAGGGGAGGTTTAGGTTGGATATCAGGAGGAAGTTTTTCACACAGAGGGTGGTGAGGCACTGGAACAGGTTGCCCAAGGAGGCTGTGGATGCCCCATCCCTGCAGGCATTCAAGGCCAGGCTGGACGTGGCTCTTGGCAGCTTGGTCTGGTGAGTGGCGACCCTGCACATAGCAGGGGGTTGGAACCAGATGATTTTGAAGTCCTTCTCAACCCAGGCCATTTTGTGACTCTATTATATAATATATATTATATACTCTATACTCTATACTCTATATTATATAATATATACTCTATTATATAATATAACACAGCAGAGAAACGCTCACTCTTTTTTCCCCCTTCTTGAACATTCATACTCTTTGAAAAGTTTAATCTAAACAACGACTTAAATGATGCCAACAGGCAATTCCAACAGGAGTACTATGGGACTTGTGAACATCTCAGCAAGCAGAGCTGAGCAGTTACCACTGAGGATTTTGCCTCTGGTCCTGGAGGTGAGAAGTACTTACCTGTAGTTCTGACTGCAGGTACTCCTGTTGCTAAAAGCACGATGAGCACAATGGCCACCACCACCACCAGGCAGAAGAGGGCAATGAGAGTGATTTCCAGGCCACTGAATTTCCTCTTGCCCATCTAGGTCAAGAGGATCATTGGCATGAGGAAAACAAAAGCAATAGCTTGAAAAACTCTATAAGCTACAGTATTAGTTCTCAGTTCTTATATTTTCATACATTATTTAGGTTTTAAACCATACCTCCTAATCCTAGGATTAAGAATAAATCTCCTATTCCAGATAATTCACACAGATTACTGCATTATTACACTCATGGTCAACCACTGAGAAATGTGTTTTGTTCCCACTAAAGCACTTCTAAATATGCAAATACGAATTTTCTCCTGAGGTTATTTATGAAGTTTCTTACATTTTACTGAAGCACCAGAAAGAGCAACACAAGACCATTAATGTTGAACTGCACACCAGCAGGAAAACTAATTAAAACTGATCTCCATCATGCAGATCGATATACATTGGCAGCAGCAACTGCATTTCACAGTTGGTTAAGAATATTTAACTTTATAAAACAGCATTAAATACAGAGAAACATCTTCTTTTTAGTCCAAGTAAGAAAATGCAGCTATGTGTGCACATTGCACTAGCACCTGAAAGCACTCTCAAGAGCTTTAGTGAGGACTTAAAAGAAAAATACTTTAGAAAAACTTCTGGTATGAGTTTTTGGCTTTTTGCTTGTTGTTTGGTTTGATTTTATAAAAAAACACTGTTAATCTAATGCACTTCGTTCGTTGCTGACCATTTCCTACAAGTATAATTTATTACCCCAGCACCACCCTTATTCCTGGAAATCCCACAGCCACCAGAATGAACAGACAATAAAAACAGTAAAGAAACACCAGCAATCTCCAGAACAATAAAGCTGATACTTAGATAAATGTACCCTCCTGTATGGAGGGCCACAAAGAGGCTGGAGCACCTCTCCTATGAAGACAAGCTGAGATTTGGGTTTGTTCAGCCTGGGGATACTTTACTGTGGCCTTCTGCTACTTAAAAGAGAGCCTACAAGAAAGCTGGAGTGTGACTTTTTACAAAGTCATATAGTGATGAGGCAGTGAGTAATGGCTTTAAGCTAAAAGTGGGTAAATTTGTTTAGATATTAGGAAAAATAAGTCTTTACTATGAGGGCAGTGAGGCCCTGGCACTGTGGGTGTGCTCAGGACCAGGCAGGACGGGGCTCTGGGCAGCCTGAGCTGCTAGGAGGTGTCCCTGTCCATAGCAGGGGTTGGAACTGGATGGGCTTTAAGATCCCTTACAACCCAAACCTATCTGTGATTCTACAGTGATTATTATCTAAGCTTTTTAAAATAACATAGTGCTATTCACATTTTCTCCATTAATATCAAAATTAGTAGCTATTGTTATGATTATAGTTACCTCCTAAGGGAAGTAACACATTTAAAACCTACCACTTCCCTGTATATTTAAAAGCACATATTTAAGGCCTGTTTCTACAATGAGAAAATTATATTCCAGCAGTTCCTCCTCTGGGTTTCCTGTAGCATTGTCAGAATACTCATCAGCTGGGAGCCCTAACAAGTAAAGCTTATTTTTCTGAAAACCAAAATATTAAATATTAAGAATAAAGAAGAATATTAAAATTCTTTTCGTCCAACTCTCCCCACAACCCTGCAAACATCCGCAGCATTGTATTTCAGCTTTTTCATTCTCAAGGTCTCCTCCACAACCTGAGGCTTCTAAAACAAGGATTTATAATTTATAATTCATAAATGCAACTTTTGCTGTGCGACTTGGGCTCAGCAGCAAAGGGAAGGTCTGCAGTAACACAGATAGAATAAATGGGATGACGTACCTTAAAGCCCCTCTGCTTCCTTCATCTGCTGATCCTGGTTGTAAAGCTCAGTCTCAAAACCAATGTTTTATTCTCTGCTGTTATCAGTTCATTGCATTGTTTGCCAACCAATCTACCAATGGCAGGCACATACATAATTACAGGCAGGTTGCAGAAACTTTCTGAGCTAAAATTAGTTACTGTGGTTATCGTAGCCAAGTAATAGCTGGTTAATTAATAATATTTTGGTTCTGTATCACTCAGCAGGTTCTGTAAATGAGAGAAAAGCAGCAATAAAATGCCAATAAATTTGACCATATTGCATGATTTAATGGCTTTACTGTACTTTTTTCATATCATTGTTAGCAGACGCTTGATGCTTCACATTCCTTGTCTATCATTTCTGCTTTAAGCATTGTATGAAGTCATTAAAGGTTCTCAAATGAGGAAAAAGACTTACTAAAATAATCATTAATAGATAATCAAATTTATGATCATTTAACATTTTCAGTAATTAACAGTGAATAACTAATGCTAATATTAATATAAACAGATTTGATGGGATCATAGCAGTAAATGTCAAAACAACAGTAGAAAGACGGAATATTAGCCTAGAAGAGAGTTTACAGGGAAGAATCTTCAATCATAGTATGCAGCCTTAATATTTAATTGAATTTTGACTTTCTGTTACAACAGATATAATCATGACATTAAATCTCTACTTTCCAAACTAAACATTTTGGTTCATACTGTTAAGAGTACTTAGAAATTATTTCTCAGTCAAGTGAAGGTGGCTGAGATAGATTTGAATTGTTCACAAATTGTGATGGATGCCCTCAACTCCTGCACTTGACCTACGACTTGCTAAGGCTTGTGAACCTTTGTAAGCCTCAGCATGGCCATTTCTTGACAGTGACAGTAGGGCACCAGCGCTCACAGCCACGACCACAAGCAAAGAGGGGTACAGTCCTAGATAAAACAGGTGACCACTGAAATTCCTTATGGGAAAATAGCAAATTGCATCAGAAGTTGAGAGAAATATGATAAGAATTCTAAGTGTGAAGATGAATCAATCACTTTATCTTACAGCAGACAGAAGCTCAAGTGAGTACCCCTGACTGAAGAGGTAGGATGCAAAGCAATGATCTCCTGCTGGGCTGATACTTCTTTCAATGTTCAAGGTTGAAACATCCTCACTAACTACCCCTGTTGGCAAGCAAAACTTTAATTTTTAAAGGTAGTCAATTTACTTAGCAGCTTGAATATGCAGTAGACTAATCACTGTGACTCTTGTCATCATAATGAATTAATGGTGTCAGTTTACTTAACATAATAAATCCAAATGCTGCTATATCGTTAGAAATGTGTAAGTGCTGGGTGTCTCCTGCAACATAAATTTACTCCATTGCCTAAACCTTTCCCTTCCCTCTGGCAAATGCAGGTAAGAGAAGTGACCGCACAAAAGTAAATGGCTCTTTTTTTCCCAAGTCGGTTCTTAGAAGGCAAGATGGTTCTCTTGGAACCATTCTCCTCTACACAGATGAATGCCATCACTCTCAATGACTGCTTTTAACGTGCAGCCTGGTATTCAGGTATCTTAGCCTCTCCATTCCACAGTAACAACACCATGTACGCCTGCACGTGTGCAAACAAGCTCTAGAAATCTAATTCTAACATCCCTCTTAATATTGCAAAATGTACTTCTTTATGAGTGCACACTGAGACACAACAGTGTCACGCGAATTATGAAGACAGCAATGATTCTGGAGGTCTTGTTTGTTTATCTCTGTTTTCCAAATTGAATTTAGTTGTTCCAGGAAAGTACTTAGTTCAGCAAAGCATATGGCCATGTGTTTCATTTAAACATGTCTGCAATCACACAGCCATCTACACAGCCATTTGTTTAAGTGCTTTCCTGAATTCATAGTGCTACAATCTGGTATTATCAATCAACTAGTACACATTTCCTGTGCAATTTGAGAACATAAAAGCGCTGAACAGTGAGGTCTCACAAGAGGGTTAACCAAGCAGGTTTCCCAGCCTAACGTGTTTTAATTTGTCTACAACGGATATCAACAACAGAGCTTTCAGGTCAAAATGGAGTATTGAAATCCAAGAAGCAGGAACTGTCATGGAAGGACATCTATCAAAGATCCAAGAGGAACATGCTGGTTCTCCTGTATTCCCTGCATGTAATATTTACATGGGTGAAACAACTCTGAAATATCACTTCAGCAAGATGGGAGCTCTTCAGTGAAGTCATGGCCATGCTCAAGGAATAAAGAAGGCCAAATACTTTTCAGAAGCAGCTGTGGCAAATCCCATTCTGAAATACTCATCCCCCAAGCCTGGGAAAAAAGAAACTTTCTTGATTTACGTTCTGCACATTACAAGGCAGTTGCCAGCTGTGTCTTCTCCCTTCTCTGAAAGGAGATCTGAAACGTACAACTGTCTTCCTTCAGTAGGAGATATCAGTCCTTATCACTGTTCTGTGTACTGAAGTGCAAATGCCTGTTCAGAGCAAAGACCCATAGTCTGTTCTCCGCTCCCAGCTCAGTTACTTATTAGCTGGATATCAGGTAGTGATTAGACCACATTCATCATCTGTGTGCTTCATGTTTTTTTCTTCCATATGGATGATGAAGTTGATGATTCTGCAGATGCTTAGAATGGTTTGATTAGCAACGTGTGCAGCTTTTTACCTAGAGAACTGCATAGGGTCTGGTCTTTCCAAAGAATCACTGTATTGCTATTCCATGGAGACTTATGGTTGAAGCGTCCCATAGCTGCTCCCATGCTTGAGCTTCTTTCTCGGGAACAGCAACATAGGGATCACGTACAGAGCATCTCCAAACAGCAAGGCACAGATATGCTATTGTTTCTATCTAAATATATCTGCATATGTATGAACACTACAGGTCTTGCACACATAGGGTAATAGCTAACTTTTTCTTGAGGAAAAAGAACAAAAACAGATATCCTAAGTGAGCAAAAGTCAAATAATTTGGCCAAATCAACATTTTGGTGAGTCTCAGATTCTGTGTGACACGACTGCAAGGTTTGTTGGCAGGAGACCCAACCTGTTCCTGCTGGAACTCTGCTGCAGTAAGTCAGCTTGTACTGGTAATGACTTTCCTCCCAAGAATTTCAGGACACGTTGGCAAACTAATGAGGCAGATGCACACAAGCAGAAAACCCATCCAAATTCAGCATAGCTCTTCGAGGACTCCTGGGAACCCACCATACAATCCATCCATCAATTAACAAGCAGATCACATGGATGATATTCCTGCCCTCCACAATCATCTTATTTGGCACTGAAATCACAACAGACCTATTGCAGTGTTCAAATGAAAATGTCTATATAGAGATATAGATAGATAAAGTCCTCTTCACACTTAAAAAGATAAGACTTTAGAAACTCCAATATAACAGACCCAACCCACAAAAAGTGCTAAGTGAAATATTACAGCACATTTCCAACTATTGTAGAGAAAATGGGGGGCTCTGTGAGTTATGTGGGGCTCTGTGAATAAATGCACAGTGTTAAAGCAGAAGCTGGAGACAAGCAAACCCTGTTTAGACAACAGTGTCTTATACTCTGAGACTAAGTCAATGCATGCTCTCTCTGGCTTGATAGATATGAAATTATTAAATGACCTGGGAAGTGTTTAAATAAGAGTAGAGGAAAAGTTAGGTTGATAATTCTTCATTTTTTATGTATTGTACCTTATTGTCTTTATCAGATGGGGACATAGAAATCTGGATAAAGCCTCTCATCTTCTCTCAAAACTACCAAACAAAGTAAGCATTATGAGCTTGAATTCAACCTGGAAAAGTTCACTGCACATCTTAATCACTTCTTCAGCACTTTGCTAAGACATCAGTGAAGGCATGGAACAACTGATGTGTTCACTGTACAGTTTGCTTACTGCACCACCACCCTCTGGTCCTCTACTGGCAGCCCCAAGTTCTGTAGGGAAAGGGATGGCAGAGAAAATACTTTCAGAAAGTTCATTAATGTCTATTAGAAACCAAATGCTTGTCACAACATAGGCATCATCTTTCTCCTCTTTAAAGCTTCAGTGAACACAATATTCAGCAGAGACTTTGAAAGCCTGTGTGAGACAGCTCTTTTATGGAAATTTCTAGGCAAAAGTCTTACCTGAGCTCCCTAGGAGATTGTTACTGCAGCTGCAGACCTGAGCATGAAGGCATGCCACAGTTAAGTTGTACAACTTGTTACAGGTTTCCAAAAAGGACAAAAAAAACTTCCTATATTTAGAAGAAAATAATGATAACAATAATAAAAAAGTAGCCAATTTTAAAGATGAACTGAGCAAGAAAAAATAAAAAGAAAAAATAAAGTATACTTACCCTGGAATGTTCTTCATGTACTGAACTGAGATTAATGTAAACATGGTCAAGAGAAAGAACTGAGAAGGCCTTGGGAAATACATTGCAAACATTTATTTTCTCAGTGGACTTTGAAGAATACAGATATGAATTCCTTCAGAGCTGTCTCCTTTTCCTGAAGTGCATCACAGTTAGAGATAACATCATGTGAGAACTTGGTCTCAAATAGAAGTAGTTTTCATTTTATAGCATTTGGCAGCCAAAAGATTTTTACTTTGTTTATTAACCAGACAGAGAAATAACTTCAGTAGAATAATTTCACTGTCATGAAGAAGCAGAACATGCTTGAAGTTCATTTTCAAAGTTTGTCTAGTTCTAAGATCAATGCAATTAGACATTGTATAAACTCTGCCCTTTCATAGCTAAATAAGTCTCTGCATGCCTAAACTGTGGGCCATAATCCTGGTTCTAATAACACCTCTGAGCCAACAAATTATGACAAAGACAACAAACATACCCTGAAGCTGAATCCAAGAGTTATTTATGAGTTATTTCAAGCTCCAGCCCAGTAAAAGCCAAAATAGTGACTACAATGATAGCACTTCCAGCTGAACGTACACTGTAGAAAGAGGAAGAAATTCTGCATTTCTTATTGTAAGCAAGCAAATAACTTGCTGTGAATCTCTAAATTACAGCAATATAGCAATCACTGCTGAAAATTTTACTGTAGTCAGAGCAGAACTTGCTTCTCATGTGCCTGTGACGATCTGATAAGACCTCAAATCAGTTACAAAATATTTTAATAATACTTCTTGCTTGTCCACAGTTAGTGAAGATAGAAAGGAGAAACAGAAAAAGCACCCACTGTAAATTGAACAAGCATCACAATAGTCTGAACCATAATCACTAATATAAATCACTTGGTTATATCTGTAAATTAGTAACTGCTATTCTTCAAACTAGTAACTGGTACATCCTAGAAGAGCCAAATCTTACACATCGTTGATGTTCATTATCTGTCTTTGCAGCTGAGAAAGGAATTTCAACCTTGCCTGAAGGAAAGCATATTTTCTCTGGCTATTTGTGCTTCGAAACATGGAAATGCCAAAATAAGTTTTACATAGTTATTTGATCAAAACCTGTTGTCTTCTTCATTCTTTCAACAGTCATGGGATTGCATTAGTGATATTTAGAAATCCAAATCATCCTACAGGCAAATTATTTGAACTGGTCATTTGCAGCTGGAATATGAATTTTAGGATATCCCTTGCCACCTATAAATGAAGATGGAAAAAGGAAAATCAATGTTTCCAGCTAATTGCTAGATGCTGATGGCACACAGAAGTTCAAACACATCCAAGCTCTGCTTTTGTCCCTGGGATGCTCCAAAGGGGATAACTGAGAGCTTTCATAGGCACACAAGGCTCAATAGCTGTCCCTATGCCATTATTCCCCCCAACTTCTTCAGGTCCTCCACCTCTCCTCAAATATCTGAATGCACAGAGTAAAACTAACCTAACACAGATTAGATACTTTTTCAAGAAATGCTGTCTGCTCATTAAATGAAGGCATTACTGAAAGGTAGAAGCTTGGCAGTCTCCATGCCTTTAGAGTGAGGAAAAGACAATTCTGAAAGCAACTACTGAATGAAATTACTGTTTTGGCCCCTCTGAGTATTTTTGTTTTCAGTCAAAACTTGTCTGCTCACTGTTTCTATGACTTCCCTTGCCCTACCTACAGCTGGTCCTGCAGCCAGCATCTGTGTTTCTTGCTGCTATTGAGCAGGAAACAAAGCAAAGCCATCGTGATTATATACTATATTATAATATATACACTTATACACCTATATTATAAAGTATTATAATACTATATATCATGTACTGATTCCTAACCAGCTTTCTTACTTATTCAGATGCATTATACTCTTTGCAGGTGTTTTGGTTTTGTTGTTGTTGGGTTTTTTTTGTTTTTTTTTTTCAGTAAAAATTATAGATGTCCACAATACAAAACAAAACTATTAAAGGCTTAGGATCTTTATCTTAAAAAGGCGAAGAGTTAATAACAAAAACTGAAAAACATGCATAATATGACTCCAGAATCGCAATTTCTTCAGCTCCCATTTTGGTACAGTATTAAGTGCTCAGCTCCCATCCTTACAAACCCTTAAGGTTTCTGTTCAGATAATTCTTACAGTTTTCTCTCTAATCACCACAGTTTGCTTAAAAATTAAAAAATAAAATAAAATGCCAAAAACATTATATTCCTGTAATCACTGGTAATCTTGTGTGGGAGTCTGAATGAAAATATTAAATATTGCAAGACTTGGAACAAAACTTTGGGGGCTGCCAATACTACAATGAAAATAATGGGACCAGGTTCTTCCTTGGCTTGGCTGATTCTCCTGCTCCTGCCCTTCCATTCTCTCTCAGTGTCTTACCTATCTTTTCTCTTATAGGAGGCATTGCATTGTCTACAGCTGATTTTATGGGACACATGGTTGAATAGTTCACCCCAGATCATGACCCTGTTCAGGCCTTCATGTGCAGTATGGAGTTAATTAAGGGCCAGGAGCATTTAGCTGGAGGCAGGATGGGAGCTCAGCTCTCATTTTGAAGAGGAGAGCACTGGTTATTGCAGTAGGCTATCCTATACTGAGTAACTATCATATTTTTCCACTCTGTTGATTGATATTAATGACAGTCTGTGTCAAGAAATTCAGTGTTAAAAAGATTTGATACGCTAATAGTGTAGCTTGCAAGAGTGTTTAAAGGAAAGTGTGTCTTATGGAAATAAATGAAAAAAAATGGAAATAAAGTGGCCATGGGATGATATATTTGTGAAGGGAGATTTGTCATGCAGAGAGGGTAAACAAATCTTAAGAACAAGGCAAAAAACAGCTTATATTAATGGGCAGAGCAATGCAAAACATCATGGCACTGAGCCTCGCGGTGACAATGATGTTAAAGAAGCTCAGATGAGCTGCAAGATGCATGAGGCTCCTGGTTAATGAATGACAGCACTAATACCTCAAGGTGTAAAGGGCATAAGTGTGTGTGTCTTAGGTGAATGTGTAAAAACTGTACCAGGTTTTGGAGCTGCTTCTAATAATTTCCAGCTGTTGTAAGCATCTTAAGCATCTTTTTGGGCTGTTAGCTGCACCCACGATGTCAGAGCGTTGAGAAACAAACATCACCAAGAGAAAAGGCAGCCCATCAAATGCTTCACAGCATTTAATTTGACTTTGTTCGCTCTTTCTGCCTCTGTCCTTGAATGAATAGGAGAGTTAAGGGTTACGCCAGACCAAGTTAAGCTGGGAAATACTTTCATAGCGACTACCACCCTAAGGAAAACACCTAAAAAAACCAAAACATTAGCATGCCCTCTGCCAAGATTTGGCAAATAGTTGATCTTACAAGTTAATATTGAACTTTGTTATTAATGAAGCACTGATAAAGGATTGGTCGTTTACCAACTACAGATCTAACAGTGTATCTCACGCATTCAAACTTTGCTCAACTGAGGGAATCACTTGACTGCCAGTGCAACCTTGTACTGTCCATAAAGTTTATGACAGTTGAAAAAAATACTTTCCAGTGATACTTTTGTGTACAGATATAATTATCTCAAACTCATTAAAAAAAAAATATTGATATTAAATCAAAAGAAGTTGCTACTATAATAATACAAAACTTTGCATGGCACTCCCAATTTGTCATGAAGGAAATACAAAAGCTAATGAATTCAGCACATTACATCTTTTGACAAAGTGGCAATTTTACCTAATTTTATTCCAAGAAGGCTGTTTTGTAACTATTATTGAAATCTCGTTTTCTGTAATGAAGGGACCTGTAAAGGGGCAATTTTGCTGGAAAGTTTTTCAAGATTAGGAACATAACATGACATTTATATCCCCCAAAGCATCACCAAAATGATGCGGGAGAAGATCCTCCCAGTGTTACCACGTTTATATTTTGTCCTTTCTAATAGTTTCACCATAGTGCTGTGTCATTGGAAGACTGAAAAGGAAAAGTAAGGACAGAAATTTGGAGATTCTTTGACAAGAACCTCATAAAGTGAAAAGATGTATTGGAAGAAGTTGCAGGTGGTGATACATATCCAAAAGGAATGTAAAGTAATCTCGATGGGAGAATAATAAGTAAAATGCCAAAATTGGTATGACACTAGAAAGGAAAAATTATTATTCATATACAGGAGAATGTCTCAGGTATTGCTCACAAAGCTTGTTATCATACCACCCCATTAACTTTTATTGTAATATCTGAAGAGAAATGTTTATGTAAAATAGTCCTAGAATGCAGCCTAGGTTCTTTGAGGTCTAGTACCAAAACAAAACACCTGTTTATTCACTTTTTCTTTTGACTACCATACGTTTCCAGCAGAACATCCAAAATAACACTCCTGACCTCAAAGCTACAATGATTAAAGAAAAAGCTACAATTAAACATGATTAAATCATCATATAAGTTTGCCTATTTATCAGAACTTTTTGTCAAAAAAAGTGCTCAGCAAAACACTCTGCTCTAATATTCATTCCTTTTAATTCACTTTTTAAGAGAAAACTGTCCTTGGACATTTGACCACATAACACGACTCTTCCATAGTTAGGGACACACAAAAAGTAGACAAAATGGCTGTGCTTATTTAAGAAAGACATTCCAAATCCAGAATTATCTCCTAAGATAGAAGTGAAGCACTCAGCAATAGTAAAACATTCAGCAATAGCCACTGTTTCTGCCTGTGCATGTTAGAAACATGACGAAATAATAATAATTTAATGCTCACCTGTGAACAGTGCTTCAAGAGGAAAAACATCTGATATGAGTTTTTTTTTCACAGAATCACAAGATTGCAGAATCATAGGGGTTGGAAGGGACCTCCAGAGATCATTGAGTCCAACCCCCTGCTAAAGCAGGTTCCCTACACCAGGTCATACAAGTATCCAGGTATCCAGGCAGGTCTTGAACATCTCCAGAGAAGGAGACTCCACAACCTCCCTGGGCTGTGTGTTCCAGTGCTATGTCATCCTCATCGTAAAGAAATTTTATTTTAGCCTTTATTGCTCCTGAAACAATTCCATTGCAATAAAAAGAATTCAATTTGAAAGCATTTCACTGAAGTACAGAAGCAAAAGATCTCAATACCTCCTGCCTTTTTGAACTACAGGCAGTACCTTGAGGAAACATAATGGGCCATTAGCGCGAGTCAAACTAATATGTGACTGATTTGGACTTACGTGGTCTTTTTTACCCTGTATTTCCAATTTCCTTACTTTACAGGGAAATTGCATTAAATTCAGGCCTGTAGGTACACTGATCCTCCTACGAGATGTTGCCTACTTCGCTGTTTTGCTACATAATTTGAAAGCAAAGAGCAGCTTTTAGATGATTTTTAAGCACAGTCACTAGAGATTACTACTCCCTCTGACAGCAGTTTATTCCCATCAACTTTAATTGTAGACATGCTTTACCAATCTATTTAGATCGTATGCTGTTCTCTTGGGATACAGAAAGCCATCACCATGAATCACCATTACAGTAAACACACAACAATTCCTTCAGTGAAATAAAACTTCAAGACCAATATTTATTAGTTAACCCTGAAACTTCAAGTTTAATTTTGCAACATCAGTGTCAGGGACCTCAAATGTCTGGTGGAAGTCTTACTAATTGATGGGATCACTTGGCAAACTCCATTGGTTCCTTCCAACTTAGGACACTGTGATTCAGTGACACTACAGCACATCCATTTATTTGCTCTTCATTAAGGACTATGAGACAGTAATAACTGTAGGAATGACTGTCACCCCAAAGAGGGAAACTAGAAAGGGAGGAGATGAGAAAAACCTATGGGGAGCACTGGAGAAAATGTTTCATGCAAGTTGTCCTGAAGGCGCAACACATCCTGTGTAGTAATTCATTATCCCTCCCTTCTGCAGGGCAGCACTTGGAACTTGCAAAAAGAGAGCCAGGCACTAATGACTGATGTCAGCGAGCACTTCCAATCTTTATTTAATGTATTGAACAATACCCTGGCAAATTGGGTAAGACTGGAAGCAACACGATAACCCTGAATCTGCATTTTTAAAGGCCTGAAAATCCAATCAAAAGGTGTGCTGCAGTGAGATAAAGAACACAGTTTTTGAAAAGGAGACTCTAATTCATTAGACACGTGCCATAAAAATAGCTCCACTCTGCTAGACCTGAAGCTTGAACTGGAATCTATGTACTGTTTCAATTTTTATTTTCCCACTTATCTAGTTTTACAGCTTTCTACCATACGGTCCTTAGGCATCACAGGCCTACATTTAGCCCACTATTTTCTTTTATTTCTTAAAGAAATACAGTATCTGATGGTGGCAAACGCATAAAGTATCTAAGTTCCTGACTTCTACTCCAGAGTCACGTTACACTGTTTCAGTTTCTCACTTGTTGTATATTTACAGAAAATTAGGACTTCAAACACCGAGATCATTTTAGCTCCTTTAAGAGCATTTAGCAGGCTTCGAATATGTTTGCATCAAGTGATCTAAATCCCAGAACAACCCCTTTATAGGCATAAAACCTCTCAAGCGAGGGGGGGAAGCTTGCAGCAGAGGTAGTGTAGAAAAAATGACTATTATTTATTTGATGAAAAGCCGAACATGTTCCTTTCATTTCCTACCTTGGAATGTACCTACATGGAATGTGCTTTCTGAGGCCGACTTGACTGTGTAATTCAGGCTGGTCTCTACATTTGCATTGCAAAGACCCAGCCGTTAACAACCATTAAAAGTTTGCAACTCACCCTTGTTCCTTTGTCTTAGTGATTTCTTGAACATGGGTAAAATGCATTCAGTTGCATCCAGAGAAGACGCCAGATAATGGGTCTCACAGCTCAAGAAGAATCAATGGGGCTGGCTGCCTTGGCATTAGGTGACTTCTCCACCTGATCACATCTGGTTTTCTCATAAACAGAAGAGATTCAAACGGAGGGGGGAGAGGGGGGGATTAGCCATTAGTATCCTTTTGAAGCTGGTGGGTACTGTTCATCCCTCCCAAATCAGAAACGAGGGTAGAAATGAGTAGAAATGGAGTTAAAAACCAAGCCACCTGGCAGGATAGTGTAGATGAGCCATGTGGAGAAAGAAACCAAATGCATTCTCTTAGAGTTCCAGCTCATGCTCTTTCTATGCATCACAAGCATCTCCGGGCTTTGGGGTCAGAGCCTGGCACGAAATAGCAACCACCTGGTTAGGGCTATCACAACCTTTTTCAAGGCCTCTGGAAAATAAATACATAAATAAAATAGGCTTCCTTCTTTGCTTCTGGGAGATGGGACCACGGCTTGCTGATGACCGAGGATGAGGCCCCAAAATTCTGTTGCCAGTCAGCAGGATGGGAAACCAATTCACCAGCCAAACAATTCCTCAAACAACATAAAGAAAAAATAATCAGATTATTAAATAATGCCCTGCCCATTGCCACAGAATATCCCCAAAGGTAACCAAAGTGGCTTTATGGAAATAAAAAGTTAGCTGAGATGAATTCACTCTTCCTAACTGCTCCACCAAGGATACCTGCAGCACACATTGCAGGTCTGTGTGGGGATGCAGAGCTGCTCTGGTTTCCTACAGCTCCTTTGCAGAAGTGCACTCATATTGTGAATCGGTATCACAAAATGCTGAACTGAAATACTAGCTAGCAATCTACCCTGATTGAATTGAACTGCTCTCCAATGCTAGCTCCACAGTAATTGCCTCAACAGCTGCCTTCAATAAGGCACTATTTATTTTTCAGGATTTGCAGCTTTAGTGGTGCTATAATTACAGCAAAAATACACAAGTCACTTAAATTACTGTAATAATTAAACTAGACTAATTTGCTCTAATTATTTCTTCCAAGACAAATAGTAAGTTTTCTAGTACCTTTTATCTCTTTGTAAAGTATTATCAAACATATTCAGCCTCCTCTTGGTTTATCCTGCTTCAACAATGCTCTGGGACACCGAGCTCGAATTTGACATGTAAGGAAATTATATTAAAAGAACTGGGAGCTAAGATCTCACTTTCTTTCTTTTTAAATAACAGAAGAATTTCACTACATTTCAGTTTACACTTGATACACAACATCAAGCAATATTGCTCCTACTGTTAAATTATTGTCAGCATACGATACTCAAATTGCACCTAGCTTGGCTGACAGCAAAGCTATCAGACACTCACGCCTACATGGCCAGTAAGTTGGTGTGTGCCTCCATTGACAGCCCTGCAATGGCACATTATCAGCTCTACCACCCACTCAGTCAAATATTCAAGTAGCCTAGGTACCTTCCTTCCTCACAGAAATATAATCTTTCAGATTTCTTTGCTTGCTTATTGCACTGGAGATGAAAGAGCGCAGATAGACAATCAGAACAAATGTTATTTTACGTAGGTTGGGATCTTAGTCAATAAGGAACAAACTATGACATCTATTTTGGAACTGGGAGGATAAACTCTTAAAAGGAAAGCCCAGTGCATGCAATGCGTGCTTTAAAAGTCACCGTTTTCCCTTTACACCCCTATAATGGCTGCTATTGAGCCAAAAAAGAGGCAATAACACAAGACAGCAATAAAGTATAAAAATTGACAGCAAATTCTGCCTTTTTTTTTTTTTTTTTTTTTTTTTTTTTTTCTATGTAAGGAAGGAAAATATTCTAACTGCAAACAAACTGTAAACTGTTTCACTGAATAGATGGCAACCTGTAAGTCTGGGCCAGGAAATAAAATCACTACATGTTTTATTGGTTTTCTACTCAGCAGAAGTGAGTACAATCATAGCTGAGTTATTTTAGGTCTTGACAAAGCAGTACATACAGCTGTCATGGCAGCAGCCACCCAAGGCCTTCAGTACTTATCACTGCTGTAATCAGCCAAACCTCTGCTCTATTTCTTCAAAGCATCCCAAACTTTTACAAAGCCTTTTAAAAGTAGAGGCTTCCAAGTTTTAGGTTTTTTTTCTGTGAGATGTGATTGATTTCTGTGAGAAGTGATTGAGTTAAAATAACAGAAGGGAGCCCAACAGGCCGAATGCATAAGATCTTCCAAGTTATTCTCTTTCCAATGAATTTTTTCATATTGCCGTCACAATTCCTCTGGATCACCAGTATCTTTCTTTGGGCATTTCCTGCATCTGTCCTCCTGTCAGACTGCACAGAATGCTCCACCAGCATCTCCTGCAGCATCAGGGTGCAGAGACCCTTCAAACTAGAGATCTGTGTGCTAGGATTTCTGATGTATATATCCTAGTAGAAACTATCTGACCAGGAGTTTCCTGTTTTCAGACCAGTGAGCAAATCCAAAGGCTTTGACAGAGGTCAACAGAGCCATGCTGCTTCCTGGCCTTGCCCCATCAGCTGCCTGTCCCAACCGCCCCTAAGGTGAAACCCATTTCACCTGCTGAGCACTTACAGATCTCTCCTGAAAATGTGCATGCATATTCAGATACGTTGATCTGACAGCTAACTAGAACCTTATATCTTTAAAAATAACGCAAAACAAAAACCTTGGGTTAAGTCACAACCATAAAAGGTACGCTGTAAATTTTTGGAGAGGGCAGAACTGGAAAAGCATTATCAATCCCAGCTCGTCACAGGAAGTGTGGCTGACAGGCTTTGACATAATGGTAGAGACTTTCCCACGTGGATACAAGTTCTCTGCCTGCTTTAGCAGAGGCGAGGCTGGCAACACCGCAAGTAGGGCCTATTCATGCCCACTTGTGTGCTCATGCACCAGATGGCAGGGCAAATTTTAGCTACAGTAGCGTACCTTTGAGTTAACAAAATTGCTACTGTTTTCACAAGCAGTTTAAATAATTTCAGAGAGTTAATAAAAGTGCTACTTTTTCATTTTCTGCCTATTCTTGGTGTCCAACACTAATTATATGCATTCTTGCACCCGTTGAAATTAATTTGGAACTAGATCAGAATATATATCAATCTTGACACTATGGTTTAACAGTCAGCATGCTAATGTGCCAAAGCTGTATATATTTAAACTATATTAAGTCTATAATAAAACCTAAAAAAATAAAAATAAAAAAAAAAAAGGAAAAAAAAAAAAGGAAAAAGGAAAAAAAAAGAGTAGGAGTTACTGGTTTCCACTAAACAATGAAAAACTAGTAACATACAAAAGAGCAACTATTAATATTTTGTTGCAATATCCACATTGGCTTATTGAAGCTCCATAAAATGAGCTGGAAAATAGAAATGTGTAATAGAAATTTTGTTTATCATACCTTTTTCACTAGTGCAATCCTCTAGCACGTGTCCCCAGCTGCTGTGTTGCTGCCTTCCACAGTAATTATAGGTCACTTTCTTTCACATAATGACACTTGAAGGTGAGAATATAAGGTCTAATTAGCTAAGTCAGAATTAAGCATACATGAAAACCTGCATGTATCCCTGCACATCATGTTCTCAACACATTTGTTTTCAAGAATTTGGAGGCAAGAAGATGTATACTCTAATATACATATCATGGCATGGCGTAATTTGATTAGCTGACGAAACCATTTCATAGAAGCTCTTCAAAGTGACTGGCAATAATGTATGTATATATACAGAAATTACAGATGGTTTCTGATTACTCTTCTGATTAGATAAAAGTGGTTTTTCATGAATTCTGATGCTGTCTCTACATATACTCTACTATGCATTTTCATAAATTATATATACACATTTAGATAGCCCCTAACAACATTCAACCTGTATTATTTATTCCTAATAAGATTATCACAAAGCCATCTGGTACACTTGCTCATGTAAAACTGGACGTACAACTGTGTCCCCTCCAGGATGAGCTTTACAGAACGGCGTATACAGATAGGGCATCAAAATGTAATAAATGCTCAGGTAATGGAGCTGCATCAGGGGAGGGTCAGGTGGGGGTTGGGAAAGGTTCTGTCCCAGAGGGTGGTTGGTGAGCATGGCCCCAAGCTCCTGGATGGGGTTTGGAATCCTGTACAATAGCTGGAAGTTATTAGAAGCAGCTCTAAAACCTGGTACAGTTTTTACACATTCACCTAAGACACACACACTTATGCCCTTTACACCTTGAGGTATTAGTGCTGTCATTCATTAACCAGGAGCCTCATGCATCTTGCAGCTCATCTGAGCTTCTTTAATATCATTGTCACCGCGAGGCTCAGTGCCATGATGTTTTGCATTGCTCTGCCCATCAATATAAGCTGTTTTTTGCCTTGTTCTTAAGATTTGTTTACCCTCTCTGCATGACAAATCTCCCTGCACAACTATATCATCTTGTGGGCACTTCATTTCCATGTTGAGACACACTCTCCTTTAAACTCTCTTGCAGACTCCCGAGTGCCAACTACAGTATTAGTGTGTAGAACGATTTGAATGATTTGAACTTTGAATACCTTGATTCAAGCTCTTATCAATCAAAGTGGAAAATAAATATGGTACTGACTCAGCCTGTGGTTGCCTACTGCAGCCACACCAGTGCTCTCCTCTTAACGGCTGCTGCCGGAGTCATTCCAAAATCTGTCTTTCCTTCAAAATCTGAGCTACAAACATTAAAATGTTCTCTGAGAAAACTGGAAATTAAGAGAGCACTGTCTGGGCATCCAACCACTTCATCACCAAGAAGCTGTGATGAAAGAAAAGGAACCCCAGGAGAATACTGCTGTGGGCACGTAAGAAGAATGCACTTGGTCAGTTGAAGCCTAGTTGTAGGATTACTGCCCTGGGTCAGTTACTGTGGCTTTTAAAAGGAATGTTTGCTAAAGTAACTTGTTATCTGATACACTGGCAGCCCCAGCTTGCTCCCAGGGTCCTCCTATAGGTCTGGGCTGATGGAGAAGATATCAGCTTCATGCGGAGCTCTGCTCTGTGCTGCAGCCTCTCTGCACAGGCTTGTGCCTGCACTTCTTTCTACTCTTTGCCCATAACAGTTCTGTAGTTCATACTGTTTTTACAAAATTGATGCTTTTTAGAAGAAATGCATCCAAAAAGTCACAGAAAACACATGCGTCAGTAAGCTTATTTAAGGTTTCCTACTGCTACCAGCACGTCACCTTTACTAACAATAACTATCTGTGTCATTTTGCACAACACAGAAGTAAAGAGCCTTGAAAGGTAAACTATCAATACTACTTACAGGAGAAAAGGAACACAAGAGAACATCAGCTAGTACACCTGTGAGTGCTGTGACCAGTTTCTGGTCTTTATAGATAAAAGACAGCAAAAAAATAATGAAAGGTACTTTGTAACACAGAGTTTGTAACCACGCTTTCACACACATAAAGCACCCCACACATTCCACTGTGAATCACCAAAATGCTAGCAGCAGCTCTACAGGTATCACTAAGTAGATATCTTTCCAGTTATTATTCTTTCCTTATCAATGCAGTCTTAATAATGAGGTTCAGTCTTTTCTTAATTCTACAGATTGAACAATGCAATGCTCACACTTTCAATAAACTTTGCTCCAAGGAAGGAATGGATTGATGCCTGCCACCATCAGACAAATTACTCCTGAACATTTGAACCTAGATCAATTTAGAAAGCGTAGTATATTACATCACCCTTTGTTTGAGCTGTGGCATTACTCAAAAAGCTTGTTTTTGTATTCACACTACTCCCAGTGAAATATTGTGATAATATCTGAAGAGACACATTTCTGTAAGATGGTCCTGGAACGGTGCCTGAATTCTTTCAGAGTTATATTTCAGGAAATGTGACTCTATATTTATTTTCTCCCTTTGAACTGCTATCTGTTTTCAGCAGGACTTACAAAATATCCCATCAGCTCTTAAGGTTGCAAGGACTCAAGAGGAATAAATAAATAAATAAATAAATAAATAAACCATTGTAATTGAACATGAATAAATCATCATGTAAATTAGCTTATTTATAGCTTTATCACAACCAAACACCACCCAACATTTTTCCATTGACCGTGAGAGCCATATCTCATTTTGTGCTGCTGTGGAAATAGTCACCAAAAAGAGATCCTTTCTTGGTTCAGTACAATTGCAGGCCAGTTCTTAATTGGGAAAAAAAAAAAAAAAAAATACACTTTCATTGTGAATAAGTCATTAAAAAAAAAAAGAAGATAAAAGAGCAGTTGCACTATTTTTGCACAAGAGAACAGGAACGAGCAAACAAAAAATGCACCACATCTCTTGAAACAATCCCTCTGCAACAACTACAAAAAACAAATTTGGAAGTATTCTATTGACATATAGAAGCAAAAACCCTCAGTGCTTCCTGTCTTTCTTGACTGAAGAGAGCATCTTGAGAAAGCATGGCAGGTAACTAGAATGGGTCAAACAAACTTCATGATCTGTAATGACCCAAACTCCCCAGGTTCAAGCTGTCAGATTCAGGTGTACGTGAAAGTTGAAGTGCATGAAGAAAATATGAGGGGAGATGTTCTTGTGAAACAAGTAGGATCCAAGGGAAATCCTAATTGCTTAAGAAAAAAAAAAATCCACCAGAAAAAAGCAGAGGACTGTGTACACTATCACTGTAAATAGATGCTATATCTGGTTTAGTACTGATATTGCTATGGCAAATAAAGAATAGATTCTAAGGAGGGAATTCCATCGTGTAGCTCAATAGAAACAACTAACTACACAACCTTCCCATTCACCAGTCAGAACCTGAATTCTGATTCAGGTCACAAATGTGAGAAAAGATTACTAAATTAAGCCACACCTCCCTTTAACTCCAAACCTATTCAAAAACAGGAGTAGGAAAATATTTTAATCAATGGCAAAGATGAAGAGGAATTCACCCAACCTGATGTGGTGATGCTCTGGAGTGCACTGTGGCTTCAAAACACTGTGAAGATGCTTTGGTCAGTTTAATTGTTCATAGCAAACAAGCCCCATGCTTGTATTCTCCTGCTGATCACCTTGGAGTAAATACACTGATTACATGTAGTCCTTAAATAAGCTATTCCAACTCCAGAGTATGACAGCAGTCTCCATGCGTTACCCCAATGCCAGCACTACCAACATCCTTGCAGAGGTCATGCAGAAAGAGCTCAGCCCTCTTTAACTTCCACAAGGGATAGTGGGATATTTATTTCTGGTGCTGGTGGATATTTATTTCAGAAGGCTCTGGTGCTTCAGAACCTCCTACGTGACTGCCAAGGGAGAACGTGTGATTACAACTCAACATTTGGGAAAGCATTAGGCAGATACTACAGTCTGTTTCATCCAAGAGGAGACAAAAGGAACACTGCTTTCCATAAAGGTTTATATCAGATGGCCTTCAAAGTTCCCAGTCAACCTAAATTATTACACAGTTTCAATTGCTACCCAGGAATTAATAATTCGTCAGAGATCATTCGATAGCATTTATACGTCAATGCGATTTTTTGCTCTGGGTTTCAAGAATATACTTAGAGCATATATGTTATAAAAGAAATCAGAGATAAGATGATACCATAAAAAAATGTCACTGGCAAGAGCAAGACAAAACCAATTGCATCTAACCTCCCTGTGACCACACTACAATCATGCAGTGCCTTTCGAGTGATCGTGCCTGTGTCTTGAAAGAAAAATTTATTTCCAGTAGGAAATACCTCCCATAGTTTTCTCCATGTACAAGCCACAGATGATAGGTCACAAACTGTTTATTCTACTCAGAGATCATTGCCCAGAATTCAATGTTACACTGCGATTCAGCTTTGAACATAAGACACATGATAAAGATAACACGATATCAGCTTGTAATTCCTAACTAGTTGTGTCACAAGGCTCAGGATTGCAAGCCAGAGACCTGAAGCCTCAGCCTAGTGGCCAGCAATCCAACCAAATTCATCCTAAGGCACTTCTGTGCCTTGTGCTTATGCAGCCCCAGTTCTTAGGAAGAGAAGGGAAGCAGTTCTCATGCTGCCTGCTTGCTGCCTCGATGCTGCACAGGGCTTCTCCAGTTTCAGAGCTGCCTTCACTCCTCTCAGCAGCCAGGGCCTTGCTGCTGCAGCATAGCCTCTGCAGAAGCAACCCTGCATCAGAAATGTCCCACTGTGATGGGACACACAGACTAGACTAAAGGAAATGTCACCACCTCCACCTCCTGCTCAAAGTGGGCTTTGCCACCTTCTCTTTTGATTAGCCACTTGCTCCAGGTGAGGATTCAGACAGTTCTCCCTTCAGCTCCTGCTCTACATACTGAAGCTCTCAGGTGTCACAGTTTTCAGAAAGCTCCTTCTCACACACCCAGGGGTGATGTCACACCTGCTGGCACTGCAGCTGCTGAGTGACCTGCCTTTGATGGATCTTCCCCTTGGCTTTAGCTGCTGCTTTCTGGTCCCTTTCTTCCTCACACAGCAACAGGGTCTTCCTCAGGGTAAGGTGAAACCAGCACATGAAATCTACTGGTGCCTTGCGCAATTCAATTGCTCCAACATGCACGGTGCTCACAGAAGGGAGCACTCAGCCTGTCCCAACCCAGCACCACCTAATTGTTTCTCTCAAAACTATTTCAGTGAAACAGGTTGGTCTTTCAAAAGAAAAACCAACTGCACTTCTGCTATTTTACTGTAGCCCAGTAGGCTGAGAGCAGGCTTTCACATGTGGCAAAGTCAGTACACTGACCAGGTGCCTGAATCCTGCCTCGGGATGCTACTTTTGAAATGCAGGGATGGTTCAGTGTCTGTGCTGTTGCCACCTTTACCCTTCATGACTGCTACCAGAAGCCATCAGTTAGCACCAAATGATGCTGACAGGGTGGGCACTGAGCGTAAGCACGCTCTGTTGCTTAAGGTTTTCGAATCATTTCTGTTGATTTAATAAGATGCTACCTGGTCAGCTAGTGCTATAGCTGTTCCATACAGCTAGCTCCATCCTGCAGGTATGCCTTCACCAGTCAGAACAGCACACGTAGCATTGTTAACAACATTGGCAGAGATCTATTTTGTTAATGACCATAACCATTCACTATCTATTAGGAACGGTTGCCCCTGACAGAATGAATAAACTAATTGATACAAAACAACTCTTAAGAAAATGATTACTTGTACCATCTCTTAAAACATCTCTTTGGAAATCTGGTTTTAATGATAAGTGCATCAACATCCCTGTGTCCAAACTCAAGGCTAGACAACTGTCACATCTCAGGTTTGTCTTAAAACCTCAATTTTTAAATTTATTATTATTTTGGATGAGCTCTTCCCTATCCTACACACTAGAACAGGTTGCCCAAGGAGGCTGTGGATGCCCCATCCCTGGAGGCATTCAAAGCCAGGCTGGATGTGACTCTGGGCAGCCTGGTCTGCTGGTTGGTGACCTGCACATAGCAGGGGGTTGGAACTGGATGAGCATTGTGGTCCTTTTCAACCCAGGCCTCTCTGTGGTTCTGTGACTCTGTTTCTTTTCTTACATGAAAAGTGGAGATTTTCACAGCTTTCAGCTACAGACTGGAAAAAGCTTGGGGGTGGAGAGTGGGGCGTATGGGGAATCTTTTGAGCATAAATAACACCCAAATAATTTCTTTCTGAAGGCTGAAGAAAAAGGGCCTCTGATACTGCAACTACATGTAGAACTGTGTTCTTTCAATTCACTGGCTACAGTGATCCATTCATTCACATTCACTGGGAAAAATGTAGTTGGAAAATTTCACATTCTTGACCTTTTCTAATAAATCAAGCCTCTATATCCCAGACTCTGGAAAACATCTGACATTTTCATGAGAATATTAAAAAAGATTTTAAAACAAATCAATAGGCAAGAAGGGTGGCTTCCATTGAAAACCCAAGATCCACAGTCAGTTCTACCAGTGCTTTGCCATGTACCAGCACTATCTTCTTTCCTCCACAAGGTTAATCATACAGTTTCCCCAATATAATTAGCAAGTGAAGGAGTCCATTTCCTTCTGTCTCATACCTCGATACAGTTGAAAAGGTTTTAATTTCTAAAGAGAAATGCTAAACAACAATACATGGGTGTAAACGTAGCAGGCATTGCATGTAACAAATGCTCCTTCACAGAGACTGTCTGGTGGTTTCTCCTGACAGCTCAGTGCTTTACATCAACTCCCATCTTCTGAGAAATAACACCAAAACAATTCATCTCATTACTGCAGTGTTTCCACCAAGGCAGTCTGCCACACATCTAAAATACAACTGAATAACTGATTTTGGTGTTCTATCAGTTATATTATGATTATAGAGTAAGGAGTATGATCCAACATAGAGAAATGTGTAAGGAGATTAGTGGAGATGCTCACGTAGCAAGATGGTACTGACTCATATCTGGATCTCATGGTAACTATCACAGTTAGCAATTCTGTAATTTGTACTTATTTTATGATTTGTAGATCCATGTCCAGCTGTAAACGTGAGCATGACTCATCTCACAGGCACGTTCTCCAGAAGATGCTTACTCAGTATTATTCAATGCTCTCTATTTTGTGCTTCTATTTCCTGGAGATATTTAGAGAAATAATTAGAATCGGAAGATGCAAAGATGCTACTTTTATTAATAATACAAGAAATGGTGACATCCGATGCATACACAGTTATTTAAAGCATCCAAATGCTCCTAAAGTACTCCATTTCAAAAATAATATTCACTTTAAGCTTTAATATTTTTGATTTTCAGTCAGTCAGGTTCTCTCAAATTATGATTATGAACTCATAGGAAGTAACCAAGGGTAAAAAATTTTTCATTTCCCTTTTGTACACTTCTAGTATTGCTCTTCACTGAGCACCTACTTTGCAGCTGGTTGCCAAAATAGAAACCTTCCTGAGCAACAGAGCATCGGTCATTTCGATATTCTGATTGCATAGTTGCCTTCACTGGGAATTCTGATCACAACAAATCCACATCATCTGCTGAGGTTTCCTAACCCTGCAGATGGGTGACCCTATTGAAGAATGTGGGGTGCTATTACAAAAGGCAAATCAATAAACAAATGACAGAACCCTGACCTTCGGGATCGCAAGCTTTTAAAACACAGCCAGTAATGTGGCCTCCCATTTCTATGAACTGCTACACAGAAGACATTCCCTGCTTTGCTGAGGCTCTGCATCCAGAGGGATGTGCTCACACAAAGCCATGCAAGGAGCGTTGCCCTGGAAAAGCAGTAACCTGAATCATGTCTTTTTGCTGTAACCCTACTGTTAATTGGTTGTGTCTCAAATAAGAACAAAACCAGACAGTACGTCACATCACTAGACAATGCATTGCACCTTTATTTGGAGAACTGTTTTGCTGTTTTCCATTCAAATTTGTTTGTGCAAGACACTTAATATGACTATCTGTAATACCTTCCAGCTTCCAGACTTCACTTGGTGTGTGCACCCTTGGTGCTGCTGACACCCATGTTAACTGAAAAGTGAATTCAGCCTCCCAACACAAGTTGCACACAGTTTTGTGCTCAGTATTCAATGCCAGCATGCATTTGCCTTGATTTAGAGGGCTATAATCTGTTCATTTTTGCTAAGATGCATACACAGTTTCTATGGTACTGGAAAAAAGATGATCTATGGCAGCCCCTCCAGGCTGCAGTACAGGTCTGTGCAGTGCTGCTCCTGCCAGCTATTCTCCCATCCCTTGGCACTGCAGGTGCCACAAGACACCACAAGAGCATCCCTTCCACTCACAGATATATCTCACAGGATGGCAAAATTAACGCTGAAACATCAGCCCCAATATGAGTTTCACTCAAGGTGGGAGGGAATCATCTCCACAGTAATTTAATTTCAGGCTGCAGAACAGAGATTTTTCATCTCCAACGATTGCACTTGAACACAACGCAGACATTATTTCAAACCCCTAAAGACAAGCTGAGAGGTTAGTCAGATTCAAAGAACAGTTCTTTCCTTTTTATATTTCTCCTCACTCTAGCTCACAGCACACTTGGAATAGAAACCCACATCTCCTTCCTTGCTGTCTTTACTGGTAGACTGCTGTCTGACCTTTTTCCCTATTGCAAAACATCTTTATACCTATGGGCAGGCTAAAGCAAAGTGATGCGCTATTGCCTACACAAAAGCCAGTGGCTGGGATAGCAAACAAATCTCTGGTGCTGTGCTGCTGCCTCTCAAGTGAGAAACCGAAGATGACACACCTCTCATTACATTGTGTTGTTCCTTGTAAAATTTATGAATCTACATTGCGCATATTTTGAGTTGCAAACATGACCTGCATCTGAATGTGATGTAAGGCATGCAAAGGACAGCTCCTAAGAACGCTGCTAGTTGTTTATGTGCAGAGTTACAGTAGATAATGTTGAATGTGAAATATGTAGCATCTGAAACACGACATTAAGTTAAGGTTACTTGTGCAGAGGATGCTGAGATGATGGGCAGTGAGGCATTGAAATACAGAAGTATAGCAGGGGCAGGAGAAGAGGGCTCCAAAGGTTCTCCAGACACACAGCTTCTTGCTACTGCTACAAAGACACACACAAGGTAAAACATTACAATAAATTGCTTTGGTACTTCTGTTAGGATAAATAATAAGAGCTCAGTCTAGATAAAAGAACTTCTAGTCTTCATTAAAGCTATTCAGAAGAAGCATCAGGCAAGCTAATCCAATTAAGCCAATGCAAACATGGGTAATGACGTGCATGGGTGAATGTATTGTGGCTGCTCCATCCCTGGAGGTATTCAAGGCAAGGCTGGATGTGGCTCTGGGCAGTCTGGTCTGGTGTTTGGTGACCCTGCACATAGCAGGGGTTAAAACTAGATGATCTTTGAGTTCCTTTTCAATCCAGGCCATTCTATGATATAAACACAGTTCCACCCTAGGGCAGTTTTTAACCAGATTCAGAAGTTGGCACAACAACAACAACAAAAATGAGTCTGATGGAAGTCTAGGTGTTCCCTTTAACAGCATTTTCCAACCCAAGCAGGAGCAAGTGTGCAATTCTTTCCTTTTTGGGTGCTTTCCTGTACTGAAGTGCATGGGATACCAACCACCAAGAATGGAACACCATCTCTCCATATGGCACCTGACACAGCCAAAAGCCTCACAGGGCATCCACACTGTAGGAACCACAGGAATCAATTCTCGCTCTTAAAGTAGAGTGAAAAAATGTACTTTTAAATTTCTGGAGAAAAAAAAAAAAAAAAAAAAACCACTGCTGATAAAATCTGCTTTAAATTCTACTCGCATGAACTCTACAGAAATTCAAAGGTAGATCCTGGATTTTATGGGATTTCCTGAGGTCCACTAACAATCTTCTCTTTATAGACAGATATTTTCCATGCCATGTGAGCCATGATTAAAAGGTGAGCTGAGAGCGAAGAAGGCTGTTACTTAACCAGCTCTCCTTACTACCCACCAGTACTTGATGAAGGTATTGCCCACAGTCCTCCCTGGTGTCACCCTTTAGGCAAATGCACAGAATCTGGGGTTTGTGTACTTCAGAATTTCATTGCAAACATTTAGTTCAGTCGATAATATATTATAAATAGTTCTCAACACAGACAGCTGCTCTGTATATTCCCACTATGCCTCCACAGTACAGAGATAAGCGTTCTACAGAGAGGTAAACTACAAAAGCAATATTAAAGGATTTGTCTAAATCCACAGAGGAAATCAGCATCCAAGGCTGGTTAGAAGGCAGGAGGACCAGCTGCCAGCTCCTCACTTACACCAGCTCCATAGCAAGCACTCATCTACCCTTTTGGACATCGTCACAGAAAAAGCATTTCAGTGATTTTTGACATTACCAGCTCTTGCTATTCCAGTCACACTACTCACTGGGAAAGGATAATCACTTCCACAACTGACATCCCTCATTAATGCCCTCCATGGCAGCCATCTCTATTTCAGCAGTAATACATGCTCAGCTTCATTACAACTTTTGACCAAGGTTTTAAAAAGTGACTTTAATGACTTAATCATAGGATCACAGAATTGTAGAACGGCCTGGGTTGAAGAGGACCATAGTGATCATTTGGACCATCATGACTTGTGATGATGGGTCACACTTCACAAGACCTTCAGATGATCGGTAATCAGAAATTTCTATCAAGTTGGCCATTAAAAACACCAATCACACCCTAATATTTCTTTCCCCATGAAGTATTTAAAAGTCTCAGCTTCCGATATTAGTTTTTGTGCTGTCTGCCTGTTACATTCATCTCCTTTGCAACATATGGAGGAACCACTAGAGGTATCAAATCCCATTGATGCACATTACTTTGATAATGTTTTCATCTATTCCGTGCCATCCTCCAAAATGAGGCTATCAGCCAAGTTTGTTACTGGAGATCTAGTACAAGTCGTTGGAGTTTACAAAACTCACAAGATTAATAGAAGTGGATTAGTGCATTTTTTCCCAAACACCTCTGTCTAGCAGTAGTTCCCCTTTTCCTGACCTTCCTGAGCTTGCATTTAATCCACTTTGGCACTTTCCTCAAATTAATCTTTTTCTTCAAGAAGCAACTTGTTACTGATGCAGGCTCAGAAAAGTAATTTATAGCCTCCTCTGAAAAACTTGCTTGAGGATTTTGGACATGCAGCCTTTCCAAGCACTATAAGCCACATTTATAGTGGATTTTTGCTCTGCTATGTGCATGCCCAGGCAGAGAAGGTTCTGGAGAAGACAGCAAGCATTATTCTTTTCCCCTTTTAATTACAAGAGGAAATAGTCCTGCAAAGCATACACTGAGCATCAACTCAAGAGTGTTGAGTGCTGTGTGCTGTAGAATTGAAAAGAATAAGTTCTTCTATTAAAAAAGTTTTCTGAGGCATTACTCAAGAAAGGAATAGAAATTTCAGCTCATACTTTTCTCAGATATCTGATTTGAGCTCCTGAGCTTAAGAAGTGATGAAGACTTTTTGTGCAAGATTTTAAATGAACTGGGAGTTGGATGAAGTTGCCCCCAGTACGGTATGGGCCACCAGCTGCCTTCCAGCTCTCAGTTATTCCCCAGTCCCTTCCCCAGAAGAGGAGCTGAAAGGCTTAAAACATTACTGACTTCTCCTTGAATAAGCTGTCTCCTGACAAAAACACCACCTACATCTCTACCTTCAAATTCAGAATCACTGTGTTTCAGTTTTTCACAGTGACATCGCTGTGCTCATTCAGCTGACCCAGAGGGCACTTTTATTCCCCAGACCTGCACCAGCTCTCTGCTGTTATTTCTCCAACAACTCCCTCTTCCAGATCTCAACCAAACATCTGTGTCTTCACTACTTACCTCACACCCATACCTCCTGACCCCCAGTTGCCATCCCACGTGCAGCTCCACTTTTCCAATGTCAGACTTTATTCTGGCACTTTCTCAACAGATCTAAGGATTTTTTTTTTTTTATTTTGTGATGTTCACATTGATAAAAATTGTGACTACAAAGAAAAGACACACACTTCTAAATTAACACTATGGATCATTTAATGCATTCCTGGTTTTCTGAACTCTGAGTTGGTGGGAAAGTTTCCAGTTGCTTCCTCACTTGCCAGCTCACAGAGCAGCAAGTATTCATTTTTCTTATCTGATATGACTTTCACTTTCTAGAAGCAGTTTGCAGATTCATGACAATCAGAGGCTTTATGCCTCTCACATGTGTTATATTCCACAGCGATCAATGAGCAAAAAATCCAGCTCCATCACCCCAAGCAGCTACAGGCCCAGGAGCTTTGAGATATTGCTCAAATGAACAAGGTCAAGGCATTCAGACAGGACTAAACAAGAAGAATTACACTTCAGCAGCAGCAATCCTCCTCAGTTACCAAGTCCAACAATTCCCAACAGAGTATTACTGATACATTTAGGAATGGCAAGACGGACAACAAAGATTATGAACTGAATTACAGTTTACGTGGGCAATTAGGTGAGAAGTCAGTAAACTGTCTGATATTCACTCAAAATTATGCATTCACAAGCTCCTGCCAATTACACTCACATTTGTTGGTAATGGAAGCTCAGTTTTGTGATTCCACTTTTGATATTCTTTCCACCAGTACTTCATTCCTCTACTTACCATCCAACCTTTATTTTTTCCTTAAAGTATTAAACATAGAATGCGTAATATATTCTACTAGAAAAGTAGCTAGAGATGGACATTTTTAGTATAGAAGATGGCCTGAAAGCCATTTTTTCTTCCATAATATCAGCAAGACACTATTCCTTTCCTATAAACAAAATTTGTGCTAGTCAAGCACAAATAAGTTGGTATTTTTAGTGAGAAGAGAGGAAAAATACTCTTAGCTCTAACCCTTGTTCTATTTCTTTTAATACTATGACATTTTCTTCCAATTTGGTTATAAGAAAGCTCGCGTGTTTCCTTAAGGCAAAGGCTGTGTATAAAAGAGTTCAGTTCACAGCAATATTCCAGTAATTCCCACACACCCTCACCCCCTCCATTCATCAAATGATCATAGAAATCAATCTGATTTTTTTTCCCCCCCCTTTCAACTAGAATTAGATACTTTTCAATGGAGAAAACATTAATTGGAAGAGCCTGATCCCTGTAAATTCACAATGTGTTCTGGCAGAGTGCTGCTGTTCCTGCGACTCCAATTACTGCTAGGGGGTGGGGGAGGTTAAATAGGGATTTGCTAAAGGAGAATATCAGGAAATTTGTATTTGCCTGATTTTTTCTTTTTACATACAAAGACAGGAACGGGTATCAGGTAGGTGCAAAGTCACACAGCAGCCTAGGGAACTCTTGCCTTTATGGGTTGGCATCCATTCACAAGCCAACCCATAGAGACATGGCTGCCAGAGGGCAACAAATATCTCTGAGTCATCTCCCAAGCTCTCAGGTACCAGCAGTGCTGTGCTGAAAGCGATGGATGTGCTGTGATCTACATCAGCAGAGCCTTAAGCACCTCTGTTCTTTAGGTCCTGTAACTTATTTGGATGTTTGTCTGTAACAACAACGTGACTTTGTGTGCCTGATCTTCCAACTACACCGCTCCTTTTCAACATGAAGAACAACAAACCTCAACCGCACAAGTGGCAGGGTGAGTTATTTCTTTATAGCAAGATAGCAAGTAGCCAAGGCTCATTATAGATCAAATTATCCCACAAAGAAGAGGTTACTACTGAGAACAAAGAGATTTGGGTACGTTATCATTCCCTTTCTGGGTTTAAATTCTGAATGACTTTTAGGTGAATGACTGCCTTCCTGAGGATGCAGACATTTAGGCATCTTCTTTAAGTAGAGATACCAGAAAATCCTCATTTCCCAAGCTCTCCAAAGTAGCTCTCTGAACTTTCTGATACTCCCTGCTCAAATTCAGATGCTTCCTGCTCAGGAAAATCAGCCATTTGTAGACTATGTGCCCACAGGTATCCCAGAAACATCATATTCAAATAGTTTGCTTGACAACAGGAGTGCATGAGTTAATTAAAAAGCGATTAACTTTTCTGTTCCCTGTCTACTTGTCTCCATTCAGCATTCCAATATGCTGAAATATAACAAACAGCAAAGGGCAGCAGATAGCATAAGATTTCAGCACATTTTCTGCAGGGAAATATAACATTTGTAAGGAAACAACTTTTTTTTTCTTTTTAAAGAGGCAGCTATACATCACATTAGGTTTCACTGCAATGTTTAGGCAAAAAAGATAGGAAGCACTTTCCCATAAGGTGGTTACTTCCTCCAGATGAAATAATAAGGCCCAGAACATCTAGGAACCTTAAAAGAAATGCTTCAACCTACACTATATATTTAAATCATAAAGTATCCATTTTTATTCCTGTGATTATTCCTTGTTTGTTTGTCTTCTGCCTCAAAGGAAGCAAAGAGCTTAAGAAGAAATAATCCCTTCTCCCCTTTCTGGTCACGTTGCAGCTTGCACATGACAGCAGATTGGCAGCAGGACAGCCAGGAGGGAGCTCAGTGTAGGAGGAAGGAAGGGGCAAATCTCAAAGCAACCACCAGCAGCACAGAACCAAAACCCTTGCCAAAACCCAGCAGCTGACCAAAGGTCTCAGCGATAGAAATATGCTGTTGTCACAGAATATATAACCAGCAAACCACTTTCTTTTTTTGTTTTTGTAGTTCACACTTTTATTACAAAATTACACTTTCATTTAATAGTTGCACAACCACCAGATTGTTTTGATGTCAGTGCTTCATGAAACACTCTGATCTCGTTTGACCCCACTGAAGCCAAGTGCAAAATCCATCCTGATATAAATAGTTTTCCAGCTGAGTTCTTCAAACAGAGTAAATTAAGGTATAGCTTGTTCTAACAATGAAGTGAAATTATTCAAAATCAATTATCACATAAAAGGCATCCCAAATTAGAAGCTCACTGAGCTTACAACTTAACATCCCAGCCCCAAATGGAAATCCATGCATCACTGAACCAAATCAATCAGACTCCAGAACACTTACTTGAGAGGAAAAAAAGAAGAATTTCCTCCTTCCCTGCCCCGTGCAGAAACTGCTGCTGTTAGCTGGGACCACCAACAGCAATCAGAGTAACCACAGCTGAGAATGCTTCACCATCAGACCTCTGCCAGCATCACAGAGACTTCCAAGCACAAATAGCCCACTGCTTCTTCTGCCTTTGCCTTTAAACCCAGCCCCTGATTCACCTTGGCTTTATTTCACATATGTGGAACAGCTGTGGAGAAGCTAATGACTTGCTTGGAGTCCTCTGGAGGAGGGAAAGCCTTCCAGGCTGGTGCTCAGCTACGGAGCTGTGCTCCTCTCTGCATGTAAATGATAACCAAAGAGCTCTATGCCAACATAGGATTAATGGAAGTAGCTTCTCGTTGGGTTTTAAAGCAAAGGACACACTGGTGATAATGCTATTTTCCACAGTTGCATGACTATTCATATAGAGAAATAGAAATTTTTATAAATGTATACATATATATAGATACACATATACATCATGGGCATATACATACATACATATATACACACGGTGTTATCTACACATACACAGATTTGTATATACATATATATAAATATATATACCCACAAATATACAGACAGCTTTCCTCTTTTTAGCTAGCTACAGTTATAAATTCTCCCTCCCCCACAGAGCCAAGATGATCTGCGTTGCCTCTGCTGAACTCTCCACGGTTGCCTTTCCATCACAAATTAAATATAATACTCATTATCCTGCAATTCTGGTTCCTGAGAAACTTGGCAACATCTCTGAATGACTTCAGATGCAGCAATTTCTCCCGCATTGCCTCTGCTAACCTATTCCACGAGATGCAATATGCTGCTAAGACGAAGTGTCCAAAATGCTAATACGTCTGAGAAATGCCTCCACTGACCTACATTAGGAATGTAGGTCTTAAGGTACACATTTTCAGCTTTATCACCAAAATGCCCATATTTTAATAACAGTTCAAAGCAAGCCATATGCCTGAATCTCACGGAATTTACAAAAAAAAAAAAAAAAAAAAAAGACTTTTACACTTGAACATGCTAGCATATACACATATACATACACATTCAGAGACTGTATATACGTATATAATGCACACACTCAGCATCATCACTTCCCTACATACATCAGCCCCTCCATTTCAGCGGAAGTAACAACGTGGGAGGCGGTTACTTCTGCCTTGAGCTAGCAGAAACTAATTTCAGGTTGTTGTACACGGAACATCTTTGCATTATCCCTGATGCATACCTGTTAGGGATCCATCTTATCAGTGCTTTGTGCTCTGAAGGCTTTAACAGACTTTGGCAGGCTTGCAGGGCTGGCAAAGCACAAGGCATGTAATACCACCGTGGCTAACCTCGGGAGGCTGCTTACAAAGCTGAGTTACAGGTAGGCAATCCCGTCGATACATCTTACAGAATGAAGTCTTGAGGTGCAAAACATCACTCTACAGAAAAACCCAACAAAGATAACCATATTTTCAATTGGTCTCCGTTTCTCTCGCACGGTCTACGTGCAAACCGAGGCGTCACAACCCACTGTCAGCCAAATGATTATCTATCTCTGCATGCAGGCAGGTAAAAGCGATGTGGAGAATGCCAACAAATCTGAAGGCTGCCTGAGAATTCAGGCTCAGTGTGGGGGAGAAGGGATTCTGTAAGACGTTTGTTCCCCTGCTCTAAAGGAGAGGTCTCTACAGGAATGGTTTGCTGCCACTGACTGTCCCTTACGCAGCGAGGTGATTGACTTTGTGGTGCTGTTTGCATTGTTAGCCTTGGCACGGTTCCTACTCGTGGCAGTTTAACCCAGCAGTGCCAATGCCATTCCACCCATCAGCACCACCATCTGTAGTGCCATGGCCCCACACTGTACAAAGGAGGAAGACATAAATACACACATAAATTGCATACATCCACCTTCTTCGCTTTGTTGGCTTAAAACTATAGGGGATAAATGAAGACACTGAACCATCACTCTTTGCCTTGATCAGTGAAGGCGGCAGAACAAGGACCCGATAGCAATGATTTGCCCTTTCTTGGCATAAAACGCTAATATAAACTGGATCTGAAAAATATCTTTACTTGCCATATTTCTTTGATTGCCAATACTATCCACTTTCCAAAGCAGCCAGGTTTTTGGGTCACTGCAAGAAAACACAACAGAAGTGATGCCACAAGAAACGATGCTCTTTGATGAAGAAGAATGCATTAGTTACATATCTTTTCCAGCAGTGCTTTCATGAGGACCAACCAGGTGTGCCCTTACATGGCAGTTTAACTGCGCCAGTGAAGCTCTGGATGAGTTTCCTAAAGAACCCAGAGGCCAACAGTCAATGTTTGTTACCAGAGCCCAGGTTTTTCATTTTCATGTTCATTTTCATGAACATTTTCATGTTCATTTTGCACAGAAATGCTACAACTTGGTTTTTCTAAGTGCTCATCACTGTTCTAACCCCTGTGCCATGCAGCTGAGAGGGACCACGGGTCTCTGATTGCTTGGGGTGAGAGCTAATGGTGCAGCAGGTTAGCTGGCCATATCTGGCCCTGTAATCCCACTAACTGGAGCTCCTTAACATCTTCCTTTGAGCCTAACATAATGGGTGCTCTTAGGAATGAGAGGACACAGAAGCACAAACACATTGCAACTCTGAGCTCAAGTGGCAGATCCTATGCTCTTTTGAGCATGGCTCCCTCATTCTCCAAAGCAAAGAGTAGAAAAGGGAGATTTGAAAGTCCTACTAAGAAGTAATCTTTGGTGATAACTTTCACATTGCAACGTTTTCATTTCTCCATTGATACCCCTCATTAAAACCAATCAGAAAACGACAGCAACAAAACTGTAATTAGCCTTGATTTCCAAAGCAAAAGCATCCAAAGTTCAATAACAGACCTCTGTTCAAGGATTACTCAGATAACTGTCATGAAAACCATGAGCCATTTCATTTTTTTTTTAGGATTGCTGTTTCAGGAGTCTCCACCAGCAATGGTGCCAGGTGTCACCAGCAGCAGAATAGATGGCAATGCCATCACACGCACCACGTCTCAGGTCCAACAGTGACTGTCCCCAATTTGGGAACACATGTTTGAAACCACTATCTGCATCCCTACAGAGAACTTCCCTTCCTGGTACAGTGCTACACAACATGCCCAGCTTCCACGACACGTGCCATGCAAAGGAACTTTGCTCCCATTTGTCATGCTATCTATTTGTCTTCCCTGACTCAGAGAGATTTGACCCTTCACTAACCTAAAACTTTTCTTCTGAATTCATAGAATATATAGGATACTCTTGAGAGATACAGGCGATTCCGGTAGAAAAATAAAGATGTTAGAAAAGGTAAATGGACATTCAGTACATCACATGCTCAGTACACGACACACGACTGAGCTTTTAATATGCTATATTGTGCTATACCCTCTATAGTTATCTGTTCTTTTTAAGGCACACGACTTCTTAGTATTGCATATATGTACATCTTCCTAGTGTCAAAAAAATAATCCTTCATTTAGAATTTCAATCCTTCACATTCAAAATGTAAAGACTGATGCAGCATCCACTCCGCGGAGGTACAACCCTTAGACAGGGAATTCCTATAGCAAAGCCAGTAACTCCTTGAACTTTCCCCCCATCATTTTCCCACAAAGAAGTGAACAATCTGACACTCTACTGAAAACCACCACAATATCAGCAGATTTAAAAGAGAAAATCCAATGTCTCCAAATGCTTTCATAATGATAAAGATAACCTACATCACGTCACGCCCGTAACCTTCTGATGATCACCGTCTATAGCAAAACTGATGGCTTCAACAGTCACCCCTATCTCCCCAAGTGACCTAAACAAAAGTACAAATACACAGCTTCAAAAGAACCAGGAAGCTCTAAGAATTAAGCAAAAGACATTTAAATATATACATATAAAAACCCAATTCTCGGTACTTGTAAATATTCTTGCTTTCAAAGAAAAAGGCAATACCAGTAAGGTATTTGCAACTGTTACATGAACGAGCTGGTTGGCTACAGTAACCTAAAGATTGGCTCTACGTTATACATTAGATCTAAACTCCTCCACCACTTGCTACATTTCATGAACTGTGACACTACTGTGATATTTGCCTTCAGGCAAGCTCTTTTCTTTCATACCAAGAAGTGCTAAAAATGGGTTAATTCGTGAATGAGGTCAATCGAGACAGTTACTAAACCAGTATCACGTTTTTCCCTATGCTGTTCTCCACGTTATTCAGAAACAGTCCCATGGACTATTCAGGATACCTGGAACCACTGAACATAGGTTGCAATTTTCTGAGATTAGACTTTGCTCTGCCTTTGGGTCCGTTGATCAAAACTGAGCTGCAATGAATTCCACCACTGCTTTCAACAGGAATGGGATCAGACCTCAGCTCCATGCCCACACAAAGCTTTGCTCCTGGCATATTCCACTTCTTCCACAAGCACAATCATGCATCACATTGGGGCTTAGATACATTTTCCAGAATAAATCAGTTTTTCTTTTCAAGAAGAGGGGGAAAAAGAGTATTTCCATCACACATTATTAAAAATGGCTCCTTTTTTTTGTACAAAGAGATAGGTTTTAGTGTGAATAAGTCATGAAACTACATATGGGGTGAAATTCTACTGTATTTCTCACATGGAAACGACTGTGTTGAACAATCCAACCCATACATGAGCTTATTGTGAAAGTCAGATACGAGGAAGTCAGATTTCGAACCAAATCTTGGTTCAGCAAGGAGGAACATGCAATGTGCAGCAGAGTGTATCCATGTTGTAAAGGCAAATGCCATTGGAAGAAGTGCAATTCTGGAACGAGTTCACACTGAAATGGCCGGTGTGATTGCCAAAAGCCATATTCTCAGGCTGAGTAATGTAGATAAGCAGTGAACTTCCAAACTTACAGCCAGACTCTGCACACTACCTTCACGTGAACACTTCTGCTGTAGACAGAGCCAATTTATCACACGCTGTTCATGTGAACCCTTCAACTCCATCTGAAGCAGGTACTTGAGTAAAGAAGGAGCACAGCACTCAAGAGCTGCTGCTAGCACACATCAGCCTTCCAGAAATAGAGACCATTGCATACTGACAATCTGCAGAGACCTTTCTGTCATGATGCTGTTTATAGCAGAGAATACAAGTCGGTCTGCTTCAAACCACATCTACAAAGAGGACTCGCAGCCTGGTCTGGTGGTTGGCAGCCCTGCACATAGCAGGGGGGTTGAAACTTGATGATCATTGTGGTCTTTTTCAACCCAGGCCATTCTATGAATATATGAAAAGTTTTTTGTTTTTTGGTTTGTTTTTTTTGTTTGGAAAGGTCCCTGACAACATGCTGAGTTACCACAGCTTCACTCAAACTCACTGACTCTCAGAGCAAACGATGTCTCCAGACACAGAATCCTTAGAGTTGCAACATTCATCTGACCAGGGCAGTATGCTTCCTAGCATCCCACAAGACTCCAAGAGGCGTTGTGCATTGTGGGAGTCAGACTATTCGTACCTCAACAACTAACATCTCTACTGGTACAGCCAGTTCAGCAAAAGTTCAAGTTGCAAAGAGAACTTCTGACCCATCTAACATATCATCTTACATCAATGCCAATACCAAAGAAGTACAAAAGAGTACTGAGCACCGTCATCATCATCTCTATTTCCCTGCATGCAGCTGTTACTGGCTGGGATTGGGACTTACCTGGTGGTTCCCGTCCTCTCCACCTGTAGGAAGAACTTTGATACAGTCAGTGAGTGAGTAAAGCAAACACATAGCAACAGATTTACAGCACGGCTCTGAGCACCACCACATGCTGACCTGCTGAAGCTGATACCACCTGCTTGTCACACACCATGCTAAAATACAGAGAGATTTATTTCAAGCACTATCCCATCAAACAGCTCCAACGTGAAGGTGGATCATTTGACTTTATTTGGTTCCTTCCCAATGTTATTAATGCTACCAATAATACCCCTGATGATGATGATAATCCCTGTGAATTAGAAGCAACCCAATCACAGCATGTAAATATTCACCCGTCACACATCAGAGATGATGGATCCACTTTCGTTTCCTGCAGTGGGAAGCAATGCTCAACCTCAGCTCGACACAATGAAATAGCAAAATAGAAGTCATTGCAATATACATCAGATATCACAGTTATATATTAGCGACATTTCCAGAGGGAACCATCCCCAAATGGTTCCAGGGAGTCCCCAGCACACAAGGAAAAGGAAAAGCTTCCTACACAAGGAAAGAAAAATAACTCGATGTAAGCCAAAAATTATCTCTTTTAATACAAAATTCCATCATCATAGAACAAATTTATTTCCACTGAATAAATAGATTTCCTCACCAGCCATGGGTGAGGTTGCTACCTATAGTTATGCTGAAATTCTCTTGCCTTCCTGCATTGTAATTAAAATATAAACACTATTTGCAACTGGCTTTGCTATATTTGGATACAAGTATGAACACTCGGGGTCTGATGGCATTGCCAAATGTATGCAGCACCGCTCTCACTAGGGGTTGTACTTTAACCTGATTTGTACAGCTCCACGTGCTCCTTGCATGTCCCCTTATCAGTGCAGTTATGATTATCACACCACAATGATTATCATAAGAAAGATCTGGCCTCTGCACTCGGATGTTTATTTTTTTTAACATGTCCATGCTCTTCTACTGTGCATCAAAAACAAACAAAAAGGATCAACCCAACAACCAGACAGGAAAAAAAAAACAACAACCAAAACCAAAAACCAACAGAACACATAAAACAACCCCCTCCCCTCAAGCACATTAGAGCTGAACGCAGCAGTTATAAAATGCATTCAGCTCAATAGGGGGATCTGGGATCTCTGAATGTATAGCAATTATTATTATTTTACCAAGGACACGAAGCCAATGCTGAATTGCAGACATTTGGAGCTGTCCCTCCATTTCAAAGCACACACGGCTACTGCCAAGGATCAGGAAACTACTTCTGTCGCACCCAGATGCTTCTCTAAGACAGACTGACAAAAAGCCTGCAATAAGCAAACTCACTGATGCCATAAATAGAGGCGCTCAGGGTGGAAACAAGCACTCACGGTTTTGCCTCCATTAAATGCATTGTGCTGGGTGGAAGAGAGTTGCTCCCAACAGAAGGGAGAGACAGCTGGGTCTGAGGTGACACCAAGCAGTGCTGGAAACCCCAAAGGGCAGAAATCCTCAACCTCCCTAACACCAACCAGATGAAACGCCCTCGGGGAGATACAATTTCAACGCAGAGCGGGGAAAGTAATCACAATTCACCTGGATAAATTACCGTTACCCCATGAAGACAAAAAGAGATTTAGAGATAAGATTCGATCGCTCTCTACAGAATTCAAGCTTTAGGGCTTCAAGTCACCGTGCTCCGAGCTCTCCCCTCCTTGCCCTCCTCCCCACCATCCCGCTCAGAGACGCCCGGAGCTGCGGGGCCGCGATCGGACCGGGGCCGGACGGCAGCGGCTCAGCGGAAGCCAGTGCCGGTGTTATAGCGCCACCTTGCGGCCGCGCGGAGTCGCCGCCACCGCCCGACTCGGATCCGCCGGGGCCAAGATACCGACCGGGACTTCCCCCAGCAGGGGCAACCCCATATCGTCTTTGGTCTGGCTCCGCTTTGAGCGGCTGATGCTTTAGGCATCCTTTTCCAGCTCGCACCGAGGTTGTTTTTTTTTTTTTTTTTTTTTTTTTCCAAAATTGAAATGCGTTACAGTCGGTGCCCCTTCCCATCCCCCTTCATCGACTGCGATGAGAACGGCAGGAGCACCCCTAGCGATGCCCCCCCTCCCCCTGGCCCAGCAGCAGGCAAAGGCAGCTCTGCACGAGAACGAGGGCTTAAATTCGCTGCCTATTTTTAAATACACGGAAACTGCCATCAGCGCGGCGCATCGTGGGAATACAGATTGTAAATCGGGTTTTAAGAAGTCTCGGGTGGTATCTTGGCGAGAGAAGCTGTACAGGGTTTTCTCTGTTAACATCACAGTGCATTGAACCGTTATTAATAAAATAGCTCTCGAGGTTAAAGTGGGAGAAGGAAATCTCATAGGGGGAAGCTGGAGTTTAAGGTTCAAGCTTTGTAGTCTTATATATACATATATATATATATGGATATATATATATATATATGTGCATGTTTTTTTTTTTTCAAAACGTTTTATTAGGAAAGCTATACCAGACGCATCACTGTACAATGATTAAACATTACCTTTACAATTTATATTCACTTGAAATTACAGAATAAATATAAGCACATCGTTGTACCTCGGTGTGTGCGTGTGCATGGATGTATGTATGAGAGAAAAACATTAAAAGTGCTTCCTACAAAGCTGTTAGTGACAGGTGCCCAGTAGCTGCTTTTTTTTTTCTTTTTTTTTTTTTCTTTTTCCTCCTTTTTTTTTTTTTTCTATATGTTCGCGTGTTGCTTTTAGTAGGAAAAGTGCGGATGTCCTCAAAAAAAAAAAAAAAAAAAAAAAAAAAAAAAAAAAAAAGAACAAAAAAACCCAAACAAACCATGGTGTCACGACGAAGCGTCACCGCGCATCCTCGAGGGGTGGGTGGGCCACGTGGGGACAACCCAGGGCTGCGGCCCCGCACCGCTTGGGGGGGGGGGGGGGGAGGGATCCCGTAGGGGGCAGCGGGGTGGTGGTGCGGGTGTGTGTGTGCGTGTGTGCGAGGGAGGGAGAGAGACACGAGTGAGACATTCGAGCAAGACCCTCCCCTCCCTTCCCTCTTGCAGTTTCCAGGCATGCAGCAAACTGCGCTCGTTTGCTTCTTTGCACTTTTTGTTTGTTTGTTTGCTTGCTTGCTTAAATAAATGTACAGAATCTGTGCCATGATGGGCAAGAAGGAAGCGAGCCACGAAATGCCATCTTCCATCCCTCCTCCCCCCCCCCCCCCTCCCCTCCGAGGGAAAATATAGAGGGAGTTCACTGCAAAACAAAAATAAAAGGGGGAAAAAAAAAAGAAAAAAAAAAAAAGAGACACACATGGCATTTACTTAATCAGGATCAGTACAAAGATCCCCGATAATAATAATAATAATAATAATATACCTTAGACATGGCACAGTCAAAGTCTCAGTTTCAGTATAAAAAAATAATGATTGATTAACATCTGCTGGCAAAAGTCTGCGAAGGCACTTTGTCGATTAATGATCTGAGAACGGCCCCCCCCCGCTGCACATCTGGCGGGGGGAGCACAGCTGGATCCTCGATCGCATGCGGCGGGGCCGGGCGGGCGGCGGGGCGGCTCAGAACCGGTACGTGGTCTTCTCCAGGACTTCGAGGTAATCCGGCTTGGTTTGGAGTTTGGCCCTTAACTCGAGGTATTCGCTTGTGGGGGTTTGGTGGTCTGAGAAGCCCTTTCCGGCCGCGAAGAGAAGGGTTTCTTTGAGCCTGGCGTCTTGCTGCAGGTCCGGGTATTGCATGCCAGGGGGGTGCACGTGCAGTTCCTTCAGCTTGGGCACGGTGCCGTACAGGCAGTCCACGAAGCCCACGGCGCAGGGCGGCCGCTCGCGGTCCCGCGGGGCCCCCCCGCCGCCGCCGCCGCCGCCGCCGCCGCCGCATCCCCCCGCCGCCGCTCCCCCGGGAGCTCCGGGGACCGCCGCCAGCCCTCCGCCCGCGGGGTGCTGGGGATGGACGGCGACAATGGTGTTGAGCTGCGAGCTGGACACGGCCAGGCTCCACTCCTGCTCCTTCTCCAGCAAAGTGCGGTAGTTGGTGCCCGGTTCCTGCGCGGCTCCGGCGGCGGCAGCGTGGGAGAAGCGCTCGCCGCCGCCCCGCAGCAGCTCGGCCGCCTCCCCGCCGCCGCCGCCTCCCCCCGCCGCCTCCTCCTCCTCCTCCCGCGGCTTGTAGATGGGGTTGTTGCACATCTGGGTCACCGGGTGCGGGATGTAGTCGTAGACGTGGCCCGCCGGGGGCGCCTTCTCCGGGGAGCGCTCCCCTCCGCCGCCCCCGCCGCCGCCGCCGCCGCCGCCGCCCTCCTCGCAGAGCCGCGGGCAGCGCAGCGGCACTCCGCCCAGGTCGGCCGCCTCCGCCCGCGGGCCGCGGAACGGCAGCTTCCGCCGGCGGCGGCGGAGCACGAAAGCGAAGAGCCCGGCGGCCACCAGCACGGCGGAGAAAAAGAGGACGAGGAGGCTGAGGATGAGGACGGAGAGCGGCACGGCGGCGCCGGGCGGGGGCAGCTCGTAGGCGGCGGCGCCGGTGGCGGCGGGCGGCGGAGGGGCGGCGGCGGCGGGGGGCGAAGCGGCGGCGGCGGCGGCGGGGCGGAGGGCGGCGGGGCAGAGCGCGGCCAGCTCCAGGGCGCGGAGGTCGCGTCGGGCCAAGCGCTCGGGGCTGGCGCACAGCACCTCGCCCACCACGCTGACTGAGCTGAGGGCCTCCAGCCACTGCTTGAGAGGCACCAGCTCGCAGGTGCAGTCCCAGGGGTTGAGCTTCAGGTCGATCTGCACGATGGCGTGCAGGTGCTCCAGCACCCCGGCCACCGGCAGCGCCAAGAAGTGGTTGTTGCGGAGGTTGAGCCGGGCCAGCGAGGTGCCGGCAAAGGCGTCGGTGGGCAGAGTGCGCAGCAGGTTGTCGTTGAGGAAGAGCAGCTTCAGGTTGGGCATGAGGCTGAAGGCCGCCGGCTGGATTTCCCTGATCAGGTTGTACTCGAAGTACAGGTAATGCAAGCTCTGCAGGCCCCGGAACATGCCCGGGGTGAGCCGCTCGATGTCGTTGCCGTTCAGGTAGAGGCTCTTGAGATTGGGCAGGTTGATAAAAGCCCCGTCCTGCACATAGGAAATGCGGTTGTTCCCCAGGTGTAAGAGATCCAAAGAGGAAAAATTCCAGAAATCGGAGCGGTAGATTTTCTGTATCAAATTCCCGCTCAGGTACAGCTTCTTGGCGTTCAGGGGCCTGGGCAGGAGCTCAGAGATGTTGTGGAAGCCTCTCTCTTTGCAGTTGACCGTCAGGCCCAGGTCGTTGATGTGCAAGCTGCAGGAGCAGCCTGTGGGGCAGATGATGGGGATGGGGGGACGGGTCTGGTAGGCGGCCACAGGTGGCTGGTTGGGCCCAGGGTACAGCCCACGGGGCGTCGGAGGAGGCCGGGGCACCCGGGGCTGCTTGGTGGGCTTGGGCTGCTTGTTGGAGGTTTTGTACTCAACCGAGGAAGCGGTGAAATGGAAGGAGGACAGCATGGAGGAGGGCTTGGTAGGCCATGCGTTCTCCTTGCTGGAGGACAGCTGGGGGATGCCCAGGCTGGCTTCCACCTCGGAGTCGGACAGCATGGGGCACAGCTTGCTCCGCTTGATTTCCCGCAGGTCCTTGCCGTGGAAGTGGAAGGGGGTCTCGCAGGTGATGTCCCCTACCAAGGCGGTGTAGGGGATGCGCTCCAGCCAGCTCTTCAGCTGCACGATCTCACACGTGCAGTTCCACGGGTTCTCCTCCAGCTGAATCTCCATCAGGCTCCTGCCAATGTGGTCCAACATCCCGCGGTACGAGAGCACTTTCAACCTGTTCCCACGCAAGTCCAAGTGGGTTAAGGACACGGACTTAAATAGGTTGGTGGGAAGCATGGGGATGAGATTGTCATTTAGGATAAGGACCCTCAATTTACTCAGGTTTCGAAACGCCCCGCTTTCAATCCGCTTAATGACATTGTAATCTGCCTGCAGATATTCCAGACTTTCCAAACCCAGGAAAGTGTCGTTTCTGAAAATGTCCAATTTGTTCTCGTGCAAATACAACCTCTTCAGGACCCGGAGCCCATTAAAAGCCCCCGTCTGAATGTCCTGCAGTGCATTGTTCCCGAGGTTAATGGACACAGCGTTGTTTAAGTGAAGAAAACTGTTGGTGTACAATTTCCTCATGGAATTCCTCTGCAGATAAAGTTTGAAAGGTCTCGACCACGACTCTGTTATCTGACTAATATTTATAAATCCCTTGTTGTCACAATGTATATGGAAAAGGCTCTCCTTCACTTCACAGTAGCATGGATCGAAGCAAGGCTCATCCAGTTCCTCCGAGTCCTCTATTAAGGGGATGGGTGTAGTCCATGCTAGAGCAATTGTGCTTAGAAGAATTATCCACCACATCCTTCCTTTGTGAAGCGTCTCTGCCGAGGAAGGTTTCATCATTTGTTGACGTTTACAAAACTGCAATGGGAAACAAAATGCAGATTTTCAGTATCCCTGTCCTGCCCCGCTCCGTACACCGAGCCCCTACCTGCCAGACTTGTGCAGACTCCTGCAAAGTTCAGCAGTGCTTGGCTGGATGTTCACAACACGCTCTGAGGGTGTCAGATGCGCGAGCCTTGCCCTGATTTATACCTAAGAGATGTTGAAGGTTTAATCACGCGATATCAGCCTCCCTCCGCCCCCCAGGAGGTGCCACCTATATAACCAGGAGAGCACATGCAGACCCTACAGCAACACGAGCACACAGCAGGACGTGTTGCCTCTCTGCCTGTGTTCCACCACAGCACCATTGTTCACAACCACACGTCGTTGCTACTTGTTTGCAAGGCTTAGAGCCATCATCGCTCGCATGGATACAGGGATATCTCCCCAGTGGGACTCTCTGCTGTCTCACTACAGCTCTCAGGTTGCCCGAGGAGGCTGTGGATGCCCCATCCCTTAGAGGCATTCAAAGCCAAGCTGGATGTGGCTCTGGGCAGCCTGGTCTGCTGGTTGGCAACCCTGCACATAGTGGGGAGGTTGAAACTAGATGATCATTGGGGTCCTTTTCAACCCAGGCCATTCTATGATTCTCATCCATGCAAACTCTCAAAGTTACCAAATTCCAGCCCTTCCATCTCTCTCCCTGCCAGCTCCGTGCATTCTGTAGGTAAGTTGGGAGGAATGTGAGGTTTGCTGATGTCCCTACCAGAACGCTTCCCTTCCGGCACCCCCACAATATCTTTAAAGCAGCAAATGGTTAGCAACCCTGATCTAAAGGAAAACATTCCCCATCCGAACACAACCACAACATTATTGCAGCTGGTAAATTATCATAGATAGATACATACCACATATTAGTCATTTTAGCTGATTAAAGCGTTTAGAGATGATTAATCTTGCTAAAGCACATGCCCATGCGATCAGCAGATCTAAGGGGAAGTGACAGCTCGGAGGCAGCCAGGATGGAGCGCTCAGCCTGCCTCGGGGTAGGCTGTTCTGTGCCCCAGCACCAAGCAGGAGACCCGGTTAGAAAGCTGAAAGTGGAAGAGAAAATGCCTTGGCACTTACCAGCCGGTAAATTATCTATCCTACTATATGAGCTTCCGAATGAAGGCACCGTTCTTCTCCAATCAGATGAAAATAATACTGTACTAATGAGATGCAGCTCCTTCAACATACCGTTTCCCCCATCCTTCCACCCGATATTTTAAACGTATGGGCACAGAGCAAATGCTAAGGGCGGCGAGAATAGCGGCAGTGATGCAGCCTTCCTTGAATCCCTGAAATGCCCGTTGGAATTATTCGGAGCGATCACTGCTTTTAGTCTTAATCTCCCAACAGAAAAGGTCCTTTTTGCCTTCCACGCGTGAGAACTGGAACGTTTTGCCCCCCCACTCCCCCCCACCCCCCGTCCCCAAACTTAAGAGCAGAAAGATGCGTTTCGAAGAGAGAAATGCCAAAGGAGAAGAAATCCTTCGGATCAACTTGCAAATGAAACCCTCCCCTGTGGGAAAGAGATGGTTGGAAGCATGAAAAGAGAAATACCCTCTGCAATTAAAGCCAGCATCTAATTGGGGAGAAGGGAGAGAGATGAGAGCTCTATTGCAGTATCAGTCTCTCTGTCTCCTTTGCAAAAATAGCCACTTAAGTTCTTTCTCTTCTGTAATAAAATATTAATAATAGCAATAATAATACTAATACTAATAATAAATAAAGAGGGTTATTATATCTCCTTTTGGGGAGAGGGGGTGTCTCTGACCCTACGCGAAGACAAAAGGATCCAGAAAGCCGTACTTACCGGTCTGCAGGAGAGATTTTAGCACATCGTTACAGAAAAAAAAAAAAAAAAAGGGGGGGGGGGAGGGAGGAGAAAGGGGGGGGAAAAAGCCCGAGTTTAAAGCTTGCTGTTCCCTCAGCCTCTCCCTCTGCCTCTCTCCCTCTCTCCACTCCTGCTGAAGCTGAGGCAAAAGGAAAAAAAAAAAAAAAAAAAAAGAACCGAGCCTGCGACGTGCTGGGAATGCAATGAGCCCCTCAATGATCTTCTTTAGGATGCAGAGCTGCTGTTTGGCACACTCAATGGAGGAGGGAACGGAGGGGCTGCTGCTGCTGCTGCTGCAGGCTTCAGCCGCCGCCTTCACCGGGCAGCGCGGAGCGGGAGCGCCGGGGCGCGGCGGTGTCGGATGCGCTCCTTCCCGGGTGTGTGCGGTGTGTGCGGTGCGTGTGTGTGTGTGTGCGCGGTGCTGCCCTGGATCAGGCTTTTCCACGTCATGAAAATGAGCTTCAAGAAGGGGAACAAATGGAGGGGGCGCGCTTGGCACCAGGTCGGGGGCGCGCATTTGGGAAGCCCTGACTATACATTTTTTTTTTTTCTTTCTGCCTTTTTTTTTTTTTTTTTTTTTTAAGAGGGAAGGAGGGGGCTGGTTGGCGGAGAGGAAGTGGGAAACGAGCAGATGGGGGAGGAAAAAAAAAAAAAGAGCAAGAAGAATCAGAGAGGAAAAAGCCGCCGGGATAGGTCACAATTGGCAACCCCTTCTCGTTTAAATAATGATAAAAATAAAAAACTGACGGCAATCAGAGATGCCCTGACTGCAGGGATGCGGCGCGGAAGGCAGAGCTGTCCCAGCTCGGCCGCTCCGCTCTCCGCGCATCTCCCGCTGCTCCCCGCGCTGCTGCCCGTCCCGCTACGTCCGGCCCCGCAGCTCCTCCAGGACCCAGCAGCCACCCTTCCTCCCTCCCTCCGAGGAAGCAAAGCCCAAAACCTGGCGGCGGAGGACACGCGGCACCTCTCGCATCCTTCCCCTCGGCGCAAGACGGGGCGCGTTCCCATGCGCGGAGTTTGCGCGGAGGCGAAGGGGCCGGCACCTGGGCGCCCCGGGGAGCCGCAGGCAGGTAACGGGGCTGCGGGGCGGGAAGGGGGCGCGGCCCGCGGAAGATCCGCGGAGAGGAGCGCAGCGCAGCGGGAGGCTTGCGCGTGTCCGCTCGGAGCTGAAAGTCGCGCGATGCGCGGAAGGAACCGCGGACTGTTCCTCCTCTGAATGGCACCCGCGGGTCCCCTCTGAGATAGGTCAGGTCAGAGACGCGGCATCCGATGTCCCCGAATCCCTGATGTCCCTTCTGTCCCCGGAGCCTCCTGCATCACCGCTGCCCCGCGCGTCCCCACCTCCCGCACCCGCTCACGCCCATCCCGGGCACACGCAGCTCCGCGTATCCCCGCACCCATCCTTTGAACCCAAACTCCCCCAGTACTCGGCCGGGAGAACACTTAACTGCACCCTCGGTTCGGCATCGCGAAGTTGTCGGGCGGAGCTGCAGAGGCTGCGGGGAAAGCCCGGGGGTCCTCCCGCCGCTCCGCCGCGCTCTCCGCGGACAGGGGCGCAGCTTCCGCGCCCGCGGCCGGGCACCATGTTTGCCAGGCTCCGCCGCTCTCTTTCGCCGGTGCAATATGGACGCGGCGCTCCCTCCTAATTAAAGTGCTGCATCATTCGTTTGGGTGAAGAGGGAGCGACGTGGGGTATCGGCAGGCAGCGTGCACCTGGCTCCCCTTTGAAAAAAAAAAAGAAAGAAAGAAAAAGAGGGGGGAACGGGGCGGGGAAAAAGGGCAAATCGCAGCGGTTTGGTCCTTCTGAGCCGGCTGTGAGAAGCGACCTCTTCACTCCCCGCTTTCGGGGACCGGTGGGGCTGCACCGCCCGCCCTGACCTTGCACCGCCGCTTCCCCGGAGCGCAACTTTCCCCAACGCCCACGAGCGGCGCCCGTTCTTTTCCTCCGGCAGAGCGGCTGCCTCCGAATTTGGGAGCTTTGGGCGGAGAAATGGGGGCAGCCGAGCGGCCGGGGGTGCCTCTCTGCGTTCCTTCTCCGCTCCCACCGTCCGGAGCTCGGCTCTCGAAGGTGGGGGCATCACCTCCCCTGCTGTCACCTGCGGGCGTGCAGAGGTGGGAGGTGTGAGCTGGCCATGCTGGAAACCCTATGTATGTCATGTATGTCAACCCCCGGTGCCTATGTCCCCCCCGGGCAAAACCTAGACACGGCCCCAGGCCATTGCTCCTCGAAAGCTGCCCTCTGCACCCCTCACCCCCCTCGGCAGCCTTTGCCTCCACTCTGCTGGTGGTGGTGGTTGTTGGGGGGGGAGGGGGAAGGGGGTGATTGACAGGAGCTCTGGCTCAGGGTATGGCACTGATGTAACCGAGAATGAGACGTCACTTGGTTATTAATAATAACAATTATTATTGGCATGCGAGTTGTTTCCTTGCAAAAAGCCATCGTGGAGCTGAGCAGTTGGGGAAGATTTGGGTGCCCTCCTGTCTGCCTCTGTGCAGCCTTGGCCATAATTCCTGATATTCACCTTTTCCCCCTCTGAAAAATAAAGGAGAGAAAAGTCCCGGACAACTTTTGTGACAAATTAGACAAGGATACTTGAACAGTTATTGTGCCTTTATAAAGGCGTCATTACAGCTTTCCAATTCCACTGGAGGCGACCATTCCCCCCACTGCAGTCATTGCAACGCAGTCATTTAATGCCTCATTCAATCTGCAGTGTAAACCAACTCGTTCCTCCTCTAAAAGAAGTGGCGATGTTTGAGAGAATGAGGGAGTTTTCCACCAAAGCTCTGACTGTCCACAAAGAAATATTCTGATCATTAATAGTCTCTTCTGTCTCAGGCAACGCACGGTAAGGGCAGAAGCAATAAATAGAGCAAGGACAAGGGAAACTCTGTTGTAATTATTACAGATGGGAGCTGCTTTCTGGCTCTCTGTATTTTGCTAAAGCTGGGAGGTTTTGGCTCTGTGTGTTGTGAGGATTTCATGCTGGCAGGGCCTAGCAGTCCTCTGGCTGGACTCCTGCCTCCAAGCCCCATGGCAGCTCTGTGTCCCACATCTGGTAACCCCTCTTTTGTCCCCATGGGATTTCCATGTGTGTGGTGTGTTAAGATAAATGTAGTTAAAACTGAGATCCCCCTTCTCTTTTTTACTTTTTTTCTTTCTTCTTTTTATTTTTTTTTCTTTTTAAGACAACCTGTCAAAAGAAGTTCATGGCTTTGTATATTATGTGTTGTGTAAACTGAGCATTACTGGTGTCTTTGAAAACGTTGACAGTGGGAAATCAGAATGGAGACCCACAGCTGTCAGTGGAACAGCTTATGAGGCATAGCTTCTCCTCTTCCCTCTCTCCTACTTAGTTAATTTATCGAGCAGAGTCGGACAAAGAAAATAATCAGTGGAATTTCCCTGCAGACCTTGTTTGGAGGGTAACAGTTCCACTGAAATCTGCATCATGTTGTCCCTGTTTTTGGGGGAGCCATGCTCTCTATCATGCCAGTAGCTCAGCTCCATGGCCAGAGGGGCTATGGCACATCCAGAGCTGTCCTGTGCCCCACTGTCAACATAATGTTCCACTACCCACTCTGGGGTTGGGCTCAGCCAAAGCACTGTCCCTGTCCCCCATACAAGAGAGGCTGCAGAAGGCCTCAGGTCACCCTCAGCCCACCATGAACTGCTCAGCTGAAGGCTGGCTTCCTTCTCTCCGCAAAGAATGTGACAAGCCGTATAGGAATAGCCAGGATGGATCACTTGAGCTGCAGAAGCAGTTGTCGAATGTGGAAGAAATGTGAGAATTTTAAACTGTCCTTTTCCAGCTGGAATCCTTCAGGCTGGAGAGCCTCTTATGTTGAACTGCTGCTCCCAGCCACAGTTTTTACTATTAGCCACCTCATTACCAGCTATGTATTATCCTGTGGAATAGCAGTTGATGTTTCCAAGGCTATACTCAGTGTAACAGATGCATACAGAATATCATCTTTACACAAAGTTAAGGAACAGTGGTGCAGAGAGCAAAACATTCACATTATGCTCCTAATGCCAAAGTCCTGGGCTGCAGTAAGCTCAATGGAAGGACACTTGGGTTGGACAGAAGCCCCAGCCATGCCCTCACTAACAACGTACATGTAATTGGTTTTCACTCTTGGGAATTTTTTTCAGCAGATAAATTTTGCCCAGCATTCAATTCTACGAGTAAATATTAAAAGGAAAGGATGAAAGAACTACTGGATAGTATTAAAATAGAACAGCAAATACCAGCAAGCCACGAGTGCACTATTTCCAACGGATTGTTATTAAAAATAAAAGAGAAAAGTGGGCAAAAGAGAAGGGAGATTTTCATGGACAGAATTGACAGTTCTGTTATCCTCACCAGATCCTGACATTTCAAGATCAGTTTTTATCTAATGATTCAACAGCCTTAAATATTTCTTTCCAGTCAATCAGGCACGGCTATAGCTATTTTCCCACCTCAGACACAGAAGCCCACATTATTTTATTTTTTTTCCAAGCGTGCTGATATTTATTAGAGCCAGTGTCAAAAAACTTCGCACTCCGTTTATATATGAGCTTCTCTTTGGCCTTTATTAGGATGATGTACAGCTATGGTTAGGCATGCACGGCTCCTCTGACAGCAGCCAGGATTTCGTGTGCGGATCAAAGGTAGAATAATTCCCCCGGGGCGCGTCCTCCGTGTGAGCCAGAGTTATGAGCTCTGCTCCAGCACAGGGTGGGAGCTCCTCCAAGTCACTCTGCAGCCCATCAGCTGCTCTTTCCTTCCTGTGGATGTGCTGCATGTTGTTAAGCTTGTCTTTTCAGCGGGGTTATTTTTTAACCCGGTGGCACAAATACAGGTTCTGATGTCCTAAATGGGGCTGCAAAGGGCTGCAACATGGGTCAGAAGCGTGGTGTCTGCATCTCTCCATCCATGTCCATGTCCCAGTGGAAGGACACAGAGGTGGTACCTTGCCTTTGTACAAAAAATCTTGGATAATGCAAAAACAAAGGAAACACTCATGGCCAGACTGGATGGGACCCTGCACAGTACTTGCTCTAGCAGTTGTCAAAAAGCCCATAGCATGGGGTTGGAACTGGATGATCACTGAGGTTCCTTCCAACCCAAGCAGTTCTCTGATTCTGTGTATTCCAGAATAACCATTCGGGATTATTTTTACATGGATGCACACAGCATGTAAACTTTTCCTTTTGCGCTCTCTAGCTTGCTTTCGTGGTTTCCTTTTCACCTTTTGGCCAATCTTCTGTGCATCCCTGTTCCTTTATTTTGCCCGGACACATGAAAATGGAGATAACAGCACAAACACTGTAAGCAACAGCACGGATTTTCAGGGCATCCGGATTTAGAGTTGCCAGAATTAGAAACATGAGCCCTCTGAGATCAGGCTAGGGCAATTCCCCAGTTCTGGGCCATAAAGCCAATCAATTTAAAGTGTAATAGAAGCCACTATTACTGCACCGGATTCCGTGTGAAGGGAGGCACTTACCGCTCATTTGGAAAGAAAAGCTCATATTCCAAATTGCTTTTTAGATCAGGTTTGATCCTACTTTTAGTGATGTCAGCAGTGACACTCTCGCTCAGCCCCGCAGTGCCAGAATTTTCCATTTGCTGTTTGCTGCTCTCCCCATCTCCTCCCTTGCTGCACTCCTGTCAGCTCTTCTCCTTGCTGTTCACCAGCGAGGACAGTTGGGATGCAGAGATACACCTTATCTCCCAGCTGGGAGGCAGCAGAATGGATCATCATCTTAATCTCTTAGAGGAAGCAGTTCAACAGTCATGGAAGAGATGGTGAGGATGTCTGCTCTGCTCCTGCATGCCTCGCTCTCCTTACTTTTTGCTGCTGCTGACACCAGTCTTCTAGTACCCTCTTGCTGTTAACAGGAGGTGATCTTTCATCCTCACTGGGCTCTGCTATGAAGTCCAAGATGAGCTGACTTGGTTTCAGTTAGGTGTAATGGTGTAATGCACTAATGGAAGTCTACAAACGTCAAAAGAGCCTGATCTTAAATGCTTGGACCTTTTCTAATATGTAAAACCACAAGCCATAATACTTGGGCTACTAGCACAGGATGCATTAACACATTGGCATGCTCTTAAGATATTATTTTTATCACGCTGATGTTATTAAATTGAGAGACGGAACCAGCAGAAGTACCCTGAGTGCAGCTCAGCCCTCAGCTCCAAGTTGACTGCTGGGGGGACATTGTCTGGCCTTCCCATCCCAGGGAAGGATGCTGCTGCCTTTCTGGAAATGGAGTTTTTGCAGTGGAAACGGGCATCCAAATAGAATAGCGTGGCTATCCCTTGTGTGCAGTAGTCCCCCATTTCCTTGTCCTAATTAAAGCAGCATTATGTTGTACAAGAGAAAAGAAAGTGAGGCAAACATCATCTTTTCACATTTAGCACATTCACACCACAATAGGTCTTCTCCATTTAACCTTTTATCTAACACTGAATTTCTTTCCCAAGGAATAGGGAACCAACCTTTTTAGATCACTACTTCCAGACAGTCATCGATACAGATGTATGAGAAGGATCACAGGTCAAGAAAGCCCAACTTGTGAGGAAGGAACAAAATAGGAATGTTCCAAACACAAGAGTGGAAGAAGCATGATGATACTCCTGAATTATATATGGAAAAAATAAAGGGAATACTTTGTTCTCAATGGCATAAAAAAGGAACATGAAAGAACTGATGGTTTCTAGGTCATCAGGATGTGTATAGCTAAACCATGTACGTAGCACCATAGTCACGTTCTGAACTCATGAAAATTGGCTCAAATGGTAATCTTGGAAGTCTACACATGTAAATCTATTTATATATTTCTGTATGAGTACACAAAAGAAACACATTCATATCTATATCTTTGGATGGTTTCATCTCTCTTTGACATTTCATAGAATCTCAGAACGGCCTGGGTTGAAAAAGACCACAATGCTCATCCAGTTTCAACCCCCTGCTGTGTGCAGGTCACCAACCAGCAGACCAGGCTGCCCAGAGCCACATCCAGCCTGGCCTTGAATGCCTGCAGGTATGGGGCATCCACAACCTCCTTGGGCAACCTGTTCCAGTGCCTCACCACCCTCTATGTGAAAAACTTCCTCCTAATATGTAACCTAAACCTCCCCTGTCTCAGTTTGAAACCATTCCCCCTTGTCCTGTCAAAGTTTCTGTGTTTAGGGATTTGATTTTCCATTTGTTTTCTGTCTTCCTGCACCATCCGTCTATCTCCACTTGGTGATCTAGGCACCAGCAGCATCTTCTCAGGTGGTCGCCATCTTAAAGCTGGAATTTTAGGAAAAATCTTGCTATGGTAACACCTACAAACAGCGCTGAGAATTGTTATTCCTGAATATAGAGACAAACCCTAGCTCATAAGAAGGACAGAACTATGGCGTAATGTAAAATCCATAACCATACTACTCAGCATCTCCCAGCCACTTTTGTAGCCTTAAACAGCAGCAGTTTCAAAGAGGGCGAGGAGCTTCCTTTTAGCTGTTGATTTAACTAGGCTTAAAATCCAATGAATAATTTGTGTGTAGTTCATCAGCTTGTGGGGCTTGCAGCGCCTGCACACCACGTAATGAGCTGCACATCCCACTGGGAAAGCTTTATGGTCAGAACACCACTACGGGACTGTCAACATAAAACATGGAAGGGAATCAGAAATGGAATGAACACATACAGGTTTAAAATCAGGCCCATAAATACGTGTCACACCTGTCCTCCGGGTGGTCAGCAGCAATCAAGCTGTTATAAACCAAATGCATTCTCATAGCAGCGCTGTCTGAGCCGTCCTCCCCTCCGTGCTGAGCAAAGGGAAGGCCTTGAGCAACATTGCAAGGGCTGCAACCAAGGTGACATTAATACATCCTGCTAAATACACAACGAGCCCATGAAAATAAAAGGCTAATTATGTTCTACTGCATTTAACCCTCTTAGGAAAAAAAAAAAAAAAAAGCCAACAAACAACCCACATTGAAAATAGGTTCACAGCAAGTGTGTTCTCCACCCAGCAAGCTGCTGCACTTTCCCACAGAGGTCACAGTGCCTGTGGAAGTCGTCTCACATAAGGATTAATAATAATAATTTACACTGTGGGAGTGCCAAGGATTCCCTCCGTGTTGGATACTGTACAAACATAATATTACAGACAGGAAGTTCCAGGCTGGTGACCAATGTGGTGAACACACTTCTGGTTGTCTCTCTTCATACTCCAACCTCAGCAACATGTGACGAATTCATGACATTGCCGAGTTATTAATTTGAACAGGTGGCTTTCACATTGTTTTTTTGTTGGTGTTGTTGTTTCCAAAATAAGCTATAAAGGAAGATCCAACCTTTGGGATCTCACTACTCACTTGGGATCTCAGAAGGCCCCAAATTCTCACCTAACTAGCGGTAAGGGTGCATCCGATCCTGCCAAGCCAGGGGAGCCTCCAGCCCAGAGATTCTGTTTGCATCTCAGCACAAAGCCTTCTTTTTGCCTTCTTGAACTTTCAGAGATAGTATTATTACACCCTTAAGTGATGCTGCTCAGGGTGTAGTGTTAATCTGGGCCATTTAAGAGATTGTTGTTGTTAGGAAGGAATCTGATTGTCCTGAAGCAGTTTGGGGCTAGCCTTGCAGAGCTGCTATGGAGGCTCCCAAACTTCAGGGCTTTCCCAGATCCAACACAGGATAGACAAAGAACTGGTGTCTCCCTGCTAGAACAATTTTGCTGCTGGGCTGCATTGCTGAAACCTCAGAGTTACCCTTGACCACACAGGTCCTATTTTTTTTATTACAACTGAAATATAGCATTACATAGGGTTAAAACATGTAGCAGCTCAATAGCAAAACTGCTGAAAACCTGTGAGCACACACACGTTGATTTTCTGGTGTGCAGTGCAGATGGCAACATTTTTTCCCCCCACTCTTTGCGTATCTGTAAGTGACTGCAAGGCAGTGTAGAAGGAGGCAGCTGCATTCAATTAAAGAGAAAGGTAAAACGATTTGCTTTGATTTTCATGTCGCAATTTAGAGCAGAGGGGAGATGTTTCAAACCTTGTGATAGAGCTATTCAAACTGAGTGAAGTCCTGTACAGCACAGCCCAGGTGTAGGAAACTTTATGAAAGCTTACATTTATTTCTACAGTAACAATTAACCTTTTATCTCCTGCCATTCTTGACTGATCTACGTTGCAGGGCAAGCTGCTTAGCCAGCTTCAGGGGACACTGATGCTTTGGGTTCTCCAACCCCACTGGAGCACAGTGGATGCACAATGCCCTCACGCTGAGCGTCCCCCCTTTTATTTCCTCATTTTATTTGTCTATCAGGCTTAGCTGCCGGAATTGTTTCATTTCCAGGAGCATAAAGGCGGGATAGCAATGAAAGCCCTTTGAATGCGTGTACCTGGGACTGGGGGGACCAGCCAGGGGTTGCGCGGCGCATCCCCACTCCGCACCGGCGATGGCAGTGCGCGTCCCCGCGGATCCCCCAGGGGGCGCGCTCCGACCGCGCAGCCGCGGCAGCGGAACCTCCAGGACCCACCGTTAATTACGACGATCGTAATTACAGCAGTAACATTAATCATAGCCGTAACAATAATCATAGTGCCATAATAAACAACTAAACCTGCGCTATTTCTCAGTCAGCCTCCATCGTCACTGCATCCCGCTTTCTGGATTTTTTCCCCTCCCGTCTTTTGCTTGGAGCTTCAGGTTGAAGCTCCTGGCTGTTGCAGCGCTGAGGCATCCTCTCTGCCATCCATGCACACGTGCAAAGGTGGAGCAAACAGGGCAGGAGTAGGGGCACAGTAAATCTTTATAGGTGTCCAGTCTTTTCACTCAATTACTGATCTTTGCTGATGAACACAGCTGTATGAGTAGTTCTTCACAGATACGTTTCTTGTGTACTGGAGGGATGAGGGTTAGCTAAGCACAGATCTGGCTGCCTCCTGCTTCTCTTGCCCAACACACGTCCTCATTTATCCTCACAGAACCAGGGCTCAGGCAAACCTTTAGCACCAAGCAGATTTCCCAGGTACACAGGTGACTGCTAAATTGCACTAAAGTTAGATGAGAAAAAGAGAAAGTCATGTGAGGAGAGCGGCAAATTCTCCAGGTTAAGGTGGCAGGTGGGTTAAGATGACAGACTTTGTTCCCCGCTCCTACTTAATCAACTGTATTAACTTCTTTTTCAGTGGATTTTCTCCTTTTCTGAGTCTCACCACACCCTGCAGGAGAATGTGTTAAAAACATTCTGCTGTCCAGGGAAGGACATAGTCTTCTAATCTGTGCATAAGGAGGAAGAGAGAGATATTTGGAGTTTATAGACAGCTGAATACTAGCATCAGTGAATATGAAGGAGACAGCTGATTGGCAGTTGCCCCTCAACATGATGGGGATGGAGACTGCTTCCATTGCAGCTCTGGTGCTTCTGGTAACAAGAGCAGCACACGCTGACCATTTGGACATACCATTGGTTGCAGGTTGCTCACAGGTTCCCAGGGAAGCCTAAAAAGTCCATGATGTTTCAGTCCAACGCTATTTCAGAACCTCACCTTGTGTACAATGATAGAAGACATCACACTGCAAGAAATTTGCCTTACAACTGACTGTGTCAAGATGATCAGCCCTGGTGAGGGAAGGAAGGCATTAAATGCATATATTTCTATCCTGTGTTCAGCAAACTATAGCAGGTTTTAAAGCGAATGTGAGCCATGCAGGATTAGAAAGGATTTCTGCCTCCCATGTAACCCTGGGGACCAAACCAGAGCATGGACCGTTGGTGGTGGAAGAGTTGTCTCAGCGTAAGGCTCCTCCTAGCAGCCCCTTTGCTAAATTCTCCATTTGTTCTTTCTTTCTTCCACTAAGGTAACCTTGCTCCAAGAGAAGGCAGCTTCCCAAAGACTCCTTGGCTAATTTTAGAAAAAAGGCCTAACTTGCCCCACTTATTCTCAGTGTTAGGAATGAAAGAGCCTTTCTGCACCAATGGCTTTTTCTCTGTTTGCACCAGTGCGAGCAAGGAACGAGTCTGACTTTAACAGAAGAGATAAAAATAAAACCAGCAATGGACAAAGCCAATTATATTCCCCATTGCCTAGGGATGGGCAACCTAATTTGCAGCTGACAGTGATTTGATGGACTGAACCATCCTTTTTCTGATCCAGCATTCAGAGTAATTTTTATTGTAAACCAATCACTGCAGTGTAGGACTCTCAGTACTAGCAGTGTCACCATGACAAATTCCCAGGGCAGCGCTAGTGTTGCTGCTGGGGTTTTTCTTCCCATCTTTCACAACCTGATGTGCTCTGGGAGGTGCTGGACACAGCACACCATGCCCTGTTCTCAACACGAGCCCTAGGCAGAACAACTGGTGGGTTGAGTGAGCACGACGCTGCCAAACGTGATGGTACCAGCACTGGGGGACACATTCCCAGTCTCATTGCTGTCATTTTGGCAAGGATGCTAAATTTAGTCTACTGGTTTGGAATAGGCATACAGCACATTAAGCAGGGGGCTTAGCAGGGCACGTTTTCTCCTGCATCTTCATCTGTGATTGGCTCCAATTTTGCTTCTTTTTGTGGTTTATAGGTCATAAAATTACAATTTTACTCCCTAAGGATATTGTACTAGTTTGTGTCCAACATCTGTGCACTCTAGTAATTGCTAAGGCTTAGTGCAGTGTCCTTATCTTCCCTGAACTGGGGTAGAAGTGAGGCTTCAGCCCAGCCTATGTTGGACACCACCCTACTCCATTGGAACCTGATTCTCACCATTTATTCTCACCAGAACCTGAGCAATTTTTTTTTTTTTTTTTTTTTTTTTTGAAAAGCCAAATCCCTGTTTGTTGCTTTTTTGTTTTGTTTTTGAGATGTGGGACTTCACTATTCTGCAGTGGAAGTACCTCACACTGGGTTATATAAGCTGTGGTTTGCACAGATAGGAGGAAATTTGGAAAAAGTAGCTTGGAAGGTTCCTGCAGAGCTGAGACCCGTGGTTCCTGCAGACAGTTTGCCCTACATTCCCCTCCCATCTCTGTGAGAGCACACTGTGTACCCAGAAGGCTGCAGCTACACTTCTTTCCCCACGTTTCTGCCTAGCTGTGAAATCTGTGCCTTCCTTCTTTCCACTCTAATATCCAGCAAGGACTGATTAACGAATGATAGACAGACACCTACTATTGCTAACAGGAGGAACAAAAGCCTACAATTTTCATAAGACAGATCACTGAGACTGCTCTCCTATTGCATAGCCTTATCAATACCTCTACTGCCAAAGCACAGCCTGAAAGGAGTGTGATTAAAGCTGTCATGTCAGCCCAGAGAAGGTGAGGCAGGGTTGTGGTAATGGTGCACCTTTGCTTCTGCTCCTTCCATGCTTTGTGTTCAGCACATTGACATGAACACAAAAGTAATCATGCACTGAAACGCTATAAGGAGCAAACCATGCATTTCCTACGCTCAAATATTTGTTTTTATATCGATCAAAATAGATCGATTTTATCAGATAAAAAAATCAAAGTGAAGGTAGAGGAATATACTCATTCATTGTGGTAGAATTTAAAAGTTCCAATAATTCAGGTAGAAATCTTAGAATCACATAAGTGAAGTCGGCTTAATTACTTGTACCAAGAAATCAAACACAGTGTTGGTGCCTCCTTACCTAAATAAGTGCTTCTCCTTCCATGAATTCGGCTTCCTTTAGTCCTTTGCTTTACAACAGGAAGGTTTGGTCCAGCAGCATGTGTCCAGGCAGAGACTTCTGGAAATGTCTCCAGGTGCTGCTGGAAGGGGATGTGTAGCACTTATGCTCTGCCACCAACATGCATCTGGAGAGAATCATAGAACAGTTTAGTTTGGAAGAGATATTTAAGATCACATAGTTCCAACTCCACTGCTATAAGCAGGGACACTTCTCTCTAGACTAGGATGCTCACAGCAATCCAGCCTGGGCTTGAACACCTCTGGGGAGGTGTAATCCACAGCCTCACTGTGCAACATGTTTCATTGTCTCACCACCCTCACAGTAAAGAAATTCTTCCTGATATCTAGCCTCAGTATACCCACTTCCAGCTTAAAACTGTTTCCCCTGTTCCTGACACTATCTGCCCTTATAAAAGTCCCTTTCCATCTTTCCTGTAGGCCCTCTTGAGGTTCTGGAAGGCCACTATAAGGTCCCTCTGGAATCTTCTCTTCTTCAGGCTGAAGAGCCCAAGCTCTCTTAGCCTGTTCCCATGGGGGAGGTGCTCCAGCCCTTTGATCATCTTTGTGGCTCTCCTCTGGGTCCTCTCCAACAGTTCCATGACCTTCTTGCATTGGGGGCCCCAGAACTGAATATGGGTGAATCTCCCAGCTATCTTTTTTGGGGTGCCATCTGATAGAGGAGCTGCTGAAATGGAGGAAGGTTCTCCATTTCCCAACAAGGAGAACACACGGTTGGGTACCCAGGAGCCGCCTGCACAGGGGGTGTGTGTGTCTGCACATCCCCATGTGTGCAGCTTGGGAAGCTTGCTGAGACATGCAGGAATATTCTGCTATGGGGCTGTGGCAGCTGTCAGCAGTTCTGGGATGTCTGTATGGAACTGGGGTGAGAACGGTGCCCTCGTCTCTGTGGCGCAGATGGAAGCGATAAGTCTTTGCAGACCTGCTTCAAGAGCAGCCCTGTGAAAGGAAACAGATTGCCTAGGGCCAGACATTTAAGAGGGTCTTACGCTTCTCTTTGCACTTGCAAAGTGCATGTTCTCTCTCTCAGTGAAATATTGCCCATCCAGAACAGACTTGGATGGGGAAATGTCCTGCGGTGCACCCCCCCTCAATGAGTTGCACTGAGCTGCCAGCATGCATACAGGGCATCCTCATGCAGACAAATTCTTAGCAATGGAAAGGCCACCATGCATCCAGTTTATGCTACTTACCTTCATTTTTCCACAGTTCTTTTCTGTGTTGAAAGGTTCCCCACACTCACAGTTGCTCTTCCCAAGGTTGGTGTTGGTGTGCCTGTCATCCAACCTGCTTGGCTCGGAGTTTCAGTTGAAGTTTGGATAGAAGTGCTTGGTGTTGGTGTCAAGTTTGCATCAACTTCACTACAATTTCATTTAAGAAAAAAAAAGAGGTTAAAGTGTTGCATAACATAAAAAAGTATTTCTAATTTTTTTTTTTTTTTTAACATTTACTTTTTGAGACAACATTCAGTTTGAGTTTCTAACAGATCAGGGTTGCATTATATATGTTATGATGATATTAAAAAAATAAACAGAAGGAAGCTAAACTGTTTTAATCCATGGAAAGTGGCTTTTCCCACAGATACTTTGGACAGATGTTGAAATTATGTCGTGGTTTAGAACGACATTGAATTCCTTTTCCTAATAAAACAATACTTTCATTTTTACATAGCAGTTACACAATTTCAGTTTGTTCACCATAGAATCATAGAATGGCCTGGGTTAAAAAGGACCACAGTGATCATCTAGTTTCAACCCCCCTACTATGCACGGGGTTGCAAACCACCAGACCAGGCTGCCCAGAGACTGGTTTACACTGAACAAAGATTGTGGTCAAAATTTAACAAAACAGGGGCTAAAAGTTCAGTTCCCAAATTCCTGTTTACATCCACAGCTACAACACTTGAGGTGTAGTTACTGAGCAGTCCCATTTCTCACCTATTTCAATAGTCCCATCCTTCCCACTTGTCCAAAATAGACATCTTATGGCAGTCTATATCTACACAATTACTTCTGAATACTTTATCTTTAATGTTAAATTCCCTTTCTGCAAATGAGAAGGAAATTATTTTCTAGAAAAAAAAAAAAAAAATCATTTCTATTTCCTCCTTAACATCTTCTTTATGGTGTGTTTTGGTTTTGATTTTAGAGTTCCTCCATGTATTTACCTTCTGTAGATCACTCCTTTCACAAGACCGATCTCTTCAACTCTTTGAAAGCGTAGATAATGGGAGGACAAGGGGAAATTGTTTTAAGATGAAGAAGGGAAGATTTAGTTTGGATATCAGGGAGAAGTTCTTTACCAAAAGAGTGGTGAGGTGCTGGATCAGCTGCCCGGAGAGGTTGTGGATGCTCCATCCCCAGAGGTGTTCAAGGCCAGGTTGGATGGGGCACTGGGCAGCCTGGTCTGGTATTAAATATGGAGGTTGGCAGCCTTGCCTGCAGGAGGGGGTTTGGAACTTCATGATTCTTGAGGTCCCTTCCAACCCAAGCCATTCTATGATTCTTCAGAATGATCTTCAATGCTTTAGGTCTGACTCTGAGTGGTGCAAAACTTAGTTATTTTTATTACACAATCGGTTTTCCTCAAAGTCTGTCTTCTGGGTAGATTTTAATACATATCTAAATACCTTAATATTGTTTTCTCAAAGGAGGAAAACATTCTAACTCATTCTAGGGATTATAAAAGTAGTAATTTTCTTGCAACTGGCCCTTAATACAGCTAATAGCTCTTGGCGTCACCTTAGGATGGTTAACAAGGCCATCATTAACTGTGGTTAATGAAAAAGTAATTAAACTTTTTAAAAATCTAATCCTGGATAACAAATCACTGTAAATCGTGCCTTCGGTTATTCGTGTCACTAATGTGAATAAATGAGTTTTAAGGTCTATATATGCATAAAACAAAACTGTAAGCAAACATAGTGTGAATCCTGCTGGTTGTCAATAGCTGTTTCTTTCAATCGCTTTTAAAACTTCTTAAAAAGTCCATGACTTCAGGTATAATTTTTTGAAGATTTAAGGAAAAACCTTAACATGTTCTGTGAGAATCCCAAAATCTGCTGTGGGATTATCTTCACTCACTTGAAAGATCATCAGCCAAACTGTGGAGATTTAAAAGAGGGAGGGCAGAGGTATTGCAAATCTAGCAAGACACAGTTCAGCAAAGCAACCTTGCTGGATTTCAATTTTTATAAGCTGTCAATAGAAGCAAGAGACAGTAAATTTATATATATATATATATATATATATATATATATATTTTTTTTTTCCTGATCTGAATGCGCCTAAGAGAACTCAATAAAGAAATAGGATCAATACATTCTCTCTGAAAATCAGTTTAGAAGGAGCCACGATGTCTCAAGGAGGAAATGCTAACTAGTCAAAAAGCCTTTCACGAAACAAGTTAGAAACCTTCTAGTAAATCCTTTGCATGTTTCAGATATACTGGCATTAACTCATAACCCCCCAGACATTTCCCATACATGACCAGTCCTATTTATGGCTTCTAGGTCATAGAATCACAGGAACACGAAGGTTGGGACAGACCTCTCAGATATGTAAGCATAACCCCAGCCCACTCCACACCCTTCAGTGCCACATCCCCATGGTTCTGGAGCACCCCCAGGGATGGCAACCCCACCACTCTCTGGGCAGCTGTGCCACTGCATCACTGCTCTTTTAGAGAATAAATGTTTCCTAATACCCAACCTGCTGTCGGGCTTATACTGCCATAATGCTCGTTATCACCCGTGAAATCTCTTTTGTGCTATCAAAGCACCCTGAGGAGCTCAATGGGCTGGGGCACAGCCCTCTCCTCTTACCTGCAGGTGAATATGCCTGGGACCACCAGCCCCATCCATCTCACACAGTTTCCCTTGGATCCATGGGGTGGCTGCACACACAGAGTCTTTCTGCTGATGAGAAGAGAGGATTTCCTTTAAAGTTCTTCTTTCACACAGTGAGTTCTCTGTCCTTTCTTCAGGTGCTCTCAGTACTACCCAGGCTATTCCTACTCCTCCTCTGGGGCCAGAGGACGTGACCTGTTTTCACTTTCTCTTCTCTCATCTTTCTCCCCCTTCCATAAGACTGCAGTGTGCTCCCTTTACATTACTCCAAGGCCAAAAACAGCCCACTCTGGCTCACCTTGTGATTCCTCAGACCACATCCCTCCGAGATGCTCCATCTGTACTCCGTGCATTCAGATCTGTCGCACTGCAGGGTCACCTCCTTTGTGTGTCACATTGTCTCCTTGGCCAGGGTGCATTCGTGCTTTAAGGTAAAGGCTGTTCATGAACTTCATGAACTTTAAAGACCTAGAAGTTACTTATGGGCAAAAGCTATTTCCTGTCGTCAAAAGCAAATGTATTTCATGCCTATTCCTACTGCTGAAAAAAGCTCAGATAAATTCATTTTCAGATTCAGAAATCAGTTTTCCAAGCATAAGAATGTGTAATAGAGCAATTATGGGCATTCCCCCAAAGCTGCATTTATGAAAAACCTCCCATGAGGAACGCTTCATGTGTTTGACTTGGAAATGCTTTTATTTTTATAAATTCCTTTTTTGGAAAAGTGATGCAATACTATCCATAACGCATAGCATTGCTTTGAGAGGTTGCGTTCTGCAACCAGCATTGCTGCTGCTTGTGATGGGAAGGCAGTGTGAGCAAACTTTCTTGGTGACATTCACAGCTTTGTGGAAAAAAAAGACATTTAAACTGATGATTTTTTTTAAGATGTAATTTGGAAAAAACCCTAAGATGTAATTAAATCTGGTCACAACATTTCTGTGATTGAAGTGATGGATAACAGATAGGTTATGCTTGTCCCTGATGTAACAGCATTGTAGCAAACGCTCCCTTTATTGCATTACAGATGATATATCAAGCAACGTTAGTCATTCCCATGAATAACTCCAGTCTGATTGAGTTTCATTCCTTATTAGGGAGAGTTCCACAGTGCAGAGTGTTGTACCAGTAATATAACACAGAAATTGCTTCTAGCATGTGGAACATGCAATTATAATAAGCAAATATTTAACTCAAACCATGCTCTTGGGATCACAATGTCAATAAGAGATATAAAAAAACTAATTGTTTCATCAGCCTGAGGCGCAGGAGAAGGGGCTGGAGCCAAGGTGGGCTGCCAGGGCTGCCCCGTGCATGAAGCTCAGCTCATGGGAAGGTGATGATTAAGCTGATCATAAATGCAGGCTGGGATTTGTTTTATGATCAAGACATTGAACACCAAATTAATAAGCATCAAGTTATGACAGTAATAAATGGCAATGGCATGGGAATGGCAGAAGAAGCAGCTTGAACCGTCAGGCAGCTGCTTGCACACAGGTTTAACTGCTGCCTGGCTGTTGCTCTGGGAAGGAAAAACAATTTTTTTGTGACTTCCCCCTTAATAGCCCTTCAAGGGCTTGGGACAGTCGAGACCCAAAGAAGCCCCGACACAAAATTAAGCTAAGAGACAGATTTCTGCTCCTTCAGAGCCTTCTGCCTTTCCCGGTGAGCTGACTGCAATGTGCTACTATTCATCAGTATTTTCATTCAGGAGACAGACTCATGAACTCTCATTTTCTATGGGAGATTTCTTCTGGGGCCAGCATTGCCAAGCAGTGATTAGATAAGATGATACCCTGGGAAATTCAAGATGGAATAAAAGCCCAAGCGGGTATGCAGCTGAGCTGCAATGCTATCAGTCCTTATTGAAGGGGCCTTCAACTGGGACATTCAGAGGGGCTCTTTTAAAAGCACCAGCTCTCTAATGAAGCTTAATGGTTTTGAACGGACGATACCACGCAGCAGAAGCTGCTTAAATGCTTAATAATGGCATAATCATCTTCTGTCAGCCATTTGGTTGGCACAGAATGCTTATGCCTGCATTGTTCCATTTAAGATAGACATATTTACGTTTATTGACATCATATACTTTCATATCATATCCCTCTACATGTATCACAATATCCTTTGTTTTGAAGGCGGGACTGCAGAGATTCGGATCAACTAACATCATGGGAAATTTAAGGTGAACCAGAGCCAGTGAGCCTGATAGAAGTAGAACTGAGTTTGGTTGCCCCAGTTCCAGTGCTCTTTTATGGAAATCTGCTATCTCATCAGGAACCTCTTATCATCACTTTGAAAGAGTTTGTGTGTCAGGATGAATTGAGTCATTAATTGCAAATACATCAGTGAGATCTTGGAATACAAGATGTATATGAATGCATGTGAAAACTGTTGAAGGAATGAAAAGGACAGATAAAGTGAGGCAGCGTAACAATGAAAAACACTGAATAGGAAAAGTAAGAACAGAAGATGCTTTAAAAAAAAGAAAAAAAAAGAAATGCTTTTAAAGAAAAGGCAACTATCATATACAGAAAGGGAAAAGGCAAGAGTCAGAAATAGATGTGAAATATTCCCTATGCTTTTAAATACATCAGTTACAGAAATCTGCCATAAGATGACATTACATTGCATTATATTATTAAGCACATAGATTTTATGGGGCTCTCACTCCCAACATCTGATGTAGAACATAAGTTCCAAGCACAGCACTGTGCAGTGGAATTGCAGGATAAGGACCATTGGGAAGATACGCTCTTTCAGACCTTCAGGTACTACTGGATTTATTTCACATTTCTGAATGGATTGTGTGAAAGCAAATTAAAAACATAAGGAAAGTATGTGGCACAAGTAATGGGATATTCAGCTGGGTAAAAGCACTGTTGGATCCCCTGCTACTCTACCAGTGGCTTTGATGGTGATGTAATCTCAAAGAAAGCACTGAATCATGCTATCAATTAACTTGAGTAGCAATGTATATACATAGGAAATGTTGCATATTAGACAAATTTTAGTGTATTGTGAAAAAATTGGTGAAGTGATTGGAGGATCTCTCTTAATTAGCCATACATCTTTTTGAACATTCACCTACAGAGAACCGAGGACAGTGTTAGCAACAATGTGATACAAAATAATTAGCTTGTTTTCAGGGCTTAAATAGTCATTACTTTCTTGTGAAGTCCCTAATTAAGCTAATCCTAGTTTATAATACATTAGCAACCACTCTTTATGTGGAAGCTACTTCTCAGAGGATAAAAATAACTTCAAAGTTTGAAATGCTCAAAACTGTATGCAAAATTGTAGAGCTTGGGACAGGAGCAATACAGATGAAGAAATTCCTGATTTATTCCTTGCTGCCCACGTGCTGTTTGTTCACCTGAAGGCTGCAGATATAACTGTTTAAAGGCTCCAGTGAAACAATTCCTCCCTTTCTGCTTTGAAAGCCTGTTACCACGGTTTTCTTAGGAGGTCCTGCTATAGCATTGCCCAATTATTTCCTAAGAACCACAAAGATATTCTTTCTTACTGACTCATGCTCTAATAGATGAAGGACTCATTGTCAGTTTGATATTTGACTTCAGTCAAAGGAAAAGAGCTGATAATATGAAGTTGGCAACACAAAGCACAAAGCCTGGGCTGCAGGACACAGTGGGCTCTGACCCTTATCCACAGAGAAAAAAATGAAACTGAAGAGGTAGAATTAAGCTCTGTTTTGGGACTGGGAGGCCTGCACCTAGCTGTTGCCATTTGTTCACAGTGGGCAGAATTAGCATCTTCTTCAGCTTTGTGCTTTGCTTGCTGATTTGCCCACGGTCAAGTGGAGGAAACGTTGAGTTACAAAGCCTCAAAGAGGTGCAGGAGTAAGTTCGTATGCAAAGTGATGGAATCAGCTGACATGGCAAAACCCAGCACCACGTGGCCTCTCAGCTGAAAGGAATGATTGATTGAAAAATTTACTGAAAACTTGGCCAGTGAATTCTGCAAAGAGATCAACTTGAAGCAGGGAAGGCTGGCTCTCCCTACTTCTCAGAATTACTGCAACAAGGAACCACATCTCCCATTTAAAAACAGAACGGAACCTCTCGCTTAAATAATTTGTAGAAGCTTTGCTATCAGCTTATGCTCAGAAACGAAAATCTGGGAAAGATAACCACAGCGAGCACGAAAACGCCTGAGATCGACTTTATATACAGCAAGCTGCAGGATTTCCACAGACCTATTTATCCAAACATCTCACTGAAACGTGGGGCTGCCTCACCACATCATGTAATATTCTGTCTGTTCCCCCTGCACTTTCATTCCTGGTACAGTATCAATATTTCACAAACTCTTCTTACGTGGGCTGTTTAATGTGTTGTAAGAGAAAAACCATACACAGTACGCATAATAGAAAGAGATTTCCTGCCAAAGATATTTAACAGACCTATGCAACCTAGCAAGAGGCATAAGGCAAAACACAAGGAAGCGCAGTACAAATGATGTGATAACTGTGTGCAGCAATGTGGCCATGTATATATATAGTGCTTATTTTGAATCACCCTCTGCTCTGTAAGTCAGTGCTAGAGCTCCTGAACAGCTGGAGCTCAGCTCCTCTAGTCTGCCCAGCTGGAATTTAAATAGTCCTCATTACACATGTACATGCCCACTGCCTCATGCTTTTTTGCCTTTTTTTTTTTTTTAAATGAACAGAGCACACTGAAGTTAGAAAAGATTAAGCAGAATTAAACATGGATGCCATTTTGCAGAAGCATTTCTCAGAAGACATGATTTTTCTTCTTTTTTTTTTTTCCTCCAGATTCTCCTTTAGCTGCGTTAGATCTGACTGCAAATGACAAGCTGTACACAGGAACCAGGCATTTATATCCCTATCATCACTTATTAACTGTTGATATTGTTGCTGACAGCGTAGTGATAATAATAGGGATTCTTTCAACACTTGGCCTCAAGATGTAGGAGTTTATAACATTCAAAAACATCTCAATGGAGCTGACAGGTGAAGGCATGTTCAGAGGCAATTCACACCAGGAGCAGTATGTAAGTGCCATACAAAGCTGACTGTGACCTTGAGAAGTCTTTGCCAGCCCTTAGGAGCCGACTTAGGCATTCAGAAGCAAAGTCATTTTCTCTTAATAAGGTATCACTGTCTCCATCTGTAAATCACTCTACAGCGTCAGCGTGTTGTAATTCGTGTAGCAAAATGACTAATAGGAAATAATAGTGTTGCAATAGAGAGTGTAAGGAGAGCTGTGATTGAGTGAAAAACACGCTACTGGAAAGCCAGCTGTTCCCACTTCCCTGACTAATTGAAGGCATGAAGTGAACGCACTGATGTGCTGATTTCCTCCAACTTGCATAAGATGCGAGGTTCTTCGAAGAGGCAGTAGGCTCCTGAAGGGCTCAGGCCCGAATAATGGAAAATACCTTCACTTCCAAAATTATTGCTTTAGAGACAACCGAATGTGAGCTTTTCAGCAAGTACATCATCTGCAATGCAAATAATTGGATCCTGTCTCCACATCTGCATTCACATGCTGTGCAGTGCCTGTATTCATACCTTGGTTCACCACAGCCATCTACAGGTCAATGCACAGGGATTTCTTAGCAGGTAAAGACATTTCAATGGGTGAACATTGCTGTGAAGACCTGAAAATTATTGATGTACTCTAAAGCAAGCCTAATCTCTCCAGTAAATTCACAGACGTGGGACTTGAAAAGAAGGATTGAACTGGGAGGAACCTTGGCAAGACACATCCAAGACGTGGCCAAAGGAGAAATGGCATCAGGATGGTTTACAACTATTTGCATGTCCTGTGTTAAGACTGGAAAAACAAGCAGGTAAGGTGCTGATACATGGGCACTGAACGTCCACCACCAATACAAAATTGGCCCCTTCCGGATGCCTCGAAGGATGCTCCAACAAGACTCGTGTGCTGCACCAAGCTCTTGCCAAAGAAATTTTTTCTAATGCCCAAAGAAATACATCTCTACACCTTCTCCAAAAATAAACTGACGACTCAGAGTGATGGAAATCAACTTTAAACAACACATTGGTTAAAAAAGCTTAAGGAAGCACGTTTCTGTTGTGGTAGAACAGACCAGACAAAGGTATTATTAGCTAGGCACCATCCCACAAGATTAGAAGTATGAGATATATATAGGGACCTAAGGGTGAGATTACCTTAAGATAATACACCCTTTAGGTTTTTAAATCGCCTCCAAAGCAATCAAACCGGTTACCATAGCATTCATTTTAATGCACAGATAAATTTGTAGCTCTTGTTTATATAGCTTATCCTCTGGAGGCACTAATATGATTTCCTTTAAAACTCCAGTTAATGAGAAAATAATGGAGCATTGTAGATATAAGCAAATTTTTTTCACTGTCACTGGCATCATCCTTTATACAGCCAGAGGGCTCTTTGAAAGTATAAGTTGGATTTATTTTTTGTTTCACAAAACCTTTAAAAAAAAGTCTTTCTTTACACCAAGCTTTCTGATTCCAGCCTAAAGCCAAAAATACTTACTGTCTAAATATATTTATCAATCAGTATATTATCCATAAATCTTACCTTATCCCTAATAAGAAATTTAAAGTTATCACTCTTAAAACTTCACTTTGGCAACATACATTCTTATTTTATTGTCTTTCCTGGACAGAAATCAGTGATGAGATTTGTACATGGCCGGGGAATAGGGGCTACATATCAGTTGCTGAGTGTAGTGAGCTGTGTAATGAAGCCATGTTTGTTTACTTTCCTTTCTATACACCATTGCAGTAAATATCAGCTTTTTGGAGATTTCTTTTTTACTCCATCAGCTCTCCTAATCCTTTTGGACCAACTTGGGAGTTCTCTTGTAATGTCCTCGAGTGTAAGGATAGAACATTGCCAAGGTTGACATAAGCAAGTCTGATATGGGCTGGTAGCTCTTTGTAGTAATTCATTTGCCTGGGAAAGATTTGTTATATACATAATTTACATTATACAACATCTATAATTCATAAAGAAATGCCTACATGGACTGGGTCTTCAGGCATTCCAAGCTTTGTAAGAGAATGATTAATAGTAATTATTAAGAGTATGGATAGAAGTAATGTATTTTACTAGGTCTGAAGGATTGTCCCTGGTCTCAAGACTATGGGAGTTTTGATTTGGAAAGGAAAGTCTTCAAGATTTCTTCGCTTCTTTTCAGGAATGATTTAGTCACGTGGTAGTTTGTTGTAAAATTTTCAACTTCCTTTAGTTTCTCTGAACTGTATCTGAATTTTAGGCTATTCTCATAGAGTCTGGCTGTACCCTTCTTCATTTCAGTTCCCATCCCTGGGGAGCCTTCGTAACTGGTCTTTCTGGAGACTTAGAAAGGCATCTCTTCTGGAAGATGTCCAAGTTGGACCCTCACCTCTACATCCCATCCCAAGTGCCTGTGGGACAGCCAAGGCATTGCAGGGTTTGGTGCACGGTTTGTAAAGGGATGTAGGTATCTGGCTCTTGCCTTCAGGGATGCATTCTTTACATGCCAACACTGCCAGCCGCTCTGCCCCAAAGCTTCTGAAAGTTTGCCACAATACTGTGTAGAAACTCGCAAGCTTGCTTTAGAGAGGAAATATAATCACTGACTTCAGTAAGAAGGATGCAGCAGTGGAAAGTCACTAATGAACTCAGCTCCATATGAACTAATAAGATAAAGCAAATTTAATTCCTTTACTCAAGGATAGTGTGGTTTTGCTTCCTTTACCCTGGAGAAACATTACTATCGGAGAGAACAACGCATTGCGTCATTGACAGAAGTGAAATCTTGTCCCTGAGAAGCCAGGAGGTTGTTGCAGTCCTTTCTCATGCAGCCTTTGCTCCCACTCCTCATAGTCCTCCTATGACTGTTCATTCAACACCCCAGTTCCGACAGTAAAGCCACAGGCAATGGAATCAGCTGGAACTTATTCTCTTTTTAACCCAACTGCTTTAAGAATAATACCTCTTTCACTGGATGGAGAATCTTAGTTTTGGTGAAATACATAAACTGTCAGTTCTGAAGCCTCAAGCCTTTGGCCTCTTGAAAAGGGCTCTCCGACAAATAAAAAGTCATTTTTATTCTTCTTAACCAGACCATGCTTTCCATTAAGAGTCTAATTACATAGTAGGACAGCTACTTCAGATCACACTTGGGGGGTCTGAAGAATATATTATTTTGTAGAATATACTCTAGCTGGAGTTTCCATGAAGGAGAAACAGAAAGCAAAGACTTTTGGAGGAAAAACTGCAAATAATGAGGAAGTACACAGCTGACTTAAATAAATACACAAGCAAATGCATGTTGATTGCTACTCCACGCTGATAAATGCATTCTATTGAAAACTGGGAGAAGGGAAAATGTCTGCTAAATGGTATAGTGCTGCTGAATACTAACCAGGGAAGAGATTTTAACTTTATTGTTGGGAAATCCCCAAAGCCTTTGCTGTGCTGCTTCAATATGCAGCTGTGGCATGCACAGGACTAACAGAATGCTGTGTAAAAAAACAAGCCTCTAGGAAAGGAGCTGGCAACGCAGACAGACGCATCACTGAGCCAATGGTATTCCTGGAGCAGACATATTGCTCTGATTGGTATTGCAACGATGATGAAATTGCTGACTCAACTAGTAAAAAAAAAATAAATTAAGCAAATAAGAAGTTGCAGAGTCGTTGCTAATTGTTTGGAAACAAATCTCATGCTTTAAAACATATTTGGAAGTATCTAGCAAAAGCCTGAATGAACAGCTAGCAACCACTGAGCTGGTGTTAGATAACATTCAGCTAAGTGAGGAATAGATGTATTTGAATCAGATGATATTTTTGGTCAAAGTGATAAAATCCAGTACCAGAATTAGACAGGAGGGTAACAAGCACTAATTGCATTTATTTTAGAGATGGCTGATGTTCTAAAAAGATTCCATAAACACCCCCCACAAGCTCTCAGATATTTGGCGATGGTTCATGTTATGATCCCAGTATTATGTCCAGGTGAAATTGGCTGTCAGTGTTAATTTGAATCTTTGAAAAGCTGTTTTTAGCATCTCAGTATTCTGCTACGTCTTGGGAGAGGTAAAAAAGCAGCTCCTCTAAGAGTTCTATTGTGTGATAAAGAGCAAGTCGCGCAAATCTGCTCCTCAAAGAGGAAATCCAGCATTTCGAAATGCAATACCACGGGTGAGGAAATGCTCAGAGTAGACACAACAGCCCTGCTATTTTCCTGGTAAGAGTTGCAATATGGTGGATGGTTTTAACAGTTTAAGCCACATAAGAGTGTCAGCTGTTAGCATTAGGAGGGATTGAAGAGAAGGACGCTGTGTCTGGGGGGAAAAGCTGCATCGAAAGAGGAGGCTGAAGCTTGAAGAGTCTGGATGATGCTGGTTCACCACTCTGCTGTGCCAAGCATTTCCAGAATGACCTCAGACATCTTCTGCCCCCTGAGCTTCCACTCTCTGCAAAAGCGGTTCCCTACCTCAAAGATTTGTTGTAAGGCAAAAAATACAGTCCAGGCTGTGAAGCATTTCTAGGATGGCCAAGTTTTACAAGTACCCGTGATCTGTTGAGAATTGATTTTGGTCTACATGCCACAAGTTCCCAAGTACATACTAAAGTCATTTTACCAGCATGGTTACACCATTTTTGTATGAAGATGAGCAAATAAAAGCTGAAGGGCAATCCAAACTAAGTGAGGATGTGCTCCTTTAGTGAAAAACAGACTCGCATTTTTCAAGCATTCTGAGCTGCTAGATCCCAATATGAGAGAAATACCTACAAACGTGCTGAAAATAAGGGAGGAACAGCGTGGAAATTATAATTTTCCCATTAGAATATACTAAGTAATGCAGCTGTGCTTGTTTTCCCTACTGATCCCCAGCCATCAAATTCCTCTAAATTAAATCATAAAATAATGATCTCCTTTTCTGTTTTCTGCTAAGCTACATAGTTAATCCCTGATACAGAAATATATAAAGAACATGTAATTTTAGGAAAACCGTTATTACTAAAATACTGAAGGCCTCAGATGAAAGGGTTTCCACAATTTCCAATGCACATTTGAACCCAGATCCAAACCCTCTTTCTGAGTTTGCCTTAGTCTAATCCTTCTGTTTGGAACCTGATTTTAGGAAGAAAAACTATCAGACTATTATTTTAATGGGAACATTCGGTTGTGATAGCAAACACACATACTGAAATAATCTGAAGCAGCCTGTCTGCTTTAGCTTTTTCAAGCCTATGATTATTTTTTCCTAGTGATTTCAAATGGCTGCATGGTAAGAGCAGCAGACAGGCCTGGAAGAGGAGCATCTCTGTTATCAACAGCCACCCATGCCAGCATGTTGAACGTAACAGAGCTTCTGAGCTTGTAAGGACTAACACATAAAAGAAATTTTAATAACTTTAATTAAAGTTATTCAGTTATCTGGGATTTCTGTGACTTTAATAAGGTCACTGATGTCAGAGAAATGCAGGTATCTTCAATTTCTCATTTTCTCTGCCAAAGCAAGCACGGCATTTAAGCACATTGTCAGCCTATATGGCACTGTAATTCTTTTAAAGTAGGAGGTGTTTATTTAAGAAGCAGCACTTGCAGCTACACACAAACCTCACATGCGAAGGAGGGGAGGGAGGAGAGCACTGGAATGGCAGTTGTTGGTTTTGTTTACCAGGGACAAGCTCTGTCCCATATTGCCATTAAGTGGCTCCACCCTCCAGTGCCCTCAAGGCACAGAAATGGTGAGAAGAAGACAAGGGACATCTCCTTTTGTAGGAGGTGTTATATATGATACATAACTACATTTTCAAACTGCTTTTTTGCTATTATTATTATTACTCTTTTTAACATGCTCTCTTTCTCTCCAGCATCTCCTGCTACCAGGTCAAAACAAAAAATTGAGGGGAACAAAAAGACTGACAACAAAGAATTATTCTGGGACTTCTGAGAGAAGCTAGCATATTTATGGGTTTATTATATTCCCTGGAATAACAAGTTTCTGAGATGTTAGTACATTGTCAAATATTTTTTCAAGGTTAACAGTTTAGGGACGCAATTACACTGCAAGTTGTCTGTGAGAATAATTAAGGGTATTTCAGAGATATGCAAGAAAAGGTGTTCCTGCAGCTGTCAGAAAGCGAGTGATCCCAGCTCAAAAATGAGCCCTCTCCTTCTTTTCAGTCCCTTTTCAAAGAACATCCTCCTGTGTTCAAGCATACTCAGAAGCAGATAAAAGGCATGCGATTAGGCTGGGAGGAGTAATGCTGAGGTAATCCCAGGTACAGCTCATCCAGCTGCTGCCTACCAGAAGTGGCCCTCCAGAAAGGCATTGTTAAATAAATATTTCCCAAGGCCAGAAGATGGTAAGAAGCCATGAAATTTTGCCCAGAGAGATTGTGGATGCCCCGACCCTGGAGGTGTTCAAGGCCAGGTTGAATGGGACCCTGGGCAGCCTGGTCTGGTATTAGATGTGGAGGTTGGCAGCCCTGCCTGTGGCAGGCAAGCAGGAGCTTGATGACCCTTGAGGTCCCTTCCAATCCAAACCATTCTATGATACTACGAAATACAGGCAATGAAGAGAGATGCGAGTGCCAGTCTTGCTAGAGCTCTGCATCCACCTGGGCAGGTACCAGGACAGCACCAGGTACCTCCTCAATCAGTTCTGCTAGTGAAGTCAATGGGCTAGTTAATAAAAAGTCAGAGATTGTGGAAATAATTGCAAGACCTAGAGAAACATGAATACGAAAGGTCTTAAATAAAAAGAAATCCAATAAGTTAGCATTTTGATTAAAGTGCTGCAACTAATATGCATATCTGTCTATCTATCTATGATCTGATATGATTTTTAATCCTTCCTTCAAATCACCATTATTAATGAGGGATAGGGCTGGATTGAAGAGGACCAAAGTGATTTATCGATACCAACTCAGAGCCATGGCTGTAAATCAGGACAGTGAAGAAGTATGCCACTGCTGGCTTATGTTCTCTTCCTGCAAAGGGACAGGGATGAATGAACAAGTGTCTGAATGAATGACTGAATAGATGAATGAATGCATAATCAAATAAATACATTAAAATACATTGCCAGCTTGCTGGGATTACATAGCAATGGAGCTCTTTGGAGGCTTTGTACAATTATCAGCAACGGTGTCCTCATTTTTATTATAAATTAAAACCAACTTCACTCAAACCTTCCGAGAGTTTAATTTTTACCAAAAGTCAAAAGGTGCTTTGCATTTAGAGAAACTAAAGAATTTGGCTCCTGTGCTACCAAACCCACACCCCTGCATAGCTGCACACACAGAGTGGAGCACCGTGCTCCCGCTGTGCATCTGGGGCTGGCTGCCAACCGATGGTTCCCGAGGGCCCCAAGGTGCTGATACAACAGGTAGTGTGCTGCAGCAGTACACGTGAGGACAAATTTGGGAAAATCACCCTGTTTTCTCCCCTCTCTGCAACATTGAAGACACTTGTTTTTCCAAGCCACGACCCTAGCCCTGCATTTGTGCTACTTCTGGGAAATGCAACGGTAGGAGTTGCCATCAGTATTTCAAGGTAGCATCTTTTTCTGGGTAAGGGACAAGAAGGACAGCTGGTAGAAACCTTATGGGTACTCAGAAATGGATGTAGGCTTTCTGACCTCAAGGCAAAGGTTTTATCCCTTTCCAAGAGAATGTGGAGATCTGTTTAATTTATTCTTTTTTCCCCTGTAAAACAGCTGTTTTGAATTTTGTGATCCGATGAGATGAAGGTCACTGGAATTTCCTTCCCTTTCCTTCTGCTTTGGAAATGACTTCTGAATCAGCCCTGGAGGGTGAAGCTCTTCTAACTCAAGACAAATATTCTCCACGTGAGAGGTACAGAAATACTGCTGCCAATTTAATTAGCTTTCACGCATTCACACCCAGATGGATGAATTTTTGGAAGGAAAGAATATTAAATCAATAAGAATAAACTACTTTATTTCTTAAAAATAACTAAGCCAACAGTTTCATTTTCCACTGCTAATATTTCTGTCAGTCAGGTCAAGGATAATGAAACAAAATTCTAGGAAGGCTCACCTAAGCCTTGACTTTCTTATTAAAAATGCTCCCATTCATAAAACCTACATTTGCAAATGCAAAATCAACAGTTCAGTGTTTGCCTTTCCTGTGTCCGCATCTCTCCAAGGAGAGATGATCTTTATCCAGTTTTCACCTATAATAATCCAAGGAAGTTTTTAGAGGAAAAACAAGTTTTCCCAAACTTTTCTTATTATTACTACATATAAGTAAATACTGTTTGCTGTTGACAGAACCGGTGTTGTTTTGTTTTGTTACAATAACAACATTTTTGTCCATATATCTCTCCATTCATGGTTTGTATTACTTCATTTCCCTGCAATTAAACAATAAACACACTCAACATGGCTATCTAGAATGAACAAAAATGAAGAATAAACATGTTGTGGAAATTATGGAGACACACAACCAGAGAGGTGCAACATACTTCAGCAGAATCCAGGTAATATATTTTAAGAAACTGCTTCTAGCAGAGAAAATAACTGCTAAAAGCAGGTGTTTATTCTGAAAGCTGCAGCAATATTTTTCTGTCATGTCACATTAAATCACTCAGGTTGCATCATGTTGTGCTCCACTACATCATGTTAGTACATATGGTGAAGAAAGCAAAATGCAGTAACAGGATGTGACAGACAACATTTAGCAGAAATATTCACTTATTTGACTCAGATACTTGCTATCAGTTTAAATTGGGATGCGTGGTACCAAACAAAGCTGACAGATAGAAGTGAACTCAGCAAAGTACTCACCCAATGTAGATTCAAAAGCTTCTTGTCTCATAGCCAGTACTCACTCTCCTAGTGGTCGCTGCTCCCTTCAGCTCTCCTTCTCACCATTCCTTTCCCTGCTGTAAGTAGCTCTACCAGCTGATTGTTGTTTTCTTTTGATAAAACACAAGCTCCCCTGTGGGACTAATCACATCCTGCTGTACTTAACGAGCCCCCTTAAATGGCAGTTGATGGAATTGCCATAAATCGTTTTTATATGAATGAAATTGTGATACACACACACACACACACACAAAAAAAAAAAGTGCATGGCACTGTGCATTTATGTATACAGAGGGACTATTTCAGCTAACAAGAAGCTTATTCTTGAAGGCACCTATATTTTATACTGTGGCAAAGTCTTTCTGACAAACTTAAAAATATAGAGGGTCCTTTATTGCTCTTGGAGGAAATATTTCATGGCAACACTTCTAGAAATGATTTAGCAAAGTACTGCATGCTCCTGTAAGTGAATCAAATAATCCTCCATAACAGAGGAGCTGAGGAGCAGGCCTTGCTTCACAAGGGTTTTCATTAAGTATTGATCCTGACCTAGATGAGGACTTCCAACCCACAGAGCACCTCTTGGACAGCCTTCAAACCATGATGTGTTCTGCACAATCTGTTCTAGCAGGAATTAGGATGGGAGAACTTCATGCCAAGTATCAGCAGTGCCAGCGAAGGTGGCTCGATGGCCTAAGGCCAGGCTGCTGAAATGTGAGGAAATTTGCACGTGGACATGGAGACTTCCCTCTTTCTAGAGGTGGAGCCAAAGAGATGGGCCAAGCTGCCATGTTTTTTCTGTACCTCACCAATAGGGACCCAATCCAGTCAAGAGCTTGGCTACAACTTGAAGGAAAGGAAGAAGGAGATACCAGTGATGTGAAGGATCATGAAAAGAAAGCAATGTATGCCAAAACTTAAGTTTGGATCATGGCAGCAGTGTGCAAGGTCCATGGTCCTTTGAGTAGCAGAGGAAATTATAACACAGAGGGAATTGATTAAATGATGCACCCAAGTAATACATGTGCCCATTTCTTGGCATGGCACTCTTCTGCTTGTTCACACAGGTATCATCAGAGTCCTAAAGGGAAGCAGTAGAGGACCACAGCAGCCCAAAATGGGCTCTCCACAATGCCACAAACAGGGGTTTCTCCTAGCAGCAGAGGATGGCTGAGATGAATGAGGCTTTATCCAAATGTTAGGGAACAGAACACAAATAAAAGGCATCCTTCTTCTCAAAGCCCACACACTCTCTGAGAAGCTGCTCAGCATTGAGGAGTCTGCCACGTCCTGAGATAACTCTTTTGGTGTGCTCCTGGAGTGTGGTGAGATCTGGGAAAATGGGAAAGGGCAATGGGTGGTGGGAGAACAGAGAGGGCAATACTGGGGGAGGCTGGAAGTGGCTGGGGTGCTCATATGAGGCCACGAGTACGTGAACCTTGGTGTCCTCATCCAGAATGCAACCTCTGCCCAGTTTGCTTGCTCTGTGGCGTGCGCACCTCTCTCTTGTACTCAGCCTCTGTTGGGTCCTTCCCCAGCCCATTTCTCATGTATCATAATGCACACAGAAATGCTGTTCCTTGCACTCGATTACACTGCCTCTCTGGTGGCTTTAATTAAAAGGTTTGTGCCCATCAATGTCTGCAGAGGCCTCTTACCTTGTGTTTGCTTTTGGAGTCCAGTCCTGAGCACAATGGTGCTAAGCAAAAAACCATCCTCTGAGCAAGCATGCTATTCTCTTCTTACCTGATGAGAAAGAATTAAAAAAATGATTAAATAATTAATACTGGATGTTGCTTAACACTTGTTAAGAGTCTTAGTTAATAATTCTCTGAAGCTTTTTTTTTTTTCTTTTTTTCTAATTTGGGAATAAAACAGATATAATTGAGCATGTCATTCTGAAGCAGCAAATAACACTGTGCAGAGAATTGAAGGAAACACGTTTCTTTGATTAGAATGTTTTTCTCATTAACAGGATGTTCAAAATAAAGCAAAAATATTTGATGCACAGAGCCAGTGGCAGTACCAAGTTAACGCTGGCGTGCTCCTGCATTTTACCTCATGTTTACTAATCAATCAGAAAGGACTCTTGCCGCAAAGAAAGGTCACATCTTTCATCACAAAACTGAAACTCTTTGACAACAAACAATTGGAACTTCACTGCTCTGTTTAATGTGGATTCCAGCACAGAGAGTTGAAAACCGAGGCTGTGGGATGGTGGCTGTGGGATGAGGTGAACATATAGATCTATAGATTCCCAAATGTTTGTTGATCCCTACTGTGAGTCTGGATGTCACAAGCCAAAATGTGCAGGTGTTAAAAGTTCTTGAAAGAGCTGGGGTGGACATGGAGGCTGATCACGAATGCTGTTTTTGCTATTTTCTTTTCCCTCTGCTGGCTGCCCAGTCATCAGCATTTCCAAGGAGTCTTCTGGGCAGTGACTATAGTGGGATACAGACCCAAGCCAGCCAGGATTTACTTGGTCCCCTGGAGGAATCATTGGTATGAAATGATGCACACGTTACTGGCAGCTATAGCACATGCTGCATGGCATGACACACACATAAGTGAGATTAATGTGAGTTCTGGGCATCATTAGCTCAATTAAAACTGTGATTTTTTAGTTCAGACCTACAGGCCACTGCAGAGAAGAGTAATCATAAGGCAGAAATGAGTTCCCTAGTTAAAAATTAATTCCCTAGACTAAAAATATAATCAAATGATGTCTACAGTATTTTATGAAGAGCTGAGAGGATAATAAAATTTAGAGCAGTGCAACATTTGCATTTTGTTCATTTCTATCCATATTTTTCCACACATTGCCTTTCTCTGTGCTTGTTAATCACATGCGCTGCTACAGCCCTGGCATTTTAAGATCACTCTTCACATCAAGATTGAAAGGAAACTAATTACAATTACATTTCAGGGTGGTTGTTTAAAGCTGGTACAGCATTGAATACAGCAGAGGAGCCTTGACCTTTATTTGTAAGCATGGAAATAAGGTAAGGATGAAAGATTGCTTTTCCTCCGGCTCATAGGCAGGGATCAGGAGGCCCTCCAGAAAAGCAGGGAGGTGGAAAGTCCCCTTCAATTTCTCTTCTCTCCTCCTCTCCCGTGCTGGCAGCAGAGGCCAGTAGTGCTATGCAGAAGCCGTGCTCCACTGCAGCGAGAGGGTAAGGGAAGCACCACACATGTTGCAGCTCCCTCGGGCTGCTGGAAGGATAAGCAGTGAATCAGCAGAGTTGAGGACCTTGCTGTTTTGACCCCAGCCCAGCTCATTTTAGCACATTAGTGTATGGCAAATCCTTCCCTGGGGCTGGGCACAGACACAAGCTCACCTGGTACTTCACGCTGCACTGATGCAATGATGGAAGATATCGATGTTCATGGGCTACCTGCAGGCAAGAGCTGTGAGCAGTGCTGCAACCTCTGCTGCTCACATTATGGTACCAGTAGGATCTGTGTGAGTGCAACAGGGGCAGAATAAGGACCCCTACCCCAAGGAAATACAGGTAATCCTAGCATAGTCTTACTTTCATAAAAAGTGAATACATCTAGAGCGTGCTGAATGGCAAATTTACTCAGGAGGTTTAACTTGCTTCTGTGTCTTCGTATTTTCAAAAGTTTAATTTTAGTAAATTTGTACCATGCTCAAAATAAACCAAGAGGTAGTTCCACAAACAGGTTCAGAACCTGTGGAGCTCTGGATGTCCCTTTCAGTATCATCACCTGGCGTTTGAAGTCTTGTAATGGTGCGTATTGACCCTCAGGAGATCTTCTGATCTCCGCAGGTTATCACAACTTTACACCGAAATGGGTTCATTGAAGATACAGCACTGAAGGCATTCTGCATGCCAGACCCACAAAACGTAGGCAATGATCGTAGTGTTTCATGTATATGGTGCTGCATTTGTCCTACACAATCATTTCATTTGTCAGCCCCCATTTTCTGGCAGAAGTCACTGCTGGTCCCTGAAGTCCAGTGAATTTGATATCTACCAGGTCATTATCATCCGTGGGTCAGAAAAACTCCTTTTTTGGGTATTAATTAATTAAAAGAGGGAAAACTGCCACACACAAACCCATCCCAACAGCTCCCAACCTCCATAGGCGTGGTGCTGGCTAACCCAGCTGGCAGATGGCCATGCTGTGTTGAGGATGCTGGGGATCTGGTTGCCACTACAGCCAAGAAATAAGGAAGGTTTCACAGCACTTCCGCAGTGCATTCTGCATCTGTCTGCATTCTCAAAGCAAAAATTTAATCATGCAAATATTTACAGAAATTGGGGAAAAAAATAAAGACCAGTGAAAACCGCCGCAGTGAACTTCTAATTACAAATCCACAAAGTGTTTATGAATAAATTTATCTGTTATTTGTCTTGTTCTAGCACGGCGCATACTTTGCCTTGTACCATTACAGTCTGAAGGAAACAATATGCGGCATGAAAATGAAAACAATTTGACTTAATTATTTATACCATTACCACCCTTTTGAATTAAGCCTTCCATTTCTTTGGTATTTTGTAAAATTTAACTGGTAATTACGCTTGTTTAATTCATTTATTTTTCTACTACTACAAGGAGATTAAAAAAAAAAAAGACAAAACCCTACCAGAATGCAAAGTGCCACTATGTTCCCAAATTGTAAATGATTCTTTTAAGCTTTTATGACAAAAAATAAAAAAAAAGTACTATTTTCTATCATTTTGTTTAAAGTGTGTCTGGCTACGCTCCAACACTATTTAAGTATAAACAGGAAAAGCCTTAGAGGACAAGTAATCATACTTAAATGACACAAAGATCATTAAAATAATGCTCAAAAACCACGGCAAAATGAGACATTGCAAGGCTGTTTTCTTCCTTGAAGTGTTTCACCAGATGGTGAAGAGCACTGAAATAGATCCGAGAGAGAAGCAAAAAACATTTCATCAGCTGTCTCACACCAGCGCCGTGCAGCACACACAGCCCCCATCTGAGCTGGTGTGAAGTGGCATCTCCAACCTCAGCCTCACCCAGAGCTGAGATGGGGAGAACACCGAGGTGCTGGAATGAAGCTGTGCTGAATCACGGCCTGGGAAATCCCTGCTCTGTCCTGTGGAAGTCATCGAGCAGATTTATTCGGAGATGAGAACAAATGAGCATGTCAGCAGAAGTTATTGTGGCAATTCGTGAAAGACTTAATGGGATGTTTTCTGAGCTCATAGAGAAGAGCTGTGCCATTAAATTGCTGCACAATAATTTTATGTTGATACAGAGTTGTTTTGTTTTGTTTTTTTTTAATCAGAAATGACAACCTACATCAGTGGTGATGCACCAGCTACTGGTATTTAAATACAAGGGTCTCAGAAGTCAATCTTTTCTCACATAAAGGAAAATCCTTTCCTTTTGGCTAGAACTTTTAGGAATGTTGGTGATCAAAATGAGTGCTACTCAACCATCTGTGCTCTCCTTTGAACGTTTAATCTCTGCTTACATGTATTTTGTGGAATCCTTAAATGTACAAGACAAAGTATTTGGAGGTCCCGAAATCTTCAGTGGGTTCTGCTAGCCTGTATCCAACCTGGCTCTTCCTAGATCCTAATGGAAAAGCCTGCTGTGCTCTAGGAGATGGCATTAATGCTACCAGAGCTGCAAAACCACAGTAGGCAGAAAAGGTGCCCTCTTGAAAGAGAGGATTTCATATCAGCTGAATACAAGCGGCTGAGCCAAGAAATTGGAGAAGGGTGTCAGTGTATTTCCAAGCTCCCCACCTTCCAGAAAGGTTGGGTTTCTCAACTACTTCCTATCCAACATGCCTGGCAATTCCAGATCCACAGGAAAACTCATATTTTGTAGAGAAGTCAGCCTGAAATGGAAGGTGACTTCATTTCCAACTGGCAGGCATTCTGGTTCCACGCTGTGCAAGGAAACAGCCACTCTATATTACACGTGTCTTTGCAATGAGTAATCCTAATGTCCTAATAACATCTTATGCACAGCACTTGATATACTTCCATTATATAGAACTAGCAACAAAAAATGAAATAAAATCTCCCAACACTGTTGGTATCTCCATACTGAATGGGCGCTCAGAAGAGGAGCTTGCAAACTGGAAAAGATGAATTTGGTTTTTGCAATTTAGTCAAGCAGTTTGCATCCAGCTTATGCACGTAAGTAAAAAACTTATGCATGGAGAGTTCTCAACAGTCTGCTGAGTTAAATGAGCTGCTGATTTTAGCCCTCTTCCTTGAGGACAGCTGGCCATTAGGTACGCGGATACTGGAGGTGACATTAACTCATCTCTGCTATCACCCTCAAGCAGTGGCACTGGGTGAGGATATAGAATGTCCCAAAATCTTACAAATGGACTGTACCTCCAAATGGATATGATCTTCCATTGATCCTCAATGTTATTTCTAAGCCAAATAATCTGAGAGAGCTGGGAGTTGGGATCAGTCTGCGTCTCAGTTTCTCATCTGTAAAACAGCAATAGAAGGACATTTAGAAAATTTATTTTTTTTTTACCCTAAAATGGATTTTTTTTTAATTTCTAGAAAGGCACTTGGAGGAATATCAGGTCTTTCTGATAGTTACTTTCCAAAAAAAACAAGAGCCGATGGTATCTGTCTTTATCCAGGCAAGGACTTTCTTCCTTGGTTTGAACTTAATTATGCCATCTGAGCTGTGGCACCGGGGCCTCGACGAGGATCCTTTGTACTCAGGGAAGTCTCTGTGTTTGCGTTCACTTTGCCAGAAGCTGCTGCTCTCGGGACTACAGTGCCAATGAGGAGTTCTTCAAACTTGGCAAAGCTCCCACTGTACATTTATTTTATATTCTGCCTAAATTCTAGGCAAAATACCATTACTTGTACTTAAATACTAATGGGTTTGAGAGACAATAAAAGTGTGAATCATACAGCAGGCATATCGAATTCAGATCTTTTAACGCGTTATGCTGCTGAGAGCTCTGTCCCCAGTAGCCGGCAGAGGTTGCTCTGATGTTAATGATTAATCACGGAACTTATTTTCAGTAATAAAGCACAAATATTTAAATGATTAAATGACCTACGAGCCAGCATTATGAGCAATGTGTTACATGTGAGCAGCCTGCAAAGCAGCAGTTCCCAGCTCATGGACAACATGCTGCCTGCTGAGCGATGCCAGCATCTCTCTTGGCCACTATTACTTCTCAGGAGGTGGTGGAAACTGGGATTCCTCCTTGAGTATATGAATTGTGTCACACTGGCCTTTAAAAATCAGGTTGCTTACTTTTATTTTTTCTTTCTTTTTTTCTTTTTCTTTCTTTTTTTTTTTTTTTTCCTTTACTTTCCCAGCTATTAATTTCCTTAAATATAAAGTGACATCTTTAAAATGAAAATGGCTTATTTCTTGCCAGGAGCAAAGCCTGCTTAATTTAAGAAATTCAGATTTAAAGCTTTTGAAGCATATCAGGGAGTGTTTATACAACAACAATTATTGCAAACATCAGTCCTGCTCATTGCAGCCTCGTCAGGCCATGACCAGTGCCTTTAACTTCTCTGCCAACCTTCCCCACCCCAAAACGCTTCACCAGTTGCATAAAATCAGGTCATTCTATGATTTTATCCTTCTTATCACCCCCCAAGCACTTGAACCCAAACCCAACCAATCTATTGTTTACAATTAAGTAGTAGACACATTATTAATAACTGATAGCAGAGGAAGGAGTGCAGTGACCTCTCCAACAGAGCATTTAAATCCTTGCACTACACGCTCTGCTTGTGCTAGGCTGGTTTCACAAACAACAGCTGTGTAGTTCGTTAGCATATGAATCCCCCTGAGGTAATTTGGAGGAGCCAAATGTGCTAAACTAAACACCTCATTAAAACAGCACTTTAAAAAACAAAACAAAACAAAAAAATACCACCCAAGCCCCAAACTAATTTCGCGTTCCACTTTTGCTCATGGAGATGCTTGGTGGTGAATATTCTGTAGCATGAAATTCACTCATCTGAGTTGTTGGAAATAGGGGGGTTTTAAAATCACTAATATGGGCTTTTCTCAGCTAAGATGCACTGGAGACTAAAGCGTCTTTGAAGTGTGTTCTGTCACAAAGAAGCAATTAACTGAGGACAATAATGTTTTCTTTTCCTCCCAGTCACTAAGCTGAACTCATGGGCCCCAGGATTGTACTCAAATACCAGGACTTGTTTCTGATGGGTCTGGGGAGTGAGTGGATGAGGCCAAAGGCTCTCGGTGGCTCCCAAGTGCATATCTGCAGAGGGTTTTGGATGTGACCAAGGCAGGAGTGCTCACAAGTGTCCCCAGGGCCACTGCAGCCCCCAGGAGAATCTCACAGATATTTCCAGGAAATTCATTATAACAAATATGGCTACCAGAGGAATTGGTTGCAAGTCCAGGCAATAATGCAGGATATTCACAGTTGGTACTAGCATTTCTCCTCCTCTCCTTGCTCACACAGGCTGCAGGGTACTCAAGCCTTGGTCTTATTTTGGCATCATGAAAAACTTTTTATTCTGCTTTTTCATCTCCACTAATTTATTAAATCCTGAGTGAGACTACAAGTCCATTAAAATATTTAAATGTTTCTTTTTTTTTTTTTTAATGAATATAATCCCCAGAAAACAGATACAGAAATGTTATTTCACATTTTGATAATTATTTAAAAAACAAGTAGTGAGGAACATTTTGCTCTTAGGATCTTCTGGAACAACAGCCCTTATTCTAGAAGAAAATGACATTCCAAATCCGAATGGACAACCTTTCCCCAGTGAGGCTGTGAGTGCCCCCTCCCTGGAAGCATTCAAGCCAGGCTGGATGGAACTTTGAGAAACCTGATGTAGAGGAAGGTGTTGCTGCCTATAGCAGGGGAGTTGGAACAGGATGATATTCAAGGTCCCTTCCAACACAAACTATTCTATGATTCCATGAAATTAAAGCATTAAGATCTGCTGGCTTGTATGGTTTCATCCAAAAAGCTCCTCTTACTCTTTCATCCCAATCTATTTCATTTTTCACACGTCAGGTAAGACATTAAGTAGCTAGCAGTGATAGTTTAGAGCTACCATAACAGTGATTTAACATGGATAAATGCAACATAAACTGTACAACGTCAAAGCATGTATGCATACTCCCTAGTTTCTATCTTTTAAAGATATTTTTATCCTGAAGCAAAAGTAGGGAATCTGAGTTTTGAGAGGAGTGAAAAATATCTCCTGACCTACAAACTTATTTTTAAAGCACGGCTTGGTAACCTGTTGGAATTTCCTCAAGATTTTGTAAATATTCTTCTGAATTCTTTCAAGGTGTTAGCATGTCATCCAAAAACCAGAAAGTACTACTTATTCTCCACAGGATTCAATCCATTCTTCCTAGAAATCCTGCAGGTAACCAGCTGCCCCCTAGGGTAATCTCTCATACTTCAGTTGGCACGTAAGTATGTGTTAATTTAGTCAGAATTAGTATTTTTTCTTCTTCTCTCCTTTCCTTCTCCCCTTTTCCTTTCCCTTTCCGTTTTACCTTTTCCCTTTTTTTTTTTTTTCCCCTTCCTTTTCCCTTTCCTTTCCTTAATTTTTTTTTTAAATGTTGCTGCCATGCTCTGGACAAGTGAAGCCTAAAAAAATCTATTCCTCTCCCAGTTTTGTAGGTGAACCCCATGGCTTGGGGCTTTTAATGGCCACAATGAATACAGAACTTCTGTATGTTAAACGATATCCACATTTTCAACCCCTGCTGTTATTTGTCCATGTTAACTTTGCATGTTTTCAGTACAATTATATCTTTTTATATCTTTAATAAAGGCATATTTGCAGAAATCTTGCAGACTTTAAGCATTGCATCTGCAGTGTAGGTATTTAATCTACAGGTTTATTGGTGAATATATTCTGCTGCATTTACATAAATACTTTTCCAGAATAACAAGGTTTCAAAATATTACTCTGTTTTCATTTAACTGGAAATCTGTGACATAGACCTATTTCAGAGAATCATAGAATGTCTTGGGTTGGAAGGGACCCCAAGGATCATCATTCTCCAACCCCCTGCCACAGGCAGGGCTGCCAACCTCTGCATTTAATACTCAACCAGGCTGCCCAGGGTGCCGTCCAACCCAGCCTTGAACACCTCCAGGGGTTTCAGTCCCCAGAAAACAGACACAGAAGACAGTAGCGATCTTTGTGAAGCAGCAGCTTTGAAGTCTCCTTTATTTACTAGAAAACTATCATTCCAGATCCTAATAAAGCCCAGAGGTTCAGCTGAGCCCACTGTATTGCAGCAAGCTTAAATCACAGCTGAAGTGAAAAGAGAGATTCAGATTATGTACTTCCAGAGAAGTGTTCAAGCTCATAGCAGTAAATAAACACACCTATGAGAGAGAACAGTTTTTCTCACTCAGCGTCTCCCCCGATTTCCCTCTTCACTGCTACATTACCCACATGGCAGATCAGGGCAGAATCACAAAAATTCCTACATTTTTCTTGTGCCCTAATATCACATCCACTTACTGCTGTACCTAATCACTTCTGATTAAGGCTGATGAGGAAGACTAATCTCAAGGGATGCAGAAAGTTTAGTCGTCCACACAAAACCATAACAGCTCTTCATTTGCTTTATACCCCGAGGACAGATTTCTGCCTGTCGTCAGCAGCACTGAAGCACATCTTACTCTCAACTGATGGACAAATCTGACTCTCTGAGCTACCTTGCCTTGCTCTGAAAACCAAGATGGCACAAGAAGAGTTTCTACCATCTCCTGTACATAACCATAATTATCCAACTCATGTGTCACACCAAATTTAACCATCAACTATAAGTAAAATGGCTTTACAGTCTCTGGAGAGTGATGATCTTCTAGAGGGAGAGGCTCCAGTGACTTTTGGATTGCTAAAAAGATGGAGACATTTTTTTTCCTCTTATGAAATTTGAAAGGATCACAATTTTGTCTTGGGGCCAGGTCGGTTAATTACAATGATTTACCATTGGTATTAAAACCAAACGTGGTAATTATTAAGAAATAACTAGCAATTAATAAATGTATTTTTAAAATAACTATGACCTTTCACCTTACAGATCCAGATTTAATTATTGGAATACTTTCAACGTAAGAAGATTAAAAATATCACTTTTCTGGTAGTTAGTAAGACCAACTGCATTGCCCATAAAGAGCCATGTCTCTGTTACTCATTAAATAAAAGTGTTAAAAGGTTTTTACTAAGGAAGGAACAAGTAAATTCAGCCCATAAGACAAGCAAGACGTGTATGTGTGGAATAAAACAATAAATAAAGAGAGGATTAAATATTTTCAAGTTGTTCAATGACGAATTAAACAAAAGTCCAAATACAAGATTTCCCTACCCTTCCTGCTCAAGATTTATAGTACTAATCAGCCAAGTTTCAAATCCTTAATATACTAAAGCATTTGCCTTTAAGGCAGCAGCAATTCAAGACTGCTAGCAAAATGAATGCATTTCCATTAGGCAAAATAATTATGTCATATATTCTAACAGTATCTTTGGACTTAAATCTTTTTGGTAAAGGGAACTGTCAATCACCTAAAATTTGATTGAGAATCTTTGTTAGAAACCACCCCATGTTTGGAAAGAAAATTGCAAGTGACTTTTCTCTCCCTTGCATTTATTCAAGGTCATTGAAAAAAAAAAAAGATTGAAATGACAGGTCACATTTTGTCCTACAAGTCTGGTGCATTTTGAGGGAAATATTTGAATACTAATTTATGTTTATTAAAGCCAGCATGAATACCTATGCAAATTAAAATTCTTCAAATCTCTACATCAGAACTAACTCATGCATTTTAGTGCAACTTTTCAGGGGGTTGCAGGTTTGTAATTTTGAGCATAGTAAATCTTTACAGTCCATGACTTCTTGGTTGTTGACTTTGAAGTCCTCCGTGCTTCAAAGAGATATGCTTTCAGAATAAACACCACGCATTTCTGCTTGGCCATGCTTCAGAATCCTCCCCTAGACAGAAGCTTAGCAGAAAGGGAGGAGATCCATTTATTGCTGGCTGGTGGGATGGGGCATTTGAAAAGACAAGATGTGCCTAATTGAACTGAAACTGGCAATTACCTAGAATAAAGCCCCACCTCATGCAACTAGGCACTTTAAAATGTATAGCTGTTAATATGTTTATGCACATCTCACTTGAAGAGTGAGCCTTGATCCTTTAGACCCTTGGGCTCATTCTGCCACATTTATAAACCATCTCAGGGGGTTGTAGCTAATTAGACCCAGGCCTTGCATCTCATCAGAGGATATCATCTACTGGTGACCATTGAGCAGCACTCTGGGCACCAGTGGTGTTGTTGGGGTGAGATCTGGAAGGCACACATGAGAAAGGAATTATGGGGGAGAGCTGATAAAACATGCAGTGCCACTGACATCTATACAGGCGTCTGTGCACAGGATGGCCAATTAGCTAATCACTGCTTTGCCTTCCTATTAGAGCATAAATGGAGTCACTGCAGAGTTGGTTGAGCCAACAAGCACAGCTGAGCCACTGATGGACACTGCACTCTCAAAAATCAGGGTCATAAAACAAGGTTTTACCTTGGCCGTTGTGTCTGTAAAGCATAATTTGAAGGTGGCAAATCCCCCTCCTGCTGCTGTCACAGTTCTGTTCTTCCAATCTTCAAACTGTGGCCTGCAGGTCTCCCTCCTATGTGAGTGCATAGGTGATGACCCACAGCTGCTTCTGCCATCCCACCGCTGTAGCTGCATCGAGTAGGAATACCATGGGAGATTAATATAACAGTAATCACAGCTGTAATTGCCCATACAGGCTTGGTTAAAGCTAATAACAGTGTGCCTACATCTAGTGAAGTCATATCTTCATTTTGCTGCAGAGGCACAGTTGGACGTATTCGCGCAATGAAGTCCTGGGTTGTGGGCTGCCTTGCAACACAGAGCTGTGGAATAATCAGTGGGCAAAAAAGGATGCATGAAGAAAATCCTCTATGTGCTCCGTCAAGTTATCAGATGCTTTGTTCAGAAAAGCAAACCCATGATGTGGTCTCCCCATCTAGCTTTGGACTATTTACCCTGCTGCTGAGAAAGGGCCATTAAATACCGATCCTGATATTCCGTTACTAGTAGGGATCCCACTTATCTAATTGAAGGGAAATTGTGGGAAAGCACCACTAGAGGTCACTCAAAATTAATTGTTACCCAATTAGCACACTCTGACCCTAAAGTTCAAGATGTTCTACAGCTTTCTTGTTTAAAGTACTATCAGTTTTGACTCTTGGCTGTGAGAAAACTCAGAACATTTGGAGACAGAAAATGTTTTATCAATTCTCCCCTCATTCCAAGGTTCCTAAATCAGCTTTGCCTTTCCCTCTGCCAGCAGCAAATAATTTCTTCTTCAGCAATGAGCTTACAGATGCTGGCAGTGATGGACCTCCAGAAGTTTTAGAGGAATTCAGAGCTAGCTGTCTTATCTCAAGCACCTGATCACCCATTTTGAAAATTAGACCAAAATGAGTAGTACAAGTGAGGGAATATATAGCAAAAAAACATTTAAGCCTTTTTTTTTTTTTAATATATGCATATATGGAGAAAATTGTAACCACTGTTGCATGGAAGAATGAGTACATGTTTTTGTAACAACTGTTTGACTAAGTAAAAGAGGTTAAAAGCAAAGTTAAAGTTTGATTAATGGGTACATGTTGAAATATATCTCTGCATGTATTTAATTAAAAGCAGATGTTCTACTTGCAGGGCTTTTGCCATGATCTGTGGTAATGATGATAGCAATTTATTTGCCAAACCCAACAGGAAAAGAGATATCTAATTAGTGTGCTCTATAAGATTAAGCCTACTAACCACTGGTGCACATGCATAGATCTCCCGAAGTATGTAATCAAGAGACTGAGTCCTCCCAGTGCTCAGTAAGTAATTCATGATCCTACATAGACCATAGTGAAGAAACATTCCCAGTGCAGTTCGGTGTGGGAAAACTCATGGGCAGCCATGCTGTTATGAATGATGCTCTATTAGTGCTCTTATTTCCTTCCTCATTTCAGGTTACTGATGATCCTTCTATTCTCCCCACGCCTCACTTTCAGCCTGATGGACAAAGGGGATGATTAGCTACTCGGCTTATCAATATGTATGAACAAGTCAATAGGGAAGATTGTGGCAGTTTCTTGAAATATCCTTTAATAACCTCATAAGACCAGCCAAGGAAAGATGCACAGCGCGTGTGCAGCTGCTGAAAAAAATGTTAAAGCATCATAACATGAACAAGTAATTTATGAGGCTCTAGTCTCCTAATTGTTTCATCAAGGTGATAAATAAATAAATAGATCATCAGCATCTGAAGAGCTGTATGGCTTCATTCTCTGCTTTCTAGAGAGATTAATCTCACAGAGGTAGAAAGACAGTTTGCCACAAAATCATACTCATAGGCTCAAACAAATGGAATTTGGATGTAATTATCATTTTTTAAAATGGTGTGCCATCTTCTGCTTTTCTGCACAGCAAGACAGTGAAGTCAAGGAAAATAACTCTGCATTTCTTCTCTCCCTTAAAATCCGTTGCAACTGAATAATAAGAGCTACTGCTTCAAGGTGTTCAAATATCCCAGGCTTCCCTCATCTGCACATACTGCTTCTGTGCTGGTGGCAGTGAAAGCCTTGCATCATTCAGTCACACCTGCCTATTCATCAGAACAAGTTTCACTGCTTGGTGGCCACATTGCTCCCTCTCAGGTAGTATTTATCTGGGCTTGGACTACACAGTTAGTCCTCACCACAAAGATTCAAGATCCTCATGTGTTCTCCCTTCTAAAAGGGGATGGACATAAAGAAATAAGGGCTGTTTTACAGAAGTCCTAACTAAAACCCAACATAATCAGAGCCTTTCCCTTCAGAAAACCTCTGCTGTTGGGACTCTTACTCTAAAATGAGTAGAAGTGCCACTGAATATAGTCACTCACTACTGAACATGCACAGAAAAGCTTACTGAATGCTTCTTGTGCAACAAAGCAAGAATAAGATAGCGAGCAGCTGAAGCTGTAAGGCTGAGGTGGAGAAAGAGAGGGAAAGAAAACACACTAAAGAGGAGACAGAGTTTCTACAAAATGCCAGCAGCTGAAGAATCTTACTAGAGAAAATGAAAATCAGGTGGGATCAGGTAGAGAGCCCTTTCTTTTCATTTGCAAGGAAAATGACAGCTTTTGATATGTAAAGATAGAATTCGATAAGACTTGAAGGTGAGGTACCTAGATTTGCCACAGGACAACGTTTTTTTTGCTAATTTCATATCCCTCATTCCCTAATCAGTCCATTCTTCTACCCATTTTTGTCCTATCAGCTATTATGAAATATTCTTAGGACAAATAATTTCTTATTTTGGTCAAAAACAAAGGCTGTTCAGCAACAGAGGAAAGCAAGGTTTCTACCCAACTGCCACAATGCATTTCCAAGAGCTGTTATTCCCCTTTAAAACCTGTCTTTTGTTCTGTGTGCCTCATCATCCAAAAGCTGATCTCCAGGTTATGACACCTAATAAATCGTAGCCACGATTCTCCCCTCAATCCCCAATAATCAGAAAGTAGGGGGAAAAAATATCAATTTTTCTTTTCTTGCTGTAAAAAACACATGCAAAGATGCTTCTTTCACCAAATATTTACACTGAGCCTTCAATGACACCATTATTTTTATCAAACTCTAATTTTAAAAGCATTCAGCACTGAAGGATAAATGAAGGATTTCTACATGGGGTTAAAATCTTCATATGGGTTAAAATCTTCATAGGGGTTAAAATCCACCACATACACAATGGGTTTTAGGTGCACTGATTTTTGCAATAGTGCTCAAGCATTGCTTCAAAATGACTACTGAAAGCTGGGGAAAATCAAATAATTCAGATGTATTAGCTGAATTATAAAGCAGTAACAGAGGGCACTGTAATTGAATGTATGGAGATGATGAACATCTGAATTCACACAGCATAAGTCTTTTATTTTAAAATAATCTGTAAACTGCTTTAGCAATTCTCTAAAAGTATACAAAGATACAGACAATTCATTTAAAGTGGCACTTTCAATCTAATCTAAAATCACAGGTTTTAAAATGATAAAAAAAAATATGTGTGTGATACTAAAAATATTCAGTGCTTCTGAATTAAAACATTTTTTTCACAGGCTCTGCTATAGTGATTTCTGTTGCTTATATCCTGATTTTCTTGGGGAAATTGTGACCAGAACAACTCCGAGCTCATAGTTCTTTTCCATTCATGGAATCATACAATAGCTTGGGTTGAAAGGGATGGACCTCAAGGATCACCAACCTCCAACATTTAATACTAGATCAGGCTGCCCACAGCCCCATCCAACCTGGCCTAAACATATTTCTGGTGAAGAGGTTCAAATATACAAAGAAATCCTTCCTTTTAAAGAATTGGTTTTGATAGCAGGCTCTCAAATGAACCAATTAACAGAGCATATTTCCTAGCTAAGCTGAAACACAAGAAGGCCCAGCTAAAAGTACACAGCTGTAGGAAATCACTGTTGCAAAACTCAGTATAAAAATGCAAAACCTTAAGAAAATTGGAGGATTTGGCCAAATCTCTTGAGCAGCATGTTGAACCCGCTCAGCCTTACCCTTGGTACTCCTAAGCTCCAAGCGTGTGCGTGAGTAGCCTGATCAGGATCCCTTTTGTGTGACAGAGCACAAGGGACACTGGAGAAATCCTCACTTCATCCGTTGGGTTCTGATGCTGGCCAAGACCTTTTGCGCTTTGCTTTCGTTGCATTTACCACAATGAGCTCATAAGCTGCATGCACAAATCTCAGCACGCACAGCCACCCACCCAGCACTGCCTGCTGGCAATTCAGAAGGGAATTGTTGCGAGAGGATGTGTTGTGATTGCTGTTTCTTCTGGTGTCACACTGAAAGGAATACGGGATTATAGACCAAGCCATTTGTAATGGTTGCAGTGGAGAGCTCCTGGAAGCACAGGGCTTCTGCATGCTGATTTCTGCTGCCATCACACACATGGTAAATCCTAGAACTGCTGCAGCTTGGAAGCTGTCCCAGGCAGGGCACAAAAGGCAGACTGGCAGTCACAGGTTGGAATCAAAACCCCTACATTTAGTGACAAATCTTGGACAGGAAGTCAAGCCTCAGAAGACAGAGATGCTCTGCTGGTATTATCTGGTAAAATCTGGTGCTAACTACCGATAAGAAGGCTCTCTGTGTCCAGAAAAGAAGCCGTTGGATTGGATTATATCAGACTGAGACATGAAGGATTAGTAAATAGGCACCCTGACAGCACTGCTTGGTTGGTTACATGCATCCAAACCTTACCCAAGAACGGTGTGTTTGTAAACTAAACTTGCAATTTAGAGATGAGTCATTAAGGATGGCTTTAGGCATTTCTGGGTACTTGGAGCTGGGGTTTTGACACCTCTGAACCCATAAAGATGCTATTTTTCTTTTTTCACATCCTTTCTAACACCTTCCTTAATCTTTTGCACAATTCTCCTCCCAGACCTGGGAGTCTGAATGGAAATGACGACTTGGTGTTCTCCTGGCTAACTGGGACTAGAGCATGGGAATTTCACAAGGGAAAAAAAATGCTTCCCCCCACATCTGTTGTGTTTGTCTCCATTTTTGCTTTTGTACTGTCTAATCTGCTCTACTGAACTGCCAGTCATCTCCTGGGGATGCTTTCTCTGCTTGACAGCCAGTAGGACCATCTGATTTAAGGCCTCAGCATGTGCTTGCAAGCCCTGAGGCTGAGATGCATGGTCTGGAGACTGGACCTGGGCATGAGATCAAAGAGTGGCCTGCGGTGATTCCCACCTTCATTACCACTGTGCAGCTGTTTCAGAGCTCAGAGAGGTTCAGGGCTAATGAAGGAGCATTGCCTTCCTTCTGCTGACCTATTTCCCCTCCTTGCTCAGCTCTGGAGGAGCTGGTGGCCAAGTTGCCTCTGGCTCACCTCAATCAACTCCATTTATTTTGGGATCCTTCAGTGATCCTGAAAATGGACCCAGACTGATAATTCTGAGGTAGAGAGATTTAAAGTACCTATTTTTTGCTGTTTTATTTTTGGAGTATTTTATTGTGAGGCAGCGAATGCTACTTTCATTGCAGGAAGCATTATGAAAACATTAAAAAGGTTAGGAACTTAGCTAGACCTGAGGAGATTTAGAAGCCCTGTTCTTCTGTACTGCTCTATCATACCACATTTCATTCTCCATCCCGTAGAGTACTAACTTCCATAATTGCCTAATTCCTGCAATGTAATCAATAGAACAAAAGAGCTTCTGTTCACGTACCTTGGGAACGCTGATAATACATAAAAATAGGGGCAAATCAGATATATCTCAAGTTTCTAAAGCAACATGGAACCATGGAATTCAATTCCTGCACTAAAAGCTACTGAGGCTACAAAATCTAGTAGAAATGCAGAGCTCAAAGGAAAAGCAGTGCCAGCCTCTTTAGAAAGCTATGACTATCATTGGCAAGGTCTGGTTGGCATTCATGTCTCTCAGTCCTTTGACTGATTTGTTTCTGAGGTGTAACAGCTGCCTACAGGTTGTACCTACACAAGTGAATCCAATGTGACACACAGCCAGAACATTGCAGTACACTGCTTCTTGTACTAATAAATATTTAAGCACACAACCTAAGTGCTTCTTCAGCATCAATTCCTTCTCTGTTGCAAGTGGCATACAGCAACTAGCAAACTGCTGTTCAAAAAGGAAAATAAAAAAGGCCATCAATAAACTTATGATGATGGATAATGCATTTAATTGCTTTTTGTTTGTTTCTAAGTAAAGTTCCATGAGGCTTTTGCATGTGGAGTTTGACCCTGTGCATGTACTTATAGGTTAAATATAAGGGAATGGAGAAAAAAAATGGCTGCTGGCCACAGTTCAAGACTTTTATTGATGAAACTCGAGGGTAATTTTGTCTAGGAAAGGGAAGAAAACTGTGTCAGACTTTCAGGGATAGAGCACACTTCTCCCCCCTCTCCTCATTTGATCACACAAGAGAGACTTACCCAGTGCAGCCCCCAGTGATGTTCATTAGCAGAATGGCCTAGACCCAACAGCAGTGCCAACCCATTTTATAAGCTTACCTTGCCTCATCAGTCCAGTGACTCTGGGATGAGCAATCACAGCTTTAGCAGAAACTCTGAAAATAATATTTATATAGTTACATGACAAACAGGCACGGACAGAATACATTTTATAAAACAGAAAATGTTAATTGCTTCCGAGTGTCTGGAGATTACTCTACCTGAAGATACTTGAAGTTTTAGATGAAAACTCATACATTGTGGCACATCAACTGCAAAGCAAAATTTTTACTTATTTTCTCTCTGGATTTTAAAATTAGGGACAAATAGAAGAAAAATTCAGTCAGTATTCAAAAGAAATTAAAAGGAGAGATATGTCAGGGATTGATTTTAAAACTTCCTACTCAGCTGTGTTGCCTTTCCTGGCTAGATAGTCCTCTGATTGAGTCAAATAGAGCACAAATTTGAGATTATTTTCACCTGGAATCTCAAATGCTTACTGAGGACCTTCTGGTTTGTAAATTAGCAACTGAGGATGGGGGAGAAGAAAAAGGAAAGTGGCTTCTTTGTCTAGAGGAAAACACGGGATTTCTTCCTCCATCTTCAATTCCACAATGAGATTTGTCTTTGCCTTCCATGAACCTTTTCTCTGAATTCAGAGAAAGCTGGTGGTGCAGAAGTCATTGTATCTCTTGTGGTTAATACTCTTTTATTCCTCTCAAGAGAACTCCTCAATCAGAGCAGAATCCTAAAGCCAATTTTTAGGTTACAAGTGATAAAAAAGATTAAAAAAAAATATAAAAATCAAAGCAATGTCTTTCATACTAAAGGACGTTACCCATCTTTATTTAGTGCATCAGAAAACGTTCACTGGTTGAGCTGCAACGCTCATTGTGGGTTTTAATCTCATTTTCTCTGAAATATCTGTTTATTTTTTTCGACTGGCAGAAGAAAATTAACAAATGTAAATATACATCCCCATCTCTGAACTGCAGAATGGAGGTAGCTTGGGGAAGGCTTGGAAATGGATGCTATCAAGTTTATGTGGAAAAAGAATAGCCATTCAAAATTCATAGTTTCAGTTTTTATGAGATCTGAGTCCATTCTGTTTCATTATAAACTAGAAAGGATTTTTCACTGGGATCCCAGAAGAAAACAGAAAACAAGAAGATGCAGGAGAGATTCAGAACAACTGTGATTTCACATAGTGTAATTAATTCTGCAGGCATGCAGAAAACAAGGAAGTGCAGGTAGGAAAAGAGATCCACAGGAAATTTATTCCACAGAAATATACCTTCGCTTTAATAGAATCCATATTTGACTTTCAAAATATTTTTCTCTGTTTTCACACTAGACTTACTTTGCTAATGAGTTTACCCTGAGAATTACCTTTCCATTGTAACTGAGAGAGGTCTACGCATTGACACTCACAAGGATATCACTTCCCTTTTGTATCACAATACATATGGGGATACTTGGGGCTGTCACAGGTGGAGCAAGCCAGATATAACTCTGAACTTCAGCCTTGAGCAGTGCAGAAGCAGTGTTTTCTTCCACAATGCAGAAAGGATATGTCCCATCAGAAATGCAAGGTTATAATTAAATGCAAGATCGGATTGAATTTGGTCAGCCCATGAGGTGCAGCTACTTATTCTGAAGAGCTGTTATTTCAGAGGGTGATTTAAGAACTTTGAATATTGTTGTTCTCCTCCGTGTTATGAAATGCATGTGTCTCAGCATGCTGTCTGAGAGCCCTCCCAGCTGTTGCCAAAGAGCAGCTATTATCATCTGCAGGCAAGATTATTTTGCACCACAGCAGTTATTAGAAGGACTCCTGCGTAATCATTTATAGCATGTGTGGATCTTAGCACTGTAGCTGAATTTTTCAGACTAGGCTGTAATGTATTATGGGCATCACATATTCTCCTCATTATTACTCGTAATTCTGCATCTCAACGAATCAAAATAAAAGGGTTCCTACTCTGGTAGCAGTGAGCACTGTATCTGACACGTTTTCAATGCAGGTTAAGGAGATAAAAAAGGCAAAATAATTTTTGTGCTATGCCACATGAACTCACAGTCCACAAAGAAGTAATTTATGTAGACATATCGACATTGCAAATTTTCAGTGTCCTCTTCAAAAAGACACTCGTTCTGTATTTCCTTCACTTCTGAATGACAGAGGTCTCTCATTCCCAAGAAAATGCAAAAGGACCTTGAAATAAAATGATGCCATAATGACTTACAGTGATACACTCCTCCCAAGTTTTCAGGACAATTATATGCTTATTACTTTGGAAGAGTTAGAAAACAAGCAAGCTGCAGCTTTTAATGAAGCTTTCATAGCAGAGAGAAGAACTATGAAAAAGCATTTAAAGCAGCTCATCTCCTCCTCTATTCAGGCTCTCTTTCATTCCCAGAGGCAGTTGCAATGAGAAATTGGATGTTATCCAGTTTGGATTTATAAGGAAGCAGAAAAGGAGATAATGGCGGAAGTGTGCACTTTTTTCCTCCATGTAAATTCAGATCATCTTTAACGTTTGATCAGATTTTGAGGAACTCGAGACAAAAAAGCAGCAGATATTTCCAAGTAGGCACTTTAAAAATTCAAAAGAGCTTTGCAGAGTCTCCCCGCACTCATAGCTGCTTCAGAGTCTCCTTTTATTATTTTTGGGGAAGATAGAGAACATAACCATCTTCTTAGCTTGGCTATCTGATTATAAAACCCAACTCGGAGCCACTGTAAGTTCTGCTTACAATGTACAGACATACATCCCAGGCCTTTGTAGTGTCATGCTGCTGCTATTCTAACAAGCTAGAAATATGTATGCAAGAGAGTAAGATGCATCAGGATCAGAGGAAGAGACAGTTAACACTATATTACCGAGACTGATCTCCTCATCAGTCCACAGAATCCAAATGTGACCCCAGTGGAGATATTTTATATTATGAGGAAGGAATTCTCTCACCCTTTGATGATGCTATTTTTATGCTACCGTTATTCACCATTCCCTGAACAGAAAGCACAACACTGCTACACCAGTTTTCACTCCTCGATTCAGATACACACACACAGGTTATGGTCATCCTGTAAGTGCATTAGTGCATTTAGTGCTGCACAGTCCTCCTTCACTTCCAGGCAATGCATGCAGAAGCCAAAGGGCCACAATGTTTGGATTTGTCTGCATGATGTACCATGACATATGGTTAGTAGTTTCATGAGTAGTAATGGTGATAGGAGGCTGGTTGGACTAGATGATCTTGTAGGTTCTTTCCAACCTTGTGATTCTATACCCGTAACCTCACAGATGCTCGTAAAAATAAATGGTTGAGCAGAACAAATCTACTCATCTACTTTTCTGCTTGAAGGAACTCATCAGAAACTTCACAACAAAAAACTTGTTTCAGGTTTCAGTTCCGGAAGGACATCCCCACCACATGAAAAAAAGTAGCAAACATTGATGTACATACAATATTTCGAATATGAGTATTTGAATTCAGGAACTTACCCTTTTGTGCCCTCCTGTAAGAAATCTGCCTCTGTGTGATAACATGAAGTTATTACAGATGACTGAAAAGTACAACCGCTGCTGTGCCTAAAACTTGGCCAAGGGAATTTAAGGTTGAAGACATTATTGGTTGCTGTTCTGTCTGTCCATTTTCATAAGTACTGCTATTCAGAGCAGAGTATTAAACCTCAACTTGAGCAGAATCAGATATGAAATATATTTCTGTCATCCCCAAAACTTTCTGGACAACTCTGAATAAGTCTCTTCATGCAGCCAACTATTAATATCAGAGAGTGCAGACTGCCCCAAATCTTCCTTTTCCAGAATTCAAGGAGTCATAATTCTTCGGTATTTTGAGGGATGTTGTGAATCAGTTCCCTATTCAGGGTTTCATTTTAAAGACCTAAAACAGTCCCAAATCTGAACTGTGTGGGAATAGTTCCTCTCTTTGCTTTTTGTTTTGTTTTGTTTTCAAATTATTATTTCATTTATTTTTTTCTCTAAAGCCTGTGTATATTTCAGTGTTCAGATGTCAATGAAAGGGTTTTATGGCAGGTCTAGTAAAGCACAGTTCTCCAATTACAACCTAGCTGTAAAATATACAGTAGGCTTTTTTTTCCTTTTTACTTCCAGGCAATGAGTTTTGGTCATGTCAGTTAAACCCAGCTAAAAGAAAGAGGAAAAAATAAGAGAGAGATGACTGTTCAGTGAACCTCGGGAGAGTTATGAAGTTATACAACCTCAGAAGGATTTTAGGTAGTTTTATACTGCTTGGCTCAGCTCATATTTATGTCATCTGTCTCAGTGCCTGAAATGAGCTGAGCTATGTGCTTGATAGAGAAAAGCACCTCCACTGACTGATGTATCTAAGAAATTCAGTTTGGACATGGCTGGATGAACCAGAAAAGAGGATGATATCCGCACAAATCTTGCTATGATAGATGTCACATAAGCGAGAACTAGATAATGCTCAACACAACAAAAAGAAAAGAATGTGAAGGAAAATGTTCACTAAAGAGGTAGAATTTTGTTTAAAGTTTAACACTTCCTTGTGAACTTAGTTATGTCCAAATTACTGTTTAAACTTGGAGGAGGAAATTGGAGAAGAATTGCAGTAATCTGGAAGTTTGTGCTGCAAATGCACTACCTACTCCAGGTAATAACCATAAACGTAGCCTAATTCAGTCTAATTATCCAATAACAGTTGCATTTTGACTAAGTCAGATGCTCAAAAACCTCTTCCAAGAACCTGCAGATACTTTGCAGAGTAATGATCTATCAGTGAAGATTTATCTACGGTTTCACCTGATAAGATTTTTCATCTTGTCTCAAATGGTGCAATTTACCACACTCAGCATGCTGCATTGTGTTCATACATGTAGAGAAGATCTGGATTGATTGCCTTCATCCTTTCTGCCACTAAAAGCAAATCAGCAGCTCACAATTCCAGCAAATGACTGTTCTTTTTTGTCTCTCTTTTTCCTTTTCCTCTCCTAGTGCATAGGGAGAAATTGGACTCCAAAGCTTTGACTGGGAAGGTGAAGACTTATTTTGAAACTCTCCAAAGAAGAAATAGATATCAAGATGTTGTCATAATCAGTAAAGTGGTACAGCAAAATATGAGGCAGTCATAATGTTTTGGAGAACCCAACCAAACTGAATCACAGAAAGGCTCAGGTTGGAAGGCACCTTACAGAGCATCCAGGTTCAACCCCTTGCCATTTATTCTTAGCCTGGATAAATCCAATGTCGCAAAAATAGCAGAACTAAAAACCTTCAGATAAGAAGCCATATCTTTACTGCCATGAGCCATGCTCTACCTCTTCTCAGAGGCTTTCAGTTCTTCCTTGCACAGTGAGGGGTAGCACTTCTCTAGGTGCACCTGTGGCCCTTTTCCAGGCTAGAAGCAAATCCAAGCCTGATCCTTTATAAGAAGACCGGCTGTCTTTTCTCTGAGCCCAATTACAGAAGACGTGTCTGTTTCTGCAAGAAAGGCTAAACCACGCTCGATGAGTAGTGTATGGTGCTGGAGAAAAGTGCATTTGAGGTTAAAATCCTGGGGCTGAAATGGCTCCCAGGAGAGGTCAGTGTGCACGAGCATAGCTGAGAAGGTCATGAGTTCTTTGTAAAGATACTATATGTGGATAGCTGTATAGCTACCAGGGTACTGAATTAGCACTGTGTGTCATGGTCATTAAATTCTTTAAATTGATATATTTTCATTCTTAATTTTTCTTGGTTTCAGTGTATCTTGTTATTCCCCTAAAAACTATGGAGAAAGCATTTGCATTTTTAAATGTTCTATGTCATTTTGCCTTTTAAAATATGGATTTAGATGGAGTATTGAATATTTCCTTAAGAATATGAAAAGTTTTAGGAAGTTGCTGATGGTTTATGTTTCTGCAGATGAAATCATTGAAGTCATTCATAGGAAATATCTTTAACTGATTTAACTGTGGGTGAAACTGTGCCAACAGTTTTCTCAAGAGCCAGTTTGGAGTAGCTGTATCAACAGACTGCCAGATTAGAACGCATTTAAACACGAAGTTTGCTTTGCACATTGTATCACTGTGTCCTGGATGGGTTTTGAATCTAGTAGCTTTGGTATAAGCACCATAAGCAATTGCTATGGAGTAATATTTTTTTTCCTTAATTAATTAAAGTATTTCATATTTCTTCTAGGATCGATTTCATTTACATAATTAGAGGAATCATTTTAAATGGTCTGTGCCTATGAAAATTATTTTCCCACTCTACAATAGCAAACTGTACTTGCAGAAAATTCATATCTTGCAGGTGTGGCTTCACCCATGCAGTGACATTCCATACATCAGCCACCCTCAGGAGTTCTTTCTTTGCACACCAGACACACACATAGCCAAAGATAACACTTGTGAAGACTATAACATGATAGAGTATATAACAGAATACATTCTGGCCTTCTTAATCATTTCATGATGTAATGAATGAAAACTGCAGAGCCTAGCACATACGTTTTGTATACAAATCACCTCAGCTCAGTACCTGGGGGATAACGTGCAGAGATTTTTGTAGCCTGGAAGATCTTGTGTGCAGCCATCCTTACAAGTGCATAAATCAGGAGCAAAGGAATCTTCTGCTGCGAGGCGGTGGGACCAGGCCAGTCACAGCCTGACTCAGAGAGGGGCATCTGAGCTCTGAGCAAGGGAGAACATCTGAGGGAGTAACTCCACTTTGCATCACAACTACACTCTTGAAATGCTGCACAAAGTCCAGTGGGGCTGGACTAGCACTGTCCTGGACTTTGCCAGGCCACTCTAGCTGCTCACTTGATATTTCACTTGAAAATAAAGTCAATTAGATTCAGATACAGCAAACTAGTTGTTGTTTGTTTTTTTTTCTCTCTGACAACACATTTTTTTTCCATCTACTCCTCCAAACACCAGTCTGCCTGCTAGTGAGCTTCCTACACATATTACCAAGGCCAACATGGTCTTCTGAGCTCCAGTGGAGACCCTCAATGCATGGGACACCTAACCCTGTGCAGTGAATACTGATCATTTTTCTCTTGTTTCTGTTTAAGTCATATTAATCCTGAATCCCTCCTCTTGCTTTGTCTTTTAAATGTTATTTGTACCATTTTATCATTGCTCTTCACTTTTTCCCTTCCATAAAAAGCAATAAAATATTAATGTGGCATAGAAAAATGTGTCTGTGCTAGTAGTCTCTCAGAACCATTGATGAATCCATGAATAAAATATGCATCTTTATTTTCGCTTGTTGTATATCAGATTTCAGGTGTTTATTATGTTTTCTGTGAAGTAAGCTTGTCCAACAGAGCTTTTGCTTGTTTGCTTACTTGCTTTTATTTTAGGTAACCCTTGCTTTATTAACCTTTGGAAAAGGTAATGTCTGATGTGGTCTTACATGAAACTTTCATTTGGATCAATTTTCTGCTCTCTCTCATCTGGAAAAGAAAAAAAAAAAAAGCATATTTTCCATCCTCTTGCTGTAGAGTTACATTTTTTAATATTACCTTGGTCTAAGAAAAGATCTTTTGAATGCAAAGATTGGTTTTCACTATAAAACCAAACACCTCCAAACTGAGGTATTGTAACAAGGACACTATTTGATGTGGAAAATACTGCTATCTTTAGCAATCTTAATCAACATCTTTTTTTTCTAATTACACACTAATCTGAAAGTTTAAGTGATTCTTTTTTAAACTATAATTATGCCTTAGTCTCTTTGTGCTAGACTGATGACAATATAAATCTGAAGCAGTTTCTCTGGAGATGTCTGCACTGCCTACAGTTATGCTGGTTCACTGACAAAGGATCTGCTCATTTGGGTGGCATGTTCTTGAGATAATCTTATCAGAGATGGATTTTTATAGCCTCGATTTTCTAACAATCTGTTTCACCAAGGCAAAAAACTTTGTCTTAAACCTATGAAACAGAGATAAAGAATTAATGACGAACAACTGTCCCTCCAAGGGATGACAGCAAACATTTTATGCTAGCAGCTATAAGAAATCACTGTCCATTTAGGGTCATGTGGCTGTCCCTGTGGGACACACCATGATTAAAGTATAGATCTTCCTGCTCCAGAAATGCAGATAAAAATGCTGATAAGTTGAACTCTGCAAGTTCAGTTTGGAGAAGAAAAGTCTACCCTCTCAATGAAAAGCCTAGTACAGATTTGGACATAGAAAAGAATAAGAAAGGTGTTGTAGAGCCCACAAATAAAAATCACAATAATAATATTAAAAATGAATAAACTTTTAAAATTCACTCTGAAAAAAGATCTTTCCATTTTCTTTATCTGTATATAGCGTTATGATTGTTTTACAGCCATTACTGTAGCCATCTTTGTTACTGAATATTCCTTAAGTAAGCATTGCTTTATGGTTACCAGGACATGAGGCCCTGAAGCTCATCAGTGGCCTTTCCAAGAGAATACATCACTAAAGGCAAAAAGAAGCTGAAGTCCACACTGAATTTTGGCTGAAGGGTTAGGAGAGGCTGTCAGATGGGGAACATCCCATGATAGAAGTCCCCTAAACTCACAGGTCTGCAGAGCCTTAAGGGGAAGTGCAGTGGTTGGCTGATAGCACGTTCTGTAGCACTTGAATATTTACTGCTAACAATTAATAGTATACTGCACAAATACCACTGTATAATGACAATGCAGTGTTGAGGATTTTCTTTCTTTCTTCATTAAAAAAAAAAAAAAACCCACACCCACAGCAGCTTTTTTCCCCCTCTATACTCCTGTATTTCAAAAAATCAGCGCCAAGCTGGGGATGGAGGCTTCTCCCATTGCCCTCTCCACTTTACATATTCTGCCCATCTTCTGGAAAGAGTCAGCCCTTGGCTAGGTCCTTAAAACACTGATAGTCACAAAGAAAATGTCCAATGAAGGGAAAACAGGAATCTCAGAGGATTTTGTGTGGAATAGACATTAGATACTGCAGTGGCCTAAATTATGGCACAGAGCAATTATCAAATAGATAATCATCAAATAGATGAGTCAAATGGCAAATACACAACAAATCATGATCTAGCCACAGGCCCTCTGCAAGCGACCACCAGAGACTGTTTTGAAGAGACTGCTTAAACCATTCCATCCATGACTGAAGATGTAAGATGACAATAGGCCTTGCACTACCTTCAATACAAGGTGAATTTGCTGAGCTGAGAAATAAAAAGCATCACACTCTGTTTTGGAGGAGGAATCAGAGGTTTCCATGTACTTCTATTATTATGGGATTTTTTGTTTGGTTGGTTTCTTTTTTAGCGAACTATTTCCTAGAGAAATGAGGGATACTGGGTGTGAGGATTTCAGACAAAGAAGATGACCAGTACTCCTTACTACAAGGTTATAATTAAAAATAAGTATTAAAACTGGTTACAGGGTAACCTGGAACTCTAGAGCTGGCAATAAAAATCACATGGTGTTTGCCCTGTCGGAAAAGCCATCCCCAATCCAATTTTAAAGTTCTGCAGTGGTAATTGAAGGCTGCAGGAGGCTGTTCAGCAAAACTTCAGATTAGGATTCAGCTGAGAACATATCACCACGCAGCAATATCTTAGCCACGTCTTGCATGGCTTCTGGGCAGGCAGTTTTGAGAACAGGGCTTAATAATATGAGAGCTTTGCAATCTGTATACTCAAGAATTAAGAGTATTTAAGTCAGGAGGTGGACACAGCAAACTATCTGTTAGAAATTAGGTCTACAGAAGCCAAAGTATTGATCTCATAACTCGGTTAGCTTCTTTACTCCAAGAGCAGGGCTGAGTGTTTTGGCCAGGAAGAACAGTACTGTTGCCAGATGATCAGTCTGTGAGATTGAAAGATCATCCTTTGAGTTCCTAAACAGTATGAATATATCTCACATAAATATATTTATAAAGATAGGATAATATATGCTTAACCTTTACAGAAAAGGTCAGAACTAAGCCCTTCGGTATCTCATTTCAGAGAATCACAGATTTGCAGGGGTTGGGAGGGACCTCAAGAGATTATCGAGACCAACCCCCAGGAAGCTGAAGCATTCATTTCTGTAGCTGCTTAAATCCGCTCCCTCACATTGCCTCCATTATATTCTACTTCATTTTTTTCTTTATTATTTTTAAAATATAAGTTTCCTCTATTGCAATTTTCAATTTCTAAGACATCACCATGCATGGGTGTTGTACCTTGGAAAAGCACCTCAGTCCTTGTGCAGCTTCTCCTCTATCCCAGCACGACACAAGAAAGCAAATTAGTCAACTTTTGTGCTTTTCCTTTCTTTTCTTTTTTTCAAATGAGAAGTGTTCTGTGATCTTATCTGGCTCCTGATTTGTGGTAGCTGCTGATCTTCTCTGCTTTAGTGGCAGATGGATGATATGAGTTATAAAATATTAAGGCAAAGAGAAGAGCAGCCTGTGAGATTACTAATCAATTTTCTAAAGAATTATCTAGCAAAAAATGCCAGTTTTAAATTGTTTCCTATTTCTTTTTAATTTAAACAAAGCCATTAGGACCAGAGGGAATGGTTTCAAGCTACGGCAGGGGAGATTCAGGCTGGACATGAGGAAGTATTACTTTTCAGAAAGGGTGGTCAGGCACTGGAATGGACTGCCCAGGGAGGTGGTGGAGTCACCGAGCCTGGGGGTGTTCAAGGAAAGGCTGGATGTTGTGTTGAGGAACATGGTTTAGTGGGAGCTATTGGGAATAGGTGAACGGTTGGACTGGGTGATCTTTTAGGTCTTTTCCAACCTTGGTGATTCTATGATTCTATTATTTAAGGTGGCCTGCTGGCATCTGTCTGTGTTGACTATCATGTATTTTATTGGTCTTTCAGTGTTGCGTCTATTGCTCATCAGTGACTCTGGGTGCCCACAATGTTTCTCAATGAAAATAAAAGACGCTTACGTGGAAATCATTTCCCTTATTCTGGGATGTATTACATTTAACAGTCTAATGCTGAATCTCTTTTACACGACTGTTATTAAACAAACTGCAATTTAGGCTCTCCCATCCTAGGAGTCCTGCGATTCACAGCGGGACATACACTGATGCTTGATCTCACACAATGAATGAAAGAGTTGCAACATGGGGAAGAAAAGTTATCACCATCCTCTTCCTCTGGCACAGAGAGGAGGCGCAGGAAGAGCTGTTCAGTTTCACATAAAATAGCCTGTGGCACAGTCGGGTGCTGAACTTTGCTGGTGGGCTCTTCATCTCAGCCCCAGGGACGCACAGCCATCGTCACACTTACATTTCCAGAGAAATGAACATTCGTCTTTCTGGCGATGTTAGAATGAATCAAGGGCAGAAAGCAATAGTGTGATACGCTGTCAATTTGAGGGTTATTGTCGATATAAGTAGGATTACAAAAATCGCTGCGTATCACTTTTTCAAGTAGTTGATGAAACAGCTTCTTTGATTTTAAAACGTACAAAAAAAATCTTCTGTCAGCTTCTCTAGAATTTGCTACGTTTCTCAGAGAAGCAAGAAAGGAAAAATTCTTGAGCCTTGAAGAACAATAATTAGCGTGTGTTAATTTGCAACTCTTCACATTTGCCTTCAAATAATCACAATGTAGCAGCTAAATAAGGCCACGCGATTGTTCCTGCAATAATGCCACTTACAACAGAATGATTTGTTTTTGCTATTAATACATCCGTAGAAGTCTTGGCAGAGCTTTCATAAAAAGCTTATTGGACTTTTCCACCCAGATCTACAATGCAACATCTGATTATCCCCTCCATTATTTCTATCAGACGGTAATAGTATTTCACATTACTTAGGAAAAGCAAAAGTAAAAAAAAAATCAAGGGCAATCTCCTCAGCTGCTTTGAATGGGAAAGTTGCCTGCGCTGGCAGTCCTGAGGCTACACCCACAAAAAACTCACTTATGCTTTAAACAATGTGAATCATTCGTATCAGTAACAGCAAAACACCGCATTTGTCTGACCTACTTCAGGTAAAAATACTTCTTAAATTAATTCTTATTTTCTCTTTAGCTTCCAACGGCTTTTCTGGTGGAAATTTTTATAATGAGAAGAAAATCCTGGATAAGACAAATGGTTTAAATATTTAAATATAACAATTAAACCAGTTACGGTAAGCTTACTTAATCTGGAAAAAGCTGAGCAGTGCAATGATGCAGAGAATTAGCACAGAGGCTGCAAGCAGAAGCAGGGCTTGGAGCATCCATTGGCAGCACCACCAAGCACAGTAACGTGCTCCTGCTACCGACAGGTCTGAAAGAAGGGAGAAGGTTCTTCCTCTGAGCAGGGACACCAACAGCTCAAGTGATTTATGAAGAAGGGCTTTGCTTGGCTTCCAAATCAAAGCAAATTTTCCCTTACTAGCAGCTTCAGGATGAGACCTGGCATGACAAAAGGCAATGGATCAAGAAGGATGTAAGAAGTTTGCAAAATGTCACTTACGTGCATTCAAAGTCATTTCCTAGTTCTCTTTCTAGGCTGTGTGCCAACCAAAGCAGAGCTTTCACATTAAGAATGGACAAACCACACTTTTCACAGAGTAGAGATAATTTTTGCTCACTAGGCTTATGGAGGAAAATAGAAAAAGAAAACCAAACCACGTAGTTAGAATTTAGCTAAATATTATGATATTTGCAGAAAAGAATGCAAACTCTGACAGCGAGGTCATCCATCAGACACAAGTTTTTTTTTTTTTTTCCTTTTAAACTCAAACCACATCAGCAAGTCTTCACTTTTATTGGACTTCAAGTATCACTTCAAGTCCTCGAAGAAGAATAGGACTAAACGTTTATCACAACAGGAACATAATGAAAGAGGTATGGTTGCTTCTTCATGGATTTGTTAACTTGTTAAGGAGCATCATTTTTTATTTATTATTTTATTTTATTTTTTACATACCTACCACAATATATACAGGAGAGAAAATGAAAACACAGGGGTCTTTTTTCCTCTTTGTTTTCCCAGTTGCTCTCACAGACAATGCGTTATTAGTGGCCTTTCACTCTCCAGCACATCAAATTTTCAGGCTTCAGAATTTTTACCCTGTTGACTGAATGCATTCCATTGAATTTCCTTACTGCTTTCACGTTGCTAAGGTCTGTTTCAGTTTTTGATAGAATAATTACTGCTACACAGAACGGGAGAATAAAACAGGAAGTATAACAGTAAGGACAAGGAGCTTCTCAAACAACCTCGGAATGTTAAGAACTGACTTTTCACTAGCTAGAGGTTCTTAAAAATCAGGGGAAATCATTTAAGAGTGGCTACAACAAAAGCATTTTAAAACTTATTGAGTGAAAAAGTAAAATTAAACATTTTCTTACAAAATTAAAACTTGTACTTGCTCTGGTCCTCCAAAAAACTTGAAACTTTTTAATAATAAATTTCAAAAAAACATGAATGCATTTTATTCAATATATATATTTTTTTTTAATCTTGGGATATTTCCCCAATGATTTATCAGTCTTTTGTTGATTAAAAACTTAGTGGATTGTCAAAAAAAATCATCATATCAGTATTATGAATTGATCTGTCTCTATTTTTGGTGGAAAAAGTACAGACAAAACACTTTCTAGAACAGCAGTGACACAATGTGCAAGGGAAAGATCACATCGCTTTCCCTGATCAGCTATTGGACTTCCTTCTTGCCCAATGACAGGTTGGATATTAGGAAAAACAACTTCAAAAGAGTGGTCAAAGGCTGAAACAGGCTGCCCAGAGAGGTGATGGAGTCACCATCCCTCGGGGCATTCAAGAAACATTTAAATGTTGTACTAAGGAACATGGTTTAGTGGGGAAACATTGATGGTAGGTGGATGTTTGGACTGGATGATCTTTGAAGTCTCTTCTAACCTGGATGGCTCTATGGTTCTAGTCTATGATTCTATGTTGCTGCCCCTAAAAAGCATCTCTGTGACACCCACATTTGTCAAACACGTGAAACAATTCTTTCTTTTAGTCTTTTTAGTCTAAAGAACTACAAACCTCCTATGCATCTTTGCAGGCGTGCACTAAGGGGCAGAGAGAACCACTCCCTCAGACAAAACCATCAGCATAGGAATTCACTGCAATGATTCCTTGTGGGTTTTTACTCAGAAGAAAGCTGAAAAATTCTGGGCAAGAGCAGAAGATGCAAATCCCAGCACCCCTCATCTCTCTTGAACATCTCTGTTGCAGCACGTCATGCGCCATCCCCACTGCAGCAATGATTACGATACACCAACTGGCAGCTGGTATTCAGTGGGATCAATTTTCAATGTCCTTATCATTATTAACTGAGTTCAGGGAAAAAAAAAAACAACACAAAACCAACCAAACAAAAAAAACCAACCCACACAAGTAGAGAACTCAACATCCTCTGAATTAGTGCATTTCTGTTAATGCTTAAATAGCAATGAATACCCTAAGTGATATTGTATCTTGAGCAAACAGGAGGAAAGCAATCACCATCCCCACCCCTCCCCCCCCCAAAAAAAAGAATTCAGCCATCAGCAGTGGTTAGTTGTGTATTAAGCAAGGCAGCAATCTTTAATCAATTAGTTCTCTGTATAAACACATTGGTGATGGTCTCCTAAGAAACTATGGAGATCCAAACAGTGCTGCAATATGTGATGAGGTGTCACATTTAAATCAGTTGCAAGAATTTGATCATTAAATCTTCATAGTATGTCGCAGTATGGGTCACTTAAGGAAAAGCAAACTCCACATATTTTCACCACTAAACTCATATGATTTTCACTCTAAAAATGGAAGGACTACATCTGAAGTTATATCACAACAAGTCACAGCAAATCTAATCCTGGCTTTGACATTATTTTTCAACTCTGGAAAATGAAAAATTTTGCTCCTTCTATTGTCAGAGGTGCACTTGAGCTAATGCACTGCAGGTCAGCTTCAGGAACCTACCTACCCACACAGAGAAAACTCATGCATTTTTTTTTATTCATGGTGTTGAAAATTTCTTAAATAAAACTCACTGAAATTCATCTGTGTTAAAATTAGGAGGAAAAATGAAAAATAAACCTGTCAAATAAGCAACAGAAGAAAGGAGGTGACACATCTATTCAGTCTATCAGTAACGCAAGCCAGAGTCACCTGTCCTGAAAATACTACTGCTAGATATTTAATCCTATTGGAAAGTTTTAACTTAACAGCAAATCCATGCAGAATTATACAGCACTCTTACTATCAGTGACACACAAACATTTATAAGAGGTTCTCTGCCCAAACTCTTCAACCTGAGGTGCTGTTCAAAGCAGCCTTGCCAAAAAAGTGGAGCGCAATCAACTGTCATTAATTATGGATGTGTACAAAGAACATATGGATTTCTTCAAAATCAACTTGTTGAAAAACCTCAAAGAACATTGCAATATCTTGCATTACCTGTCTCTCTGGGTGATCTAAGAGAATAATTATGAGGTTATTGAGTATGTACAGAAAAAGCCACATCCTCAGCCACGTAAACCTAGGCTCACGCATCATCTGGTTACAAAGCCAAACACTAGAACTGCCATAAGTATAACACGAGCCATGCTAGCTAAAAGCTCAGTGACATCTCAATATGATATAATATGCCATTCCATAATGCCAAAACTGAAGATATTGTTTTCCATATCATGGAAAAATCATTTCAGCTTTTAATCTAATTATCACACAGTAAGATTATGTTTTGTCTCTTGTTCAGTGCCACAGCACCAAACAGTTTCATTACAGCAGGCAAAAAGTACAGAACGCAAGATGTTAAATTTAAAAACATTAAGCTGCATGTTTTTGTAATCAACAGAACAAAGGTTATGGTGCTTTATAGCAGAGTATGGCACACCCACAGCAGTGGGCACTACACTGTGTGAACTGGAACAGATGTCATGAGAGCATAGAAGGCAAAGTGTCTTCCTATGTGGAATAGATCTTGATCTGTAATATTTTAATACTATCACTTCCTTTTGTTGGTTTGTTTTTGCTTGAATTCAAAATGAAAATTGCTTTTAAGATTCTCACTCAAGGAGAAATTCCACACTTATTTTACAAGTCTAGCACTATTATTTCATCTTACTGTTATTTAGTAGCAAAAAATAGCAGAACTTCATTTTTAAGAGCTTGGGGCCGTAGAATCATAGAACAGCCCACACCAAAAGGGACATCAAAAGAGTATCAGATCCAATATTTCACAGAAGAAGCCTCAATCAGGTAATGATCCTCGTGGCTGGAATGGTATCATCCTCCATCTGTAGGTACTACACACAGAAACTGAGCTTTTTGACAATCTGACTACTCATAGCCGAACCAACAAGGTTGTTCATGAGCAGTCTCCTTCAGATATTCTCTCCATGTTGAACAAAAATAATACATCCCAATTCATTGCTTATGAATTGCTAAATTTTCTGGGCTGCTTCATTTTTTCCCCCCATTTTGGACCAGTCCTGCCCACTTCCAAGCTGCTTCCCCACTGCTGGCAGTGACGCTCACTGGGCTCCCTTGGCTAACAGAGTTTTTATAGTTTGGAAAAGGCCAAAGGCAAGGTTTATGAGTCCTATCTGTAGCCATTTAAGGATATCATATTTAACAGCTGTTTCTCTTTATGTGTAGCATACATCACATAACAGGTTGTATTTACATTACAGATACCAGCCTGCAGTTTCTGCTCTCTGACAGAGGAGATCCTTACGCCACACTGCAATTACTTGAGATTTTCAGTGGTGTATGAACAGTTGGGCTCAGAAACCAATCAACCACATATTTTCTGGATTGAACGTTTATCATTAAAATGGCCTGAGAGATATTTTCATTGTCTGTCATCGGACAAGGAAAACCTGATCTCAATTTCACCAGAGTTCCCTGCATCAAGGCATCAGCTTCCATCTTCCTAATTATCCCAGACTGACTTGTACTTTGGATCACTTGCACTTTAGCCCTCTTGCATTTAGTAACAGTGTCATAATGGCATTTAGCTCCCAGCAACCATGGGAGATTCAGCCAGCATTTTCTGTCAATATATATATATATACACACACATATATATATATATGGCTTTTCAATTTCTCACAGAGTGGCACTTGAACACATCCCACAGGGCCATCAAATGACCTAGAAAAAACCCTACATGCATTCTCAAGCAGAGATTTGGCTTGATCTGAAATTAGTAAACCCCCTTTCCTCTCTCTGAAGTAATGAGCTCTTTTTTTTTGCCCGTGATATATTTGCATAGCTTTACTGACACCTTGCAAGGCAATGGGGAGAGGCTGCTTTATATGTTGCTAACAAACTCCACCTTTAAACTCTGTGTTTGCAGCATATCTCTTTAGGTCAAACTCACAGTCAACCTTTGCAAAAAAAAAAAAAAAAAAAAAAAAGAAAAAGAAAAATTTGTTGGTTTTTTTTTTGTGACATTATTTTTATCCTCATTCCTAACAGGGAAATTCCATTGCAGATTTTTTTTTTCCCTTCTAGATTAAAAAAAGAAAAATGTGTTTAGCTACAGATGCTGCTATTAGATGTCTAGATGTACTGAGGGACACAGTTTAATGGGAAATATTAGTGTTGAGTGGTCAGTTGGACTGGATGATGGAGGAGGTCTCTCGATTCTATGATTAAATAAAGTATTACCATAACAAAGGTTGTTAATTCATTAATATCTCTAACATTTTCAGCAATGAGAATTAAAAAGCAATATAATTACAGTAGTTGTCACGTAGATTTGAATCTAAAGCAAATCATCAGTAAATAAGATCGAATTGAGCCACAGTGATCTATACAAGCTGAAGATTAAGCAAAAACTGAAGTCATAGCAAAAAAGATCCCAGCGATCAAAAAAGTACTGCATCAATGAAATGCTTCCATCTTTCCTCAACAACTGAAATATTAATAATATGCAGAGAAAAAAATATGTCAATATTTATAATATACTTACTGGCTTATTGGCTGCCAACAATGGAAAACACATGCATGGCTACTTCTGAAATTTGTAAGCAACACAATGAGTTGTACACTCAGAACCTCGATGTTTTCCTCTGTTTTGTTTGTGATGTTGAGGTCTGATGTGCATCCGCGCCATCATGAATCAGTGTAGAACACAGGGCACTTGAGTCAACTGAGTTGTCTACGTGTACTGTGGTTCCCATCTTTGCTGCTGTCATTCTTTCTTAGGTGCATAAACTCCACAAAGGAGGGACTTGTGTAATTTCTCTTATTTTTTTTATATTAGCTTTTTAGGTCTCTATGTAACAGCTTACCTGGCATAATAAAGCTCTGATTTTCTTGGCACCCTGGATCTACTAATATATACTGTAATGACTGCTGCACAGTGTCACGCCACAATCAGCTGAAAGCCTCTTTGAGCCCACTCTGTCTGTGGGAAAGCATGGAGCTAATAAAAACAGATAAAACACAATTCCAAGCAAGTGCTTTTAAACATGCCAGCTATTGGCATTGGGCAGTAGATAAATATAAAATATTAATATTTTTATTAACTTAGAGTTCAGAAAGTAATCTAATTAAAGCCCTAATAAAGAAAAATGTTTGCCAAAGACTTAATCACACCTTGCTGTATTTCACTCCATTAGTTCTGAAATCTTCATTTTAAAGAACTGCCTCCGTACCCCATTCTGGGCACTGAGAGATGCAACGGATTGGAAGCAACAGCTGTTGTAATATCATTTACTATAACTAAGAGACGTGGCAAGAAAATATTTTGTTACAAACAATATCAAGACAGGTACTGGTGATTCTCCCCACTGTGAAGACAAGGAAGGATTTCTCCCTGTACTCTGCTGGCTCTAAGCTACCCCTTAAGCTTGCTCATGCCTTTGAGTGTTCACAATAGCTATAAGTGGGCATGATGGGAGCTGGAGATAATAGTTGCAAAGAAAAAGGAAGTATTCTCCACTTCAATTCTCTAGACCTCAGCTGCAAACAGCAAGAGACACAGCATGGTCATGTCTCTGAAAACACCAAAGCAAACAACAGGCAAAACAAGATGAAGTTTCTCCAGCCCATCCTGTGCAAGCTAGCAGGGCTGCTTCCTAGAACAGACACCAAAGTCAGTTTTTCAGATTGGTTTTAAGACTCCCAAATGAGGAGATAACCTGGGGGAATATTCTATGATATTTCTTTACCTGATGTTCAATCATCATTTTTCTTTTTCTTACTTTTCATGAAATAACCCCAAGGCATGAAATTGAGCATGTTATGTCGCTTAATTTGACTTCACGCATACAAAGCGGGGAAAAATATTAGCAAAAGGAAAAGAACAGATGCTTCAGTTGAGATAAAGCAATGCTAATTATTTATGCTACGAAAGAATCCCATTCAATATTTGTAAGTTTAATGCACAACACATTAATATTGAAAATAATTATATAGAGAGCCTTTATTGTCCGTACGGATAATTGTTTCCCCCTTTATGTTTTCTTATTTTACATAAGAGGAAAATGAGTTGCACTGTTAGAATGAATTGTCTAAGTTTACTGATCCTACATCTCTCAAGTGAGGAACCTTTGCCCTCAATCTCAACTTTCTTCTTTCCTGTACTCTAAACTAATTCATATATGCATGTATCTCTGTCAAACACAACACACGACACGGTACAAGAAGTGGTTATGCTTTTTGATCACAAAAAGAGGACGATAAAAGCTAAACACCTCTTAAACCCTGAGGCAAAAAGGGAGTAAGCAGCATTATACGAGTGTGGGTTTAAAAACAAATAAAACGCTCATATGAGATTGCAGAGAAGATGTAAGGAATCGTCTGACTTGCCAGGCTATAAAATGAAGTGGAAAGCAGCAGTCATAAAACACTAAGTAGAAAACGTGGTTTAAATTCTACACTGGCTTGTAAGGCTTTGAAGTTGCGTACCTCTGCTCAATCCCTACACACCACGTATGCTGCCAAAGACAGAACGTTATTTAAATTTCCTCTAACCTCCCTGTCCTTTAAGCATCGCTGATAGGCAGCATAACCTTCTGTCTCTTGCATTTTCTCCAGCTCTCTTTGGTAGCTCATATTCATGCGTTCCCAATAATGAAGGCTTTCTGCTGATAAAACTCTTACATATTTAAATGGGGCTTTCAAGTGAATGGAGTCTGCTCTTCTAAACTTCTAGACAAGACAAGCAAAAAAGAACTCAATTTAAAGGAAGGAGCTATCAACCAGATGGGTAAAAATACGGTCTGTGTGCCTGCACTAAAATGAGAGAAGTTATAAAGCAAGATGAATTGGTTTTCTAAAACATGCTAATGTTGTTATTTCACTATTTTCTTCTTGTTGTTTTCATAATATTCCAATTTTTTTTTCCCCCCCCCTTGAATAAATTGAAGCAAGGCTGGGATCAAGCTTCCTTCCAATCTGAGATGGTGTGCCTTGACAGATGAGAGTGCAGGAGGACTACAGAAGTTATTCTTGAGGCATTTGGACTGCAAGTGGACAAAAACAATTCATCACCAGAACCAGTGAAACCAGGGATTTGCAAAATTCACTCATTTAAAACTTTATGTCTTCATTCAAACAGCTACATAAAAGGACTAATTTGATGTCACACCAAGCATCTAATGTCCTCTTTTGGACTTAAGGCCATTCTATGAGATACCTCAACACAGCTAAAGAACTTAAATTAAAGCAATCATTTTTCAAAAAGGTTTATTCAAAAGCTTTGATTGCTTAGTGGCACCAGACCTCTCTGTAAAACTCACTCTTTGTTAGGACTCCAGGAGCAACAATTTAACAGCATATTATCAAGTCAAAGTTAGCAGCAGAGCTTTCTTGGAGAACTCAGATAAAAAGTTATACCTAGCAGGAGTTGGTCCCAAGTGGTTTGTAACAGGAAATCAAATGCTGTGCTGTTGTTTTGCGTTAGAGAAATGTTCCATGTTTGAAAAGCTGGGGAGCACAGCTAGCCTTAGTGGCCCTTTAGGGCCTCTCCTAGAGGAGGCTTGGGCTAACACAGAAAATGCAGACTTTTGTCACATGAGGCAAAGTGAGAACAGATAGAATTAGCATTGCCTTTTCTAAACCATCTCGGTTTTGATACAAATATCTCAGCAATAAGAGATTAAAAGAAAAAGGGACAGAAAAAGAGTTCTTCTCCTGAAAGCAATATAAGAGACTAATGTCTGTCCTGCATCAGAAGAACTAATCTACTGAAATTTAATCAAGCCTTGATTTACCTGTAGGGCAGAGCTTTTCCCACATCTGGGTCTATGAAGAAAGTATACTGACATCAGAGTAAAGCATGCCATAATCAGCCTCCTGGCACTGATTTGAAGTGATCACAATAGCAGAAGTCAGGCCAAGAAAGAAAGAAGAAGATGGAAGGAAAAATACAGGCTGACTCCAAGGATCAGGGAGAAGAAAAGAAGATGCAAAACAGCGTTAAAAGACGTTCCTTTCTTGTCTCTGTTGCTTCACACACACACACCCATTATCAAGAGACCACGAGAGGATGAGGGTACTGTGAAACTTTCATAACAACACTAGAATGCTTTCTTTCCCCCACTCATATTCATTTGAGAGACTGAAAAAAAAGGGATAAGGGAAGGGGAGAAAATGGTGCAAGGAATAAAGTATTAACATGTATACAAAATATCAGAAACACAAATAATTGAATATTTGATATTTTGACTCTTTTGAACATTGTGATCACCCAAAAGGACTTCTAGTTGCAAGTATTTTTGGATGAAAGGATTACATTTGTGTTACTATCTTTCCTTTAACTCACTTAAGATCTTAAGGCACTTTAGCTGGTAAGAAAGGAATCATCTATAGTTACAAGGCAGCAGGAAGAAGAGCTTCACCATCTTTCACCTGTTGTGGCACTGGATGGGTCATTGCTACTTCCCTGTCGTCACCGTATGTGACGTTTTCTTGTGGCATTAAAACCACCATTTTGTTCTCTTCCTGAGGTATTCTTTTAAAATATATCACTATGTGGTGGTGTTCACCAAGGGAGATGGCACAAGAAACTGCCTCCAGAGGACATACGTTAAACTAATTTTATTTGTTATTCTTATACGTGCTGTTCACTTCTACATGTCCTTGCATGTAGCAAGCTATGAAGCAATGACATTCACTTGATTTTCCACTTCTCTTGGATTCACTGAGAAGCTGGGGCTGATTCAGCAGAGTAGGAATAATTTTGACGCTTGTAGTTACCAGATGAGGTTTAATATAGGGATTCAAGCTCTTATGGGAAATCTGCAAGCGCTTGCAGATTCATAAGTTTGTCCATAAATGTTTAAGAATTTGCAAGTATTACAGGCCCATTTTCAATTGCAAATAAAAAGAACAAAATAAAATGCTTTAAACAGTTTGGTAACTTAACAAAAGACACACAGCTAACAAAAATTCACCTCACTGATAGCAGAGCTGGTCAACAGACAGAACAGTTTTGCTAGATGGATCACCAGTCCTCCTACTGAGAATAATGATTACATCTCTCTGCAAAGGCTGTGGTACATCTGTGTGCAGATGCGTATCTCCCAATGCAAAAGTAGCACTGTTTGAAGTCTCAGTGATGAAATCCTCCCCCTGCAATGCTTCCTGGGGACGATCTGATCTGTTAAAGCTCTCCAACAAATCCAGATTACAGTTCTGGAAGAAATCTGCCACCCAGGGCTGCATTTGGGGCAGCTCATCTCATACCAGTGCCAGGTTTCCCTCAAATTCCAGCTGCTGTAGGTCCCAGCTCCACCAGCACTGCCAGGATGAGTAGTGCAAATAAAACTACAGGGAAAAATACAACACATAATTTCTTCAAGGGCTGTGACTGCGTGAATCTACCATAACCTTTGGCATCCTCTTTCTCCCTCTCTATTTTTATCCTGCCTGGACACTGTTGTTTTGACAAGGCTGGGGTGGTTGCCAAGGGCTGCACCCTGCAGCTGGCTCACTCGTTTTTCTTATAAACAGTTCCCTGCTTTGCTCACATTGCTGCATTACCTGTGCAATAGTATCCAAAGCCCACACATCCATCTGAAGCTACTTTTCCCACAGTACTATGCCTGAGAGCCCAGCTAGGACTGCAGCAGCACCATATACTGTTGGCTTGCTTGGCAAACAATCTCATGGTCATATTCCAGCCGGATTTCTGAAAAAGACACCGATGGGGGAAAGTGAACAGTTCTAGTAAAATCATTTATGTTGTGCAGATTTCAGAAAGTTTTGTCTGAACTGCAGCCCTTTTGCTTTCAGCACTTAAAACACAGCTGGAGCCAAGCCCTGCACTAACTACTCTTAGTACCCAGACATCCTTTAACAGGCTTCAATAAAAATCTCCTGGTGAAGCTGCAGCCTCCTTAGACACCTGCGTTATTCATCTGAAACTACATTATGCAAATATACTCAACTATCTTCCTCTGCCCTTGGTCATTTCAAATGTTATTCGACTCTATTCATTTTTACCATACGATGTGAATGAACCTCCACTGCTGCTACTATTTTTCTTTTCTTTTAAACAGGCATCTGCAGAAATTTCTGCATGTTGCAAGCAGCAGCATCTAGATATCAATAGCAGAGATGGATGTCTATACAGACGTACAAAGAATGTCTTTAAAATTTTCAGAAAGAGGAGAAGGGAGATCAGTGTGCAGAGAGGCAGCCACTGCCATCACCTGCACTGCAAGTGTGAAATGTATACATAGCAAGACAAATCATTTACTCAAAGCAATACTGCAATTCTGTGTCTCAGAGAACACAGTCCCCATCTCTTTGCTTCAATACATTAAGTACAAACTCATCCTTTCCAGCATAGAAATATTTTTAAGCAGAACTCTTCTGTTTAACAACAGGATGCTTATTGTGCAAAAAGATTACACTTCCTATCCATGAATTTCAGAGTCCTAGTTGCAGTGTCACAGGGTAGAGCATCTTATTATGAGCACAAAGTAGCAGGCAATATATTGGAAGTCAGCACTGCTTTTATCTCCTGCAAGATTTTCTCTAGGATCTGTCATCCGTACATCAGCCTATTCCCCAGTGGGAGCAGGTGGCTGTTTCTCACAAACATGCAATAAATGATATTACCAAAAGCTACGTAAATAAAAAATAAACAGCATGAGAAATTCAATGGTGTTTCGAAATATACTGAGACAGGGAAGGATTTGTGATGGAATGGGACGATCTGGTTACACCTTAGAGTGCATAAAGGATTAACCCTCAGGGCATTGCGACAAGGGCCAAAGTCTGTATGCAGTGGAAATAGGCTGCCAATTGTTATAATTTACCAAGCACAATGATAATTCATTCTTAGTGAATGCTGTGACATCTTTAGGCTGGTGGTGGTAGTTCAGTCTCTGTTGGTGTTTCCAACTCATAACATACCCCCAGGAGATCTGCCTTAGGTAACATCCTTCTGGCTGCCAATTGGTTAGTTGAGCTTTTCTGGAAGATTCACAGTATCTCCATTTTTTTAGTACACAACATATTTACATTCCTGTTCCTGATATGAAACCTGGTAAGGGATGATTAAGGAAAGGTTAGTGGTTTGCTTCACCTTCAAACCAGGCATTAGAATAACTAACTTAAGGCGCCTCAAAATTTGAATAATCTCTCAACATGAGATGAGCATAAAGGAATCATTCTATTTTTTTGTTTGTTTGTTCTTAATTAGTTTCTCATCTAGGAATCTTTAGAAACAAAGACAGTCTTAAGTAACAGGAATAGAAAACCTGTTTTCAGTGCTTCAAAAGCAGTAAAAATAAGGAGGATGGTTGATGGGTTAATGCATCAATACTGGTTTGTGTCTTCCATATCTGTTCTTATGCATTTACGTGGTGCTGTGACTTGGACATCTAAAAGCACTAAGAGTAAACCATTTCTTTTCCACCACTTATTTTCTATATTCAGGTGTTAAAAAAATAATTCAATTGCACAACCATGTTGAATTACTGCTTGAAAAGAAGAGGGGAACAAATCTGTTTGCTATGACCAGGAGAATAAGACAAGAAGTAATGAACTTAAATTTCAGGGATGACGACTCTGCTCAGACATTATAGAACTCATCTAGGGGCCGCAGAATCTTCAGTATGGTATAAAGAAGTTTATAAGCAAGCAGGGCCACTTAGCTGGTCATGTCTGAGAGATGCACTGGATGATTCTTGATTGTGTGACATTTTCTTAAATGGTGCCCTTGAACTCATTTTCTATTTCCCATCTTCCAGTTCTAATATATATTGTCAAATTACCTCGGGGAAGCTGAAAAGTTCATAGGCAGAGAAGTTCACTCATCAAAAAGAGCTGGGCAATAAAAAAAAATAAAAAAAAAAAAAGGAAATCCAAATTTTTTCCTTATCCTTTTCCTAAATGACCTTATTGCACTGTTTGCAAACAGTTGAAAGATTGGAATGATAGCATCTGCTAAGGCTAAGGTGTGGGACTAAAAGGAGATATGAAATGGAAAAGGTCAGAAATGAAAAAAGATAAAATCTCTAGTATCAAATAAATATTGTCTAAGAGTGATAAGGTTTTTTTTTTTTCACACTGAGAAAGCCCTACATGCTTTTGAAACAGGCTGGATATACTTACTGCTTTCAAATGCTTGATTTTATGCACTATTTACAGAATTCTCATCCATGAGGACCATTTTAGAAAGGGAATTGAAAGAAAGAAGGGTACAAATCAGGAATAAGGCCCTTGTAATCAGGAGGAGTCCTCAATACTGATTTCAGGTAGTTAATGTATGATATGGTTGCTTTTAAAGATGTAGTTGCAAACACGACAGGAATCATTTGAGAAAGGCTGAAAGCAAAGTGAAGGTACTCATCTCTCTGGGAAACACATTCTCCTTCCCTGGAGAATTGATCATCATTTCTGCAGATGTTCCTCCCTCAAAGGATTACCAGAGCAGCAATGAAATTGCTTACCCCTAACCCTTAGCATAGCCCAGATATTATCTGCATTTCACAGCTCTCACTAAAAATTAGGCTACATCTCTTTGTTGGAAACAAGGGTAGCAATCTGAAATATCTCCTGTATTTTTACCTATTTTTTAAAAATCTGCTCAGGTAACACGTCCTAAAATAATGCATTTTTCCATATTTAATTGTTATTCCATTTTCACTGTTCAAAGCAATAAAAATGAAAGAAGAGAATGAACTAACACCTGAACAAGAAACTGACTTCTTACAAAGTACTTATTGAGCAAAATAAGGACTTAATTTAATGGTGTCATAGAATCACCAAAGTTGGAAAAGACCTCCAAGATAATCCAGTCCAACCATCCATCTACCAAAAATATTTCCCCAGTAAATCATATCCCTTAGTAGAGCATCTAAACATTTGTTGAACACCTCCAGGGTCAATGAAACCACCTCCTGCCTTGGCAGCCTGTTACAGCACCTGACCACTCTTCCAGAGAAATATTTCTTAACATTCAACCTGAATCTCTCTTGTGCAACTTGCAGCCATTCCCTCTAGCCTGTGGCAGAAGAGGCCACCGCACCACAGTCTACCTTTAGAAAGTTGTAGAGAGCAAGATCTCCCCTGAGCCTCCTCTTCTCTAGACTAAATAATCCCATTTCCCTCAGCCCCTGCACACACAACTTGTGCTCCAGACCCCTCACGGCTTCGTTGTCCTTCTCTGGACATGCACCAGAGCCTCAGTCTTACCTGTAGTGAGGGGCCCAATACTGAATGCAGTACTTGAAGGTCTTTTACTTAAGAAGAAATGCAATCTCAAGAAACAGCAAGCAAGAGAGAAAAACCCCAAAAGATCAGAGATTAGTGAACAAAGTGTTCTAGATTCAATTCACTGAAAAATAAAATTCAAGTGGATGTCAGTGATTTGGTTCATACAGAAATTGCTTTTTGGCAAATTAAGAATGCTGAATGCAGAAAATTAGTAGGTTCTTTCTGCTAAATTGTTGTAACTATTTCTGGCAGAAGGAGAATGATTCAACAGGTGATTTTTATGATTTTCTTTGGTTAATTGAAGAATTGAAACAAAACACTTCAAACAACAGTGCACTTGGTTCAATATGTAGTGATGTTGGCAGCTGGGCACTGCTCTGTTCCCTGAGAATAAACTGCCTTATTTGTGCTCTTTTTGAAATCATGGAAAGATTAATTTCTGTTCCTGGAATTACAATATTTTTGTTTCCTGTCAGAAGGCAGCATTATTCTTACTTACAAAAAAAAAAAAAAAAAAAAAAAAAGCCAAACACAACAATATTTCCTCTTCATTAGCTGAAAAACACCATGGTTTAAATCACCTACCAGCTAGATTGGTTCTCACTACTTCAGCTCCCTTTTTCATGCCCAGATTCCTCTTTTATTAGAAGCAATATTAAATAATCAGAGAAAAGCAAATCCTTCACCAAAGAACTTAAAATCTAAATGAAGTTCCACAGTGATTTTTATCCAGTTTCAAATGGTTTTGCATTATATAATATGATGCTCTTCAGAAAGCAGTGAGAGGATCTTGGAGAATACTGCCTGCAGCAGGGCACTGCGGGATGTAATGCTCACAATGAAGATCCCATATTTAAAAAAAAAAAAAAAAAAAAAAAAAAAAAAAAGGATGTTGATGCAAAGTTTCAGGTTCTGGATGATTAAGGTTAAACAGAGCAGAAAAGACTACAGAAATTCAAATTAAATTTCAGAGGACACGACCCACTGGTGCAAAAACAGTGACAGCCAGGTTTGGAGTGCTGCTCTACTTCTTGAAAGAGTTGCTTTGTAGAAGTTCTTGTGCAATACTTTGGTTTTGTTTTGCTGGCAATAAAAGTTTTAAAACAACTTAACATCCAGTACTGGAGGAGTCGGCATCTTTCCATTCCACCAGTTTTATTTTCCTCCAACGTCCAGCATTAGCAGCATCCGTCTCCTACTCCTAAAATCTAAAAAGCATGAGCACTATGGAGTTCTGAGTTCAAGCCCTTCAGCTTCTCTGCAGCTCTGCTGACTTGCAGTTTGCTTTCTACTTTCCAGCCCCAGCCCTGTCTCATCAAGCAACCCAAGCATGTTGCAATGCATAAGGAACACCTTGCCCTCCACCCATGGGGACTCAGCACAGCCCCATGGAGCAACAGGCTCCTGCCTTCCCTCCCACTCAACAGGGACTGAACCAACTACAGAAAGCAAGTTACTTTTATTTTTAAGGGTACAGAATCCTTAAGATGCACACACTTTGTTAGCTGATTAAGGATGGGAAACTTTACAACACCAGCAACTATTTAAACAAGCCAGATATTCCCAAATCAATTCTACTTCCAGCGAGGGAGAGAGAGGATATGTAAAACTTAGGGGGTTGCATAAAAACTTATCTGAAATGCCAAGTTCACCATGGGATTTTTACTCCTTTTTTAACCTTAGGGCATGCAGCATTAGCTAATGGATTTTAAACTAGGTACAGCTCAGTGGAAAAGGCTTTTCAATTTTATCTGCAGCAGGAGAAGTAAGTTTTCAAACAGCATTTATATTCCTTGCTGGATAGGAGTCCATTTGCCTTTGATCATCATAAAGAAATATAAATCAGCTGTAGCATTCCTTTTGATTATTTACCCTTTTACTCCAAACCCTTAGGCAGAAGACATTCGTGTTTGCTCTTGATTAACATGCTCTTGTGTCTTTTAGGAGCTGGTGCGGACTGTTGATGACAGTTGCAAAGATAAGAGATTTGTAATGCTGAAACAGTGGACAAATCATATAATTTCCTTTCCCCCATTTCAGGAGGGATTCAGACTGGGCATAAAACTACCAGATTTTAAACAAATGAGGTGGGAAGACGTGGAAGGTTTTGTAGAACAGCGATTACTTCACATTTCTCCTGCAAAAGCCCCCCCACTGTAACATCTCAGCAGTGCTTATAGGCCCTGTTAGACCAAGAATTACTTAATGTTAACCCACTGCATATTAATTAGAAATCTCTTGCATTAAGTTAGGCTCTTCTGGAATCTTTCTGACATCTGAAGAAAGATTCTTAAAAAAAATCCCATTTCAGAACAAAAAATAACAACCATACTGAAAGGGAACGCCTGCCTGCTAATTTATCAAACTGTGTAAACCCTGGATTTTAGAAACCATCTTTCAAAATGAGAAAGGTAGTACTGTATGATAAGGATGAAAAAGACTTAGGCACTCTTATGTATTGCGCAGCATTACCAGCAAGGACCAGCTTCCTGGTCGCCTCTTATGCTCTGGGGGCTGAAGGTAGGACTCTAGAGGCAGCCCAACAAGGGAAATATGATTTCTAGATATCCAACCTCCTTGCACAAATCAAGAGAGAGTCCGAGGTTTTGGTTGTTGGGATTGTTTTGGTTATGCAACAGCAGGCAGAGCAACAACAGATTTGGGAAAGAACAAAGGGTAGATGATGTGTCTGGGAGCTTGAAGACAACTCTAGTGCTACATTTCACTTCTAATACCAGCCTTGGGCATCTGGCAGGAGATCAGCCATAAAACAATATTTGCTTTCATTATCATTTTTCTATGCTCATGGTTTTACACCTTGAAGGTATATATGAATCACCAAAGCTATGCTTTTCAGCATCAGCCCTCAGTGTCAACGATAAAATGCCCCATAAAAAGGCTCACAGTAGTGCTTTGTTCCCAAGTCAATGCTCCTACTTTAATACTTGTGGCAAAATAAACAAATAAATAATGAAATTAAGAGAAGCTGTATACTATCAAGCATTGAATAGTTACTCCAGATTATCTCCTCTCTTATCTTAACATGAAAAAAGTCACCAGATGGTTAAGTGCGCTTCAGATGCGCTGACCACCCTTCCTGAAATGTTTGGCAGTGGTTGGGAATTTTGTCTCTTTCATCCACTGGTAACGGATGTGCAGTAGAGAGTTAACAGATGAATTAATAGATGATGGATGGATAGGAACGTACCAAGTTGTATGAATGTGATTATCCTTCTGGAGTTTTATTTATAGATTTCCTTTATTTTAGGCTCAAACATCCACGGTGTCGACAAAGGAAGAGTATTTTAGGCTATGAAATCTATCTATAAAAGCAGTTATTGCTTTGAAATCTGAGTAACTCTCATAAGCCTACACCAGGTCTATAAGAGCACAGGTAAAGAGCACAGGCTAGGGTAAGCTACATGGCTGCTCTTGTACTCTCCAAGAATAAAACCATCTATATAGCCCCCTAAAGCAGCACAGCTCAGTGTTGCCAGGTGTAATACCAGAAGAAATAATCAGTTGCTACTACTGAATTGTTTTCAGTAAGATTACACATTGTAATGCTTTGTACCACATTACAAAATATTACTTACGATTTTGCAAGCTTGGCTTTTAGAAGACATCAGAAAAGAGAGCAGTTATATATGCACCCACAAGACACATACAAGAAATCGAAGCATTATAATTCCTGGCCATGTTATTCTCAGTAAAGGTAATATTAGTGTGTCCAATTTTATTGAAATATAAATGTTAATAAATGGACCAGCATTGCTGACTGTCAGAAGTTACTCCTGAAGTGGTTAAATACTTGAAGCTGCATTACAGTGGGTAATAAAAGTAGTTCAAGTGCACAAAAGATGCACATATTCAGATGCTTTCTATGAAGTTCAACTAGAACATTTCAGCTAAATTACTGCTTTGAGTATGAAGGGGAATAAGTAATTGATAAGGCTGAAAGAAAAATTAGGTTTTCTCAGAGCATGCCCTAAACCAAATCAGAGGTCTTCAGCTGGTTCCCTTGCATTGAGATGCACACTTCACTTTATAGTAATAAATATCAGCTGTCTCTTATTCATATGCAGAGCTTCCAGATATAATTTCAAGTGTTTTTTGTAGCTGCTTTCCTCAAGATATCAGTAACTGTCAAGAACACAGAATAGGCAGCTAGAATGCTGACAGGCAACCAAAAAGTGAGGAACAGGCTTTTATATGCATACTTTCAGCCTAGCAGGGATACCTTGGAAATCAGGGGTGGATGCTCTTGTTGACTTGATCAGAGCCAGCCCAGTAATTGTCCCTTCTGGAAACTGCCTCACTGTTGCATACTACAAGCTAGTTAGAACTAACATGAGTCTGAAAATCAGTGCTGAAATCTGCAGAGAACAGAGAATAATTGTTGGCCAGAAGAATCACTGTACAATCTTGCATTTGATTTTGACAGAAAAATCTCAAAATCCAATCTTTGGGGCTGGATTTCTACAGGACTGCCCTTAGTCCTCACATTCCTATGGCACCTGCAAGCCCACATCCACGGGTACACCCACAACATCTTTTTGTCTCACAGCATGCCTGCAAAAAGACCTAAAGTCTGAACATCTCCACGGGTCACCAGTATAAATAAAGCAACAAGGTGCAAAAGACATTCAAATAACATCTCTGGGGTCCCTCCAGAGGTACTGTGCTTTGGCATTTGGAAGTTAAAGATGCTAACAGTTCAAAGCACTGCTTGTATAATCAAAGATACAGTTCCTTCCCTGACATACTTGAAAATTAAGCAGAGAATCTGTTGTCCCATTTTCCTCTGTCTTTTGGCAGGTAGGGAACTGGTTTGACAGATTAGAGATTTTCCTGGTATCAAGGCCAGTGGCTGCCCATCCCACTGTTCCTTAATTCTAATGAATATTTTAAACGATGGGGATTGTAAGAAAGCCTGTGTGAACACGACACCACTGCCTTGCCAGCTGCTGAGGGTTTTGTGGGGGCAGACATCCACCTCTGCCAGCAGCAAGAACAAAATACGGCGGGGTCAGGCAGTAACGGGGCCACTGCCACTTGGCAATTCCTCAGTGACAGTGATAGATTTTAAAGCAGATTGGTACTTAGGTTCCAAAGGAATCCTCAGCAGATTATAGTGCTATGAAGAGGAGTCACAGTTGCAGCCAAAACTGTTTGGCAGTGCCTTGCTACCTCCTATCTGGTGCTGCTGTGCAGTGCCTGCAGAATCTGGATGGCACTGACTACTCTAATGGTGAAATGTCATCCCAGACCTGACCTGCACACATTTCAGGAAGCTTTCTGAAGTTCTTGATGTAGGTATGTCATGTGGGGAAAAGAACTATCACACATGAAGTTGTCTCTCCTGTCCCCACTGGCTATTTGTTACACCACAGGCCAAGATCAATGACAGAGAGATGCCCATCTTTTCTGGTCAGGATGCACAGTCAGAGAGCCTATCCCAATCAATCAACAAACCATCCATGGGAGTAGAGTCCCATAACATTTACACTGGCAAGACTGGGTGTTGGAGACTGCTCAACAGCAAAAGGCTCCAACAGATGCAAACAGGTAATCTGTGATTTTACTTTATTATTATTATTTTTTTTTTTTAAGTGAAAATTGTGAGTGACTGGAAAGCTTCCCTTTCTGGCACATCTGGGGCACTGAGAAAGATCTGCTTACTCCCCGCTCCCATGTGCTCTTTTAAGGAGTGCTGGCCTGTACTAAGCTTTCTGATACAAATATAAGGAAGGCATCAAACAACACCAAAAAGCTTCCAGACCATAATGCGAAAAGCAGACGATATTAAAGGCACCCAGAAATTCATGAACTGAGTGAAAGCATTGACAATACTTAGGAAAGAGACAGCAGTTTGTCTCTGCTGAAAAAGCAATCTGCTACTAATGTAAACCTAAATTGCACTATTGCCATGTTATAACAGCAAAATTAGACTGTATTTACTTCTGTCTCTACAGAGCAGACAACACTGATGGTTGCTATACTTAGGTGTCGTTATCCATGCAATTGAACCATGCTACAGCAAATAAACACAAGAAAATTAAACCCAAGTGCTTGAGAAACTGAGATGACACTGAGATCAGGACTTCGCTGGCATTTTCAATCCCATCACTCAACTTGGAGACCATCTGCTCTCAGGTTACCTGGGCTCCACAATGGTGCCAGAAACCCAAGAATGACTTCTGAGAATAAATTGCTGTCAAGGGTGGGCAGAAAATACCTTTGCTTGCACAGCTTTAAATAAGGCAACCCTGAACTTTGTATCTTTTAACCTGCTTATGATAACTTCATCTGCTTTGATAAGAAACAGAAATTACACACTGGTTGCAAAGGGAGATAGCACCATTGAGCACCTTGGTCCAGTTAAGCTGAAGCAGACTATTAGTTAAAGTATCTTTGAGCTTCTGCTGCCAATCTATTTAATCAGATCTACTGTCGTTTGCTGTCATTTCTACAAGTACTATAGGTCTAAATTAGAGGCCAGATCCCTTCACATTGCCATTATAGGACTGTGAGAGAGCAATGGCCATGGTAGATAGTGATTATTTTGACAAGGGGATCATATTATACCTCTCTACTCTCCCAGAGCAAATCATACTTGATCATTATAATTGAGAGATGCATTTCTTCAGACAGATGACTTCTGTCTTTGTAGCACTGCTTTTCAGCTGAGAATAATACTCATTTCCTTCCTTTACTGCCACTAGCAGGTAGTTTTATCCTTCACCATCGCCATAATCTGCTGTTATTTCCCACAAGATAGCCTTTTGAATAAGGTACTTCAATTTCAGTGATTTTACTCCTTTACCAATATTTACATAACTAAAACAAGCTGTAACAATCCAATTTAGAGCTTACATGATCGCATTCACTTCCTTTGATCCCCAAACATTTGAAATGCGATTCCTTTCCTCTGCACAGATACTGTCAAATGGAAACATCTCTCAAACCATATTCAGCCTAGGTCTATCACTTTTTGAAACCTTCACTTGAAAAAGAGAAATTAAATTAATAACCTTACTGCTAGCAAAAGCGATGAGTGGAACCACTTCTTCTGTGGCTTAAATTATTGATTGCCCTTAAGCATCTCATTTCAAACATTTTCAAAGGGGAAGCAAACAGGAACATATTATACAAATAAAAATCAGTTTAATGAAAGTCTCCATAAGACAAATTGATTATGACTCTCACTTGGTTTTGATTAAAAATATTTTTAAAGGACTTTTTTTTCTTTTTAAAATTGAACTTTGTAACATATGTATCAATGGAAACTAGAAAGAGAACATTGATTAGGAAATTAATGTTTTTCTGCAAAGGAGATTAACTGAAACAGGTCCTTGCTTCCTAAGCTTGCAGAATGTATTTATACATGTGATTCACCATACGGATGTGGGAAAATGTTCAAATATTTGTGTATCAAGTTTCAGACTTTCCATAACTGTTTGCTACAGACAGTAACACTGACTGCAAAATCTTCTTTTTCACTTTAGAGAAATAACACTGACTATGAAGTATCTTCTGGTTTCAAACCACACATTTGCCCCAATAAACTCAAAAGGAGAGAATAAACCAAATGCAAGAGTAGGTGGTTACTATTTGGAGAAGAATTCTCCGTTGTGAAATCCGGGTTGTGCCCTGACCTGTACTGTCCTGTTCACATACACACAGCAGTTTCTAGATCTGTCCACTCTCTCCTGCAAGTTTTTCAGACCTCAGAATTCTATATCCTACTAGGGAAAGCATCACTGTCATCAGCCTGTGTGTACCAACCTCCACCACAAATGATCTCTATGTATTTGATGGCAGTTTCCCACCCCATCCTTCCTGAGTAGCCACAGTTGTGTAGGACCAGTGGCACAGTGTCCGTGTGCACAGTCCACATTAGCAAAGCTACTCCTAAAGAAAAGTAGGAATTACAAAGTTTGTGTTTTAGTAATATCTACCAAAAAGTGGTCCACAGGGCCACATGCTTACAGCCAAAATCTCTCCAGGTGACTGGAAGAGCAGCGGCTCCCCAAGAAACATTAGGAAAACACAGCTTGAACAGAAGGACTGAGAAATCATGGCCAAAGTTGTATTTGTACTGATGAGCAAATCTTTACTAAGACATTGATGGTTTTGTTATAGCTTATTTATTATTTAGTTTAGCCTTCTGGTCTGTTTCCTTTCTCCCTGCTGTGTAATGGATTGTTTTTATCAGCACAATAAAAATAAAGAAATAACAGATATTCCTATTCTTTGAAGCTTGAAAACTAAGAATTGGAGAAAAACATAGTCTGACATACCCACTGTTACAAATCCTATATGTTAATTTGGCTAATTGATAAACACATGACAACACAATATGACATAGTTGATAAAAATTGCTGCTACTACAGTCTGTAAAAAAAAAAAAGTCAGTAAAGGCCACAATACTACACAGTGCAGAGGTCAGGGAAGGGTACAGTCCGTTGAAAATATTGCTATTATTTACAGAACTGTAATTCAGGCAGTATAAAATATGTTGCACTGTCATTTAACAGGAACAAAAAAAAAATAATCATAAAAACCTCACAAGTATTTCTGGCACAGACTCTTTGTCCTACAGAGGAATTACAGATATTTTGGAAAGCACCTCTGCTTCATATCTTCATCCAAGGAAACAGCCACAAATCAGGTTAGAGTAGCATCTGGGTGATGCAGGAGTTAAGGCTGTGCGTGTCAGCATTTCTATCAGGTTGATAAGTAACTTGCTGTGAAAAATCTAAACACTAGCATAGTCAGTCTCTGTAAATAAGTCATCTTATTATCTCCCCCAAATTTAAATCACTGGTCATCTTGAACTCATGTCAGCTTCATTCTGCTGCTGTGTGTCTGCCATCTTCAAGAACATACTTCTGTGAATATTAAGACCTGCAGAACCTCATGCAAATGCAATTTTTCTTCCAAGGATTTGAAAATGAATACTCAGTCTCTGCCAGTAATGATAGAAGAGTTAAGGCTCCCAACAATTTTGTGGGATGCAGACTTTGAAAACTTATTAATAAAAAATGATCCAGCAAATTGAGTCATCTTGGATTTCTTTAATGAAGAGATATTTAAATATTATAAACAGAAAGTAAATATTCAGCTAAATTGCCAGAAAAAAAACCTTGAGGATGTTGAATTCTTGGCTCTGTTGTGCTTTTAAGACTATACAGTATGCTTACAAATCCTCCCATAGAGAAGTCTATATATAAGATGTTAAATAGGCCAAATTAACCTGGAAGAGAGAAGGTGGCAAAGCTACTCATAACACCACTGGATATTGATAAGACTTAAGTCACAGCGTAATTATGACATCACAGAAACCACTTCGAATGTCATTAGACACGCAGGTTAGAAGTGAAAACCCTGTGCCCAGGGGTGGACTTCACATATAACATTTCTTTTAGGCACTCATCTGGAAACAAGGCCAAAATTTTCTTTGTCACATCATAGAGTCACAGCATGAATGAGGCAGAATGTACCTCTGGAGAGGACATGGCCTAAGCCCTGCTTGATCACGGCAGACTGAGCATATTGGGCCTTCAGTGTCCCCAAAGTTGGACTCTATAACACCTCTGGGCAACTTGCTCTGAGGTTTAATCAGTTTCAACGTCAAAAATAAAGGGTTTCCAACTTCACATTTGTATGATAAAAGAACGTCGCATTTATTTGCCAGCTAACAAAGCAAAATAGAACTTCTACATACATTTTTAAATTAAATCTTTGTTGTATTGACTTCTGTGGCTGTAATAAATATAGGGCACAGTTGTAATTTTGAACAGCACTATAACACATTGAGTGTCTTTACTAAGAACAAAAGGATTTTTGATAAAGCTCTCTTGAAATGCCATTAGAACTGCAGTTACATGTTAAAAAAAAAAGTTTGGTTTTCATTTAACCCTATAGAATATTAATACTATTTTATCTGGCATGGTTACAATTGTTTTGTTTCAAGAAGTCACATTATAATCACATTAAGACACTTCAGGGCGTCTACCCTAACAACAGCACACCCTGCTGTGTTTTATTACTTAAACGTGCTTGCAATTTGCTCTCTCTGCTGACTATTCATCTTCTTTAGGCATAGACTGGTAGCAGTCTTTATGAAGTTGTATTTATTTTGTAGGAAGAGTGTTGATCAGCTGAGAAAAAAAAAAACCAACATCCAAACTCATTTTTAGAATGATGCTATTGTTTTTAGTACTCTCTTACAAAGAAGTACTCCATATAGATAGCTAGCACACTAATAATCCAATGATCATTGCTGCCTCATCAGGACAACTGGCTCCTCTGCAGGAATATTTAGATAATCAAGGAATCTAATGCAAATCTAGACTCACAGACCCTTATTGCTAATCCTCAGAAATCCAGACATTTCCAATTTAGCTATTGTAGGATACCTGAACTTAATGAGAACAAGAGCTTTGGAAACAGAGCACAAAACACCACAAAAAGAGACCAATCACCTATTCCTGTGGCAGCCCTATAGCATGAATACACAGGAAAGCGTTTATCTGAAAAGAAGGATTTAACAGTACTTCAGTGCATCAACCCAGCATTGCAAAATCTAGATTCTTCACATGAAGATATGCAGAAATGTAACCTTCAGCTTCTTCAGAAGAGCTGAAGACTAATGGAGAGCAGCTGAGTTCATGAAAGTGGCACTTTACACCCACCTGGGTTCTGCGAGATCTAATAAAGAGTCACCTTCAGTCCCTGTGCACGTAATATCCTCCATTTCATCCACCATTTAGTTTGTATGAAGGAACCAAATCACTCTGTGAACCCCATCTCTTTCTAAAATTTCATTGCAAGAGTTTCATGGTTTAAAGAGGCATTGGTATAGACATACAGATAGCTTTAGAGGTAAGCAAAGCCATGAGTATGCAAGGTTTATTTCTTCTATTTATGTAACTTGGTTCAAACTATGTACAAAACAATCAGAAGACATCTTCCCTTCCATAAACTGTTTGATTTGACTAAGAGAACTTCTGACGAGAAAAGAACAGAACGTAACTTCTCACTATTAAGGTTCAAACATATCTAAGAGTCAGATTTTTACTTGATAACACTAATAATTTTTTCTTACTTCTCCAGTAATCTTAGGGAAAAAAAAAAAAAAAAAGAAAAGCCTTAATAACAACAAATGCTGCTAAAACTCATTTTACTTAAGATGTGCTCTCCAAAGTGACAGAGCACAAAGACTGCATTTCATACAGGTAAAATACAGTTTGGAAATTATAAGTATAAACAACCATTCATTTGTTTCTAGGTTTGTTAACTCGGTCTAAATTTGTTAGATATCTCCCTTGCATCCCAAACTAGGAGCATAAATATATTATATGGTGTTGTGTAGAAACCTACAGAAAACTATGCAGCAAACTGGAGCAATTAATTCCTTATAATACACTAAGGCTGTAGCACTGCTCTCAGGTTGTCATCCAATATAAACTGCCTTGCTTTTACATTGAAAAGGGGAAAAAAGGATAGTAACGCTGGGATAAACAGCGCTGCTTCTGAGAGAAAAGGAAGGCACTCATAATTAATGGCACATTATCCGAGAACTTTTTTAATATTACAGAATCCAGGGAGCAAAGTCCCACATTCATAGCTGTTTTATGATTCCCCCTGCTCTGCAATGAACCATAATTTCATTATCAATTCCAGATATCTATGTCTGAGATGTATTTTCAGTGTTTACAATGCTTCTCAAAACAGAACTAATGAACTGTGTGTTTTAAAGGATTCTGTTGGTTTTGTAGGCAGACTGTTATTAGAGACAGAAAGCAAATGGGAGCTATAAAGTTGAAACGATGCCTGGTGTACAAATAAAAGTAGCAGGCAGCAGGTTCAGTATCTTTGCATAATCGTGACTCATCTAACAGAGTTAGCTGCAAGCAGTCAGCTTGGGATGCGAAATCATGAAATGCTGTTTCATGAGAGGAAGGAAGAAGCCCTCCACGCTGGGAGCATGCCCAGTACAAACTCCTGTTCAAAAAATAACTGAACATCAGCGAGAGATAACGAGTATGGCTGTAAAAAGGGCAGTGTGCTCAGCCTGTGGAGTCACCAACAGCTACATCCTTGAATTCATAACAGAGATCAAGGCAGGGAGGAATGAGAGTATTTGAAGATACTCTAATGAACTCTTTTCCTCACTTTTTCCTGGAAATTCAGCTGGATGAAAGAATTCTGAATTGTCACCAAATTATAGCATGGAAATGCCAGGACATTATTCACTGTACGTCGTTTTTTATTACTATTATAAAGTTTTGGAACAGTCCAAAGCAGATGCTTTGAAAATACCGTTCCGTTACCTCTCTGACAAATAACTCACTATGAACCTTTTTCTTTTTTTAATTTTATATTAATCACCAGGAAAAAAAAAAAAAAAAAAAAAAAAAAAAAAAGCAGCACAGGAGAAAGTGAGAAAGCCAGTCTAGAGCAATGGGAAGTTCACTCAAAGTTTCCTTTTTAAAAACCTAAATGCTAAGCATCTGAACTATCATATTTCATACAGGAACAAAGGACATTTCAAAGATGACTACAAAAAAATCTCTCTCGAGTACAAAATCCTTTAAGAATAAGATAATACATCAGTAGCCTGTTTTCTTTAGCACAGTTTCCTCCATCTTTTTCTTTTCCTTTCCTCCTGTTCCATGACAGGAACAATTTACAAGACTAGGAAGTAACTTCAGGGTATTTGTGGGGCTTTTCCCTTCAGGGAGAGCTTAGCATAAGGAATGGATAATCTTGCAAGGCTGGGATCGATCTCCTCAGGTCAGGAGCCTGCCTGCTATCTACTAAATGCATTTCTTACACCCTGGGGTCTGCCTGAATAGGAAGGGAAGCACGAAAGAGGGCACGGCTTCTACAAAAGGAGCAGAAACGGGAAAAGATGTGCATCAAGTCTTGGTTAACCACATCCTGAAGAAATAACTATGAAGAATGATTTAGTAATAAGGGAGCACAAGATTACAGCAAAGGATTTGCTGAAGAAGTATTTGACTTGATAAACATTTTAGACTACGTAATTTTCTTAATCTTTTTTCCCAAAGAACATCACTAACGAATGGTATCACAATGGTCTTAACAAGTTAGGTGCACCAACCTACCAAAAAGAAGTACAATAAAATGTAAGAGGAAAAACAAAAGCTAAGACCAGGCGCTGACCTTAAGTCCTGAATGTATCTGGGATCCTCACCCAACCCAAAGTCACTAATCATCCTGTATAGCTCCATTAGCATCAGTTGGGCTAACACCCTGAAAGCCTTCTCAACCTTGCCTGAGGCATGCTTTAAACACGTTTCTTACACATCACAGATAGAAACCACACTTGACTCACACGTAAGGGAGAAACAGGAATAAATATCTATTGACACAAAACAAAGCTTAGTCATAAATAAAGCAGCAACTTAAGATTTGAGATAGCAAGGTAGACTTGACAATATACCCCATAGAGTTACACAGATCAATCCAAGAGACCTTCCACTTAAGAGTGAACTCCTCGCTTTTTGAACACCTTCACAGAGGAGCCTAGGCATGGCTGAAACCAATCCTAGTCCTAGACATGATCAACACTTTATACCTGAGAAATTCTACGTGAACAATCAAAGATACAATCTTAGCAAAACTAAGAAAGTCTAAAAGAAACTACTAGTCACTTACCAAGGAGCTGTATCAGCAAGGTATGTTGATGCCAAGGAGTAAGGGACCTCTGCAGCAGGTATAACCTCAAAACACATCTCTACTCAAGGATAAAGAGCTATTATTCCTGCTCTGATCACTATTTATGGGGTAAGATGGCTGACTCAGAGTTTTGGCCCACACTCAATTGAACTTCAGCTGCTGCACCAGGTGCCTGCTATCAGTCCTTTGAGAACACAGATTGAGACAGATTTGTGGTCGTTATCTGCCTTGACAAAACTTTGATAGTAATCTGTTCTCAGTGAGGACTTGGGTATATCTCTCTTTTGTCTGAGAAAAGCCTGGAGTGTAACAACAGAGCTGCAGGAGGAATTTGGGAGGAGTGACATGAAGTGCTTTTATTTTTCCAGTTGAAAATGTTACTGTTAAGTTTGCTTTGTGAACTCCATGCTGAATATGACCTACTGGAGATAAAAAGAAGTTGGTAGCACCTTCATTTTCAAAAAGAGTTCCCTGATTTTTCTGGGATGCCTGCTCACAGCTCTGCCTTTCCTCTTCTCAGAGGTGATGGATATTGGCCTCAGCCTCACAGGATCCTAAGCAAAGGCATTTTCCTTACAGTGACTTCAGCTTGGTGAACTTTTGTTGGATAACACTCTGAGCGTTTAGGATTGAATATCACAGAGGAAAGTAACCTCATGCACAATATTTTGTTTCCTTAAAAAGCTATACTTTACCTACATTTTGAAATTATTTCCCCTGAGACGAACCAGCAACCTAGAAAGTTTCAAAAACAGCTGTAGCAATGCATGCTTTAATAATGGCAAAAGTGTAGTAACTGAGTAGCAGAGGAATACCTCAGAAAACTCAGGAACAATTCAAGAAAACACTATTATGGAGAGCACTAACTTCATTCCCATTGATTCCCCACTAAAGTGGTAGTTGTTCCTAAAGTATTTCCTTCAGTTGAAGTCCACCTGAGAAATGTCCAGAGCTTCTCTTTGCAGGAAAAGATATGAAATCCTCATGCTAATTTATGCATTGAAATAAGCAAACAGGAAAAAAATGAATTTAAAAAAGGAACCTGTAGGTGTGTATGATTGGGCACAGTTCCCGTTGCCATTTTGAATGGCAATCTGAGTGGTTAAAGAAGACATTTCTGGACCTGGGATACTTTGGTATTCTTGTTCACATGATGATATCCTTATTTCTTCTGTTAGACTTACAGGAACATGACTTATACAGAAAAAAAAAAAAATCACATATTTCAAATCTCAAAGGGAGGAGTAAATAAATAAAATAACAGTGGATTCACATAGAAACACAAAGAAAGGGAGCTGCAATAGAAACACTAAGATATCTAAAATTAAGAGTGCTAAATGATATTCTATGTTACCCATTTTGTCTTTCGTACACACATCAACTAGAGAGCATTTTGCCTTTGATGTTTTATTGCAGATGTTTGTTATTATTGCCAGTTTCCTCAGTAAATCCCACTGTGTATACTTGGTCCTTTATGTGATGTTGCTGGCTTAGGTCATTCACTGTCCTCAATTCACAATGCAGTCACACACAGAGTTGAAGGGAAGCGTATAGCCCTGAGACAGAAGTCTGGCAGAAAGAAAAAGTAGCTTGTTAGTTTTCTTGCAAAATAGATGCGTCTGAACTACTGCAGATTACAAACAGAGGAAGCTGTTTGCTGTATTTACTTGAGAAATACATTTGATCATAAATAGATGCTGATTATAAATAGATACCCTAGTATAGTTGGCCTATCCTCATTTAATTTTTTTATTTTCCAGAGGCTTCCCTGGCAGTCAACGTCAAGGAGAATAGCAATCTTTCTCCTCGTGGCCTCCCATGGCATTAAATGTTCCTTCAGGTCAAAGCCACCTGTATGCCTCATCCTTGCCTGCTGGGAAGAACATGCAGTGAGGATGGGACAGCCTGTGATGCTCTGCTTGTTCTCCCTAGGGCTGTCTGCAGGACATGGGAGGCCCCAGGGCTGTTCCTGCTCTATACACATTTGAAAACTGCCTGGGGGAAAACAGAACAGCAGCAGAAGTTTGTATAAAAAGCAGGATGAAACATAACATCATGCTTTTGTGTATGCTTGGAACACGGCCGGGCTCCAGCTTGTTTGGGGGCAATATCTGCAGAGCTGAAAACAGACAGGGCCAACTTTGCTGGGTGTTGTCCTTCATGGCCCACTGCATCAGCTGAGCTGCACACTGACACCTAGAACTACCCTGACCTGGGGCAAAGAAACAGCTGAAATCCCTCCTATGTTTGAACTCTACCCAGCTACAAAATATTCCAATTTCTTACCATCTTTAGATGTCTGCTAAACAGGGCTGATCAGTATTGACAGCAACATTTATTTGCATAGTATTTCTATTTGCAAGGTAACGCTGGCTTTTCAGCCATGACAGCTCAAGAGTTTTGGAGATCTTTTGTTTGCTTGATTTGAAGCTTACATTACATTGCACAAGGTTGGCATCCCAAACATTCTTAATCTACTGACTGCAGGTCCTTTAAAACTGAGGGGCTTAAATCTCATCCAAATTTGAAGGGTTTTGTATGATCTCCCTTTAGTTAATTTAAATTCTTTTATACATTTTTAATTACATTATTAGAGCACTCATGTTGGAATTCACCTAGAGTGCTGCACAGAGATAATTAGTTAATGTATAACTACAAAGCCTATTGTATTGAGTACAGCTGAGGATTACTGGAATTCAAAATATTCTGGCTTTTTAACTTTAAGATTGTACACTAATACAGCCCAAATGAAAATCTGCATGCACAGTATTAACCTGGCAACCGTGAATGGGAAAGAACAAAAAAGGCAAGCAAACAGCCACCTTCCCTACTAGGCTTATAATGCTCATTATTAGATCTGAATCAGTAATGACACTGTATCTTAATCTTGATTAAAAAATTAATTGCTGGCCAAGTCTAAAAAAAAAATAAAACAAACAAGAAAAGTGGTGCTCACAGAGATGGAATTAATTGTAACACAATGCATTCCTGAATCCAGCAATGTAGTACAAACTTTAACGGCATTACCAAGCTGTCATTACTTGCACCAAGTTCGGAGTGCTGGATAATAAACTCTGGTACTGGCAGTGATACCTAGCATATTCCTATTTCAAACAGAAAGTTATAATTTGTTCTTGATTTCCATATGTATTTGAAAATAATAATGTTGCATTTACACTCTGGAATGGTAAATGTTAGCTTTACTGGTTTGTCTCATTAATTTTTAGTGTGTCCCTTATTGAGCAGTGTAAGACAAATTTAGCTTCTTTCACTTCAGCCAAGAAATATTGCTTAGCAAAGATTAATTTATTTTTAATTCTTTCCTACCATGATAGTTGTACTATATAAATTCATTTAAGATCACACTGCTGTTACTCTGAGATTTGTGTAATGATAACCTGGTGACCTGGCAGTCAAATGAGCCAGGAAAGAGAAAAACAGGATGGAAAGTGGGCAACAGGGCGGTAGAACCTGCTCAGTGCAGAACTAGAAGTAAAAAACGTGGCTAACCAGTATTAGCTGAGCACTGCCCACAAGAAGAAAGTACAAAACAATATTGTGGAATGGACTTCAGAGAAAAGCTGCATATTGTCTTGCTGAAAGCTGATATTGTATCCAGTTAGATACTTGAATATCAGTTTGTTTGCCTGTGAAAGCAATTGGTTTCATTGCAGTCTGGAACACCTGCTGCTCTGAACCCATGAGGATGGGTGGAAGGACCTCTGTTCAATTCATCTTAGTTGTATATATGAGGGTGGTGAGGCACTGGAACAGGTTGACTAGTGCTGCAGTTGATGCCCTGTACCTGGAGACTTTCAAAGTGAGATTGGATCAGGCCCTGGGCAACCTTGATGTAGCTGTGGTTTCCCAATTCACTGCAGGGGAGTAGATGGCCTTCAGAGGTCCCTTCTAACTCTCAGGATTCTATGATGTGATAAATTCAAACTGCCCTGACACCCTGATCTCTTAAAAAACAGCAACAACAACAACCAGCAGAAAGCAAAAAGAGAGACGGAGTTGTATTTGGCAACATTCTTTAGAAAAGTCCTCAGAAGCATGCAGGGAGGATGAAATTTTCCTTGGGGAGCAAAAACAATACCTGAAATTGAAGATGGAAACCCTTAAATTCCCACATGCTTTTTACTTACTTATGCCAGAAGTCACTTTGAAAAAATTAAATTTTGGTGAAATCCAAACAGCCACAGAATAGATTTTTATAAAATAAGATTTGTAGCTGTGCAAATTTGGACTTTTCACAAAAGTATAGGCTTTGTTTGTTTGTTTTTGTTTTTGTAAGACTCAAAACATTGTCACATAGGGATGCAGAGATAATGCATCAGAATGATAGTTCAGTTTTTCTTTGGTCCCTCCGTCTTCAATGAAGCTTCAGTGACGACCTCATTTGTGGTACAATACAGTATAAAACAGTGAGCTATGCATGAGGCTTCTCAGCAAAAGGGAGTCTCAGAACTGAAGACAGAAACCCAATTTTCCACTGAAAAGCTTTACTCATAAATTTGAGACTGCCCTTTCCCTTCCTGTATATATTTCACTTGAACTTGGGTTTTCTTTATGTTGGTTTTATTATCTTGCCATTTCCAGTGAAATATATTCCTCCTCACCGTGCACTCACTCAGGATTAAAAAAGACAAAATCTGCCAGAGGAGGAAATTCCTTTGTATTCAGAGGATGGGTTTTGCTGCATCCCACACAGAAGGACCTCGAGTGCTCAAAACCTGTCCACCCTGGGACAAGCACGTACTCCAAGCCAGTGTGATTAAAGCTCTGCAGTGTGCAAATCAAAAGCACACCAAGAAATTGTGTGGGTAGAAGCATCAAAACTCTTTGTCTTTCGGTCACTCTGTCCGTAGGACTCTACATTCTGTGATCTTTTAGATCAAGTGAAGATTTTGTTTGGCACACGGTTGTGCTGTGGAACTCATAAAAGATGCAATGCTTTCCCCTGTGTGGGGATCTTGACAGGTCTTCACTTTCCAGGCTCTCTGCTGGACAAACCAGCTATGACATCCTAATGGATTTGTACAAGGAAATGAAAACTAAGCCGCATTTTCAATCCTCATTCTTATTTGAGGCAGTTCACTTCAACTGTACTGTAATATATCCTTTTTGGGGAAATTACATATCTGAAGCAAAGAAAAATATATCCTCAGTGGGGATGATGGAACACACCTGAAACAGGGGAATATCTCCAGCTCCTGGAGAAGCCCATTAATTTCAACACCTTTGTGTTCCTGAAGCAATGGAGCTACTTCTTCTGTTACAGCCGTGAAGTTCCAGAGACAACTTTCAGGACAAATGTTGAACGAGATTTAAAGGTCTAGGTGTTGTTGTAACAATCATTACCAGGAAATCTGCAAATTCTGTTTTTCGGTTGCTGACTTGGGCTTGATTCAGAATCTCTTAATGCCACTGCAAGATTTCTTACAGGAGATCAGTTTTATTTTTGCATAAGCTTTTTCTGATCATGCTGGTTTTACATGTTAATGGGTATGCTTGTAAACAATTCTAATCCAAGCTACTCATGAACATTGCATGCTTAAAATATTTTCATCATTAGACAGTGAATTAAAAGAATTTCTGTAAGAATGTGATTATAATTGAAGTCTCTAACCAGCCTTTCCTCAAAAGATCTATGTAAATGAAACTTCTCTATGAATTTCTTCATAATCAGTCCGCTCTTATTTTGCATGTTGGTACTTCATTTAAAATACAATTCTGGCCTCCCTAGCTGAATATATACCATATTCTTAAGCCATTCTTCACCTTCTTTTGACATGATTTGCCTGAACCACGGCTCTGTCCCACTGTCAGATGGCCCTGCCGTGTACACGTGGGCCAGCTAACACAGCACTACAGTTCCCAAGTCTCTGCTTCTAACTTCAAACAACAGCAGCTCCAACTTCTAACTCAGAAGTTTGTAGTTTTGGGTGCTGGCCAAAAATGATGCTGTCAAGCTGATATAAACCATCTGCTATTGTATTTACCTTTTTTTTTTTTTTTCTTTTCTTTTTTTCTTTTTTTGAGCTCTATGCAACTCTGGTTTGGAGACAAGTCCTTCAGCTTAGCCCTTTCCTTATTGAAATTTATGTCAAAGCTTTCTTAACCAGATAACAACATTCCAAATGTTTAGCCACGTTGTTTAAGGCTATTTCAGCCGGAGGATTTAATAAGAATGCTAAAACTTCCACCACAGAGAATACAGGGAAAAATTTTAGCACAGTGTTTTGGCACAATCGTTTAATCTAACAGGACAAACACAAGCAAAAGGCAGCTACAGAGCTAGAAGCAGAATTAGTTTTCTCAAGGGGGATCTGCCCCTGCCTCATTGTGCAAAAAATATCTGTGGAGAAAAAGGATTATCACAGTTGACCTGCCTCTAATATGGCAAATAACATAAGCTTGTAGCAATTCATTGTTTTACGACACCCACAAAGAGTAAAAGTCAAGTTAAGCAGCAATGTCACAATTGCATCCAGTTCATAAAAAGCCAGAAAGAAGTAATTTCTCCAGTGTGCTGCTGTGCAATGGTCACAGATCAGTGTCAGCAAACCAAAGGCAGAGCCCAAACACTTTCATTCTTTAGCATGAAGTGGGAGTGAAGTGGTAGCCTGAGAAGTGAAGAAGTTTTTTTGTACAGACAAGTCACCTGGATATCAGTTTTTGCCAGAGTTGACAGAAGGGAAAGGACAGCAGAAGCAAGATGATGATTCTGGAAAATCCAAATAATAATAAAAATCCACTAGAAGTAATAATGGTTTAAGTAATCTACTTCACCAGACCTTAGAGCATGCCACTCTATAATCTCCACAAAAATAAAACATCAGTATTTATCTGTCAACTCCGCTTAATATATAGTCAGCAAAATCAGAACTAGGCCCACATAAAATAAAATCTGGCAAAAGCACAGAGGCTGCTTTCCATCCAGCACTCTTCAAAATGTCATTGAATGACATATTATTGTATTTTGCAGCACAAACCAATGCTGCCCAAGTCCTGAGATTTAAACAGACATATTTATGCAATATTCCTGATCTTGCCCGTCAACTAATTGTCTTCTTTTATGTTTAAAGTGCGTTGGAAAACTTTGGAAGATGCTGATTAATTCGCCGTTGGGTTTCTACCCATAGACCCTACTATGTTTTAAGGAAGTATTTGGCTGAACAAAATTTTTGGCCTGAAATAAAAGTAATGGAAGAAAATAGAGGCTTTTGAACCTCCAATCCTCTCCATGTCATAAGATTATGCACAAAGCACAGAAAATATTTCAAAACCAAACATTGTCTCTGTGTGTAATGGATGCAAAGCCAGAGCCCTTTGGCATCTACGGCACTCATCAGCATCACGGCCAGAGCTTGCAAATCCTTCCACAAAATTGTGACAAACCTGATTACTAAAAAGCCATCCAATCTTCCCCTGTCACGTGCTACTCAGCAATCAAATAACAGCCTACAAGAGCTTACCTCATAAATTCTATTTCTCAACTTTATTACTAAAGGATAAACAACTAAAACAAAACCTACTCTTGGCTTTTGCACCCTTACTTTGGGTTTCTAGGACAGGCAGCTTATCCACGTCTATCTGAATGGAAATCATAAGCATGACCAGGGAGAAAAATGGGAATGGAGCCATTTTAAGCATGAGGATTAAAGAAACTGCTCAGAAGTCAAAAAATAATCTGTTAGAACAAGCTAAGTGTAAAAATCGACATCTGTTGTTTTTAGTTTAGGTCTCTTTCTTCTTTCCTTCCAGCATCATCTGTGACTCTTGTTGAATCTGCGGATTTGATTAAAGGCTCGTGCTAACTTAATGCTTCATCATTTAATATCATTACATCACACGTGTATTAACGATGACTCATGGCCCTGTCTTGGATGGAAGACATTTAAAAATGGTGATAAATGAACAGCAAATATTCTCGCAAGTGTTGTATTCAAATAAGTGTGTTTTGGTATCGCTTCGCCTTGACACTCATTTTTTGTGGTCTGGGGCAATTTAAGTAATACTTTACTGAGACAAATGTGTGTAGAAATAATTCTGAAATTATTGGTGTTCAGAAAAAAATAGATAAACATATAAAAAGAGTGATTGTGCAGGGACTAGAAGCATTTGTATGCTTAGGCTAATCAGGCAGAAAGATACAGCTGCTAGGGAAAGACAGAGATAAAGGTAAACAACCACAAAAAAAACATTTTCTTCAGGGTCATCCTTATAAACATTTCTCCATTAACTGTTAAATTTATTATGAGAAACCTTTTATTTTTGAGCAGTGAAGATATGTGATGCTGATGCACAGCTCCTCACTGCTCACTATGCAGTAGTATCTCTTCCAAAGCTAAATCCTGGGCTCTCACTTGTGGGTTGGTTGTTTTGTGCGTTTTGGGGTTTTTGTTTTGTTTTATTTTGTTCCTGAAAGAAGATAAAGGACAATGCTGGAAATCTCATCTCAGAAAGAGTCTCATTCTCTAATAAAGTTAGTGTTATCCCCAAACAGTGCACTGCATGCATGAACGGGTAAATCATTTTCACTGCTTAAATAACACACAGTATATTACAGCATGTTTCTTTCAATAGATTAACACTACATTGACTGTTTATTAACATCAATATATTTTTAGTGTGCAATATCAGCAGCTTCTTTACGCTAATAAGGATTAATTGCACTTCTATTTTGGAAGACATCCTACCTCCAGGAATGTATCAGAAGAACAACTGGCGTTAGCCTATCTTCCACAAAGCTTACAAATATTTTTTCATATACCACAATGTAGTTGACAAAGTCAATTAGTCTTATTAATCACTTTTGTGGATTTTATAAATCTATTACATAATTTTTTGCAGGTTTCTTCCAAATGGCTCTTCGGGTGTCACTATTCAATATCTTAGCACTCTAAATCAGGACCTCTCCCAGGCCCATCTCTATAATTTCACTGGTGTTACACCATCCATTATTTAATGCAAACATTTCAGGAGTTCTGAGGTTGTGTGTCTACACCTTGTTTAAAGAAATGAACGTGTATAATTTTTTTCTGAAAAATAATATGTGTGATGTTAAATACCTGTTAATTGTACACAGTCAAGATTTAAGCCCTGAAAGGCATCCAAACACCAGAAAATTTTGGATTCAGTGAGTTATTCAGGGAGTCAAAATAAGACGTATTAAAGTGCTCGTTATATAATCGATACATGACATGGTGGGTAAAGGTCTCCATAAAAGTTGTTCCTGATCTCAGAAGAACAGTTTTGTACTAATTTAATTTCTAAAATAGGTCACTCTTTGATATTAAATTACTATTGCTAACTTGATTTCTTTCTTTTATAGAGGGAAACTACAAGACTGACATGAAACTTTGGAGATATTTTTGACTAGAATGTACTTTTAAATGAGACCTACTTCTACTCCTCCTACTCCTTTTCTACATCTGGTATTAATTCTCCTTATTGAACATTCAAATTCAAGATAAGATTATGCCCTAATTTATTTTCTCGTGCTCTGTGTTGGTTGCACAGCCAATTTCAATCCCCCCCACTGTATTCAGTCTCATCATTTCTTGAAAAAGGGATGGGATGAAAGGATTATGTTTTTCTTAAATGTGTGGCATGGCAGCCCAGGTCTATGGGTACACACCTACAGGTGAATTCAGGAACAGGAGAAATTAAAGTTAGCAAGTAGACAATGTAACAATTTGTAGTGTCTTGGGGATAGGACTTCAGTAAGGTTATTTTTCAGCTAGCAAATTTATAGCAATGTAAAAAGAAAACAAAACATCAAGTAGAATGCAATGAGACCCAAGAAACTCACTAAGTCTGTGTGTGAACATGAAAACAGACTCAGACATAGATCATCCACATTGTGGAAAGAGTACAGCCAAGTTCAAAAAGCGTGTCCCTTCACCACCACTCGCACCCATACAGATGAAGATGTGCCCACTCCATCACAGCTGCTTGGAGCTTTGTTTCCTAATGAGAGGGATTTTTTTATTTTTATTTATTTTTTTATTTTTTTACCATGAGCAATTTGTCCCTCTTCTGCTTACTACAGTGCAAGAACTTCCACAGTAAAGATGGCAACCATGGTAATTGTAGCTACATAGTTAAATAGTTCACACTTCTGACAAATTGTCAGCGTAGTGCTTCTCATATCTGCTTTAAAAATAGCAATTACAGTATCTTCAGCATTTTATCTCACAATAAAACACCTGAGTTTGGGGAAATACCAATAAACAGTAGTTGCCACTTGATGTTTTTAGCCTCATAAACCTTGCTAGTACTCATTTTGTTTCGTGCAACTCTACACCAATTAATTTTTGTTAAAAGGATTTATCTACACATGAACACACAGTCCACAACTGAGCAATGCTTTCCCAATTTTACCTTTCATCTTCTTTCCCAAATGAGCAAAGTGTCACTTTAAATGCCCGCTTTAATTGTAAACCTCCATTACTGTGTAGGAGAGGTGGTCTAGATAGGAGGATGCACTCCAAAATTTCTCCCAGATATTCTGGGATTGAGCCATGAAGAATGAATTCTTGCACTGCACTCATGTTTGAAATGGAAGCTCACTGATATTATTTTTAACATTCCGGATTTAATACTGTATTATTTCCCAGAGTTGCCAGGTTGACTTTGGAAATAGGTGACGTATCAAGTTATTAGAAAAGACATATTTTCTTAGAATTCTGCCAGCTAGAGGCAATTTCAGGGTACGCATATGGTAGTTTTCTGTGCTTGCTCTAACCTACACTTGGACTAAAGTATTTATTGTATGCAGCATCTTAGGAAGCATGCAGCCCTTGAGACAACTGAACTGGCGTAACTACCAAAATAAGTTACGCTACAGCTCAACAAAGTTACAGCCAAAAGAAGATCACTGTGATAGGAGAAGTGGTGGGAAAAGGCTTAAAGGGAACTTCGTTTTCCCAAAGGTCCCATGTTTCTTTACCTTCCACTCTTACTATTAAAAAATGTTCTCTCTTACCTCAATAACCTTTTTAAAGATATCACAGATTATTTCTGTGTCCATCTGCATTTTGGTGGCTTTTTTTGCCTGCCTTTGCTGTCTTTCATGCACACGAGAAATAACGAATAAAAGCTAGATGAAAAATAGAAGATATTTCATTATGAAAAACATCTCAGATCATTGCTTCATTAATCACCAGTACCACTAGTCATGAAAAAAAAAATAAAAATAGATCCCTCACATTAAGAATTCTCATGCGGATTCTCTTAGACAGCAAAGAGTGTAAAAAAAACTGCTGTGTTAAAAAATACAGAATGTACCAATTGACCGTTTTCATTGCCTTACAACTGCATTACTTAAATTTATCTGATGAAAACAGATTTACTATACATGTAAAACAACATATTCTAAAGCAAAAGCATCACTACCCCGGCACACAACTGAATCATTAACATAAAATAAAGTTATTGCTTATGTATTCAGTTTTCCCATAGTATTTTTTGTACCTTTGTCACTAACGGTGCACTGAAGAACTGTACACAGACACTTCATTTGTGAACTTTGGTTCGCCTAAGTTTCTTACTCTGCATTAATCAAAGTTCTATCATCATTTAAATATAAATGACATCTTGTACTAACGGACAAGAAGGAACTACCTTTCAGCCTGCAGTCCCCGCAACAAACTCTGCTTCAGCGATTCCTGAGCTCACCCAAGGCCCCAGTGAGGCAATGTAGCACAACAGCATCAGATGCTGTCTGTAACCACCTTACTTAGGTAATTTTTATAACTAATTACAAAAAAAAAAAACTATGAAAATATAAAGGGACAGATAGTGAATTCTAGAGACTTCACAAAAAATCTTTTATTGTGTCATCTTCTTTGTCTGGATTAAACATAATTTTAACAGAGTTTTAAAATAATCCAACAGGCTCAAACAAATAAATCTCCTTTCTCTTCCAATCTGGTATAGAGCTACGATGATTTTATACTTTTCATTCAGATGTCAACAGCCTGTAGTATTTTAAACTCTTTTTCTATTCAAGTGCTCCTTTAATGGTTTTGCAGCTCCACTGCAAAAATCAGTCTTTGCATCTAAAAGGAGCACTGTAAAGATAGAGGGAACTTGTAAAGATACTCATTAAGTGCTCTTAAAAGGAAGAAAGATCCCACAGGTCTGATGATTCCCAGAGCCACGGGTTATGCTTCATAAGAGACAATTGAAATGGTAGGGTGTCATTATATCTGTAGTTATCAAATACATGCCATAACAAGTATGAGTAGCCATAGTGATTGAGGACACTCTTTGTGAAGAAAATTTAGCCCAGAGTGGTTAGGACTCAGAGTTGGACTTTATCTGAGGCTCTACCTGGGAGTATACGACTTGACTTTAAATAGGACATACTATGATGACTGGCCTCCTTTTGAAAACTGGTAATTTCTATTGCTGGAAGTCTGGAGTGCAGAACCATACCAAGAACATTGTGAGGGCAATACAGAGCTTCTTGTGTACCAAAAGTGAAGATTACACGGAGGCTTAAAGGATGAAGTGTTTGTACCAGAACTGATAAATTAGTGTAAAGGCTTCAAACATCTGTTTTATAAACAATGATTAAATTACAGTACGCAATTCAAATCAGTACTGTTTAGTTTCTCTTCATAGTTAGTTTTCCTTAATCAAGAACATCAGACATCTATGATGATGATCTCTGACCCTTTGTACCAAACAAGAAAAAAACAAAAACCCAACATGTTGCAATGCTGTGCTTCAACAGTTACTGAAGTTTAACACATACATTCTAGAAACCTCATTTCTGTAAAAACAGGAGTTGATTTTCTGCTCACTGTGATAATTTCCCAAGTGTCAGTGGAGATACTCCTTGTTCATATAGCTGTGAAAAAGAAAGGTCCATAGTGTTGGCAATAAACTTTGATTATTGCCTTAAGATAGAGCAACCAGAATTACATTTGCAGCAGAAATAACCACGGCCTCTATCCTATTGATTTTCTATGCTATTGCATATCTGAAATATTGTCTGCTCCTGTCCAGCTGGAGGTGAACTTCTGAAATTTAAATATTCATCATCCTTTCAGTGATTTCTCAAAGTTGTTTTTTTGTTTTTTTGTTTTCGTTTTTTTTTTTTTTTTTTTTTAAACTTTTTCAACTTTCCTAAATCTTGCACATTCTAAAGGTACAAGAAGTAAAAAATTTAAAGCTGCCAAAAGCCAAAGCATTTTTAGAGAAGGCACTGCATATTGATTATAGCCAAATCTCAGTGGACTAAGACACTACGTTATTGTCAGCAATTTTATTGCTGCCATTGTTTTTTTTCTTCTTCCTTTTAATAGTAACAAGTGTCACCAATATATTTTATATGAAACTGTTCCTCCAGGTAGGAGGCATTGAGGACTTCTCATAAGAATGAAATCTATCTTTAAGAGACAGTAAATTAATATACTTGCTGTGTTTCAGTTTTTATATTACACTGTCAGTCCACAGCAAAAGCAGAGAAACGCTATTTCTGTTGTTTTTGAGGAGTAACAAGGATAATCTTGTTTTCTTGATCCAGCTATCCTGCTGCAGACTATGAATAGCTTACATATAATGTAAAAATGTTATGGAAATTGAAATGTATGAAAAACAGAGAGAAAGAAATCCATCAAGACAAACAGAATCAGGAATTCATGAGTACTGGGGGGAACTTGGCCCAGGCTGCAGTTTATGAATGACAAAGATTCTGCCCATCTGGAAAATTCCGCAAAGCTTTCCATTCGACGCATACTCTGACAGGCAAACTTCCTCATTCTGTTTTCCTCTGCTTGGTCAGCCTTCATCCTATCACCTTGCAGACAGCAGAAAGCCAAAAGGAGGCTGGGTGCTCATCCCCATCTTTTTTCCTCATAGGTTTTATCTTTATATAGCGCCAGGCCTCGTAGAAAGGCCCAGCTTAGCGCTTCTAAAATAAAAGCCCTGTGCAACTTCACCCTGGTATTTACACCATGCATACAGCACTCCTCGCTGCAGGGATGCTAAATCATGCTTTTAATTCTTCTGCTCCTGCTGGCTCAGACTGATGAAGGGAGAATGTGTGAGTGATAGTGTGACAACTCAAGATGGAGCTCTAGAGTCCCTAGTTGTCCTCTCTCATTTTGAGACGTGCCATGCCTCAGTGTTCTCTGTAAGAACAACAGCCTAGAGGAAGGGCACCTGAGGCTGTCCCAAGAAGTCATTTCAAAGCAGAAATGCTGCAGCTGGCTTCCACGTGCCTGTGGAGGGGACAGAAAACCCCCCAGAAAGTAGATGGGGAAGTAACTGATCTCTGATAGAAAGGACTTGAAGACACGTAGCATCTCAAGTTACTGGGATCAGTGGGACCAGCCTGACTGGCAAACCTGACGGGCTGCTTTCACAGTACATGTCACCAACATCAGCATTCTTTCCTCAGAAGAACATCTCCTCTTTATTGTTTGCAATCTCTTAGGCAAGAAGCAGCATGGAATGAAAGCTGGAGGTATACAAACTCCAAGAACGTTTCCAGTGTTTTTATGAGCCTGCTTGCTTCTCTTCACCTGTTCTGGAGAATGCCCTTCAAACAATTGCTGCAAAGGCAAAGCTTCACATTACCATAGTGCTCATCCTTTAAAATAATGCAGGTTTTTGTTTTTTTTTTTAAGCAAAGTTCTGAGCAAAATCTAAAGTCTTGCATAAATTCTGCATACCCAGAGAGCTGTTACAGAGCAAACAATATGGATCACATCATGAGTGTCCCAGCTAAATTCCTAATATACAGCATGGGGCAGCAGAAAAGTTATACGGTGAATTAAATCAGCAGAGGTTTTCTTTCAGCATTTGTTACAAACAAATTCTTCTTTGTATGAATACCATTATTTTCTTTCTGCTTTTGCTCATATTATTCCCAGTGGCTCACTTTATAGTGCCATTTTGCCATTTCTTACAGGTTCCTCTGTACTGTAATTATGCCAGTTTCCTTTTCAAATACAGTTTTTGGCATCAAAATACAAAGGTTGGGACTGCACAAAGAAAGGCAGAATCATATTCACGGAATTATTTCTGTTTCTTCAGAGACTACACACAGTGTTTTTACAACTTTCCTTGTTTTTTTTCCGTCTCCCTATTCTTGCACATATTTGTCAGACACGTAGATAATAAGACAAAGTAACTATTTCAGAGTAGGAAAAAAACTGCCATGCCTGTACAGTTATGAGCACATAGTGCAGTCTACGTAGATATTTTACATGAGAGAAGTGGTTATTGTCAAACAGACTGATATTATCTTGCTTGAACATTTTCAAGCTGGCTCTAGGACTATATATGCAATGCTAGCAGTGATGGAGTAGGTACAATATTCCTGCAGTAGCATAGCTCCCTGCAGACGTCAGTAGGTTTTATCAGGCTCAGAGGGAACGTCTGACTGTTTACTGCACTTTTGAAGAAGTTCTCGTGCTTTGAAGAGCACAGAGCAGACTGAGCTTTTAAAAAGCGCTGACTTTTTAATTCTATGTTTTAATTCTTTTTGACGAAGAGCGGGTCTGAAGTTTTTGTACATTTTTTAAACCAGAAAGCAAACACGCACAGTTTTTCCCAGAGACATCAAGTTTGTAAGCGACATGTTTAGGCAGCACGATGATTGCCATGTAAGATAAAACAGACAGAACAAAGTTCCTATAATTTTGAGCACCCTTTGGGACTGGGTGGTAATAGTTAAACAGTAAAACTGCAGATTTCTCAAGATAAGCAACAGAAATCCACTCAGGGCTGCTGCATCATGGTGCTGGATGGATATTAAGATACCCATTTTAAAATACTTGATCATTGGTATGGGAGGCAAGTTTTCTTGCATTAGCTTGAAACTCTCCCTCCAGCAAGGTTATAGACTAGCATTATAATTTCATAATAAGATGTAGTGAGGCATAGGATGAGCACAGTCTTCCTGATTATATGTATAAGACTATTCTGAAGACATGAGGAGGTGCTTCACATTAAACAACATGGAAATAAAGGAAATTACATAGCCCTGTTAATATATTGACTCCGAACTTTATGCAGCAAAGTGCCTCAGCTTAAGCACATCCTTTTTCAGCAAAGCTACCCACCAAAAAAAAAGAAAGTGCCTTAAGTACTAACATAAGTCAGATGATTTTAATAGGGCTTTGCTGCTTGTTGAATCTAAGAAAGAGGAAAACAGCATGATGAAGATCACCAAGTTTTCCTAACAGAGGCCAGGAATAAGGTCCTGCATTATCTTCTGTCTCTTGAGACCCTGCAGCAAAAGCCGGGATTTTGCTGCCTGCCAACACAGCACCTTTCCTTTCTCTGACCCCTGAGATTTGTCTGCTAGCCAAAGGACAGGTCAGCGTGCCAGAAGGGGAGGAGATGATTCTAGCAGAGCAGCTTCACTCTGGTATGCAGCCCAGCGCAATGGCATTTCTGCTATTGCCTTCCGTTTCCCACTTGCATTTATCCCAACATAACTTCTCATCACTCCCCAGAGCGTGGCAGATACAGTGATTAGATATCTGACTCCACTTCCTTCCAGGCACCTGCTTGGCTGAAAACTATCAAGGGCAGCAAGCAGTGCAATAGGATTAGAAGGATAACAAGATAAAACCTTCTCCTTCCTGATCTGCAAGGTTGGTTATGAAGGAACTTAGACCAAAATTGTGTGTCCCATATACAATTTAGGATTGCAGTAGCCCTGCTGATAGTAATTTACTTATAAATAAAATTAATAAATAAAAGCTTCTAAACATAAATTAAGCCAATTAGTAGAAGAATATGAATTTCAAGTGCATTAGGTCCAAAGAATCCATTCCAGATGCAAACTGGAGGCAGCTAGTGGCAGATTTTGTCCCCTGACTTCTCAATTGATATGCTATGGTTGAGTTGGTGTCTGTATTATAACACTGTTTACAGACACTGTTTGAAATTACAGGCATACTAAGTCCAGAAAAAGTGCTAGTGGAATTGAGAAGAAAATTCACAGTTCATTGAATTCAGTGTCAACTTCCATTAAATTCAAAGGGACGCAAGAGTCTTCATGGAGTTACTGAGCATCTGTAAACACTTCCAAGTACGTCCCAAGTTATAGGTTTATTTTTCAGGTGACAGAAGTTGTTTATTATGTTTACATCTTACTACAGGAATCAGGAAAAAAAGAAAAAAAAAAAAAAAAAAGAAAACAACCAGAGTTTCGATTACAGAGCAGAGATTTTTAAAGCTGACCAAAATCTGGTTATATGTGGAGTGTAAAACAATTTTTGACTCCCACTGAATATGGGGAACCTAGTTGAACCTAACACGCACCCCCTTTTTATCTGCCTTGGGTATACAACCTCTCTAGTGTGACCTCAAAGGCACTTTGATTCCATATACTTCAGGTGCAGTACACTCCACATTAAGGCACTGTTGCAAATCAGGCAATCTCTATAGGATACATTCCAAGCCCTACAGGCACATTTGGAAATTGCTTCTTTCTCAAAAAACAAAAACCATCAACAGATATCAAAGCAGAGGCAGCAGGAGTGTGAGAGCTTAAATTCATGAATAAGGAGGCCACAACAAGAAAATCACTACCATGACAAGGTTAAAGATCTTCTCTAATTCAATTAAAGTTTGCTGAAACAACTTCCCTTTTTTTTTTTTTTTCTTCCTGTGTTATCTGAATAGTTCAGAGATAAACAATATTTCACAGAATCACTGAAACACCAAGGTTGGAAAAGACCTAGACAGTCACCCAGTTCAACCATCCACCTATCATCAATAGTTCTCATTAAAGCCCATGTTCCTCCCAGCAGTAACAGAGAAGTAATCATGCGCTCTATAAAAGTAGAACTGGCATCTCAGTCTTTTCTAAATCTTCCTGTGGTTAAGATCAGAGTCAATAATACCTTGCAATTCCTGTGTGTGTGACATGCTATTAATTGTCCATTCATCTTAGTTATGAATACATTGTTGCTGGATTTTTTTTGCTGCATGTATGTCATGGCATAACCTGAACATTGACTTCTGTTGAAAGAGTTATTGACTTCTATTAAAAGACAGAGGGTTGGCTCAGCTGCTGAATTTGTGTTCGGTTCAGTCTACAAACTTCAACTGAGAAGCTTTCATTAACTTCAGTCTCTTTTAGATTAGGTTTCTAGTGCAAAATATTGAACCTATCTGCAGCAAACAGAGAATGGATACCAAATGTGTTTGAAAATAAAATCACAAAGTTTTCTTTAAATCTTGGTTTTTAATTGCTGTTCAGAGCTACAGAGCAAACACAGGAGATGGGGAAAATTCTGCCAGGTTAGAGCTTTAATAGTTGTAAACACGTGGGAGTGTTATGAAAGACAAAGTAATACTTGTTAGGAAATGGATGAACTGCAGCTGAATTGTGTTAGAAAACATCCTGGTTGGCAACCGTTGCAGAAAATTAGCTTTTTTTTTTTTTTTTAAATACAAATGCCAAATGACAGAAATCACAAAAATGTCTTAAGAATGCATAATAATAATAGTATAAGCAACACAGAAGAAAATTAAGAAATGCTATTTTACTTTAAACATTAGGCACAAAGCCAGGTATGACTCAGCTGAGGTTCAGTGTTTAAGCAGGTCACTGTTGGGGTTGCTGCTCTGTTTGGAATATTTGACAAGAGAGAATTTCACCAAGAGAGAGAGCAAAGTTTTCCTTCACAGCACAGTTTGGCAGTAAAGAAAAACAGCAGCATCAGCACTTCTGACCACCTTCCTGGTTATGTTTGGCAAATCTGAGACCTACAATCAATGAACTGAGCTTCTCTACAGAGTACTGAATTATAGTGTGTCTCAGAAGCAGCTAAGATACCTGGCTAGGGGACTATAAAGTGAAGTCAAGCAGATAAGCCCTGGTTCCAAAACAATAAATGAGAAATGCCATAATTCAAGTAGAAATACCCTTGGAGCAGTGCGTGTATTTATTGCAAACCACAATTCATTTCTTTAAATTTTATTTTACAAATTCTCCATTATTTGCTTCGGTTACGTTGAAATGGACTACCGTATTTCAACGTATTTCAGGCTGATTTTATACTTTGCTTTTCCATGTCAAGGAGCATGCAGACAATTGAACAACCACATTACTGAAAAGCTGTTAAACGTCCTGTGATGCAACAAAACGTGAACTATTGCAGAACTAACGTGAAAAAATGGCAACTCACACAATATCCAGGGAAGTCTAAAAGGTTAAAAGGAAGAAAAGGCTGCTAGAATTGGACTTAAAATGCACGTTTGCTTGAAAATTATGAGAGAATAATGTTATTTCTTGAGAGACATCTCTTAGGATTTTAGAGGGAGATATCTCTGTAACACACATTTTGCCCTTGCACTTTCCACAGTTCATAAGAGTAATCTGATCAAAAAGATTTGGATGCACACAAAATGAAATGTTTTTTTTTGTTTGTTTGTTTTTTGTTTATTTTACACTGGAGAAGTTAAAAATGAATCCTGCATATTAAAAATTCACAGATTATATAAAAAAGCAGCATTCAATCCATCTTTTTTAAAGCAGAAATGAGGCAAAAGAAAAAATGTTGCATAAATGATTGTCATTTGGCAGCCCCACAGAGCTTTCTTTGGAAAGAGAAGTTTGAGTTCATTTGCAAGAATACACCATAAAGCCATTCCTTTGAATAGCTGCTAGCTTAGGCTGATGGACTGAGCAAGCATTTGCATGCACTGCATGGAGAATGAAGTGACTGTGTTTTGCAGCATTTTATTGATAAAGATTTCTCAAAGTCTCAGTGCTGAACTAAGTCTGCTCCCTGAGAGGGGAAAATGGTAGGTAAATATTAACAATTGAACTCCCACAGCACAGATGGGCAAAGCAAGGAAGTTTAAAAGAAGCCTGTCCTTCTTTTGCATGGCTTTTGAGTGGGCTTTTATTTTTTAAAGCTCTAAAGTGGATGATTTAACTGTAAAAAGGAAAACAACAAAAAACCACCTTCACAGGAGAATGACAGCAGTGAATGAGGCACATGTAATATGGCTTTTGGACAGACATGTCCCCATGGGAAGAACATACTTGGGTCATCCAGGAGAAGGACAAAGGACTCCAACATGAGCCTGATTCTTTTTGTTCCCAGACCCACAGTCTGCCCCAACACCCAACCCATTCAGTGGGAAACCATCCATTATCCATCCCCACATTAGGGACAACATCAGAAAGCCTGCAAGAGTAAGTGATTGTTTTTTACTCTGATAGGATATCTTTAACCACAGCAAACAAACAAAATGTGGCTTTCAAATGCTGAGGTGACATCCCAGTTGTCAATTCCCAGTTCAAGCAGCCTTCCTATTCCCTACCACCACCATTTCTGTATCATAAAGGTAAAACTTGAGCTTAACTTACTAAACCTCTAATGCTCCAAAACATGCTTAGGTTACACTCAAAGCCTACATCTGTTTTAGAAGGAGCTGGGAATCTGGTGATGCAAAAAATTCAGTAAATCATGAGATGTGAGCTCATAAAGCAGGAAAACATTTATATTAAAAAAAAAAAAAAAAGTATTTTCTGATATTACATACTCAAAACACAGCGGAAACTATGTTTGTAGTAGTCTCTAAGATGCAAATGCAACCAACAATTGCTAAACTTATATTAAAGAAAATCTTACAATAGACGCAGTGCCAAAGAATTTACAAGGGTGAGTGCCCACATCCATTAAAATTTGTTAAAGCCAAAATATTGAGATATTTTCATAAAGTCCAAAGGATTGCAATGAAAGTTGAAAGATACTTTATAATTATAGTGTTTTACATCAATGCATACTTAGAGAAGATAAAGCCTACAGAAAGACAGTAAGTCTTCATACAAGGAAAGGTGAGGAGGGTCAGAAGAAATGCACATTCTACTGAAATTAGGGAATATAGGTACTGTAATCAACAGATCAAACTGCCAAGGAATTGCAAAGAGGATCAGAGGGTATAAAGATAATGAGCAGATCAAAGGGTTAGAAGCCAAGTGCTGAAATAAAGCAGTAGTAATACAGAGAGCTAAAGAGGAATTATTGACCAATAATTGTATTGCTTTGGGCAATGTATGCTTTGCTAGAACCATTATTAACAAGATCTTTAATGGACTACTTCATTTTTATAAATGTGGCATTATGAATGTTAAATGCAGTGAATTCATGCTACAGCCACAGAAACCCCCTAAAAACTAGGGTAGCATCTCCAACACTAAAGCGATACAGAAGGATTCCATGCTTAATGCAGATTTCTTTGAACACAAAAACTTGGCGTGTGCTATTTTCAAGCATTTGGCATAAGAATTGTCGTCACATCAACAAAAGTTGCAGAGCTTATTCTGCAGTTGGTGACAGCCTGGACTATATCCTCCCTGAATCCTTTCCATTGCTGAATGGGTTTTATTCCCTCTGTTATTCAAAGAGTTCAAATGTCTGCAACAGCAAAACCTCTTTTTCTATGCTACAGCACACCTGGCTCACCGGTAACAAGGGCAAGATTAAACAAGTGAAAAGCTAATGGAGATCCAGAGGCTTCAATTGCTCCCAGAAGTCCTGTCTTGCCAAAGGATCATTAAGCTCAAGAGGGGACTTCAGCCTGTTTCCACTGGTCCAGAGGACTGTGGTCCTCAGGTCCATAGCCCACAGCTGGCACCATGGGGCATGATTAGCCAAAAGTTAACTAAGCACAAGCAGCAAATAAGACCCTCCTTGTAATTTATACTGACTGACTTCAGCGCAAATGATTTCAGGATCTCACCCCATTGCTGTCTTACCACAGTCTCAGGTAGCTAAAGTGCAGATAATCCAGTGCTTTGTGTCCAGAGTTAAGGGAGAATAACACAGTGAAGCTACCTTCATTGTTTTCTTCACTTTGAAGTGCTGTCAAATGACACTGGTCAAACCCAATCAAAATGTTTCTTGAAGTAAAAGTAGAACCTTGTAGGCTGACTTTTTAATTAAGATCATTCTGCAGCTGTGGACCCACAAGCAATTGTGACAGCCTTAGGGCTCCTGCAGCAGCAGTTTGCCAGTGTCCCTCCTTAGAAAGGAGTTCTTGGATATACTGACCTTAATATTTTTAATAATCACACACTGTATTTGAGCACGGACAAAGACAGGAACTGCTAAAAGGTGTCAGATCTATAGTACAACTGAAGGAACAGAGGATGCTTAACTGAAGAACATGCACAAAATGTTAAGTGAATTAATCATTGGAGTTTTTAGTTAACATCCAATGAAACTTCTCAGCAAAGATGAGCACAAGTACAGTATGTCTACAGCTTCGCTCTCCTGTTAAGTGTTTCATTAAAAGAAGTCTGAAAAAGTAGTTTTTGAGATGTGGATTTTTTCCTCTTAAATAGCAAGCATCTCCCAGATTATTAAGTGATAAAGAAGATTGAAAGTGTCAGTCAAAGGCACTTCTGCTGAAGGCAACAACAACACTTTAATTAACCGAGTCACTCAGTAGCCCAAATGTAAGAACACTGAGGTCATTCCTGAAGAGAAATACAAGATGGAAGTACCACTGAACTGAGGCAGCCAGCTGTATACAAGCATATGTTGCAGTTTTGATTTCTAATAATCATTCTTGAAACTAAAATCACACCTGTAGCAAGAGCTGCAAGAGCAAAACCCTTCTATAGAGCAAAAAGGAGGAAAGCCAGAAGAATCCAAACGACCACTGCACTGAAAATAAACATGAAATGGGATGAAGGCACAGATTAAAAATATATATATATGCTGAAAAACAACAACAGTATTATAAAATTTGCAGCTTCATAATTTGAGAGCAGGAAAAGTTTGGTATTTCAGAAGTATCACTTCAGATGTGCAAATCTGGCTGGCTTTCACAATCCTAAATCAAGCCCATACAAATTACTTTCTAAACAGTCCTTGATAAATGGTCGGTCACATCTCCTCCTGTTTTCTCTGGGTTAAAACCCTAATTGTCTCACGTATGAGATAATATCAATCTGAGAAGTCCACTGGAACGTATCTATTTTGCAAGAAATGGTGCTGCCTAGCCTGTAGCAGAGAGAGGATGATGAGGTACCCTGAAGTGATTAGACATGCTGCAGGAGCAAATTTAATTTGGAAGATTGAGAGGTGTGGAGATAACTACTTTCTGCCTACACACTTCTACCACTACTCAGTATAACTGAAGACTTATAAATACTTTATAAATTAAAGAAATTAACCACAGCATTCCCAAACTGCAAGAACCACCTACACCGTTTGTACATTGTTCTATTAATAGTGGCTAAAACATTAGCTTCTACAGTCATAGCATATATTAACATGCAACAGAATTGAAAAGATCAGAAGCTGATATTCTTCTCCAGGTACATACATGAGTTCGCAGGGACTACTGACCTCTCAAACAACAGTAATTCCCAGATCCCTGCCAGAATCATGGCACTTTAAAAAAGAAAGTAATGAACATGATGATTTAGGTCAATAAAACCCAGAAGACAAAGCTTTAGAGCCAGCATAAGTATCCTCATACTGCTAGGATGCTATCAAGATGGAAACTTCTAATCAGAACCTGTTATGCAAAAGTCAATGTACTTTAATTAAGCCTCTTTTTCCTCTCCTCCTGCCCCAAACTAACCAAAATCATTATACAACTTACCCAGTTTCCCATCCCAGCACTCCTGCTCGCAATGTGCCTGGAAACCTTACTTAATCTCACCTGCAATCCAATTAAAAGCCTCTCAAATTCACACCTGTGCTAATTGTAGATTCACATCACTGCTTTGTAGTCATTAAGTCTATGAGTTAAAGTTTCTATGAGTGCAACTAATGTAGTTTATCAACAAAATGCCAGAACGTTTACATGCTAAAACAAGATAATCAGTATTCATGCTTAAAGATTTCAGCAGGGATCAGGAAGGAATTATCTTGTCTTATGAAGCATTTAAAAATGGCTAATTATGTTTGTTCATAAAATTTAGTCCCGAAGCAACTGAAATCAGAATAAAAGCTTTTAAACTTTCAAAGGTGAATACTTAATTTGGCTGAGGTGTTAATTTATAGCAAAAAGTCCAGCAATTGTCTTATTCTTCAGTGAAGACTAAAAAAAGGTACATTTCAGAAATACAAAACCCATAATACATAAGCCTTCATCTTCCAGCCTACTTTTCTCTCATAGATTGGAAACGCACTGCTAAGAGGCAATTTCTAGTGGATTTATCTCAGCACGCCATGCATTCACAAATGAACAGCACCCGAAAACTGCAACATATGGTGTAACAACCAGAAAGATCCACACACCGGAATGGCAATACAGGAGATGTAATGACAAAGGGACTAGTGCAATAGAAAGGTGCTCACCTGTCTCTGAAGATCTGAGCTAGTATGGAAGACTGCACAAGAAAAGAATCTCCAACCAGAGATCCTTCCCCAGTGGGGGGTCAGCCCTTCAATGAGGTCTAAGGGAGGTGCAGCCAGGCTCCATCCCTTCCAGTCACACGGATGAACTGCTTTCACCTGTGCTCTCAGCCTGGGTCCTTTCTCCAGGTGCTCCATCAGTGGTTCAGGCTATGATTCAACAGTTCCCACACATATGGTGGACACACATAAGAATGGTCTTCTCAGTTCACCACACAGAGTCAGAACTGTTAAATATGTTCTGTGTTCACATACCATTTCTAAATACTTCTTGTAGACCCCTAAAATACAGTCTTGAAATAATCTAAAATTTTACATTTTGCTAGAGATCAAAAAAATAATTTTCTTCACCTTCATGCAGCAGTGGGCAGCTAGCAATAAAAAACCCACCCAGAACCTCAGATAGTTGAGGGTAAATAAAAACAAAGCTTTGAGGAGTACTTGTAATTCTACCAGGAGCTTTTTCTAATGCACTCTTCTTCCCAGTCCATCCAGAGTAACTCAACTGGCATGTGGTGCGTACTACAGACAGCTTGGCCATAGTAAGCTTATATAGCTGCACATATCTGTTGCACAGGTGCTTGGTTTTAGACTTATTGGCTGTCCAAGAGCAGTCAAAATTTTTGGCAAATGCCCATGGTTCCACTGACTGGAAAAGATAGTGAGAAAGTAGTCAGCTGGCAACAGCACTTTCCAGATCAGCCCCCGGGCCGGAGCCAAAGCTGCAGTCTCATTCTTCACCCCATATTCTGAATCACTGTCAAATTCCTGTACACATTTTGCACTCCAGGGGAAGGCTTTTTTTTTGGCTGGAGTTATCAGAACAGAGATGTTGCGATACATAGTACTGCTGTGAAGTTCACTGCAAAGCCCTTCCATTATTGATCACTCTAGGACAAAAAACACTCGTGTTTTTTCTGCTGTGTGGGAATGGAAGGGCAGCAGCCCTGTGCGTACAGGCTGGCACTTAGCAGTGGCTGTTCTTTGCTAGCCAGACACGCTGCAGGTGTAGCTGAAGCACGGTGATGTTTATTATGTCCCTCTAAATAGCTGCCGCTGATGTTGCAGAACTGGTGCTGAGCCAGTAGAAACACATGAGCCATAATTGCGTCTGAGAAGAAGACAGCATTATGATGTTGACAGAGACAAATATATTTATCTGCAAGGTTAGTGTTCCTTTCAGACTAATCTATGTGGTATCTGGCAATGAGCTGTATTTCTTGCTGACGATCCATTGTGATAAGAACATTAGAGAAGCCAGAGGTCATCTTACGCTTGTGTATCATGAAATATATCTACATTTTTCTGATGGTTCCATCAGTTTTCCATAATCTAAGATAATTTTCTCCCCTCCTTGAAATAAAAAATGGGCTTAAATCCCTTATGTTGCAAAGATATTTCTCAGCTGATCAAAATTTCCCTTACTATTAAGAGACACGTTTGAGTTGTCTATTTGCATGTATTCACAGAGCAGTAAACTCTACTCTATAAATAAATTGACCAAAGTGGGCCCAAAATCCAGGCTTCTGCTTAAATGGAAATTTGGCCTCATCAGTAAGATAAACCTAAAGCAATGACCAGGTCTTAGGAGAGTGAAACCTTGACATCCACCCAAAAATCCAACTTATAAACGTAAAATCTGTGTTAAGAAGCCTGGAAAACTTGTGAGGGGCTTATTTCTGCTAGAGAAAGTGATGCACGTCTAAGGACCACTGTCTGAAGCCAGAAAGCTTTAATGTTGCCTGGTTCTGCTCTGCAGAGTCCCTGCCATGTAACCTGAGTACCCCAAATTCTTTAGGATTTGATGTTCCAGGGGGAGTTCTTATGCGATTCCACTCAGATAACACCTAACTTCACCAAAAGCTTATGTAACCCAAATTCCTTCAGACAAAACATTTTAAATGCAAAAGATAGTGTTTAATTAAAGAGATTTTTGCAGGGAAATTTTTTCAGTTCAGACCTCTTATGACTATCTGCAAAATAGGTGTGAAATGTCTGTGATTTAATCAGCATGCTGTTCGCTTATAAATCCAATGACAACTGATTTAATGCCAACATTTTCGTTGGCACTGCTGTTCATTTTCTTATAATTTTTCAGCAACTCAGACTAAATTCAGAATCATTTCTTTAGATACCAGGAACAGGAAGAAAGGATCAACACATTCTTTTCTGGTTTCACATGAAAACCCTGATTTCCTGTCTCGTTTAAGCCAAGGATAAACATAAATTAACACTGCATCTTCAGTGAGATCAGGTTAAGATGTCTAATATATAATTTTCCAAAGCAATGACACAACATCTTCAATTTCCTCAAAATAAAAGTCCATTTGACATTTAGTTTAAAGCCATCTACAATGTTTGTCTGAGGCCTTTGTTCCCTTAGCCACTTTTGTACAAGTGCTTAAGGCTTTATTTGCCTAAGTGTGGGATATAAGCGTAGGGCTAAATGATACATTGATTTCACATGAATGACAAGTGGAGATATTATTTCCCAGCATATGAAAAACATAAATCCAGCGATACATTCACGCAAAGAAAATCAGTAAAGCAACTCATAAAACGACTCTTCAAAGTGATTTATTTTACTGTTTTTCTTTCTTCCCTCCCTTTATTTAAGAACATGTCACAGACATGGTAGAAATACTCCAGAAAGAGCGTTAGTCTTCAAGGAGACCTTATCCAGACTAACTCACAGCACATACAGAAGACACCTTCACAGCAAAATATTTTATAGACTGCCCTTCCCAAAGGTTATTTAAGTATTTTAATTAGCTTTCTTTTATCCCCAAAAGACGAGTGATTAGGCAGATAGTGAAACACAACCAAAAAGAGGATATCAAGACAGACAAATGCTGCTTCTAAATATACTTGCATGCTATTTCAAGGCTCTTTGTAGCATCCAGCATATTTATGAAGCACACTGTAAAAGTAAAATGGGGAGATCCAGCACCACCGCAGTGATGAAAGGAAGTTTACCCTTAATGGCATTTCAGTGGTGTAAAGGATATCCAGTAAATAGCCACAGTGATATAGCTCTCCATGCTATTATTAATGGCAGTAACTACGCTAATGTACGTAGTGAGCTAATTACTTGTGGTACAAAGGTGATGGGCTGTGTGAAGAAGGTTATTTTTAATCCTAGATACAAGCAGGTTTTAATCAGCCTGCCAAAAAATGACTAGTTTTTTGACTGTTTAGGATGAAGCCTTTTGAAATTCTGCGTTAAAGATGGTTTTCTATAAAATAGCCTAGAAATAACTGAAAAGGTAAGCCATCTTCAGTTGCAGAGGATGGATTTCCTGCACTTTTTTTCTGACCCATCTGGTCAGACTGACAGCCACAAAGAGACCACCCTCTGTTACTTATCTAGATCTCCTCAGTATATTAAATTTGAGAAGGAATTTTCCAAGAGATCATAATCACTAGAACAGAAAATAGATGCACTGAAAGGCTATTACTTCTACAGAAAGCTTCAGAATAATTTATTTATGAGATGGGCTGTTGATTTTACATACTCTTTATGTTTATCAAATTTTTGACATTTATTCCTCCCAGATGGGCCACTAAAAGGCAGCTATTTAAGGTGTTATTGAGGCATAGAACTTCCAACCTCACCCAGAAGCAGAAAAGTAGGAGGAAGAGCAATCCAAGGGGTATTTTTAGGACCATCTAATAGATTCATCTCGAGTGGGTAGAAAGCAGTTGAGGAGATGCCTACGTGCATGATAAATGGAGCTCATTTGACCATGCCAAAGAACACATCCCTATGTCCTTCTGCAGTGAGGTCCTTCTCGGCCTTCCTTGGTAGACCTTCAGTGGCTGACATCTGATGAGCTTGAAAATACTTGGATCAGTGTTCTACAGGCTTAAAAATGTGTCCACTGTGTTCCAATACACGTGGGCCTCTCCTTCAACTGCAAGATAACTCAGCGTACAAGATTTTCATAGCTAGAGCTCACCTTAATTGCAGGGACTTGTACAGGACAAAGACATCGGGCACCCAAACAACAAAAACTGAGTTTATGACTTAAAGAAACTAGAGCTTTCTTACTCCTTGAAGAAAAAAAAAAAAAAAAAAAAAAAAAAAAAAAAGAGGCTAGCAGAAGCACAGACCTCAGGTTTTCTGGCTGCTTTCACCATTGGACTTGCACAGAGTGATTTAGGTATTTAGTACATAGTAGGAGAGTATTCAGACTATGGCTTTGTCCTACAGATTTCACCATAAAAAAAAAAAGCAGTGATTCAGGTTTTAATGTCTGTCTTATAACTTTTTGGTCTAACAAGCAAATATTGTTTGGCGTGTCCAGCAAAGTTGTAATCTCTTTATATTTATGTCAATTAAATTATGTCTGAAGCAAAGCCTAATTGCTGTGGCATCACAGTTAAAGATCAAAAACAATTGTGTTTTGCATAGCAATACTATAAAATACTGCCATTTCTGCTAAAAACATCCATTTTTTTTCTATAACAGATTACACTGCATCTTTGAAGTGAGAATTTAAGCAGCTAGTGATTATAATATGTACAACATTAATCTTCAGACTTTAATCTCTGTAGTCCTATTTAACACAATGAAGCAGTGAAGCTTCAAAGAGTACGGATGTTTTATATTGTTTATTGAGATATGAGGTAAAATATAAATGAAAGATCTGGGGAATCAAAATTATATCCATAATACTTTTTAATCTGCTTAACGTATTCAATGCTAGCCATGTCAGATAACTACCACTATACTTGCCTTGATGATCAGTAATACGAACATACTGAATAGGGTAAATATATTAATTAGTGCCTGCACATCTTTCCTTCTTGCTGGTGTAATCATTAAATTGATTTTTCCAGTCTGACATGTAATTGTTCCAGCGATGGAATCCTGCTTTCCACTCTCGTTCTGCTTCATCAATATTTCCTGTAAAACATGAAATGGGTTACATTAATCTAAATTTGAATCTCTTTACATGCTAATTGAAAAATAATTCTGATTATCAATGTAATTTGCTCTAAATACATTTTAGGATGTTCTTTTGTATCTTTTTCTCAAACTTGGAATGACTGGAAATTCAGTGACAGATCAAGAACAACTGCAAAGATATCATTCAGGCACACTGCAGGGGAATAAAGATGTTTATGTATGGGATTGCTGCTTTGCATAATATTCTGTCCATCAAACATGTCATTTTAGAGCCACCTTTTTGTGAAACCATTGAAATATTAGTTCAATATATTCTACAGTGAAGCCTACATACCCCAAAGAATACGATACACAATCTGAGATAGATAACTTGTAAAGTTACAGTCAAATCACAGCTTTGTTGAAGGCCACAACAGTCCTGCCTTTAGTTTCAATGGATTACAATGGTGACCAGGATTTCACCCTGCTTCAAAATAAATCTGCATGTTTAATATACAAGTGACACAAGTTTGGAGAAGGATACCATAAAACGTGCATAATGTCAACGTAAAATCAATTTCTTTTTTCTCTTTCATTCTCGCCTATAAAGCATTTGCTGACTAATCCTGTATCCCAAGGTAATAATTATTGCCAAATTCATTATAGACATCAGAGCAGAGGGTGAAGATGAGAAGAGTAATAAAAATACATCATTTCACAAGGTTCCCAGAGTATCTTACGGACAGGGATCACTTCCTCCAGTCCCAAAAGATAATTAACCCTAGAGAGGGATGTGGTGACCTTGCAGGAACAGCACATACAACCACAAAATGAAAGATAAAGCATACAGGGCTCATTGCATACCGTGGGTCAGCTGCAGAATTTCTGTTAAAGTTCAGAAACCATTGATGATCTATGAATGTCTTTACTCATTTTGCACCTAATTATCTCAGTGTCCCATATTGATGTAGCTTGCTTCCAAAAAATGCAGTAATTGTGTTCACTAGATAACAGCTCCATGAGTTCTTTATGCTCTTTTGACTTTATGTTCTTCTGCTGCAATAGAGCATAGGCCCTTTCCCTCTATAAAAACACTCTTTTCTCCCCATTTTTTATGATCTGCCAGCACTGCAAGTTTAACTGGTTATATGAAAATGAAATACTTTTGTGTTTTACACATCAGTAGAGAAAATATTCTGGAAAGAGAGTTAACAGATTCAGAGATTTAGTTTGGAGAAGCATCCAGTAATTTGGTTGCTTATCTGCAGTTCAGCTCAATACATCCAAACCTTTTTGGTCTGGAAATCCAGATGGCAATTTAATGAGACTTTGAAATGAGATTTACATTACTTTGTTCCAGTGAGACCAGAAATAAAACCAAGATACTTTTTCTTGGGGAGATTCTGTGCTTCTTGTAATCAAAAGTGAAACTGTGTACAAACATAGGAAGAAATATTAAAAAGTTAACCAAATTGCTCTCAGTTCAAATAAGTCAATAAACTTGGTTACATCAGAGTTCAAAGAAAAGTTCAGATAGTATATTTTTTTCCCCCCGTGCTGGCCATAGCTGTGATTAACCCTGAGAACATTTGTAAACGCTGATAATAATAACAGCATGTTTTGATTACTAAGCTGTGCTGATATGATTCAGAGAACTAGAAGGAGAAGACACACACACACACATTGTTTGGCTTTCTTGACCCTAGGAACTCATCTCTGCACATTTCTAATTTCAGGAATTATCCAGGATTTCAGAGCCAGATTTTCCACTTGTGCCAGAAGGATTGGTCATTTGACGTGAACCATCACTGGCATTATTAGAAGAAAGAAAACTTAAACCTCATTTCTGATCTTATTTTAGTTTTCAGTTTTGTTTATCCAGGCAAAGATTCCATTTACGAATTCAAAAAAAACCTGTTCTTACTTTAATTATTCAGGTTTAGATGTGTTTGAAGTCTTAATGTGCAGAAAGCATTTGTGCCCAAAGACATTGGAAAGTGAAATAACTTTAATTGAAGCTGTGTGTATTATAAAAGTCATTGGTTGAGAGTATAAATTATGAGACAGTTCAGCTGGAGAAAACAGACAGAGAGAAATTTGGACTTGCCACCATTATGAATCTAAAAGACAAGAGAGAGAAAGGAAAACACTGAAGTAAGAACTTGGATTCCTGTTTGTTTGCTTTTTCAGCGATAAGATTCAACTTGAAGTCACAAGTCAATGCATCCCATTATCACCAACATCATCAATCTCTTTGAAACAACCACCTATGACTTGGATGAGCTGACAGCTAGAAAGCAGGAAAAAAAAAAAAAGATGAAAAAAAAGGATAAAAGATTAGAGAATTCGACTTGACTGATAATTACAGCTCAGATCACTGGTTGCTGCAATTCTCGGGTATTGAGCTGATAATACAGTGAGGTTATTTTGCTATATGCCATCTTCTAGATAGCCCGACTCTACAGAGATACTAATTAGCCTAATGCAAAGCACAGAGAAGTTTACAAGGAGAAGGGGGGAAATTTCAGGAGGCGATGAATCATACCTTAATGCTCAGAAAGGTCCCAGTTTAACAGAGGAAAGAAAAAAAAAAAGGTTGTTTTGATTCTTCAGCAGTGTCAGCACAGGCAGCTGGCATTTCTTTTCTTTCCACATAGGCATACAGCCCTCAATTCAATGGCATTATAGCAAAGTTATATTTATCTCCATAACATCATTTGTTGCTCTGCTACATGTGCCAGTAAAGTGCTAATCTCGAATTTATTTTTGTAGTATTAACATTAAGATTGAGACAAAGGCCAAGTAGCTGTTATGACACAGCATAATTAATAAGGGATAACAAGCTGGAATTCTTTTTTTTTCCTGTCCTCCCGAACAGCTCATAAATGCTGGTACCTGCAAAACTTCTTGGTTCATCAGTATCGTAAACACTACAGCTTTATGCTGCTGTATCTCTCATGGTGATAGCTTCCACACGATATGCCAGAAAGGAGAATACCTATCTCAGTATCTCTGTATTCAATGCTTTTTAGTCACATGCTTTGAATATCAATGCTTTAAAAAAAAAAATAAAATTAATCAAACAGTGTATTTTGTTTTTATATATATTTTTCAGGACTTCAGGTTATTATTATCATCTTTCAAATGCAAGTTGCCCTATCTTGGGGGTGAATAATTTTAAGAACTGTTCTCCCTCTCACATCCAGTATGCAAAATGCTGGAGCTGGGGAGAATTAAGATTATAAAGGTCCACAGATGGCTGTCATAGGTACAGAGTGGAATTTTCTTTGTCACCTGCAAGTGAGGTTTGTTTTGGCTAATCCACTTTTTGCATGCATAAGGACTGCAGTACATAGCTCTATGGAAATAGGCAACTATTTCTGATGGTGACTTTTCTAAGTCATCACACCTTTAATAGTCTGAATACTCCAAGTATTGTTTTATGGAGTCCAGATGCTTTTGAGAGGTTCATAGCAACCACAGTGATTTTGGTCATTACTACTCAAGAGGTTGAACTTCCCTCTGTCTCTAGTTAATATCTTTTCAGAGCCTATGTATTTACTTTTTAATACAATATATTTCCAATGGCCACTTTGAAGTCTGACTTCCTTATAGATGATATATGATGCAATAATATCAAGTGAAACAGAAATGTATGCACTATATATATTGGACACTAAAATAGTAATGAAAGATAAATGGAAATCTTGGCTACCTGCAGCTTTCTATAATCTAGAGGAAACAGAGATGTAAATAGATGGGGCTCAGGAAGCGTTAAAGATCATTTGAGGAGGTAGAGTCTTACAGAGATGCTTTTATAATTAACATATGATTGCTCTAAAAGCTTCTTAAGAGTCACTTACTGTTTATTGTCCCTCCAGTGTGTTTCTTTTAGAAGCCATCATCAGAAAACGTTCTGGTGGTTGTCCCGGTGCTTCTGTCCTCGAATGAAACATTAAATGCTGAATGCTCCTGCTTTATCTTTGGGTGACTGTGAAGGGAGGGTACTCTGTGTGCAGTGGGCCCTTTGCAATAGAGCTACCTACGTAAGTGTTTGTGAGTAGCAATTGTGTCAAGCTGGGATTGCGAACCCACATATCACATGTCTAAGTCTGGTGTATCTGCCTACCAACTTAAACTCACATCTTCAGATATAATCTTACATATCCCAATTGAGTGGGGAGACCTTAAGAAATCTTCCAAAAAAATCACAGAAAATACTCTAGAGATAGAAAGGTCAGAATTATCTATGTGAGTGTTACATTAGTGAGTTTTATTATTATTATTTTCCTTCTTAATTTTCTCAACCCTAAACCACAAGGTTTATTTATACCTATTTTTGAACACATCAGATCTTTTTGTGTGATCAAAATACCTAACCACAAAGATAGTGGGAACTAGAACTGCCTCAGTGAACCTGCCTTGGTCTGCCACGGCAACCTGCTTGCTCAGACTCAGCAGTGCCATATGGAGAATATGTCAAAGGTGTAGCACAACTTATGCAATGATCAGTATCTGGTTCCTTGATAAGCACATCCATGTCAAACTGACCATTCAGCAGTGCAAGGTCTGCAAAATAACTCAGTTTGATTGTCTTCGTGTCCTTCCTGATGCAACCCTACCTTGTCTATCTGAACTAAGCTTGAACTACAACTTGCAGCAATGACACAGCATTTCCTTATACCTTGTTTTCTACCACCTTATATCATAATAAAGTAACCCTGCTTGTCTGTTTCAGTAGAAGAAATGATGGAAGAAGCATCAGTTGATGAAGAAATACTTTATATATATGGAATGTACTGTCTCATGAGTTCTTTTGGGCATAAGTGGAGATAGGGAATGCAAAACACTATTTCAGCGAAGAGAATTGTTACAATACAAAGTGTTACATCATGGTTGCAAGTAGAAACTTAAATGTTTCTTTGTCAGAACTGTGCAAGACTGTGTAGGGAACATAAATATAAAAGCAGTATTTCTGTTACAGTATTTCAGGGACTGATCGATGTAGATATATGACAAAGAAGCACTACTTAACAACATTCTTGTCTCATTGCTAGGTTAGGATCCAGGTTCAGTGATTCTTTTCTTTTCCATAGAGTATGATGCCCATCACTGCAGCTCCGGAAATTTTATCTAACATCTGAACATCTTATGGAAATAGAGTTACAAAATGGAAACATGAAGGCTTAGATTGAATTATCACATTAATACCAAGCAAACAAGCCTTGCATGAAACAATTTAGATTAAAGTATCTAAAAAGCATTTTTACCTGTCATTTCCAGTACTTTGGGGAAAAAAATATTCCAGAAGCGACACTGCTGAGCACGTAGTTTTGTAAGTACCTCCGAAGCATCAGTATTTAATGTCAAATATTTTTGTTCAGTACTGGTAAAGACTGGCCATCTTGTTCCATTAATCAGGGTCCCATTTGGATTTCTAAATGATAAAGAGAAATATTTCATTTTGAATGAGGATTCATTTCATCATATCATATAAGGTTTTCTGCTTGGTTGTTTTCACTCAACAGTTATTAACTTAACTATGTTAGTTTGGAATTACTGGAGTACACTTTTTTTAAGCAACTGAAAAAAACTGATTGAAATTCATTTTTTAAAAAGTAAAACTATATGCAGGCCACTCTGAAAGTAATGCCTCCTATTTATTTATATGGAAACTGCAATGGATACAAAGAGCAAAATAAGACTATTTGATAGATGAAATTCTCAGCTACAAAACTCTGTTTTCCAACACAGACACCTGCCTTAGCAATGCACTTTTGCCAATGATAAACAAGTGCCTGCAGCACCTGCGCATAAAAATCTGCACCAACTGGTCACAGTCTGTGACCACTATTAATGTCACCACTGCGTACCATTCACCATCACCTCACTGTGCTCACATCCACTGGTTTGTCAGCAGACGTCAATAAATGTCAGTGGGCGTCATTTTTCCCCCCACACTTTTGCTTTGTCTGCACTTCCATGTCTGATGCCATTTTGTCAGATTGCCCCTCTGCTGCCGTCTGTCATAAGGGAACAAGATGCAACAGATCAGGCAGGCCAGGCTGGATGGGACTTTGAGCAACCTGGTCTAGAGGGAGGTGTCTCTGCCTATAGCATGGTGTTGGAACTAGATTATCTTAAATGTCCCTTCCAATCCAAACCATTCTAAGATCCTATGACTGGTGGAAAGGTTCAGCCATTACTATCATTCCACCAACAACTGACTGTCTGGGCCAATATAACAAAATAGAAGGCATTTCTTTCAGAGCAACCCTTGTATAGACACTTTATGATAAAAAAAAAAAAATACTTGCTTAACTGCTATGCATAAGATACGTGTATTGAATATAGAGATTCTCATAGAAGCTGTATATTATTACCAGTGCCTTAAAAGAATAAGCTAGTTTGGAAGGTTTCATGACTCATGTTTTAGTTTTAATACTGTAGACCATTTCAGATAGACAAACTGACTGGATGAAATGGCTCAGAAAAAAAAATGCAAGTAAAGGTTCAAAATTGTCTAAATTTTGCATTGAAGCTATAGTGGGAGAGAAAAGAATTATTTCTCATTAACAAGGAAAAGTTCCTCCTTGGGCTATGCTAAGCTCCAGTAGAGGAGTGCCAAATATGAACAATTACAAATCTTCTGGAAATTGGGAAGAGCTACAGAGCATTTGGATCTTTACAACACAGACTCTGCACATTAAAGGATCACAACTGCTAGTATTAAAATAGTTGTGATAAATATTTATAATACAATGGTATTCATAGGGCTCTAGTGACAAACATTAACATTCAAAAGGACAGACAGATCCAGCTTTCCCCTCCGAAAAGGGCAACATGTAGTATCTATTGGATGGATCTGTACGACTAGAGAAAAAATAAATTTGAGTGTGTTTAAAAAGAACAGAATGTGAAACATTGCATTAGAGAACAAATGAGAATGAATATGATATTTTAGAAAAAAAAGTGGACAATCTGTAACTGTTCAAAATACAAATCTGTATTAGTTCTGAAGAGGTTAGAAGACAAATTAAGTATCTTATTTCTGTGCAAGCAAGAGGACTCATTTTCTTTGCTAGAAGACGACATCAAGGAATGGTTTCTAGGGCAGAACAATGGTAGCTGATGATCCTCAGCAGGATAAATTAAGGAGAACTAGAAGCTTCGTTAATTTGCTTTTCTCTACTTCACTTTTCACCAAGACTTCCCAGAAGGCAGCGGTCAGAGAGGAGTCCATCATGCATGGAGCACTGCTTGCCACTAATGGGCACAAGGCAGTTGGTACAGGTGGGAGCCATCGAAGCACAAGATTCAGCCACTGAAATAGTACTGACACATCTTAGTTCATGCAGAATGAGTCAAACATTTGCCCCATTTCAGCATTCTGTTTTACTCTAGAGTTCATAGCACTGGGTATCATCCATTTACAGAAACTCTTACAGACTAAGAGTTTCAATGAACCATTTACTGGTTGGCTCACTTCCTTACTGATATTTCTTTACTAATTTTGCCCTGATTAACTTACGGCACCCTTTTAACCACGCATTTATTTGTGACTCAAGAGAACGACAACTTAAGCAGAGTTGACTTGCACTTCATTTCAAGATCAGAACACTAATGGTGCTGTCAGTATTCATTTAACAGCTTTTATCCTGTGAAATAAATCATGACACTCCACTTTATAACTTGCAGGTGTAGGGGGGATTAAACAATGGCTACAGATGTATTTTACTAAAAATTATTGAAAGAACTGTCAGAAGAGTGCAGCATTTTGAAATATGTGAGCGTGCTGATCATTACATACTCTCTAATTTCCAGAACGCTTACTGTTCAAAGACACGTCCAGTAATTCCCATCTTAGCTTCACTACTGAAAATTCCCAAAGTTAAAAAGCAGTTCCAAGCTAAAGCAAAACACAGAGATCACAAGAGTGCAACGCTTAACTGGTAAGAACAAGTTATGACTATGACCTCACTGCCCTATTGCAATTACATTTCATTCCTCCTTACTAATAACTTCATGACGAGAATTGCAGTGCACAGAAAAAGCTACAAAATCACATAGTGTCCAGACCAAACTCCAAGTTTAATAATATCCACATAAAAAATTAAAAGTTTTGTGAGAATATCCTTACCAAACAAAGAGGAACCCAATACATTTGCAACCGTAGAACAGATCAATATGATGGGAAAGGCATTACAACAAAGGTGCAATGACAGAAAAACTGCCACGATAGAAGAAGGATATAAAGGAAGGGAAAAAGTTTGCTCACCCATATCAGAAGATTCTAGGTTCAAAGGGGAAAGCTTCAAGAAGGGATCTTCAAAAAGAGATCCTTCCATACTGGCAGTCAGCCCTTCAGTGAGGTCTAAGAGAGCTGCAGCCAAGCTCCACCCCTTCCAGTCACACAGATGAATTGCCTTCACCTGTGCTCCCAGGGCTGACTGGGTCCATTCCCCAGCTGTTCAATCAGCAGTTCAGGCCATGACTCAACAGTTCCCATACAACACCATACAGGCCTACCTGTGTCCGTCTGTGGTTGGATGGCTGATCTTGGCTGACAGATTAGAACTTGAAGCTACTGAAACAATGCTCAGAATTTCTATGGAAACCTCCATCCTGTGGACTTTATCAGCTTCTCAGACCTCTTAACGTTTTGATGCTATTTCATCTTCTGATACCATTCATTCGTGTCTTCTTCGTTACATTTCACTCCTAGCTACCTCTGTGCCATCAGTAGGATTTGAAAGGATGCCCATTAGGGCTTGGACTACATTTCTATCATGCATCAACTTCATTGAATTCTAAAAACATTCCTTATACTTAAGCTCTAGCCAGGAAATATCTTCCTTTTGTTCATAGAAAATGCAAGGTTCTTCACTGAATAATTTTAGCGTATTTTCTATATGCTTATTTTCTATATGCTTATTTTCTATATGCTTTTTAATGTTGTGCAGGAGTCTTAGGGCAATTAAGAAGTGCAATTATCTGAACTGCTCCCAGAGAAGAAATGTAAGAGAAGAAGAAGAGAACCCAAACTTGTGCTTACACTATGGCATACACAGAACTTATTTCTATATTTCTTCTATTTTTTTTTGCTTCTCTTAACGCCATGAGGTTTCAGGCTGGGCTCTTCAATATTGGTAGCAGCTCAGTGATGTTTTCTCATTTAGTTTGTAAAGATAAGTTTTTAAGGCAGCCAAACATTTTCTCAATAACTTGAAAAACAGTTTTTAGCAATTCATCTCTACTAAAGCTGCTCTCATGCACCACCTTTACATATATATGCTACCACTAAAGTTCATAAGCTGCACTGCAATCCTCAGATCTGTGGAATCTGGTTTTTGGGTTTTTTTTTTTGTTTGTTTGTTTGTTTTCTTTTTTTTTTCTTTTTTTTTTTCTTTTTTTTTTTTTTTTGTGTGTGTGTTTTGTTTTATTTTTTAAATTTACTGCTCCACAGGTCATACTTTCCCTTTTTGAACGTTGCATAACCATAGTTGTCAATAGAATTTTATCTTCAGGGCTCATTCATGGGAAGCATTCCAGATTTGACAGGAGGAGTGAAGAGGGCTTAAGATGAGATAACTCACTGGAGGTGTCCAAGGTTGTGCTGGCTGGGGTCTGGGCAGTCAGACCACAGCAGCAGTTGGGACTGGGTGGGTTTTAAGATCCCTTCCAACCAACCAAAGCCATTCTGTGACATTATGATCATTTCTGTGTACTTAGTGTTCTTCTTCCAAAACTTCAGAAAAAAAAGAAGGCCAATTTGTTTCAGATGGAAAATGCAACAACCTGAACACAGTTTTTTTCATCATAATCAAAATGCCAATGTTACCATTCTCATTAATATGATCAATATAGCCTGGAAAACAACACTAGCTCACTGCATATTTATTAATATTTATAGCATTAATTTGATGGCTTATCAAACAAATTCACAAAAACTAATTAATCATCGATTTATTTTTTTTCTTTACTTTTCTATTTCACTTTATTTTTGTGAGTGAACTTTTAATAGTTTTCACTCTGCTGTGGTGTCTCCATTTAACAGAGAGCTTCTTTTGCACTGTTACACTATACTTTGTCATCCACAAAGAAAAATCTGTGATAGTTCTCTTGGAAAACAGCTTAGACACAATTTACCTTTGTAAAGAGTATTGCAAACGCTGTACCGCATGCTGGTTCAGATTGTCCCATACCTTCATTCTATTCCTGTTTAGCTGCTCTGTTTATAACAGGATCTAGTCAGCACCTTGCGTGTTTCCCTAGAGAAAACTGCAACAAGTTCATCCATTATTTCATCCGTCTAACACAGATTAATTATACAAACCCAAACTTGCTAAGAGATTCACAGGTTGAAAGAACTCTGCCTCCAGCACCAGGCAGCCCCTTGCTCCAGCCAGACCTGCCTGGAAGGCCACAAACACACACTGCTTTCTGCTTAGCTGCAGCTGCTCATAGAGATACTGCTCCCCAAGAAGAAGCACATACTAATTTCCCCTGAGAAGCATGTTATTGCTCTTAATTGTCTCTTCAGTAGCTGCTGGCTTTCCTCTGACCCTCTCTGAAAGCAGCTCAGCAAGCTCACTGCCTGCAGCTCACCCTGAAGAGAATATCCCATTCCTCTCTGATCTGCAGAGCAGTAGAAAGGTGGCCCCTCTGTACACAGCTTACCTCTGCAGCTCTCATCAGAGCAGCACCAGTCAACAAAACAATGCACAGCAAGGCAATTTGTTTCTCGCTGCCTTCTGCAGGCTATCACCACACTGGCATGTGTCTCGTTAGCTGAATGAGGCGCCTGCTGAGATTAATGAAAGGTTATGATAATGCTGCTGCACCCTCTTCTTCCCCTGTGCAGTAAGTATTGAAATTAAATGGGGACTTGCTCCTGCTAGGTGCAACTTTATTGACTTTACCAGGGTTGTATCTGTTGATGCTCACTCTCAATTTTGCCCCCTTTTCTTTTAAACAGTTGGTTTAAAGGGAGGAGAGAATGAATGTGAATCATTTTTATTAGCTTTCATGGTTCCTTGCAGCTATCAGGCAGTGCTGGCAATCAGCTGTTTTTCATGGGATGCCATTTTACTCTGTGTTACCATGGGCACAGGATAACAGGGAGGGGGGAAGTGCCTCCCAGCTACCTGGGAATGCAACAGCAGCAGTAATGCTGTCTCTTGCATGTTTTCTGCAGCTGCATAACAAAGTCTTTAAGAATTATGGAAATAGTAATTTCAGCATCAAATAAGAACTACACTGTCATTGCAGGAGTTGCTGAAGCCTGCACAGATGTACCCCAGGTACATCCCAGCAGCACAGCCAGGGCAGCAGCATAGGTTCCACCCTTATGGTTCCTCTTACAGCAGCTCAGTGCAGATGTGAAACCTAACAATACCTGCTAAAATGTGAAACCTAATGAATGCAATTAATACTGTAGTTTGAGTTTGCACTTGTAGAAATGCAGAACAAAAATATTTTTTCTGTGTTATAAACTTTGGTTGTGTTTTCTTCTAATGTGTTTTCAGGAAGGTAAAAGAGACTAAGAGCACAGAGCAGGCAAAATGAATAAGAGACGGGAGGCAGAGTCATGCTGGCAGAAAAAGAGATGCCAAACTCAGAAGTGATACCACAGACTAAATTCTAATGATGCCGTAAGTAAACATAGCCACTTACTTTAATAAAGCTGCATGTAGACAAATGAAAAATTACAGGATGATAAGAGCTAATGAATAATAGTGTCATCTGACAGGTCCCCACCAAAGCTCTGGCCTCCAACTCATTGCTCCTCAGAAGGACAGGATATGGCAGTGCTTTACCCTTTCTGCAGTACAAAGCCTGACTCCCTCCTGCCCATGCCTCAATCAGTAAGCAATCCCACTGAGAGTATCACACATTTTGAGGAAAGGCCATGAGATCTGTAGCCTAAAAATAGATCTCAGTTTCCTAACTGATTTAGTAATTGCTCTGTTGTGTAGGACATCTCCATTAATCATGACGGTACTAAATAAAACACCCAAACAAATATCTTTAAGTACTTCACTTAGCATTTGAGCCAAATGGATGGATCTTTTTTGAGGCTTTCTGTGGTTAGAAACTGCAAAAGCAAAGACAAGATGACAGAGACATTTTCCTGTGTATTACCTAAGGTTTGTGGATTGGCTCATTTAGAATAACAAAGACAAGGGGAAGTGCCACTCCTAAATAAGCAAGTTGGAAAGCTGACATTCACAAAAACACATATTAGCTTTGATGTCACTTGGTACTCTTGGTACATAATACCACATAACAAGTTACCTTGCTGTTTTTTATTTAATTGAGACAGCTTTCCAGGGTATTCCTTGATAAGAGCTAATCACTAGCCATCCTATCTATCCTGATGGATTCTCTGTGCACATGTCCTGACGTGCTTAATATTTTATTTTTAAATATCCTCTTAAGGTCTTTATCCTCTCAGACTAGTGGAAAAGACAACAACTATCCAATCTATCAACTGAAAAGTCTGAGTGGTGTCATTTATAATAACCAAGCTCTAAAAACTTCCATAGTGAAAGGTGACAACTCAGACAGGGATATTGTCAGCCTGCAGTTTGCTGAGTGATTTGAAAGCATTCACAATTATCTGTTTTATATACTAAGCTTCTCTGAAGCCTCACGGAACTGGCATTCTCAAGACATCTGGCCTGTGCTCCTCTAGCACTAAGAAGAATATTAGAGTTTAGAAAATAAATACTGAGCATGTTTAAAAGCACTGATTTTTAATTTTATTTTTTAAATAAGAATGTGATTCTTGCAAGAAAATTGTTTGCTATTTCCTTAATGGGACACCAAAGTCATTGGTTGTGATCCTGTGATCACTGAGCCTTACTTAGATTTCCATTGTACTGAATGAGAGGGCTTATGCAATTAAGTACTACAAGTATGAGAGAGATTGCAGAGTTGAATCCTCCAAATTACTTTTCTTAAACAGTTGTTGATGGAAAGTTCATTATTTTTTGTTGTTCTCACTCACAGATTACAAACATGAGTTCATTACCTAATGACCATAAAGTGCCTCTGAGTCCCTGCTAAAGGAAACTGCTTTGCAAGTTATATTGAAGATAAACGTTATTTCTTGTGTTGATCCTTGAAGAAACGTGTAGGATCCAGCTGGCATAATTTTTAACTGACAGAAACTGGAGAAGGACCTTGCAACTAGGCTTTCTTACGTCTTCACGGGCTAAATAAAGCTCAGGATATTCCTTCCAGATTCCAGCTTGGTGACAGCCGTGGTGTGTTTAAGTGTCTTAGACTATAATTTAACATGGTATGTGTTATTACAAACAATATCAGCTTCAGGAAATGAAGTAACAAGCTGTTGCTTCTTTTTCGGTCTGTTTTCTGCTGAAAACTGATTCATGATGAGTTTATCAAGCTGAAACGATTCTTGCTTGTGCATGTCTGGGTACTTATTCATTAATTCTGGCTACATATAAAAGATTAACAAGGAAGGTCTTAAGGTATTGGCTATTAATACAGTATTTGAGAAATTTAGATGCAGGATGTTCTGTCTTAGCAACTTGGGCATGCTTGTAATGCATTTAAGAGCTCAGTGCCTCAGATCTCTGGCTCCAGGGTTGGAGTCTGCTCTGGTATCAGGACTAATAATGAGTCAGGTCAGCCAAGCCAAAGTTAATTAGCCCTTCAGACCCCAGCAGTGTATTTTGAACCTCCTGTGTCCATGCTGGATGGAACCTTTGTACTTATGTTTCCTGCACTGTGAAAATATTCCAGCAAAGCTCAGTGCTATATCCACAAGTATTTTATTCTTTTTGTTTAACATACCTTGCATCTGATTTGTTATTTTGGTTCATGTTTGAAGCGCAGTCCAACACTTTCTGAAGCGATTCAGTAAGTTAGAGGCTAATCCAAATCCAAACAAATGGGGCAGGTTATTTGACTTCAGAAAGCTTTGGATCAGGTCCCAGCTGGAGAAATACCTGCAGCTATTTACAGAAAAAGCTTCTCTCCTTCTGGACAGAATTCACTTGGATGCTTTCACACCTTCTCCAGGACTCGAGGTTCTAGTGTGAACATTCACAGTTCATATTTAAGTCATTTTTGAACAGACAAAAGAGAGTCATACTATGGCTTAAGACTTTTTCATTCCAAAGGACTTAAACTTTTTTTTTTGTCGATTGTTCCTGCAAAGTATTCTGTAAGACCCTTATGACCTTACATATGATACCAATTTTAGCTTTCAAGGACTACTGTTCAAAGATACTATTTTTTGATACTCAGCAGAAAATCAAAAGGAATGATAGCTTTTAGTCTTGTAGAAGCTGAAGAGGAGGGCTATTTGGAAAAGAAACAAGGTGCTGAATCCTATTTTGACTTTGATGGAGGAAGTCATTTCCACATAATGTAAGTAAAAGAAAAAGTAGACAGGAACTGACATAGCATTTTCCCTTCCAGTCATCCACTGAAACTCGCTTATCTCCTTTACAATCACACTTTTTCTCACGGTCTGGGAAAATCTGAACTTATGTAGTATTCTAACCAGAATTGCTCCCTGGAAATGTCTAAAGAGAGTGTGTAAAAGAAGAGAAAAATGTTTTATTTCCATGGAACTATTAATGCAGTGTTTTAAATTCCCGGTTGGTTTAGTAAAAATTATCAACACTGTTGGTTGTGAGAAAGAGTAAATATTGTACTCATATGTATATGATTGCTGTTTCAAATTCTCACTTTCTCTGCCATTAATAGAGTTCATTCACGGACACTTGGAAATTGTTAGATAAATTGATGCAATGCTTTCCTTACCTCTAAAGACCAAATTTTCAAGACTGGCTGAGTAATGGATGCTATACTACGGTGTAATATTTGAGATTTGCTTTCAACTGTAATTGCCCTAATCATGATTTCTTTTCAAGATGGGTACTCCACATAGCTCTGAACCAAATAAAATCATCTGGATGCACTGTGTCATGATGGAGTTGATAACAGTAGCATTTTTCTTGATGTTTTCCTCTACTACCACTGTTTTATTTCTGTTGGTACGAAGATCAAAAGTTACAAACTTCAGTTGCCATAATTGTAATTATCCACTTATCACTGTTATAAACTCTCCGTGGGTCTGACATCTGTAAGTAGAAATCATACATTTTTTTTACATTAAACACATTAAAATGATGTCCCAGCGTTACAATTTCCTCTGAGTCTGATTTAAACTCAATCCTGGAACCAAGAAAGAGATCTCTAAACAGAAACTTTTAAACTTAGAATCATGAAAATCGTGATCTCAAGAAGAAAGAATATGTGAAGAAGGGAAGATATCTGAGCCAGTTTGAAGTCCTTCTGTGTCAAAATTAAGAGGGCGTTTGTGGAAATTTATAGCACATGCACTACTTCACATCTAGGAAAAAACAATCATTTAAACCTCTAAGCATTTCCAGTTACACAGAAAATTCACTTGGAGGCTACTGTTTGAGAACACCATGATGAATAAATGATGAGAGACAGATACTCTAAACTTCATTAGTTAAAATAAAAATCACAGTATTTGAGCAGCAGCTCCAACAGAATATAAAACCTCTCTGATGTAAGTTTGAAGCAACACTCCATAGAGTTCGGGCTCTGTGAAATTAGGAAGTTGTCTTATTTTCCCTGGAGGAAAGGTAGATAGCACAGGTCAAGGCCAGGGATGTCTGGGAAAGAAGATGATAGCAGCAGCTTTTAATTTTATATCTGCAGTAGAGTATATTTTTTTAACATCACTAACTGTAAGCATGTAATGTCTGATTTCTACTTACGCGGCTCCTAGATTTGTGAGGACAGAATCTCACAAATCCTGTGACTAAATTGCTAACTACATTTACTCACAACTGACTTCTCTTGCAGTTGATTGAAAAGAAAAAAAAAAAAAATTAAACATCTTATTGAGCTACCTTTGAAAATACAGTTAGGTAACCTCTGTTGCTCCTCATTTCCTCTTTTCTCCCCTCTGCCACTTCCCTGAAACAAGCCAATCTCCAGTCTTGGGTAGTAAATTAAAATTTGTACCACACGGTTTCCATGCCTTGTGTGAAACTCCTCAGTAGGACTTCAGATTAATGTTCCAAAATCAACTGGAAAAATGGGGTTTGCAGACCTTTGAAACTCCAATTTCTGTCTTTTGATGATGAAACAAGGACTACGCTGCAGAAACGCCACATAGAAGAAGAGTATCCCTAAAAAGAGAATTAGCTACATGCGAACACTAATTAGAACTTCAAAGTGACTTGTGCTACCATGTCTTTACACGTCTGTATTTATGATTCAGGGAAAGTAATCCCTAACTCTAGATTATCTCTGAAGTGTGTTGTTCTTATATGCGAACACTCTTTACACATAATTCATTCCAGGTTAATGCATGCATTTCACTGTTCACAGATACTTTCACCTCAAAAATACCTCATGGCAAGTATCTGAGATATTTTTTCTTTTATCTTCCCATCTGTTTTTTGTTCTTCCTCCCTTCTTTATATCTTTTCTTGTTCACCTAGTCTCTTGTATCTGTTAGCATCTTCCTCTCGTCTTCCCATCTTTTATGCTTACACGTGCTACATCAAATGCTGAATGATTTCCATCCAGGCTTCTTATTCTCACCCCCAAGTTTAGGATAGAAAGCATACCATGATTTTATTTTAACTCTTGGAACAGTTGTATCTCTTTGCCTCTCTCTCTCTTTCCCAAAACATACCTTGGTAGGCTTCCTGCAGGGCTTGGGTACAATGGGGAGGCATGTCTGGGACGGATTTCTCTACATATCATAGAATCATAGAATCATAGAATCACCAAGGTTGGAAAAGACCTAAAGGCTCATCCAGTCCAACCATTCACCTATTACCAATAGCTCCCACTAAACCATGTCCCTCAACAGAACATCCAGTCTTTCCTTGAACACCCCCAGGGTCGGTGACTCCACCACCTCCCTGGGCAGTCCATTCCAGTGCCTGACCACCCTTTCTGAAAAGTAATACTTCCTCATGTCCAGATATCTCTTAATCAAGAGAGTAAAAAAGAATTGCATCCAAGACATTTCCCTCTCTTCTTGCACATAATCAGCCAAAGGCAGCATAGCTCTATAAAATCCACCTCAAAGACATCCTCTGTGTTATTTCTTCTCTTCTGCCTGTGTGTGTGTGTTTGCATGTCTGCCTACATCTCCAGACGCAGGGAGCTCACCTTCTTCACTTCCAGCACTGTGGATTATCACTGGTGGATTTGATCCTGCAGACTTTGACAGTATTTCAAAGGTATTTGCAGTCTTTTCAATCTGTGATTGTCACTGCGGTAACTGAGCATGTGCCAAAACTGATTTATTGTCCCCACAATTTAACGTGGAATCAGAGAGCTAAGTTAGAAATCATTTTAGGAGGAAAGAACAGAGTATCAGATGCACAAAAGTGTTCAGATGCTAAATTGACAAAGAAGTCAGCTTAGCAAAACTGACTAATACAGCTTTCTGTGCAAAGCAGAAAAGGTTATAGCAGAATTCTTTTCTTTTTTTTCTTTTTTTTTTTTTTTTTCTTTCTAATTGAAATCTGCTGATTTAATCACAAAGCTTTTTAGTTCTTCCGTCATCAGGAAGAGATTCTTTACCCACTGTCCCTTTCCTGGCAATTGCATTAGAGCTCACTCTTCTGTAAAGCATTGCCAGTGCTATACTCAAGGCACAGCTTTGCATTATAGTTTTAGGTTCTAGTTTTACATCTCGTTCAATTACTTCTACAATATTTGGACATTTCTTTAATAGATGTTCTCATCTCATGTTTGGAAATAACGATTTGACTCATCTTTTGCAGAGAACAAAATCTGTATGGATAGAATCGCATTTGCTGCACATATGAAAATCAACAAGGCATCTTCTTGTAATTTTGCAGTATTTGCAATATTAAGCCAATCTAAACAATTTGTATCCCAGGCCTCTTTTCAGAAGATGACTGAATCAAATATTCCTGTTTTCAGATTTGAAATTCAATGACAGCTTGTCAGCTTGCAAGCCAGAAACAGAGACGACTGCCAAGAGTCTCTAGTTACTGATTTTTTTTTTCATGATGCACTATTTTCAAATGTATTGCTTCACTCATTTCCATTACAGCTTCTGAATACAAGAATACATATGGACCATGGAAAGATGACGAGCCACTTTTAAGTGCTCCAGAAATGAAAAGTGGAGAAATAGGTATAGTGGACAATAGGTTTCCTAAAATTAGACCGTTTTTACACATGTCCATGTTGCCCACAGTATTTTTTGTCATGTCTCACACATTATTCCTATGAAACAGAATGTGAGAATGCATGTGCTCTTTTGGGGCAAAATTAAAGCTTTGCTTTTCACCAACACAGGGAATGGAATACTTTCTATCACCAAATATCTCAGTGCTATGTAAACTTTCTTAGTTACCAAAATAACTTAAAGTGGCTGGAAGGTTTATTTTATCTTTCTTTCTTTTCCCAGTATACTCTTCCCTTTCCATACGTAGGTGATATAGGTCCCCAGTTCAGTCTCTTGTCTGGACTCTATATGAGGCTGTTGTTTTGGTTCTCACTGCTCTGAAACTACTATCTATAAACATGCTGTGATAAGTTAGTAACAAAAGCACTGAAATTTATTATATGTCTACCAGTGGAACATCAGGGAAAGGCAATAATAACTGGGCAAAGTGCTTCAGAGCTTTAGTGGGACAATCAAAGCCTCACAAATTCTCTTAAAACATAGGAGGAAATATTTCAAAGGCTTCACTTTATAGAAAAAGCTGCAAAGATTTGTTTCAGCAGTTGTAAAACTGGCAGCGGGACAAGTTTTGCCAGTTTCCTTTTATCCAAAACATTTTTCACAAAGCCTTAAAAAATACTATCTCTGTACACTCCACTACAGTCTTGAGTTCTCATCTCATCTGATTTGTCTATCTCCTTCTCAGCTTACGTCACCTCTATCTAAAAAATACAGTTAGCAAATGTAATGAATAAAATAATGCAAAAAGCATAACCTAGCAACCACTGATTTGGGATGCCATATATTTTTTCATGATAAATAAAACTTCTTTTCAGTGGAGTTAGCAGAGCATTCTGTTGGTCATGATTGATAGTACCTGTTAGTGTCACTTGCTTGCTTTCAAAAGCTTTCTCTACAACATCAAAAGTGCAGCAGAGATAAGAATTTTAGAACCATCTCAAAATAAAAATTTAAATTTATTTGTATCACTGTGAAATTCACTTAAAATCAAGTATGCTGGGAAGCATTCAGAAGGCCAGCTATGATAAACTAACCAACTGTTACAATGAACTTCACCTATATACAAACATGATTATACTGAGCTTGAATCTCCCCTTTCTATATAGCATCAATATCACACTTAGGTTTTCATTTGAATACAATTTGGCCATGTTCCTTTGCCTATCCAAATTTGATGATGTTTGGATTTCTACCTAATGTCATTAAGGCTACTAAGTGATGTTCATCTGCCAATAGTCTCAAACACAAGAATCAGATGAGAAGATCCTAGGTGAAGGAAAACGGAATGTTCTTAAACCCAAATTTAAATCATGGCAATCAATTTTGGAATCCGTTCTTTCTCATAATATAAATATTATATTAGACTTGATGTTTTTTTAGAAAGCACCAGTAATAACCCTCTTCTCTCCGTGTTTGAGATTTCCAAGGGAGCAATGACAGTGTTGTTCTCTCAGGGCTCAAACATATGCCAAGAGCTCAAACAAGTGCTGTACTCTCAAGGCTCAAACAAGAAAAAATGTTGGATGATATCATGGTAACAACAGTAAGGAAAGGCTGGGATAATCAGCTGAACTTGCTTAATACTGAAAGTACAGCCAGTGAAAATTGCATTCATTTTGAAACAGCAAGTGCATCTATGCCTTAAAGCTTTTGATATACAACCCCAAGAATTAATTGGCAGTTCAGTAATCTTTGCCTTTCTCTGCATTTTAAGGGACATCAGCATCCATCCCACACCTAGTGGCACTCTGATCTGCTCTCACAGAACAGAAGATTGTTCACTGGAGCCATGCTCTTCTAAACACCGCGAATCAGAGCACGGTATTTTTCTCTGCACATAGCTCACACTTGCAGAATCTAACAGCTAACCTTTTCCACAGATTACTTAGATCTGCTCTTGGAATAAATCAAGTATATTCCTGAGAAGGAATGCTGGGAATGTACAGCTGGAGGAGAAGATACCCACAGAGCAGTTTGCCTCGCCACAACTCTGTGGTAGGTGCGTACCTATGCGTACCTGCCAGCATCAAGGGTAGCACTAACTAGAAATAATTCTACCAGCTGAGCCTAAATGACACTACCAGGAATCCCATGGGCTTTTCAGTCTGTCCTTTCTTCCTTACTTCATAGAAATAGAATCTGCTCCAGGACAGAGATCAGATCTTTTCATACGACCATTTTTAATCCAGTTGCGCAAGTGAGAATGAAAAACAGATATCATTTGGGTCAAAGTGGGGGCTTTTAGACCCCTCATGCGAAACACAGAGCCAGAAGCAACCCACAGCAAGCTGCTGAGCTAGAGGTGAGCTGAGCTGTGCCCTCCCAGCCAGAAAGCACCAGGATAAAACTGACTTTTATGAGTTCAGATTAACTTTGTCTTATCTCCTTTCTTCTACAGGCTGCTCTTCCCTCTCTTACATGTTTGAACTTCTGCATATTAGCATATTAGGTCAACCCCCCTCATTACGACTTGTGCTATGTGATATTTCTGATTTTCATCTTTTTTGCTCAACTTCTCCTCATCTACTGGAGCCATGAATAGTAACTTTTTCCCCAGATGTTTGTCCTTTGATCATGCCAGAGTTGACTATAAACATTATGCCAAATTGGGCTTCCCCAGTTCTATATAAATGTTTACTGTGTGTTCAGAGGTGCAGGGAAAACAACAATCAGCTCTTAATGTTGGAATCACTAACAGTTTTTATTCCCTCACTTCTTTTAGGTTAGGAATATTAAACTTAATACATCTGCAGTCTCAATGATGAGAACAGTAGCACATAAGAGGTTAAGTGACCAGATCATTTCCTGGTACATAAACTCCATGAGTGTACTGTTGACCCTAATACTGATGGTTTTTTATACTCGCGTTGGAAGCAGAGGGAGGGATTATTTGCTATTTACTGTGGAAACCATTTGAAATTTGATCTGTAGGCTAATCTAATTACAGTGCTAATGATAATCAGACGAGATGTCTGGACTGATGGCTAAAGCCTGCTGTGAACTTAAACCTCAGCGAACTTAATTTTAGCAGCTACAGCAACAAGGATTATATACTCTATTTTGCACAGTAGGTAATTGAATTTTATATACATATGAACATATATCATAGAATCACAGAATCATTTGAGTTGGAAGGGACCCTTAAAGGTCATCCAATCCAATTCTGTTGCAGTGAACAGAGACAATCAGGTACTCAGAGCCCCCCAGCCTGATCTTGACAGAGATGTAAACATTCTTCTGCAATATCTTGCATAGAACTAAATTTCTCTTCTGCTAATAAATGATTCTGCTAAATGGAAAAATCTATGGTCTCTGGATGGTTGATATCAGATCCCGGTTGCAGCACGTAATAAGGAGTCTTTGCCCTTCAATGAGAGCCTAAGTGACACCACCATCAAAGCAGTGCTGTCATAGCATGTCTCCACGATGAGGGAGTTGTTACCAAGTTTTGCCTGACCTCATCATGCAGACTTCATCTTGGGAATCTATCACATGCATTCTGGTATTGATAAATCAAGCACACTACTCATTTCCAAAACGTGTGCCCCTGCTGGATGCATTTCTCTGCATTAGCCTTTCACTCAGAATTCACAGGGAGTGGTGCCTTCAGGCTCCGAAAGGAGAGGGAAGCAGGAAGAGTTCTAAGATTAAATTTTTCATTTAATTTTGGTAGAATAAAATCAATGTCAAAATATTATGCTTTTGATGAGTATATTTAACTGTACGGTCATTAATCTGAGTTAAAAAGCCCATCACTTACAGTAAATATATACATGTATTTCAAGATCCAATACATAAATGAGATAGAACTTTTAATATAATTAATACATCTACGTTAAAAAAATGTGTCTTATGGAAAACAATCAAATAAACCACCATGTCGTAGGTGAATCTGTTTAAAAAAGGTTTGTATGTAAAAAATTTCCCCTCAGAGTGTAACCTAAAGGAGCTACAAGGCACTGCAGCAGCTGGGCTGCCCTCAGGCTGGTGCCAGACAGGAAACGTGGTGGTTTTGGAGCTGAATCAGAGCCAGCACAGAAAGGAGGACTGTGAGGTTGGGGCAGATGAATTAACCATCATGCATAGGCACACAGCAGCTCCTAGCATAACAGCATGGTCAACGCAAATAACACTTTCCATGGATGAGTAAACAGGGGAATATCAGGTTGAAATAGGAGACAGATGACACCTGTAATTAGGACTCATTGGGGATGACAGTGTTTAATTCTAACACGGAAAGTTCCAACAAGGTGTTGATGAATCACAGTTCCGGAGGAGAGGCACAGTTATTATTCAAGACTTGGAAAAAATGTATAACAGTGAGAAACTCGAGAGTATAACCTGTTTTGTTCAACAAGAAAAAGGATTAAGGGTTATTTGAATAGAGCCTAGAATTCTCTCTGCTTGGAACACAAACTGTAATACAAATCTCAGAAACTGCCAAACAAAATTTAGCATCTGGAAAATGAAGAACTGGAATAGGCGCATTCCGATCAGACACAGAATTTCTCTTTATAGCTGTAACTGTATTAAGTTAGAAGAACCTGCCAATGTTTGTGCTGAATTTTCCATTGCTGGAAATGCCTAAATCCTACCTATGTTTTGTTTTACGTACAAGGTTGCACGGACTGAATGAGCAGTACAGTCTCTTCTGATATCAAATAAGAAAAAGAATTAGATACTATCCCAAAATTCATTCTCTCTTTCCAAATCTGCACACCTTTCATGAATAAAAAGAAATGTCCACCATGACATACAGAATCACAGAATGGCCCGGGTTGGAAATACCTCAAGGATCATGAACCACCAACTGCCCTGCCACATGCAGGGCCACCAATCTCCACAGTTAATGCTAGACCAGGCTGCCCAGGGCTCCATCCAATCTGGCCGTGAACACCTCCAGGGATGGGGCACCTGTAACTCTCTGGGCAGCCTGTTCCAGCATCTCACTACTCTCACAGTAAAGAACTACAATAGAGGACTTCAGAAATAAAACATTTTAAAAGCACAAATTAAGTGTTTGATCCTATATTTTCAAAAGCACAGGTTTCTACATGTATAATTAGGGGAGAGTGCAAACCAAGCTTCTGAGAAGTCAAAATAGCTCCCCAATTGCATGAGGCTTGCAGCCTTGAGACCAGTTCTACGTGGTTCTGGTAGCAGCTGTTTTTCTTACTGCTCTGAAATGTTTTCATTCCAAACTTAATAGTACATTCAGAGAGTCCCAGGATGCCACCGTGCAGAGCAAGAGCTGTCTCACTCTTCTCTTGGACACCAGATAAATAGACTGAATGAGGGGCTATATTTAATCCATTTCAAACATCCAAATGAAATATGCTTATTTGCTTCTCATGCGGGCTAGTACGTATTTCATTTAAGGATGAGCCTAATGGAAACAGCAAGTGATTTGTTACCGTCTTCAGTGAAAGTCAGGACTATACTTACAGTGCAGATGGGAACATAAAGCTTTCTGAGAAGAACATCCAGCAAACTGAATCATTTCATCTTCTGAACATAATAGACCTCCACATCTACACGTGCGCTTTCTGAACAAATTACATCTCACAGCTACTTGGGCTTTGCTCTTATTTCTACTGTTTAAGGTCTTCAAAGTTTTAAGTATTTTATTTTTAAAACTTGAGACCACTAACTTCCTTTGTAGTTGCTGCTACCATGGTAAAAAAATGTGTTGTGTTTGCTTTCATAGGTGAATGCACATTATTCTCTTAAGCTCACTCACCACCATGAGCTAAATAACAGTTTATTTTACTAAGATTGTGCTTTATCAGAACTAAGACAGGAATTCAGGCTAGCTGAACAGTTAATCCTGCCTCAGCATTCCATCAGGAATCAAACCACCATCGACACAGTTAAAGTTCTGCCCATGCAATAACAACCATCTAACCAAACAGAATTCTACAGCACACTTACCCAGTTTTTGCAAAACTTGCCCAATATCTTAACATGGACCGGCTCAAGATTTCTTCAGCTTTGGTGTAATTAACTCTTCTTTCTAAAGGCAATCCGAACACAAATTCAATCTCATAACCGTGCATTACTCCCATCCACTCTGGCCAAGGGAGTTTTGAGGATCGATGTTCAAAGAAGTAAAAGAACACGTTGTTCCCTACTTCTGCAATTTTTTTGGCAAACTCCATCACAGGACATATCATATGGTAGTCCCCAATAACGTCATCCATGGCATCGCGGTAATGTTCTGGTTTTTGCTCATTTTCCCAATCCGTGTACTGAAAAATGATAGATTCTATAGCAAGTTGGCTTGCTTGTGGAAAGGACAGAGTTAAAGCTACTTCAAATTGTGTTTTATTGATCAAACTGTCACTGTCCTTGCTGAAGCCAGGGACTCCATATACTAGAAAACTCGTTCCTTCATCTTTGTTAACACCAACCAAAATCTGTGTTTGCTTGAAAATGCCATTCTCAACCAATGTTTCTGGCATGTCCACTAAAAAATCACCATCCACAGTTGGACAAAAATAAATGTGTAAAAGAGAGAAATAATTTACTACATAAACTTCGTTCTCCAATATGTCCTTGGGGTCCTGGTCTTGGAGGCAAAGAATTAGCTCTGTCTCATCGCTGGTGGGACACTGGAGTTGTTTAGCTAAAGCTACTGTTCTCCTTCTGGCTTCAGATGCTGGAACTGCAGTCCAGGGGGCATTTGCAGATCCACTTTGCATGATGGCTCTTGTGAATAATGGATGGCTTTTAGGAGAAAGGATATGGTAGCTGACAGAAGCCGAGCCAGCGCTCTCTCCGAATATAGTCACACTTTTTGGGTTGCCTCCAAAAGATGCTATGTTCTCCTGAACCCACTGAAGTGCCAATCTTTGATCAAATAAACCTGCATTTCCAGGAACTTCTTTGTTTCCTGGCAAAGCCAAAAATCCTAACGCACCAGTTCTGTAGTTCATGGAAACTACAATGACTCTTTCTACTCTGGCTAGAAACTTGCCATCATAGACAGGTAGGGAAGTTGACCCAGTCTCAAATGCACCCCCATATATCCAAACCATGACAGTTGCATTCTTGGGCTTGGGAGAAGGAATCCATACATTAAGGTATAAACAGTCTTCACTTAAGTTAGTTTTTGGATTCCACATCTCTGTTCCAGGAAACCCAGGGTAAGTTGTATCTATAAGCTGGTAACAGGAGTTCGCGTGTTTAGTGGCATTCCAGATACCTGACCACGACTCGAAAGGCTCTGGTTTTTGAAATCTCAGTCTACCAACAGGTGGTTTTCCATAAGGTATCCCAAGGAAGGCTGTCACAGTCCCTCCCAGTACCTGCAGGTTCGTTCCTCTTACTCTGCCTTGCTTGGTTGTAATAATATTGTCTTCAGGCACTACCTTCCTGATGAATGTATACAGGAGAAGAAGCCACATGAGAAATCTGGCACAGATGCTCATCCCATTTGCCCAAACCATGGTGCCTGAAAGACAGGAAAAAAGAAATTCAGGCTTATCATTTCCATGTATTAACACCAGAGCCAAAACTGTTCATTCAAAAAGGATGCAGATCATCCCAAGGGAACATAAATTAAGATGGTGCTTCTGCACAAAGCTCAAGCAGTCTTTAACCATACCTTGTTGTCAGTCTAGTTGTAAAAGCTATGTTTAGGATTTAATGCTTTGTTCTGTAGCACTGTACTACTTTGTTGCTAAAAATACACAGAAGTAAGGAAGTTGGACCAGAGAATCAAGGAATGGCCATAGATCATATGTTTACAAGCCACCAGCAATCTCACACTGTCTGCAACAGGTGACTTCACTACTTGCATTTCCACCAGCACAAATAGTGGAACATGTTACAGTCTGCGATACAGAAAGCTGTGCCCAATGAACCATTCTTCTGCTAGGAGTTTCTTTAGCAACTTGAACACTCAGATCAATAAGGGCAGCTAATAGACATCACTAGCCACAGACTTTTCCCACATATAAACATGCATTCTGTGAACCGTGGGGGGAGGGGAAGAGGAGGGAGGGAAGAGGCTAGAAAGCCAGTTTTAATCCAAGGATTTCCAAATCTATCTAAGCTTTGAGCCATGTCCACATCATAGCACATGCCTGGGCTGAAGCAAACCATCAGGACGGCATTGCTGTGAACTCCAAGCAGCCCTGGGTGGTCTCACTGCCTTACCCATGTATCTTCAGAGCTGAAGCAAGTGAAGTGTAAAAAGGGCCTCTGAACTGAGTGCCAGCTCATGAGCTTGTCTGGGTGACTGCACAGAGAGGTACACTAAGACCTTAATGAAATATCTTTTGCAAGATCTTATTTCCCTAAAGCAACTTAACCAGGTTCTTAACCAGGTTCATAACCATCATAATCATGACAAGTAATATATTTTTATAAGTTAAAATTAACATAGAAAAAAAAGTTTTTGTTTGTTTGTTTTGTTTTTGTTTATTTTAATTTACACTACTGGGGCTTCATAGCTTAAGTATGGCCTGGTCTTTTCTCCCTAAGAACTAAGTAATAGCTAACATTGTATTAAAGCAAAGGATATAGATATTATGTATCCCGTTTAAGCAGATTAGTAGTCCTATATACCACAACCTTTCCAAACACTCTTACAAACACCCAGCTTCATCCTCTCAAAGTCAGAAAACTAGCATTTACATAAACCAATTTCTGTCTTACATATTTGAAAACATTCAACAAAGCTTTTCTCTATTTTTTCCTTATTGCCCTGTTGTGCATAGCCTACTCTGTCCAGCCAGTTTAAACAGGCCATTCTTTGTTAATGAGAAGCACTTGTGCCCTTAAAAGGAATGTGGCTAATTTCTGTGGAAAGTACAGCTTTGTGTTTAAGACGAGCTCCTCTCCCTTGTTTGCATATTGCTAGAAATAAACTAAGAAAATAAAATAAAAACGGAACAATTTGTGCAACAAGGTTCCTGACTTTGAGATAGCATTAAACATATGGATGAGAACCTTCAGGATCAATATTTATACTATTAATCAAGACAGGTAAACAATAGATAAACTTGAGAAAAATAAACATGCATGTTCCTGTCTTTTTATTTGGGAAAAAAAAAAAAAAAAAGAGGGTGGTGTAAAGGGATAATAAACCTTAAGCTTTGGTCTAACAAAGCCACCCAGCCTTAATCTTGGTGTGTAGGAATCTGTCCTCTTGTATGCCAAACCTCAATCAGGACCCATGTGGGGCAGCAGCTTCTACAACACTCCAACAGCCTGCGGTCCCTGCAGAGCTGCCCTCACTGGTGCTAGTACTTTTTCGTCCATTCATTCCCACAACAAAATCTTCTAAGAGCTGGATTAGAAAAACTATGTAAGGATTAGGGTAGGGCTAAACTCTTTGCCCCCCACCTCACAATCAACTCAGTAATAGTAGAAAGTGTGCATCAACTACAGAGCACTGTAAGGTGGGAAAAGTAATTAAGCCTACCAGTTCATTGACACTTTCTCCTCATCACATATTTATTTCTAATGCATTGACCCCAAGACTGAGAGACAGCAGCAAACTGGAAATAGTAAAAGGTTTCAGTGTCATTACCAAGAAAACAAATGGCAATAAGAAAAAATAGAGATGTTAAAGGTCCCAAGGCTTTTAATGTCTACATTGTAATTAAAGTTAACTCCCTTCTGCCCTCTCCAGTAAATTAAAAAAAAAGAATGGGACAGGAATATAACACTGTAGTAGCACTGCAAAACACGTAAGTGTAACTTTCGATCCCAAAGGCAGGAATTTTAGATGAGAAAAGAATTAAAGATTCAGTTCTGCACCACCATCCCAATGATCTCTGCAATAGCATAGGTAGAAAAGGAAAAGTATGAAGCAGATCAAGATTAAAAAATGCAGGAGTTTCGTACTGCTGAATGAAAGAGTTTGCCTGCTCTCATGTTTCTCTATACCGACAAAAGTAACAAGGGCAGCTTATTATGACACCTTCAGTGTATGACTAATATTACACTTAGTAAGGTTTCTTACGCTGCATTGAAACAAACCCAAAGTAAAGTTGAATTTACACTGAGAAACGTTACATGGGGAAAAACAAATATCACTTATTACTACTTAAGTAAAATAGCAGCAGAGTGCTTCAGCTCATCAACCTCAGCCGAGAAGAGATATATCATATAATGCATTTGCATACACTAAAAAGCCAGTTTTGTGGTAGTTTTCTCCAGCTAAAGTTAAACAGAACATGCTTTTACATTCTTATTCCACAGTGGAATAACATTTATTTCAATAATTGTTTCTTCTCCCTGCAAATCTTTACCCAGCCACAAAAAAAAAAAAAAAAAAAAAAAAAAAAAAAACCAACCAAACAAAAAAAACTACATAAAATAATAAAGTCACTATTGAAATAGAAAAGATGGCTGAATTAATAAGTGATTTCTGGCACATTTTAATTTACTCAGCCCAGGATCCCTTAAATAATACCGAGGTCTGATCCACGCGCCTGCTTACTCGTTCCATTTGCAGAGCAAAGCGAGTTTTCCCAAGAGAGCAACAAATGGGCAGAGCAGAGCGTTTTAAAAGATCACAATTCCCGTGCAAATCAAGCGGAACCGTAAATTACCCCTGGCAGACAGAGACGTGGAAACAGAGAATCACTTACCTCACTTCTATTACAAGAACTACAAAGTTTTAAAGGTTCGGGGTCTTTGAATACTTCAGGGAAAACGCAGTGTGCAGCTGCTGCTCTAAGCCCGTAAATTGGACAGTACTGACATTATAATCAACTGTTTCTGACACAAAGCTCGCGAGAGTTGGCAGCAGCAACTTGATCTGCAGGCAGCATTCCCTGTTAGCCGACATCTGCTCCAAGGCACATGGTACCGCTGGAGAAACGCTACAAAGGGAAACTCCTTTTGGGGAAAAATGAGCCATCCACTTCTATAGGAAAGGGAAGAGGCAATGATTTGATTTTTAGCACAGAGCAACGCTTTGATAATCCGGGAAGATCAACAGATTTATGAATACAGTCAAACCCTGCCTTTCTTTCCTTCATCGTGCATAGAATGCTGCCCATGCCTCTCAATATTTTTTTTTGCTGTTGTACAGCTCAATGTTAACACAATGTGAAAGTACTTCAAGTTTTTGTTTTCGCTGTAGCATAAGTCACTATTTTTGGTTATAAGGCAACTGTTGGCAGATAAAAGAGGAGTGTCTGCTGTGCAGACATGTCAACAGCTGGCAAGCATCACTGGCATTACTTGACTCACGGCCATCTGAGGGCTACAGCTGAAATTTGCTCTGCCTTGTCCTGGCTTCATGGTGAAGAACTGCACCCAGATGGCATCACACAGTGCCTTCAGTCTCCTCTTAGGGTTAAAATTAGAAATCATCCCTCTGCTTACTCAATGTGATGCCCTCCTTTCACCTGGGTCTGTTAAGTATTGTTTCCGTCAGAATGCGTGGCTGGGGGTGCCAAGCCAGTGTAAGTGCCAGAGCTGTCAGGGCTGCTGCACAGACCAGGCCAGGTGGCAGGGACCTGTGGTGCTTGTGACTTGCTCCGTCCCCAGCTGGGAGCAGGACCTGTGGTGCTGCCTGACGGCATGGAGTTGATTCCTGAGAGATTATGTCAATTGCAGATGTTTTGAACTACTGAAGAAGGCAGGACAGAGAAGAGGAACGGAGGAGATAAACTGTATAAAACCACCTTCACAAAATGTCTTATCAAACTCACGCCCCTGAGCTAACACATGAAATCATCCCTTGGTGTTGGGGCTCCTGAGCAGATGTACTCTCTAATGTCTCTCTAAAATAAAAATACCCACTTTTCCACTTTTCAAGGTTTGCTTCCAGTTAGAGCTCAAAACACTTACTTCCCCTCTGCTTAATAATCAAACTACAGCTCTGTTTCAATTACACAAAAGCAATATTTGGCAATGCGTAGAACAGAAATAAAGCAGAAATAAAATGTATGAAGTTTATAGACCTTGACATGGAGACTGTAAATGACTTTTTTTATTTTTTATTATTTTTTTTTTTTAAAGCTAGCACATGAAATAGTGTTTTAATACAGGAAAGCTCAAGAAGGCACTGTCACATGGTTTATTCTGATAGCTTTATGGTCTACTTTCAGGATCACATATCTGATAGGTAAATTGCAGGGACATGTTTGTGGGAGAGAATACATCCCAGATTATAAACCTCCAAATTTTTAGCGTGGAAGCATCCAATACAATTGCTAGCTTGAAATTCAGAACTCTTAGCCAGGATCTTGGTCACAGTTACATAAATAACAAACCAGGATTAATTTGGAGCCAATTTCAGAGGCAACCCCAGGTGATTAAAATATTTTAAGGGCAGTTTCCTGAATGAAGCAATATGTTTTGCCATCTGAATTAAGGCAGTTCCACATGTTCTCTGACATGCACTGACTTTCTCTAATACCTCTTTCAGGAACACTGCCAGGTGACACACAGAAGAATGAATCAAAAGCCCCAAATCGTACAAGAGAACACTTGAATGAGTTATTTCTAGTGCTTAAGACAAACAGTTGTATTCTCAGTGGCAGAACAGCAGCAGGAGACTAAAATACACCCCTGAGAAGGTGACCTCATGGCAAGCGAGTATTCAGGCTGGTTTTGGGGCAGTAGGAAATGCTGTCATTTCCACCTTGGCATTACCCGGCTGCCATCAACCAAGACAGACTGTGCACATCATTATAATTCTTGACTACTCTACTTTAGTCCAGTGTTAGACCATACTTAAGAAAAGTAAGCCCTCTTTTATGATTTCTCCTCTAATTAGAAAAATTAACATATAAATTAAAGTTCCACCACCGTGAGAGTGAGAGGAAACACTTATTTTAGTTATTACCGAGCTTACTAAAAATACCTGACTGAGAATTAGAGATTAAATACACTTAACACCTTTGGTAATTCTTTGGACATTTCCCTCAGTTTTCCTTTGGGAGAATGAAATAAAAAGAAGCACACAACCAAATATATATAGAGAGAGAGAGAAAGAGAAAGATAGATAAATGGACAGTGTTCTATATATAAAGAGATATATATTTTTATATATATATATATATATATATATATATATATATAATAAAAACACACACATAAAAATATAGATATACACCAGTAATTTCAAATGTCTACATCTATCAAACTACCTATCTATCCATCAGACTATATTTTGAGGTCATTTAAACCTTTATTTAAGGCAAGGTTCTCAACAAAATCTCTATCGAATATAAGAACTCAACACGTACCTATGATACAGATCTCCCACTGATGCAGGAATTTTGGCAGGAGAGATCCCATTTGGACAGAGATTTATTTCAGATACTCCCAATGGAAAGCACACCTCTCTCCCAGGATGACCTCTGGGCTTTCAAGGTCTGTTCAGATGAGAAGGGTCCCCTTGGTTCCCTTCTCTGGATTTGACCCTTCTGAGCCACCTGCAGCCTCAGAAAGAGCACCTGGGCTCCCATGGGAATAGCTGGGCTGAAAAGCTTTGCAAATATCACTTCAAAGTAAAGGCAATCACATGTGAAGTGCGTGATAGTACATGAAGTAGGAAACATTCTTGTTTTCTTAATTGCTAAGAAGAAAATCAAAAGAAAATTTATGCCTATCGTAGATGAAAAAAAGAGAGGAGTTTTTTATTTAAATTCCAGCTTTGGTAAGCTCCCTTGGGGCCTCAGCTATCTCCAGTCCCAAGCTGGGTTTTCCTACAGAGCAGCTGGGTGACCTTGGCTTGCACTTCTGAGAAAACTGCTACGGCCTCAGAAAAAGCTGTGAAGAAAACAAACTCAAACTGCACAAGATAAGAAAGGTGAAACTGCAGATTTGAACAGTTAGCAGCTCAAAAACTCAAGGGGGAAAAGACAGAAGCCGAAAGCTATGAAACCTTCAGGTGAAAAAACAGAAGACAGGTGCTCAGTGGCAGCAAGGATTCACTACTGCTCAAGCTTTAAAGCTTCTATTCACATTACATGACTGCGCATATGAAGACATAAACCTTTGTTTTTAAATTGAGTTTATTCTCTGCACAGTAGTTGTCCATACACAATGACTCTGAGATGGAACATCACCTAATTAGGTGCTGCACAACTCTGTGTATATGTTGATGTGAAACACTGACACACTGAAGAAGCCTGCTGAGGTTGCGTGTTACTAGGGGTGATTGCAGCTGTCTCCAAACCCACGTGAAGTTCTGCCTTTATGCTGGTTATCTGAAGAAGCCTAATTCCAGAGGAGCTTACAGGGTGAAGATGGGTAAGCCAACAACACGGCAACACACACTAGAGCTGGGGGAATAGGTGTTTGCCAGAACCAAAAGAGTAATGAAGCAGAGCTTGGGACATCCGTGATAAGTGATTGAAATCTAAGCATTACAGCAGGGCTTCTGTGAGCAGCAGGGGACTGTCTCAACAAAAAGCTTTTGCTGGGGAGATTAGGACCTCCCACATATTGATCTCCTATACAATTCATTTGCAGAGACAACTGCTATTCTACTGATTTCTAACGTTCTGAAATGCCATCACCCTAACCCTTGATGAGCCTTTGTGGACTGTGACAACAAACACAGAATAGGTCTGCTCTGCCCAGGCAACCTCAGATGTTTGTGACCAGCAGAAATTCCCAACAACATTTCTATTAACAAACAGTCATGAGAGCCAACTGATCTGAAAGGAAATTTGATAACATCAGGAAAGATGTCTTGGGTACATATCATGAAAATGGATGCCAATTTATTAAATATACAGAAGACAATAACATCCATATAAGCCATTAAACATGATTATATTTTCCTCTTATTGGTTCAATTATAATCTACTTCAGCTTTCTTCTTATTACTCTAATTATAGGTTGGTATAATTTCCTCTTTATTAGCACAATTATGGCCTGCATTTTTATAAAACTCTTGGAGAAATCTGAGCCAATGAGGAAATACATCCAGTTGAAAAACAGAGGCATTACTGTTATTATTTCTTTCGAATGTTCATTTACTCTTAATCTCCTATGGTACTCTTACATAACCCATTATTTTGTCTCATATAAGGATTAGATTCAATAAAGAAAGTAAAGAATGATTAATGTGTGCACAACATGTCTTGCATGACAGTATTATAGACTCAATGTTTAGTATGCAAGTAAACAGGCCAGGCTGAAGCATCAGCAAAGAGCTGAAATCTTGTATGAGCTTAATAAGGTAATCTGACACACACAAAAACTTCTCATTTGTTGTCTTGTGATAATATATTTGTCAGCTAAAGTCATTAGCTATCCGATGCACCAAAAGCAGAAATGCCCAAGCAATACCTGGGCAGTTCTGAAAAACCAAAATTGCCTACCACGGATGGTAAGAAGTTTAGTCAGTAACAACCCATCCTTTATCTGTGAATATCTAGAAAGTTTCAATCTAATCTTGAATAGGGAAGGTGAAAACTTCCCAATTCCCAATCCTCACACTTTGTTTTAGACCTCATCACTAATACAATTTTCCATCTTTCAGTTTTGGTGTCAAAGATGTGTTTCTCTAATGAAAAAGCCATAGAGCTGTTCAAAGGCTTAGCTTAAGTCATTGCTGATTTCAGATTCAATTTCATCCAACACATTGAAAGAATTGAGGCTCACACCAGGACCCAGTGGGACCCGTGGTGGGAAATTACAATGGAAACAAGTTCAGTGTGCCCTTGTCCACTTTCCAATAAGTGGCTCACGGCACCTGGATGTATTACAGCTACAGATTACAGTAGAAATAGTTTAGGCAAGGTAAAACTTCAGATTCACCAATGCCCAGTTGCTGCTCTCCATGTGTCCAAAGCGCATCGGAGAGGAGATTTCTGCAGCCCATGTCATTAGCAGTCAGGCTACACCTATCCAATAATTCTGCTCAAGGAGGAGGAAGGTGTTGCTGATGGTCGCTGGCATTAGCCCACGTTATATTTTTCCTTGCTACAATCACCTAGATCAAAACTCTGAAATATTCCAGTTATTTTTCCCTTACTTTCTGTAATTCACAGAGGATTTGATCTCTTTGCCTACGTGATTCGTGAAAGAAATACAACCCCATGAAAAACAGATGACCCTAGAAGAGGTTGCACTTATTTTGTTACCCCATGGCCCAAAGCGCTTAGGCACACTGACTTCTTGCCATAGGGCCATGCCCAAAGATTATTACACGTATGGGAACTCAGGCACTGCTGAGTGCTGCTATAGTCCTGTCAAAAAAGCAAAATTCTCAGGCTGAGTGACTTTTGAACAGAAGGCCCCTTTGCTCTGTGGATGTGCAAGTGCTGTGTAATCATGAAACTCATTATAAACATCTGTGCAAATTTTTCAGGAAGATGCTACGATTTGTGAATATTGGGTAATTCATCACTGTACCATCTGCTTGAAAAACAGTCATCAGAGCAGGTGGCATCGTGGCAAAGTACAGCACACTCCCACAGCTTCTGCTATATGTCTATATGTTAAGTAGGCAACATTAACTTAAATGCAATACTATGTGATGCTGAATACATGCTTGCAGGAGAATTTTGAATCCAACAGAGTTCTTGAAACACTGATCACATTCAACTATTACAAAACAATACTTTGCATGAGCTACTCATTCATTAGCCAACTTCATTAGTTCCTTACGTATATTCCATTCATGATTACTCTGTGCCAGTTTCCTGATGGATGAACTGATAAACTTCTCTTTACCCTCTCTCATGTTTGCTTGCACTAACAAAGCCAGAACAACACTGACTTTCCACAGACCATTCCTATGTATCACGCAGTAGGATTTCAACATCAGAACCAATCTGTACATGTAATTTCCCTCAGCTCGGGCTGGAGCAGGTTGATGAGGAAAAGAAGAGCTCAGCACACACAGGCAGAACGCGGCACTGCAGGCAGACTCAGCTCAGAGACATTGAGCAGCAACAGGAACATTATGATGCTCTGCTCATTCTCTCGTTTCTGCCTGAAGGCAGGTTCAGTACAAACCGCACAGAGAGAGCCTGCAACCTAAAGGACTTTCTGTTTTCCTTACCAGACCAGAAATACCAGGGAATTAAAAGATGCGCTCAAATCATAAGGAAGGCTGAATTGCATCAAGACACACAGGGCATTAAAACATCATCCCTCACGGTTTTGTTTAAAGACTTCAGTTTTAGAGAGATATTCAATATATTAGTGAAACTCAAATATATTTTTGAGGGCAATCTTGAATGAAAGAAACATCTCCATTTTTCCACAGTAAATAGAAATCCTCCCTTGGAATTCAAAGGCTGCATTTTCTAAAAGTTCACCAAAAAGCAATGATCAAAAGAATTCCCTGCCAGCTCCTCAAGGGCTACTCAGCTGGTGGATGTCCCATGAGGAAGGACAGCCCTTAGAGCAGTCTGCCCAGGAGCTGCCAGAGCCTGTTGTTGCAGTTACAACCACAGCTGGGAATCTCTGTGCACAGTAATTAATCATAATAAAGGTTGTAGTGAGGATTTGGTCTGGAAGAAGATTCACAAGGCACAGATGGAGTACTGTGGCACCAAACCACAAGCCCGCATTTTTGCCAAAGCAGCAACCCACTTGTTGAACAAAAACAAAAACCACAACCTGCAGGCAGGCATCACCACTGCTCAGGTTTAACAAGCTTTGCCTTTCAGCGCCTCAAGCATTACCTATCCTGCAGGGACACACTTTAATAGAACATCAGTACATTTCCCAGAGACACTAGAGCAACAAAGCACAGTGGCTGAGAGTTGCTCAGTGAAAGCACTTGAGTGATTTTAACTTTCATGTTCATGCAAAATATCCTGTCAGCAGCTGATGAAAACAACCCAACATTCGGCATGTCGCACAAAGAAATGCAGAAGCCTGTGGTGTTTCCTGATTAAGCACTCTTGTCCTTAAATCAAACATGAGCTGTCCTCTCCAATGAAAGGGCATTTGTTGATGATTAGGATTTAACCACATGAAAAGTGAAGGGCAATTTGCTAACTCTCCTTTGCTGCCTTGTCTCTTCTCCTCCTTTTATTCATATCCCCATTTTTAAGTCAGCTGTTCTCAATGTTGTCAAAAATTGTGCAAGATGCAGACCTTTAGCCTGGCCTCTCTGAATTAACTATGGGGAATTTTATTGTTAATGTATACAGAACAAATCCTTCTGTCAGAAAGCAGTGCTAGGCTTTCACATTGTGGGTGTAATTTTGATTGTGATTGTAGTGGGATAAGTAAACATCAGGTGAGAGGGGTCCAAGTGAAAAAAAAAAAAGCTTTAGATCTAATTAAAGTGGCATCTGGTGGAAGCAGAAAGATGAGGCATGCACAGACTATCATTTGTTAGTATACACAGCCTAAATCTACAGGTAAGGCAACAAAGTTTTGTGAAGTATTTATAGGAAGCACTTTCCCATCCACTGAAAAAGAGAGGTGTTTCCCTGAGATAGGGTCAGTGAAAAACAAATCATAGAATGGCCTGGGTTGAAAAGGACCTCAAAGATCATCTTGTTCCAACCCCCTGCTATGTGCAGGGTCACCAACCACCAGACCAGACTGCCCAGAGCCACATCCAGCCTGGCCTTGAATGCCTCCAGGGATGGGGCAACCTGTTCCAGTTGTTCCAAAGCCTGTTCACCAGCCTCTGTGGGAAAAACTTCCTTCCAATATCTAACCTAAACCTCCCCTGTCTCAGTTTAAAACCATTCCCCCTTGTCCTATCACTATCCACCCTCACAAGCAGCCATTCCCCTTCCTGTTGATACGCTCAACTCAAGTACTGGAAGGCCACAATGAGGTCTCCTTGGAGCCTTTTCTTCTCCAAGTTAAACAAGCCCAGTTCGCTCAACCTTTCTTCATAGGAGAATGAAGTCAGGAGCTTTTGGCAGGAGGTGGCATCTCAATAGCAGCACCCACAAGAGATAGACTGAGGACAAGTGGCTCGTATTTGGAACTCAAGTTCTGACTGCCAGCTCCTGTTGTCCCCACAGTGCCTCAAAGGCACGTGAAACAGGCCTGATCAGGGCTCACCTTCACTCATTTAATATAAATCTTTGGCAAGACACACAGGAGAGAATGTCAGTATGGGCTGTGAGCACTCCATTCTGTATGCCTGGCATTACTGCAGTGCCACTGGTGGGCAGGACATTGGCAACATCCCCACACAGTGTGCCAGTACATGCCACAGCTATCAGCATATCTGACTTGGACAGGATCCCTCGAGTTTCTCTGTGGGCCAGCTGTTACATTGCATCATGTCATTGCACAGAGTGTAGCTATTAATGACTTTCAATGGGATGCACTGCATCCTGACAATGCATGCTTTAGGTGCTCCTGAATCACTGAGTCATGGGTATGGATACACCACACTGACAACTCCATAGGGGTATGATGCCAACAGGTGTTACCCACATCTGCAACAGTGCCCTGTACAATTAGTAGCCCAACACACATAATGCTATTTAGTAGCAGGACAAGGAGAAATGATTTTTAAGTTGAGGGAGGGAAGATTTAGTTTGGATGTCAGGGGGAAGTTCTTTACAGAGAGAGTGGTGAGGTGCTGGAACAGCTGCCCAGAGAAGTTATGAGTGCTCCATCCCTGGAGGTGTTCATGGCCAGGTTGGATGGAGCCCTGGGCAGCTGGACTAGCATTAACTGTGGAGGTTGGTGGCCCTGCATGTGGCAGGGTGGTTCGAGATTCATGATCCTTGAGGTCTTTTCCAACCTGGGCCATTCTATGATTCTGTGATTCTATTTCCCTCAAAGGAAAAAAAACTTGAAATCCCAAACCTGAGACTCTGCAGAACCACTGCATGTGAAACAATCTGAATTTAAGCACCCATCTATCCTCAGGTTAGTGACTAAGTGTTACAACCCGCTCTTCAAAAATGTAACAGAAAATATTATAGCTCATTTTCTTGGCAGACTGCCTGCATTGCTTCAATTTAGGAAGCAAACACTTTTACAATCATCACAGACATGTAAATCAGCCAAAGTTTGTGCTTATGTAGTTGCCCTCCAAATTTAAGCTGACATAAGTCATTTGATACCAATTTTGGAGCAATAAGAACAAAATGTGGTGGACACATACGGCAGCACACTGGATTCATACTATGAAATTGCTACACAAGTGGCTCTACGAAAGTAACACAGACCCTCTCTTATGCATCCTTTATTGTAGAGGTAAATGTTAAAACAGAACAATAAGTATTTTCATAAATTCCAGCACACTTCACATTTCATGTACTTTTAATTGCACTAAAATAAATAAAACTTAAATATGAACTCAAATGCAAGCAAGCTTAATTGCATTAAGCATACTACCATACAGACTAGAGCTCTTACTCAGACCAAGACTATAACTCAGCTGTATTCAGAACTCCAGTACAAAGACAGAGTAATGAGAAACACAAGCACTTATTAGTGCTGACCACCCTGTAGGAATCCTCATTGCACAAAAAAATAACATTACTTCTTGGCCAAAAGCATTTCAGCTTTTCGATGCCTCAGTAAGCCTCTCTTAGGAAACTAAATAAATAAATAAATAAATAACAATAAAATAAAATAAAAGGATTTTTTTCTATCAAGTGCCCAAAGAAGAATCTGCTCTCAGGTTCAGCCCCAGCATTGGACTGGTGCTGCCTTTCTAGATTCAGGAATTCTGTTCAACAACTACACCAGTGCCAGTTCCACTCCTGACACAACACAGCCTGCTCTTCAAAATCAAGCAAAATAGGTAATGGAACCAACAATACTCGCAAATTCTGTCTGAGCACCTTTGCTACCCATCCCATTTCACTGCAGCATCAAGAGGAACCACCTGACCAACGTCACACATCCTGGATATATAAAGGAAAGATGATATGCATTATTGTGTTTGAATATTCCAATTATGTTAACATATCATTTATTTTAATTCCATTGTAGCAGAAAAAGCCAATAAGCCAAACTTTTATTTTTCCTGCACATGCACTATTTTTGTCACACTGTTTTGCAGAGTGCATATTGCAAACTTATTCTTTCTAGCAATAAGCATCCAGCTATTATCTTGGAACAAAAATTTAGGCACATCCAGCACAAAAATCACACAAAGTAGCTGGCCAGAACTGTGCCTTGCAGTTTCAGATTCATAGAAGTTGGACAGGAAGAGACCTATTCATTTATCCTTTTGTATATCCTCTTGCAGTCTCGTCCTGCTTATTTATTCTGATAACCTCAGGTAAAACAGCATCTTACAAATGAACTAATGAGAAACAGTTTCAATTCTGAACAGACACCAAGGTGGCTTCCAGGGAAGGGAAAGTCCTGGATTTTCCTACGCAGATGCCTGATCTGATGAATCAGGATAACCATAAACCACCAGGTTGTGCTGTTGCCCTTAAGCACTGTGCATCACCACAGAGCTCTGCTGCTGCGCTCACCCAACAGCTGTTATTTGCCTGGAAAGACCCTCAAATCCTCAAAAACCAGAAATAAACTCATCCCTCAGACTCATTTTCCTCTTGATTTTACAGCTCAGCTTTTTTTCATAGGACTTCGGTTCGCTTTGTAAACCACTGGCAGTGTTTGCTGGCCATGAAATTCAGGTATGAAAATAAATAACCCATCTGCACAGGCTTAGGATGCAAACACTGCAAAGCTGAGCTGCGAATTGATGTTATGCTCAGTGCAGCTTCCAACAAACCACCCCTTCATGTTCATCGCTGTGGCTTACTTCCAGTATTGCACTCCCCCCCTACATCCACGGACCTTTTCTGTGTCTCAAAGTTATTTCAAAAACTAGCAGTAGTGGGTACAATAGAAAAGAACATCCCACATAAATATGCTGTTGTTTCCCCTCCCCCACAGCTAATCTAAGAAGCTGTGTAGCTACTGATGATGTGAAAGAGGCTGTATCGGTGTTTCCTATGCAACACCACCACCTCTTCTTTCATACTCAGTGAATGGTAGTAGCACAACAGGGCAGGCATTGCTCTCACACATGATACAACTCCATCTTTCAGTTCAGAATTGGTACCGTCTTGGCTTTTGGATCACAAGTTATTTGCAGATGATGAGGTTGCTTTCTCTTCTAAAACTTCTCCAACAAATCCAACACAATTTCTGCTGTAATCACAGCAACAATGCTATAGCCTGCTTCTCTCCATCCATTTGGTATTGATGTGGATGTATACTGATGTACTGATGCTCAGAAAGGGCAGATGTTGTACAGCTGGACAACTGTAGAGGTTATCAAATTTCCTAAGTTACCTGAGAAGGAACTACTACTTCACTGACGTCAGTATTTTAGATGGACTGATAAACATCAATATAAAACTACAGAATATTCAGAAAATTAAGTAGCAGGTAAAAATCCCCAATGATTTGAAAGGTTAACTGTCTTGCCATATAAAGCTGATAAAAAGAAAAAGTTAATAGAGAATAAAAAGACCAAAGGAGATCACTCAGTGGTACTTCTAGGCAGCTTATGACACAACCCATGGCCACAGCCAACTATGGAAATTTGATAACTAGAGAGTAAAAAGTAAATTCCTGCCATGGATTAAAAACCGCTCGTGAGATAGAGAAGACAAAGGAGAAGAAAGAAGTGCTAATTCTTGACATGCAGAGAGGTTAATATCGAGTGCCCCAAAGCTTGCTGCTGGGACCGATTTTTGCCAGTTTCAATCCCAGGAGTAATGTAAAAAGTGGTATCAGCCTACTCAGCAAATCTTCTGAGTTCCTCTACGGCAATAAGTGCTTGTATTTGCTTGCTTTACATCATGCCTATGAGCCTGTCTGCTTTAACTGATGGTAATAGCACCTGCAAGTCTATCACAACACACAAAGACAAAGCTTAATCTCAATGTGGTTGCTCTTTGGTAGAGATGTCCCAATGCAAGATTCAGTGTTATTTTTGATTGCTCATAAATTAGAACAAAGACAATTTTCTTTTAAACCATTCAGCGAGTCTGAAGCAGTGTAAAGGAGATACAGCTTGTATTTTTCCCTTTTATACTGAAAAAAATGCAGTCCATGCTGCAGCTGAGGACAATGCATGGCTACTTCATCTAATGAATGGTATCTAGCATGGAAAAGAAGCCACAACAATCACCTTTAAACTGCAAATAAACTCTGAGAGATTAGAGTCATGCTACAGATTTAGGCAGACTTTCAATCTGCAAACAAATGGGATACAGTTCATTTTCCAGTAAATATAACCAATTAGGAAAAATGGTAGATGAAGACTCATGAACCAATAACCACAGATATTAATTCAGTGATGGCTGCTTCACTCCCAAAACAGAAACCTAAACAACTCAATAAAAATGTTTGCTTATTCCTCAAAAGCAGCCAGAAATAGCTAGCATGTTGCAGGTGGCTGCTATTAAGAGGATAAATCCAATACAAAATTTGCTGCTGTTTCACGTTTCCTCAATTTTGAATTTTCACCCACACAATAGAAAACAAGGAAAACATTCAGTAGTAACATAGCAGGAATGTCTTCTAGACAACAGGAGCTTTAAAATGTGTTTTACACATTTGAAAGCAGTTTTACTCCCAATACTGCTTCATTTCTGACCAGCCAAAGCAACACGGGCCTTTCAACTCTACAGCATCTCAAAAGCTGAAGAACTGATATGGTCACACCAACTAGAGAACACTGACTCAATTATCTGAGGCACATCTATCAAGATCAACAGACTAAAAACAAGGAATACTTACAATATACAATATAAATTGGTTAACTTCAGTTCTGCAAAAATAGTTGGCTTTATGATGCATTTCATATTTAGGCATCATGGAAGAAGGAACTGGCAGAAAATGTTGAACATTTCAGTTCTGTTGTCAGTTGATGAAGCAATGATATAAAAAAATCAATTCTCTTATGCCAATGTGTATTGATTAATATGAATATGTAATATTTTCATGTACCTTATGCTGTAGGCCTCCTAGAAATATCTTCTTGTTCCAAAAATGCGATTGGAAGGTTTCCCAGCTTACACAGAACATTTGCTCTTTTGAGAACAGAGTAAATCATTGCATTTTACTTCAAGTTGTGCAGAGCACATTCAAAGCATATAGCATTTGCCTTTAATTCACAATGTGAGATACCAGTTGTGAAGCCTTGACATTTCCCACAGAGGAACAGTGGAAGTCAATATTTGATTTCCACCTAGACAGAAATTCAGATGATATCCATGATCTTAATTGGTATTGATTGGCATGTCTAAAATTTTCATCATATCTACGTTGACAAAAAAAGCTATATTTTTCAGTATCTCCTTTTACTTTCTATTTATAATAAAAATATAAATAAACTGATGAAGGCAATACTGAAGACAATGGTTTATTTTGTTAGAAATTTGGCAACACCATTGCCTTAGATTCTTCAGTGTTACTCATCTGTTAATAACACTGTTTAGTCAAGCTACAAGGCCTACTAACCACAATAACACAAAAGCACACGTTTGCTGGAGCAGGCTGATATCTTTTGCCCATTTATTTATTTTATTTTCCTCCTGAACGCGTTTGTTTGAAATCCTTAGAATCCTCAAGACTTCCTGCTCACCATGTCCAGGCATCTGAATTTATCAGAAAACATTACATATTATTTCACTAATTATCTGAATAAGTGTAATCTTGTTATTTCTTGCCCATTCTGATTCTAATGGAAACATCTGACAATCTCAGTCATTTGTCATTAGAACTTTTGCTTCCAATTCCAGACTATATATACGTACATTTATAAGTTTACTTACATGCGTTATAATTTCCTCCTATATTACTCTTTCAACTCCTGGATATTTATTTATAATAATAATTATTAATAAAAATTATTATAATAATGTCTCTTAAAAGAGACAAACACCTGCTTAAGACACATTATTTTTTCTAGGTAAGCCAACCTAATTTAACCTATCTGTTTTTGGGGAGATAGTAAGCATTTACTTTATCCTCATCACCCGAACAAGGATTGTTGTAACACAATGGAGAATGGAGCAATGATAGCAGAGCAGCATGGTCCCAGGCTGCAGCAAGTAGGGATTTGCTCAAATGCAACAGCTGTGAGCACAAACAAAGGAAACAAGCTGCTTACCTTTGGAAGGCCTCAGGTAGCAGGGATCTCCAGAAGGATACCCTTGCTTCCACTGCCAACCCTTAAATGAGGTCTGGGAAGGAGTGGATACTAGCTCCAGCCCTTCTGGTCACTCAGGTGCATTGCACTGCATACACCTAAGCTCCTCTGTGTTGGCCCTGCCTTCCTGCCAGGTGTTTAATCACTACTTAGCATTTCCACTACAATTATCTACTATGACCCTACTGAACAGCATCTTTCTTGACAAAGAAAATTCATTAATGTATGCAGTATTACTGGAAAGTACATCAGTCTTTCATATTACATGCCCTCTTTCTGTCCAACTATTCCATCAAACCTATGCTAAACTAGCTAGAGCTACTGAATGTTACTGTTTGTCCTTGAATGCATGACTTGTTTTGATTTGACATTACAAAACAAAATAAACTCACAGAATAGTTTGAGATGAACGCAGACGCAGAAATATTGGCAAGTTCTCTGAGATGTAAGTTTTGCTTTCTAACTTCTCTACCACGTTTCCTTGGCTGCTCAGTATCATAACTTAGTATTGCAGCTCTCAAAGCCATCAGCAACAGTCAGCTGTGTATTGCAGTGTTATTATATTCTTATTTGACAAGAAAGCGACTCCACAGTGTTTCTGGCATTGCAGAATAACAGTCTTGAAAGAAAAAGTATGGGTTTAATTTCAGCTACAGTCTATCACCATTCTAAAACTACACCTAGCTTCAATGAAGCCAGGCTGATGGAGAGCAACATATCTAGAGCAATGGACCAAGATGTTACCAATGGAAAAAAATCCAAACTATTCATAGAAACTACAAAGAAATCACAAACACATAAAATGACCAAAACACACACACAAACAAAACACAAAATCCACCCCCAACTTCTTGAAAAGTCATTACAGGGAAACATAGGGCCACTGCACTGCTCAAAGTCATTCCTCCTTCCTTTTCTTTTGCACGGGGCCCCTGATGACTGGTCTTTCCTCTGGACTGAGCAGCCCCATCTATTTTCATCCCAGAACGGCTTGAGCTGGGAGGGCTATTCCTTCCTAAAGGTTAAGGGCCCTTATCCATCCAGTTCCACCCACCCACTGTAGGGAGGATTGCCACCCAACCCACAGTTGCCCATCCAACCTGGTCTTGAGTACCTCCAGGGATGGGGCGCCCACAGATCTCTGGACAGCCTGTGCCAGGGCCTCACCACTCTCTGAATAAAGAATTTCCTCCTAACATCTAACTTTGCAGCTCTTTTATAACTCTTTGCAGTTTTATGACTCTGGTGAGAGAAATAAGAGGTTGTTTCTTGCATGGGAGGAACTCCAGGAACAGGGAGCAAAAGAAATAAAAGTAGGACAGGTGTTGCCAAGCAGGGCTGGAATTACCTGGATTGGACCTGCAGCACCAAAATCTAATTTGTGCTATATTTGCATTACAGCTCCATCACCAAACAGTCTGCTATGCCCCATCTTTATATGGAAATGAGGCAGGAGAAACTGACATCCAAACTCTCATGCCACACACCTGATCTCTGTCCCACTGCAGTGTTGTACCAAATATCCCCTCTGCTTGATAGCGAGCAAACTTCTTTGGTTTGGAGACGCTTTTCTGTGCTTTTTTTCTGTTCAGAAATCTCTTCTGTTTAATTCCACAATGACTGAAAGGATTTTCAGGGGAGAAGTCAGTCACTTGAACAACACAGAAATGAAACTGCAGTCCAACTTCTGCCAGGGAAAAACAAGCACACAGAGGGGAAGAAAAAAAAAAAAAAAAAAAAAAAAAAGCCCAGAAATACTGTTTCTTAGAATTCATAGATATGTAGAGATTTGCTGCTTTTTCTCACTACAAGTATGCTAGTTTAAAAGCACTTGTTACTATACAACTGAAGAGGTGTTTATGCAAAGATTTAAAAGATGGGGAGCCCAAGGAGCCTGGAGCTGTCTGACAGACCAATCTAATGTACCTGAGATCCAAATGCTGGCTGACCAAATGTATAAAATGAGATTAATCCCAGAAGGAAAAAAGCAAAGATAAACCTAAGCAGTGCTGCAGGATCCTGAGTGTTAATCAGCCTCATTACCTACGGCACTGACCTCAGCATTGCATTAATTGGTGATTAACCTCACCTTGCCACAGCTAAACCTGAAGCCCATCTTTTCTTGTTTCTTTTTGGAGGAGTGTACCCAAAAATCAGAGTCATCTGGGAGAAAAGTGAGGGGAGAAGGGAAAAGGTGAGAGCAGAGCTCATGAGTGGTGAAGAAGAAGGAACAGGCACTCCTTGGAAGTCAGCTTCAAGCTGTGAAGTATCAGGCATTACATTACGTTACATTAATCACTGTAATTTGTGAGAGCTTTGGGGTATTGGTAGCGTCTGGATGAGCTGTGGCTAAGGATGAGCTCTGAGCAGCCTGCCATCACTGGAGGAGCTTTCCCAGCACAGCAACCTGCAAAGGCCCTATCTTGGTAAACTTCAGGTTATGGGGTTTGCTATCTCATGGCATGACTGTAGCACAAAGAAAAACACATTTGAAGTCCCAGCCTTATTGCCAACTGTTATACGACATAAGAATGGCAAGAAATCAGCTGAGGAGTGTTTGCTCTGCTTCTTATGCTGCACAAAGGTTGCCTGACAGCATTATCAGAGAGAAATAGCTGCAAACTGCGGTGAAAGCGCATTTCTTATGGCTGGATTTTTGATGATTGGAAAATTTCCAGTGGGAACTGAGAGATGTAAGCAACTGACACCAAAAACACTTTAATTCTGCCTTGATATCCCACTAGCACCTTAAAGAGAAAGGAGTACATATGTTTTCATTCCATACTAGTGAATAGTTTTCCTCTCATTTGGTTTACTCGTTCTAACACTAATTCTCACTCCAATACTCCAGTACAGTTTTAAGGTTGATCTTTATTTCTTGGGCTGTGATAAATTTAGGAAATGTCTCCCTCCCTTCTACACCAGGCCCATTCCGAGGGGGATGACCAAATCTGGGCTCGAGCTACTTTAGAAAGGCATCTTTCTTTCCACATACCTGTATGCATCACAAAGTCATGCAGTGTACCCTCAATGTGACATGGAGGTATCTATGCATCCTTTCTTTGGTTGTCCATAATCAGCTGTATTCAGAAATACTGCAAAACTACTCAGGTGAGGTAATGCCATGCAATTAACAGCCTCTTCATTCTCCTTGAGAACATTTTGCATTTCCACTGTTGAAGAATACGTGGAAAGGACCACAAAAGTACCACTTTAAGCTATTGGCTGTTACTTAGCTCTTCCTACAGTAGAAGATTCCCAGTTTCCAACTTAAAATCTTTTGCCCATTGCCTTTGAAGAGCTTGAAGCATAGGACAAGGTATGTGCAGCTCTTCCTGACTTTAGGTGTATGGCAGTTGATTTCACAAAGCAGTGCATTTGCAGGATTGGTGCCATCTCACGAACACTTCAGCTGGTCTGGACCTATGCATGGGGTCACTGTGGGAGGGGCTGCAGTGAGCTCCCATGCTCTGAGGTGAGGACCAAACCCCCACTGGCACAGCTTCCCAGTCTGCCCACTGCAACATCAGACCTATGATGATGTTTCTGACCAATTGGCAAAGAAATAAGGGTGGAGGGAGTGGCATGTACTTCTTCCTTTACTCGAACCTCCCTGTCTGATCAAACTTCCACCTCTCCCACTTCATTATTTCTTAACTTTAAAGAGAAGCAGAAAAGACCAACCTCCAGAGCTGACTTCCTCCCTTGCTGCTCCTTTCTTTTTTCACAGAAGACCGATCAGGGGTTGCTAAGTAGCCAAGCTCCTTATATCCACAAGTGCTGCTTCACCTGGCCTGCTGTCAGATAAGCAGATGGTTCAGGAGCCAGGAACTTCACATAACTCACAAGATAAGCAACTTTTTAAATGTAAATAATGTACTTAATTAATAACACTTTGGCAAACACCTTAAGGAAACACACCGTTGCTTGACTTTGATCACCCATCTGTGCATTTCCCACTTTGCCAAAATCTTTACCTCTCACAGTGAGATTTTAGCTGCTGATACGAAGGCAGGCTCACACACTCATACCAGTGAAAGAGCAGGTTGCTATAATGCTCAAGAATCCACTGAGCAAAACATAATCATCATTCATTGCAAACTACAAAGGTATGTTTGCAGTAGAAGCAGGCACAGTCACACCAGCCTTATGTTAGCTAATTCGGTTAACAATTAACAGACGGCAGGAGGAATGATGATTGTAAGACTTCTCAAAGATAGGGGTGCACAGATCAATGTGGGTCTTTCAGCTCCTCCCAACTTGTTTTCTAATTGTAATGCTGTGCTGCTTGGTCTTCATTGCTACCCTTTGTTCTTGAGCAGAGAAATGGTTCTTAGAATGACAAACTCATGAAGAAAGCAGGCTGGGATTCTTGAGATGGTATTTCTGTTTAGTTGTACAGAATGTAAGAACATACAGTTTGCTTTACATAACTTTAAACATCGTTGCACCTAAGGAGCACTTTGCTGATGTCAACCATGCATTACTTCACTGAAACAGACTACTTGTGTTGCTCATTCTGATTATTACCCTTTGAAAACAACTCACTGAGACCACGGCATTTCACCTACGGGAATTAGATTCGTTATTCCATACACATTAAGATAGCTCTGCCTATCTATATTGTAAATTGTAAACGTAATTTAGCCACATACCATAAGACTTCAGTGGCAGTTTTGATTCTTGACCTGTTTGTATAGTAATCATTAACTAACTTAATTTCCAAGAACTGTCAACCTAGTTCACGTTACATTTTTACTCAGGATATTTCTGGTTTGATAAAACGATGGCTGTTACAGTCAAGGTTGTTTTTTTCCAACCCAACCAGCTACATTAATCCCAAATTCACTGTGTTACAAGAACCAGAATAAATGTTTTCCGAATAGAAGAACAAATCTGGCAAGGAATAAAACATCATCCCTTTAAAAGCGTAAAACAAGTGTGCAGAAATACAGAGTTTCCGTTTTGAAGAGCGTCAGAACTTTTCACAGTTTGGTGTTGATATTTTTTTTCCCCTCCCATTTTGAGTTGATTGATTAGATTAGTCCTTAATCTGTTTAATTTCAGGCAATATGTGAATTTACCTGAGGATAAACTACAAGCACAGAGACTGCAGTGAATGATAAACTGCTCTTCTAGGCTTAGGTACATAACTCTGCCAATGTACAAACCAGGCTTGCCTATATTACAATTTTATTTACATTTACTCCAGGCAATCCTTCACTAGTATTTTTTTTTTAATCCACCATTTGTTTTATTCTGATTTTTTGGTAGTGATTTCATCAAATTAAGACGGCTTCCTGTCAGAAGTGACTAAAAACCAGTTTTCATTGCATTTTATGGCCAACCATAGTGATGTCTAAAGTCTACAAACTGTGCATTAACGTTTCCTAAATCTGCTGTTCAACATAAGAAGGAATATAAGCGGAGTGAAGTTCTATACATTAACAAATACTGAGATATGACATGGTATTGATCCTCCACTGGTGTAGAATGCCATACTGAGTTTGAAATTATTGAACTCGTGATCATTTACACCAAGAAAGAATTTGCATTTCTTAAAGTTACAGATATTTATCTGTGTTGTTTTTTTTTTATTTTATTTTATTTTTTTATTTGCCTCTTTCATAATGAAAGAAAAAAAAACTTCCTTAGTATTAGGACCAAAATACAGAGGGTGGAAAATGGCAGAAGCTGCTGAGTACAAATAGCTACTGTTCTACCACAAAATGTGGTGTGGAGTAAAAAGAGCTCTCCACATTTTCTTTGCTTAATGTTTTTGAGTTGTCCTTTTTGCTAAGTGAATGATTTGGCTTATGCAAAAGCCCTGCATCTGCTAATGATTTTCAGTGTTATCACTAACCTTAGAAACTGAAGAACTGAGAAAAGAATATGATCAGGGAAGACAAAGCACACGTGGAGATTATTTTTCTAACAGAAGATAGAGTAACCTAAGACAAATTGGGGTTAAAAAAAAAATTACTCTGCTACCAAATCTTTGGGCTATTTCTAGTAATATTCCTATTTCCTACCAACTTGTAGCCTTATTAGCTTCTAAATTGGGCAACAAACTGTTAAGATATTGATATAAGTACTGGATTTATAAAAGACTGTAATCTTAAGCAGAGTGTGGTGAAAGTAAAGAGACAATTATGTGATCAAAAGATACAATGAGTATTCATTTTTAAGAGCAATTTAACCAATGCTATTTCTGCATTTCCTGATCTAGGCTTTAAAACACATGCAACTTGCACAGGAAACTTCTGGAAGAAGATACTGGTCTTTTTTTAGGTCTGATATATCATAGCAATGTAAGAAATAAAGAAGAATAATTACATCGTGCATTTCTGTAGCTGGCATTCAATCTGATTTTTAAGAGCCCTAAACTGTACCACTTCCATCTCTTCTATTATTCAGCAGTTTAATATGCTGCATTTCCTGATATATACATCAAACATCTCTCACCCTGTGCAGTGCATTCACTTTACTTGTAATTTTTTTTCTTTTTCAGCAGAACCTTTTTAATTCCTTTGCTGAATCTTTTTATTTGGCCAAATTCCATCCATGTTCCTAATCAGTTCCTTTTAATTTCACTGTCTTTATTGACTCTAGAATGAAAATAACAACATATTTCATTAAGATCCTATTTACACCTTTTTTCTAGATTGCTATCAAAGACAGAAACTGAGCCCACATTACCAAAGGGTGTATTACCCCACTGGATATTTCCAACCCCCTTGTTACACGGGTTTTTTTATCATAACTTTTTAGATTTGCCATTTGGCCAGTATTCAATCCACATTCAGTTGTCTCCAGCAAAGCTGACCAAAATTAATTTTTCAATTAGGATTTCATGAGACATTGTCAAATGTTTTACTAAAATCCATCTATTTTTCAAGTGCTACCTCATTTCTCTCTCTCTGTCTGAAGCTAATTCCTTCAACTGCTTCAAGCAAGCACATCAAAAAGTTGTTCTTTATGCAGAACACTTTAATTCTGGGATTTTTTGTTTGTTTGTTTTAAATCTAGAGAAGGAAAATAAAATATTTGCATATCATTGAAAATCTAGTTGCTCCTCTTAATTCACTGGCAACAGTCATGAAATGGTTGGTTTTGGTTGCATTAACTCATTGTGTTCTGGATCTGTGCTCATTACAAATTGGTTTTCTTGTGATTAAAGAGATGTTAGCTTTCTATGAACCAGAACGTATCAGTCATGTCTGAGCCAATAGCAAATTCCCAATCACCAGAATGAGCTTCAGATGAAACGACTGAACATATAAGTTGTTTCTTCCTTCATTGTAGGGGACTTTTACCAAAATTATGCTTTATATTCAAACTTCTATCAATTCAAGGGAACTGATATATAAGTTTTTGAAGAAATTAAATGCCTTCTTCCACGAGCAAGAGATTTTGATTATTTGGTGATTATGTGCTGTTGTACAAAAAAATAAAAATCTATGAAAGATTTAAAGAGGCCTTTGAATAATGAAGAAAACCACTGAAATTAAAGAAGCCCAATGGCTTTTATTTTATTGCAAGCATATTTTAAGACTTGACAGCTGTTGCAGTGTTCCCCTAATTTTTGCTATAAAAGGGAAGTAAAACAAGAGTTTATTGGAGCAATACTTCATAGTGCCCTACTTCTGTAAATTGTCTTTAAGCTCTAGGGTAAGGATGGAACATTCATGTTTTTAAATTGGATACAAAAGCAGTTTCTATGCTGTGGCTGCTGTAGCATAAATTGCTACACAGAGACTAGCAGATATGTCTACACATACAGATGCTCAGCAAGTTGTAACGTGTTTTTTTTTTTTTGCCTCACTTTACCTGCAGCTCTTATAGCTTGTGCTACTTTTAAACGCTCTCTAATGTTTGGAAGATATAGTGCATACCTTGAAAATGCTTTATGCTTGTAGAGGGTTGCATAACTCTCCTTGAAACAGACCCAGAACCCTCTGAGCTGTCCTAAAGTTTTAAAGTGTTTTAGCATAACTAATTTATAATATAAATTGGCTGACCAGTGCGAAGCTGGATCTTACACTGCAATTTTTCACGAGGACATAATGTTCTGCCCACAATCATGGAGAGAAAATAGTACTGATTAAACTTTCATTCAAGAGCAGCAGTGGGTCATGCACCATGTCATGGAGGTGATGGAGTTTCCACATCATGCCAGAGAGGGACTAAATGGCTGCTCTGGCTCAGATGGGCTTGGGCAGGTAATAAGGAGCTGATGCATTTGGCATGCTGGCCTCGCTGTCTCCCCACCAGAGCAGTGTCAGCAGCTGAGAGAAGGTCCTGGGACTGTTCAGAGAGCAGCTGAACGTTTTGCAGGTGGTAGAAGGCTGCTCGTCTCTGTTCAATATTCCAGATGGCATCAGTAATAATTACACTTAGTGAGAAGGCGAGGAAGGGAGCTGGGCCATTAAGAAGCCCTTGTGAAAGCCATTTGAACTGACTGCCTGTCTTGCAGACAAGCGCATAATGTGATGCTGAGCAATTAGATGCTGAATTAGCAATTAGACATTGAATCGAGTAGATCTCTAAAGTAGATACCAACTGTCTCTGAAAACTCCTTCCTTTTTTGTCCCTTCATTACACTTCCTTTGTTGTTCATTACGGAACAGACTTTTACATTCTCTGTAGGAAGGCAAATACATTTTAAAGCTATTAAGTGTTAATGATCAGATTGTCAGGTCCTAAGGTCCTATTACTTTTTTTTTTTTTTTTTTTTTAGATACTCGGTGTATGAGAGCACAGTGAGCAGCATGACTTTTACAGAAGTATCTTTGAGAAGTTTGGGAGAGATTAATTGTTGTTTGCAAGAATATAAATGAAGTTTTGCACTCTCAAAGGGTGGAAAGGCCAGTTGTTAGCTGCAAGATGAACAATGTGATCATCTGATATTTTAAATAGTGTGAGAGATTTGAAACATGAAAACAAATTAAGCCTTGCAGTGGATGAAAAAAAATTACCTGCATTGCTTCAGCAACAGATGCTGTGTCCCAAAAAAGGTATTTACAAAGACGTACAGAGCTGACTCTCAATCTTACCTCTAAATTGTGATAAAACTTGGAATAATTAAAACCCAGTTTTTAAGAGAAGAAATGTGTATGTGCACAAAAACGCATCTTGAAACAATTTTATCTCGTTTCTGAAATTAACAAGTATATTGAGTTTTAATTGGCAATAGCTTATAGGGAGAAGAATTTTGAAAGCAATGTAACATGTTCTTATTTGCTTTAACGCTTGGGTACTAGATCTATTTTTTATTGTGAACTGATGTTATGAAACCTTGAATTTGTTGTAGTAGGAAAAATGACAGTTTTCATTATTGCTATTTTCTTGCCTTAGAAAATACTGACAAACATGTCTATCACCCTGTTATGCTCAGAAGAGACAGGGAAAACTGGGTACAGTGGAAACTCATTATAGTTTTTAAGGTAGGCAACACAACTCCAGATCAGTACTCGGTATAAAAGTAAATGTTACACTTACAGAAAAACGTTCAGATTACTGCCTGGATTTTAAGCAACAGTAATTGTTGAATGTATTGTAGTCAACTGCAATTTCAGCCCAGTGGGTGGATTTAGATATGTGATTTACTCATAACATTATGCATCATTTTTCTTGCTTTCCAACCCATCTCCAGCCCATTGAATTTGTTTCAAATGCTATCAAAAATATATGAATTCTGGACAGCACCATCAGTACATTAATCTTTTCCCACAAGAGTCAGAATGAAACTGCAGACACAGATACCTGATGCTTTCATTGTGTTGAGAAAGTTTGGTCCAAAATAGCATGTAGATGATGTCCTGCATTCATTCATTCATTCTTTCTTTCCTTTTCTTCCTTCCATCCCTCTTTCTTTCCTCCTTTCGTTCCTTCTTTCTCTATCTCTTTCCCTTTTTTCCTTCAACTTTTGTAAGAAAGATTTCCCCCTAATGGATGCATGGCAAAAAATAAAATAAAAAAAAAAAAAAATGAAGATGTGCAGAACAGAGAGATCAGAGAGATTACCCCACTGATCTAGATAGAAGGGGAGAACAATAGGACAGAAGATAGCGTTATTTTGATTCCTTATCTTTGTTGGAAATTTCATGAGATAGGTGTCTTCATATCTCTGTAATGACCAGGTATCAAATATCTGCTCTTATCTAATCTTGGTTGCATCTGAGTGGATAAAATGGACAGCATGCACAGAAGAAGCTTCATTTGGAGGAAAATAATGGCCGGCGATGCTGTCTCAAGCCAGGCATTTTTAAGGAAGTCTGTTGTAACAAAAACGATGTTTTACATTTACAACAATTCAGATGCAAATTAAATGAGAGAGAAAGTGAACTGTCAAAACCAGAACTGTCTCTCTCCCTGGACTTCAGCAGAGGCAAAGGTTTTCCTGAGTTCTCTGCAGAATGGGAACCAAATACTGAAGTAGATTTGGCCTCCAGATGAATCCTACATTTCCATGATAACAGAAGGCACTGGGGTCAGCCTCAGACAACCTCCAGGTGTTAATCAGTCAGCCCTGCAGAGAGGTGGCAAATCCCTGTGAAGTTCTCCTTGCTTTGTACCTCACAGGCAGTTTTACTGATACTTTTCTACACAGCATCTAAGAAGCAGTGATCCCACAGAGAAACAGAAAATTTTAAGTGTGCATCATTTTCTCTTTCTGTTGTGATATTGATTTATACATTATGCCAAAAGTAGAAATCCCACATAAAAAGAACAGGAACACTGAATTCAAAAGCCTTCTGTTGCAACATTTCTTGACTTGTGAGGTTACCCATAGGGCTTTAAATCTCCTCCCGTGGTTTTGTTTTAATGTATTTTCTGTTTTGTTGTTGCTGTTGTCTCTTTGTTTTGCTCTTCAGAATTATCTTCCATTACAACATTATGTTCTACATTTTTCCCACCTCATCCTAACCCCTTTGATGCATACGTTTCACAGTACTCTGTAACACAGTCATTGGATACTGAAGGTAATGTATTTTAGAGTATGAACTGACATTATTTACTGCATATTTTTCAAAACAAAGGTGTACCTAAGGAGAAAAGCTGATTTTATATGAGCTAGATGCAGCATGGAAAGGGGGAGTCCAATCCTTCCCTTAGCAAAGGCAAATAAGTACCCAGGATATAGGAAAAAAGTTTAATCCTTCCCTTCGTCTTATGTAAAACCAGATCCCAATGTCTCCATTTAATGCTCAAACTACCACTGTATAACTTGTAAGAGGGGAGAAAAAGAACAACATAATGCACGTCTTGACAGGAAGCTGGAAAGAAGGGAGGGTGTGTGCTTTGCTGACAGTATAACATTAGAGAAACTAAGTGGAAAGTTGTTATCTTATCTGTGAACCTGCTGTGAAGGGTGATGTGAATTGGCAGGCAGATCACAGCGATTTGCTGAACAGTAAACCTCAAGAACAGGTTGCTTGCTTCTAATTTTTGTAGAGGTTCGTGCTGCAGTGGATGAGTATCCTTTATTTCTGTACCTAGTTACCTTTATTTAGTCTTCCCTGCACCTCTGCAAGGTCTTGCTTTACCTTCTGTCTCTACAGCTGATTTCTTTTTGCAACGTCTCTGAAGCTTTGGTACACATCCCCTTGTTGAGGTATGACTTTCTGCCTTTACCTTCACCACTCCTTGCTCCTTTCATCACCTACAAATGTCCGCTTTGCTTCACTCCACTATTCTGCCTTTCCAAGCTTTGGTTACTTTTTGTTTCTATGTACCATCCTAATTCTTGATCTTTCCAAGAATTCCCAAATCTCCCTTTGAGGCCCTTCAATTCCTATCAAGAGTTTCCCACGCAAGAGGGAAGAGAGAGCTCTTGTTTCTCTCGCTGCTTCCTACCCTAATGGACCTGCCAGCAAGAAATTAGCATCAAAGGGAAAATCCTGATCACGTGCTGCAATATAGCGCTCATTTTGAACATGAACAGTATAATTAGTAAATGGGTGGGGAGAGAAGGGACAGAATGGAGAATGGAAATGAACTGTCAGGTGCTTTAACATCTCGTCTCAATTTCTAACAGGTGTCTTTGTGCACACTAGAACTTCAGAAGCTTGTTACAGAGCCAAATTTGGATTTGGGATCTATTTGTCAAGGATTTCACTACAATAAATAGATCTGTATAAATAGATCTGTATCACATTAAAAAAATATATCCTATGCTAGCTTGCCATGCCTAGAAATACTGCTTAAAAGGTCCTGGAATTGTGAATTAGTGCCATTCCTGACTAATGCTGTCCTAATGAAATGTGACTGACTTCATTCCCTGCATTGTAGTACTGCACAACTTATGCTGGGAGAACAGTTCAGCTGAAAAAGGTTCTAAGTAATGCTGAATCATATGTTGCAAACATTTGTTTGTCTATATATTTATACCCATATTTACAACTAACTCCAAGCTGACCTCTGAATTCCAACACACATAACAGATCTTTCATCATAAAACAGCCCCCAAAATATTTCCACTTCAACTCACAAATGTCTGAGATATTTTGTTAGCCAGTTATCAACCAGACACGGAGGGCACAGAAAACACCCTCCTCGTTATTTGCTTTCATCATGACCAACCAGATGAAGGTGAGCCCTTCCAGTAAGAGATCCCAAGCCATCGCAATGCAAGTGAGACACAAAGGAGCATAGCAAAGTGCACATGAACACTGTCCTATAGCGTCCTGGTGGTTTGCTCTTACTTGTCTTGTTGGATATGTTTTTTGCCCTAAGTGTTGCAATGAGTAAAAATCCTTATATAAATGTAACTGGGTGTCAGCTTCATTTCCAGTTAAGATTCTCTGTTAATTAAAAGCTGCTTTACATTGAGCTGCAAAGAACAAGTCAAAAAAAACCATAAGCTCAAGACACGCACTGTCAGTCCCCATAGATTTAAATTTAATTAAATGAGAAAACTGCATGACTTCTCTGGTTCACACCAAGGATTACCAGAGCTATCCTGTAAATGTATTTTTTGTAAGTCACGAGCTCAGCTTGGAATATTGTTTTATCATTAATGCTGCCATTCGTTCCCCTGCAGGTCTAGTATCCAAAATACCATATTGGTGTGATGAAAACGCAAGGCCTTGGACACACACTAAATGCATCCTGAGGATGCAATCGCACTATTATCTATTTATTATCTATTTATACAGCACACCAGCCAGTTGGGCCGTGAAATTTGACTCTGAGATGATGCTATTTTGAGAGGTGCTGAGCACCTGCTGCTGGCTGTAATCACACTCTTCATTCCATAACATCTAACAGGGATGTTTCCTCCCATACCCACAGCTACACAAAGCGGTGCCAATGGGCCAATCCCAATTCCCTCTCTGCTCATGTCTGCATTCCCCACAATATGGAAAAACACTACACCTGCTCCCAGTAAATCTGATGTTTTTCCCATGAGAAAGAACCAAGCATTTCTTTCTAACCCCTGCAAATAATTTGCTGTCCTTTGAAGCATGGAATTATTCAGCTGACATTTTATCTCATCTATCTCTCAGCACCATCAACTCAAATATTACGTCTATGAAACCTCTTTTTTTTTTTCTTCTTTTCTTTTCAGCTTTACTATTTGTAGGTTTTCTGTTCTCAAGATAAATTAGGAAATAAATGAGCCTGCAGACAAAGTTGAGAATACACTGTACTATAGCAGTAATGCACAGAGATATCCATGAAAATGCCATCAGCGTTTTTGCCATATATGTTCTTGCTAATGTTATGTTTCTAAAAAGTAGTTTGTAGTGCTGGGGAGAGGGAAAAAGAGGCCAAGGAAAAAAGGAGACAGTAGAGAGACTCAGAGCTGCACACATCTCCCCACTGCCTCCTAAAAGGGCATTGCTGCCTTTAAAATTGCTGAATTCCTTCAGTGTGAGGAGCCATTCTTCCATGCAAATTTGACTTTCTGGGACAAAAGGCCAAACCATATATTCATGAATTTTAACATAAACAAAATCAGATCCTTCCAGCTTTTAAGATCTCTCTTCACTGTGTTTTGTGGGAGTGAGGGGAGACTGAGGAAAGGGTAAGCTGCAGCGTGCTGCTACCTGAGTTTTCATCATAAGCTGAATCTTATTCTCTGTGCTCTGAAGAGATCACATTTATAACCGAGACCTGAGAGACTGAGACCAAACAAGTACCTGGAGCACAGCTATTCCAGTGCACCTCTATGAGAAAAATAATAAAAAACAGAGATTAACCCTTCCACCTCCCCACATGCTTCTCTGAATTTGCTGAAGTATGTGTTTCTACTGCAAGAATAATCATTAATAATAATATTCACTCTCAAGGCACTGCTTGCATGTCCTTCTGAAGCAGCCTAAGCAGTTGTCCCCGCTTTGTTGCTTAGGCAGGAGCACAGAGGGTGCAGAGCTTCCTCCTCTCTCTGCAGCTCACTACTGACAGACCTTCTGGAGCACAGTGGCTCTCGCTCCATACCAATTAGACTCAGCAGATATTCAGGCCAAGGTGACCTGTCAGAGGAGTTCAGAAAGGATTTCTGCAAAGCAGCATCTGCAGGAGGTAACAAGCATATCTTCTTGCATCAGTTCTGTCCTGTGTGTTCTTTTGTTACAGAAGTGAGAGTTTTCAGCACGGGTATTTTGAAGGAGAGCTGATTTTGTAGGGTGCCTCCCAGAAGGTCTGCTAACTAATGATACTGATGCACCTCAAATGCCATCTGCCATTTCACAACTGACACCTGCCCTACATGTAATTCTGAGTATCTCATATGTTAATGCCAGAATGACATTCAGCCTTTTAATCTCCACCATCCATCTCTTTCTCTCCCAGTCCAACTCAAACACAGCACCTCTTCTAGTTAGATATTCTTGTACATACATCTCTACATAGCCATGGTAACATTCAGGGATATGCTCTGGGAATTACAAATGCAGAATCTATGAATATTTTGGAGAAGCAGCACAACTTCACAGCTTCACTTTGAATTCTGCTAGACAGGAAGTACCTTCGATTTATCTTATCACTGTCATTTAAGAGAATGTATATCTCTCCTACTTAAAACCAAAACTCTGGATGAATAACTACACTTTTAGATATATTTGCTCTAAAAAAAAGGAATCATACGACTGGTTTCGGTAACTGCAGTATAGTGGCACTGAAACTTTTAAGTTATAATACATATGTTATGCTTTCTTGTAATAGAATGAAAAAAAAGAAAAAAGGTAGTATCAGGATGAATTTGTTTTCCTCTCACCAAAAGTGACTGAATTAACACTTGACCTTTTTGAACTGAAAGTACTCATTGCAAGGTGCAGACACCCAACAAACAATAGCACCACAACATCTTAACAGAAGTCCTTTCCACCTTCTTCCACCAACATATCTTCACAAATTATTACTCAGGTCCAAATTCCACATGACACAACCCACAAAATGAAATATGCCCAGCTCTGGTGGAATACTGCCTTGGCTCCGTTTCCGCCAGGAATGTATTTGCTGTTTACAACCACGCTACCTTGTAGAGCACTTGCTCACTGCTGCACCTTATACGTCTTTGCTGGAAAAGCCACTTGAGTGCTCTGGAATGAGTTCAGCTGAACGCATCTCTGCCACATCGCACTGCAGGATGGAGGGAGACTCTCAGCTGAGCCACCACACAGCAGCGGTTTGATTGCTCTTCTGCAAAAGGACCACTTGAGAGCACAAAGCTCTCCGCTGCTGTGACTCAGTGCGAGAACAGCAGCCCAATTTTTTCACAGCTGCTTGTTCAGCCTCCACTTAAAATTTCTATGCTGTAAAAAAAAAAAAAAAAAAAAAAAAAAAAAAAAAAAAAAAAAAAGCAGAAAGCTATAAAACAGCAAAATCATCCACCCCACCCCCAAAAATCTTCTCTCCATCACCTCCCTTTCAACACAGGGGGATTATTCCTGGGCTGTAAAAGCTGACACATTAAAGTTGAAGCTTCAATGTAGTTATCTGCTTTGTTTTAATCTTACATTTTGCTCATCAGAAATGTGATGCAGAATATCAATAAATCTAATGATACACACTCACTGTGAAGCAAACACGCAGCACCTGCTTTGAAATTACTTTTGCTTCTCATTCCTGACAGAAACAATGGTCAAAGAGCACTGCTCTTGCATAAATAATGTCAATTCCAATGGATCAGCCCTTGCAAATGGGAAAACATTTACATCCTTGCTTGTTCTGTTGGCTTCTGGATTGCACATAACATCTCAAAACAACAACAAAAAAATCTTCTGGGAAGCTACAAAATAATTTTATTTTTTTATTTTAATTTTTTTTTTGTAGCCAAGGGAAAAAGACTGGAAAGATGGGATATTTTAACATGTTTCAGTCAGTGTAGAAATATGGCATTAGGTAATGCTGAATTGATAAAAATGATTTCCAGCATTTTCATAATCATAAAAACTATGAAAAAATATGAAAACTCTTAAAAATTATGAATTCTTTATTATTTGATGAATAATCATAAAAATGATTGAGTCCAGCAACTCAAACGGTGCTAGTTCCAATTAAGCAAAATAGAAAATGCAGAAAACTAGAGAGAAAAACATTGATGAAAAGTACTGATTAGATCCACTAAGAAGGGCAGGATGAAAAGGCTCAAACAGAGATGGCCAGATGAGAAAGCTGAACTTCAATTTGGGAACGACAAGAACTACAGAATAAAGTAAGACATGGTTTTCTTTATTTTGTTCTTCACTTTTCTATCTTTGGATTGTAAAGTCTAGGAAAGATTCCTGGCAAGAAGTCCCATTCCACTTGTCCATTAGCTTCCCTTTAGGAAAACAACTAAAAACCAACCAAGCAACTCAATCACAAACAAAAATCCCTGCCCTTTTATCCTTCATTTTATCTCTTGAGATACTATACGATCATTTTATAAAATGGAACAACTGTTCTTTCATCCTGTCGTTATACCAGCTGATCCACTTTGCCAAGAGAGCAATGGAACTGCAAGGAGAAATGCAGTGCAAATGAAGAAACTGGTCTGTATTTAGAATCCCTTTCAATATGTCACTGCAGCAGCCTGGCAATAGCCACCAAGATATTCTGTCATTTTAGGACTAACCAATCTCTTCCAGTATTGAGTATCTTTTCTATTTGCTTTTCTGTTTGTTGATACAGTCTTTGCCTAATGGCAAATAGCATCAGGAAGGAGATGATGTGACTCAAGAAGTGACCCTTAGGTTTCAGTTGCCTTTTTGAAGGCACAAGGGATAGATAAATGAAGAAATACCCAGCTGGATCTGTCTATCTATATCTCCATTACACAGCTAAAATGACCCCACATTTTGTTGATAATTTGCTAATGGTATTTCAAGATGATCCTCATCCAGAATCCATTAACATTACCCTCTTCCTCCCTATAAATTGGATTTAACACAAATACACTGCTTGACAATAAGTGTAAGGAACAGAACAAAGACTGCCATTGAAAAGACTGATCTCTCTTTCAATCTGCTGTTAGTCCTGAACTTTTTGTATCAAACTTTTTCTTGAATTGACATTTTGGGAATATGAGTTAATGCTCAGCCTCAGCATCATGCATTGCAGTGGGTAAAATGAATAAAATCCAGGTAAGAAATTAAGAATGATGAGAAGGTGCACGTAATGTTATAACAACATCTAGCTCCCTTGTAGCAGCATTCTTCCCAGAGAAGCCAATAATTATTTTTAATTTTATTTTAAGGCCTTGACCAAATTTTGATTTTAACCTTCTCCTTTGTGGATTAGATCTTAATAAGTAGAAAACTGAGCAGCTTTACTGGAAAGTAACTACTGCATAAATGAATTTAAGTGCACTTAAGGACTTTTTCTTCTTGTTGACTTTACCAGAGTCCAATGAGAAAAGCTTTTAATTGCACTAGTTATGAAAAAGTTTGTTCCGTTTTCAATTAACATCTCTCCATTGTAGCCTTGCATTAACACTCCAGTAAAAAAAATCACTAGGCTTTACACTAAACCATTCCAGAGGATCATCTTAATCACCTGGTTGCTTTTTTTCTTCCCCTTGCAAATATATTGCTACCACAGGAGTTTGAAACAGGATGCTAACTCTGGTCTACAAAGGTAAAGGAACAGACAGAAGTGAAAGCTTACCCTTATTTTATTTTTAAGCATTTCTGTTTCTATTTTTATTGAAATCCAATTTTCCAAACTTTTTTTATTGTAAGTTATTTGGTTTCATAGCATCATCATTCATTTCTTCAGCTTTTCCGGCTGATGTAATGCAAGATGTTTAATGCAACTAGATTGCAAATATTTACTGGCACTTGCACCAGGAATCAAAGTCCTGAGTGGTTTCTGTGTCAGTAGTAGCATTTTTATGAGTTTATTTAATCTGCTAAAGAAGGAAGTGCATAGTGTTTGCTGCCACTCTGCCACTCTTATTCCCTAAACACATTTCAGCGAGGTCCAGGGAATCGATAACCACACACCCACAGCCTTTCATCTCTCAACTGTTGTTTGAAAGCTGGCTTTCGACCAAAATCATGACAGACTGACAGTTCTTTGGTCACTTATACAGACTGAATTGGTGGCCTCCATCCAGGTGCTAACGTAAATAGGCTTCTGCATTCAAATATTCAGATTGAATTAGTATCGGTATCTGAAAAACTCAGCAGTGCAGTCGGGATTTAATATCACACAACCACAGAATCATTAAGGTTGGAAAAGACCTCTAAGATCCCCAGGTCTAACCTCAACTCATCCCACCGTGTCCCTCAGTATCAAATCTCTACAATTTCTGGAACACCTCCAGGGACTATGGTGACTCCACCACTCCCTGGGCATCTTTGCCAACACACCACCACTCCTTATTAGAAGAACCACTTCCTATCATCCAGCCTGAGCCTCACTTAGCACAACTTGAGGCCATTCCCTCTTGAAGATAACTTGGTGATTGTCTCAGGTACCCCACCAGTGCCTTGCTTGCATGTACCTGGGCCTTGCTGGCCTTCATGGGTAACCTTCCAGATATTTCCAAATCTTTCAGGGCTACACATATTCCAAAATTTATCTCTTCTGCATTGCTGCTTGCTGTTTGTTTCGTTTTGTTGTTGTTGTTGTTTTACAGAGGAAAGTGAGATAGTGACCACAGCCCTTCCTCTTGATCAAAGACCAAAATGCCAGCATCTCGCCTACAATTCATTTGCTTTTTGTGCCCCAATCCCCAGCTCTAAAATTCAATGAGGTGGCAGCACTGAGGACATGGTCCCATACGCTGACACTTTTTATAAAGCCTTCCTCATTCCAGTACCAGGAAAATCCCCATTGGCTTCAGAGACTGGTGCATTGAATAGAGACCAGTTCACTGTAGCTACCTGAGTGTTCCTCAAAAGCAGTGACCCCAGAAACATCGTCACTTTCTCTTAATTCTCAAACTATGACATTATTTTCCATAACGTGTGCAAGCATGCACACCAAATGTTATTTAATTAAACATTTATAGCATACTAATTTAATGGCACTGTTGCAGCAGTGTTGTTGGCAATGATCCAGATCCTTCATTGGAATAAACCAGGCAGCCTTCGGCTTCGTAGTTTATTCACTTGGGGACTGTGTTACTGCCTCATAAAACAGCGCGATAGTATTATTATCACTTAATTATGCTGCAAGCTTTTCACATTTCTGTGTCTGCCTTACTGCATCAGCCACGGCATATTTCTCTGAACCCCAGAATGCACAGTAAATATAAATTGACCCGCTTAAGCCATCAGAAATACACCTCAGAAAGCTAGTCTGTCAGTAGTTGGAGATTTATCGATATATTGTACTCAAATGTAACAAATGACTGCTTTAGAACAAACCAATAAATAAACTCCTAGTATAATTAATTCCAACACTTAATTTTGAGTTAGTACCTGTAATTCCTTATGTAAAAAGTGCCAGCAACTGGAAAGGATGACTCATCTGCATGAAGGCTATTCAGCAAGAAAGGAGAGGAAAAGAGAAATAAATGATAATATTTAAACTGCATTATAATTACCACTAATCGTTGGTAAGCCCAATAGGTACTTTGGGAGGTAATTTCAATAATGAAAATATCTAATTGTTATCCGTAGCCTCATTTTCCAGGAAATCAAATATCACAAGATCACAGAATGGCTTGGGTTGGAAGGGATCTCAAGGATCATCAAGCTCCAACCCTCATACCACAGACAGGATTGTCAATCACCAGATCAAGTACAAGATCAGTTTGCCCAGGGCCCAATCCAACCTGGCCCCATTTGATGATTAGCAGACTTTTTTTTTCCTGTATATGTTGAGATATTTTTTAAAGGGAGGAAACATTACTGAACAAAAACCACATGAGAAAGCTAAATTAAAATTATGTTAACTTTTCCAAACCCTAGGGTATTTTAGCTAACTTTAAGTCACAATTTTACAAAAATTCAAAGGTAATAGGACTATTTATTTTGTATCTTATTGCTATATTTTATTTATTAAATATAATCATGCTTTTATCTTCCTGCTTACTAATTTCATAGAGTCATTAAGGCTGGAAGAAACCTCCAAGATCATTCAGCCTGACCACCTTCAGAGTAGCGTGGCCTAGCAATGGCGTGGTGTACAAATCAGAGCTATCCCTCAGAATCTGTGCCATGAAAATCCCAGAAACCAGTCTTCTTGAGAGCATTAGAGAAGGATGCTTGCAATATTAAATTAACACTCAAAACACAATTTAAGTTTACATTAAAATGAAAGGATAACTTCAAACTCTATTCAAATGTAAGTATATTAAATAATACAAATCTGTCTACAGATCAATCAAATAGTTAGAAACGCTGAATACTTAAATTTCCCTTGGAACAGGTTTGGAAATGAGACCACTTGACTTATGCAACAGAACACACACATTCAAAAGTTTTAGATAAAGTGGCTTGTCCAACTGATTCAGTCTAATAACCTCATTATAATATTAATAACCTAACACTTCCAGGTCAATCCCTTTTTGGCTATTCACCATTTATATCAGCTCCAGGAATGGTATACCACCAGCTGTCTGTGCCAGCCCCCAAAATCTCCACCTTAAGAAAGATTTTATTAGAAGCAGTATTTACAGTCTGAAACGAGAACAACGCTTCAAAACATTTTTTTTGAAACATTGCTGAACATCAGCATCTCAAATATGCTTTGGGAATATGTAAGAAATAGAAAAATTGTGTTGATTCTGTTAAGGCTTTGTTGATATTAATGTGCTTATATTAAAATAAGTATCTAATTATAAAACTGAGTGCGGTAGAATCCATCATTTTTTCTTGTGGAAAAAGAGCAAGGCTGAGAACTTCATTTTCTTCCCAAAATTATTAATATATAGGGCTAAATTATATAGGCTTTTGTTTTTATAATCACTTATTCAAAAGCCAAAAACATAACATAAATTTTAATTTTGTTGTGTAGAAAGAGAGATTAAAAATTTATACATTCCTTCATACATCTCCAGCGGATTCAGTTTATGACCAGTATAATAAATAGTCATTTGACAGGTAAGTTAAAGAAATTGAAGCACACCAACATACTGCAATGCCTGTAGCACGACGTTCTCAATATCATTATCGATGATATTGACATATTGATAACATCATTATCAACGTTCATAAATATCCTTGAAATGTCCCAGTGATTTTCCTCAGTTATTATCTCAGGCAATTAAGCTGGTGACCAATTTGCCAATAGGGGGATAAAAATCCCTTACAAATTTCATTTCAAGTATCTTTTATAAGATACACTTTGCTGTGTTTGTATCCCTGCAGGTCTGTCTGTCTTCCCCTATTTTCTATCTTTTATCTTATTTTTCACCCTTTTAGTAGCCATTGCTTCACATTGGCTTCAAACTTTTAGCACTGAAATAACTCCTGTAACAAAATACTCCTACCTGTGAGACTTATTAACAGTTATTAGCAAATTAGCCAATTTTACCTCCAAGTAGAATATTAGTTGTTGTTAGGAAGCTCTCAGTAAACTGAATTGCATTATTCCTCTAGGCACCCATCAAAACGTACTCTATTGTATAGAGCGAGTATGACTGTGAAAGAACATATTTCCTGTGAATCACATAGCATGTTGTCCTTGCTAGCACTGGGCCAAAAGATGTCCTAAGGACAGCAACTTCCCTCTTCTTGGTTTCTAGATTTGTCACACCTGCTTGGCTTTGCTTTTGTCCATTTAGCTTTAAGCAGCAAGTTTTTTAATCTTTGTATCTCAATGTGCTTTACTTTTGTTCACCTTTGCATGATCATTTAAAATAACTATCCTTTTCATGCAGATAGTAGTCACGAGTGGTTGTTTGGTGTAGAATAAAAGTATATAAGACCTCTGCTGTGTGATGGAGGGGGTAGGAAAATGCAGGAATGGTACCAGTTAGAAGAAGGGACAGTACAACTGCATCAGAAGTACGGATATGCTTTGCACAAAGCAAGTTCTGGAATATAGAGAAGTTGAAGGATAAATATGGAGGAGATTCAGCAAGCAGCTTTGTCCATGCCCTGTTATGAAATCTGGGGCAGGAGGCTTGGATGGTACAGCTGATGCTGTGGCTTTTACACAATAGAAACCGCAGAAAATAAAACTGAAAACACTGAACTACAAACTTTAGCAAATGAGTAAAGTTCAGGTGCTGCATATTCACAGCTCGTCCCTGAGAAAGCCTTCTTCCGTTGACACACACCCTCCTGCATACCAAATGCAGATGCATATTTATATATTCATAGAGCATACTCAATACTTCAGCATTTACGATTATTTACTATGCACAGGTATGCAGACAAAATTCAGGTGGCATCTAATTTCCCATACTGTAAATTCGTCTCCAGACCACATTATTGCCCTCTGTGCACCTGCAGAATCATAAGGTGTTTCACTGCTGGGGATTTTGTCTTCATTTATTCCTCAGCCTCCATATTGCAGTTCTTACAGTACACAGCCAAATTCATCTCCAGGTACATCTTATCTAAGCTTATATGCCTATAAGCACAAATAGCTTATTGTAATGCTAGTTCTAGTAAGAAGGTATAGACAGGAAACACAACATAAAGATACAGGTAAACTCGTGTTTGAGTTTGAATCATAGAATCACCAAGGTTGGAAAGGACCTCCAAGATCATCCAGTCCAGCCATCCACCTACCACCAATATTTCTCCACTAAACCACATCCCTCAGTACAACATGTAAGCATTTGTTGAATACCTCCAGGATGGTGACTCTGCCACCTCCCTGGGCAGTCCATTCCAGCACCGACCACTCTTTTGGATAAGAAATTCTTCCTAAGGCCCAACTTAAAGCTCCCCTGATGCAACTTGAGGCCATTTTCTATCATCCTATCACCCAGTTACCTGGGAGAGGAAGCTGACCCCCACCTTGCCACAACTTCCTTTCAAGTAATCAAAGACCAATAAGGTCTCCCCTGAGCCTCCTCTTCTCCAGACTGAACAATCCCAGTTTCCTCAGCTGCTCCTTACAAGACTTGTGCTCCAGCCCCCTTCTGAAGTCACCCACTTAACTGCCTTTCTATGTTTATGCTTTCAATAAGCAAACAGCAGTGCTTCTTTGAGGCTTACTGAAGAAAGTGGAAGATGAGTCCCTGAGCCAAAAGCAAGCTTGGCAAAACTTATGAAACATCTCCTAAATTCTTCATTCCAGGAAAATAACTATTTAGTTCAAGTGAAACAGCCCACTCCACTCACCACTGTTACTTATTTATATTTCCTTTCTCTTTAACCCCTTTCTGCATTAATTATAGAAACACAACTGGTTTTTCTCATCACGAAAGGAATAAATTTCATACTGTATTTACAGAAATCACGAGGCATAAAAATAACTGCAAATGAATGGAAATTATTCTCTTGTGCACTCCTGACACTTGCGTTCTTGTCGCACATCACTCACAGTTCTGGCTAATTTTAAAAATCAAAGTTACTGAAATGAGTGGTGTTCTGTTATATGAAAGTTAACTTGCAAGTCTAACAAATCTAACAAACTGCCATAAAGAAGCAAGACATTTTTCCAGCAGTGGGATAAACATGTCCTGCTTCCTAGATTGGATTAAAAAAAGATGTAGCTATATTCTAATTTGATTATTTGCTTCCACAATGGAAACACTTTTTTACATTCTTTTGCTGTCTACAACAGAGGATCTTGAATGCCAGCTGAGCCTGAGATTTTATTTAAAAGGAGAAAATCCGAATATAAAACAAGATAGAGTGATGAAGAATTACTGGCAAGGGCATGGGTGTGCTGTAGAAAGGCCATTACTTTCATATAGAGGATTATGAATGTTTCTGATGAGATAATTCAGTAATCACTTTAAGATAAAAAAAGTCAAAAAAGAAAAATCAAGGAAATGCTTTATAAAATAAACATGGGGAATGTAATCTCAACAGAATCATTTCTGGAAGAAATACATTCTGAATATACCTCATACTTCTCACCACCAAAGATAATGTAGGAGATACACACTCATTCATTTGAACAAATCTTTTAAGATTGAAATGAAAATACAGATAAACACCTTTGTACCTGCTGAGGTTTTGTGACAAATGCAAGACTGAAAAAATATAATACTAAATTAGTTTTGCAGTTTGAATGTATGAATTTTACTCATCAGTCTAATAGTCTCAATGACTCCTTGCTATTAATCCTATCCAGACAGTGGATAAGATCCCATCAGCAGTCACAAAATGCTTATATTATTTATTTCTCAGTTATATTATCAGATTTCATCTACAATTCCTGAGATAAAAGCCTTTTGTCTACTATAAGCATTAACAAACTAGTTGCTGTAGGGCTGGGGTGGGATCCAAAGGGATGCATGCCCGCCCTTTCATCTATAACTTGCATACCCAACTTACATTTTGCTGAGAAATGAACATTTAATGCTATCTATAAGGAATAAAATACAATGTTTAATAACACTAAGTAACAAGTTTACCCATTTTTCAGCTCTTATTACATGGGAATTAGTTATTATTTAGGTGGTATTGTATTTTCATTGCTAGGTGGAGTACTTAATCTGAGAATTAGCACCATTTTGTCAAGTAGCAAATGACACTGTATTTTCATAATAAATGCCATAATATTTAAATCATGCTTGTAGCACCTGGATCTCATAAAATGTTTATTACAAAAGTGGTTCGGTGCAAGCAAACAAAATAGTTTATTTCCCAAAAGCTGTGTTGAAAAGAGAACTGCACTGAAGAAAAACATATGACCAGCTGAGGTCACAGCCAAAAGTGTTCACATAATCAAAAAACACCATCAGACTTTTTTTTTTCCTCTTTCTCAATGTTGTTCTACAACATTTTTGTCACTGCTAGCTTTCCCCTGTCCAGTGCCACGTGTTATAGTCTCTTTGATTAAAGACTGATCAAAAAGAAGGCAGTTGGGTGAAAGATATCTACAGATGCAAACGCAAGCTAGACAGCTGCTGTAAGTGCATACTGAAGAAAACGGAGCTTCTTTCATTGGCACCATGTAAGGATGTAGCATTTTGCCTTTTGGCAAGGCATCAAAAAATTTCCTTCCCCTGAATCATTTGTAACCTGCAAGAGGAACATCTCAGAAACACGTGCCTTCTTCCAAATATTCACGTCTCGCTCTTATAGAAATCAAATTGCCAATAAAGGAAAAGTTATGTCTCGGAGAGTAATGCATATTCAAAGTAAACACATCTTTGGAAATTGCTTTAGAAAAGCAACACTAGCCAAACAACCACTCTGTAATTTGTTGCAAGAGTTAATCTTTTTTCTTTCAGGATTATGGACTTAGACCTACAGCCATTACGCACATGAATAACTTCTCTGTAAGTGGGCAGTACAGCCGTATTTCAAAGGGGTTCACTAAGAAAAAGCAGCCAGGCTGAAATTTAACTGTGAGGAACATGTTCTTTTAAATTAAAACATGTTTTCGTAGGGGAAGAATGGCCAATAAGTTCCAATTAAAATCAATTCTGCTAAAAGCTTGAATGTTTGCTGTAGTAAAGACTGCAGTGAAAACGAACAGTACCAAATACTCAAGGACTGAAGCAATAGGTCTGTTTTCAGATAACTAGGCAGTTCATACCAAGATCTATCTGAGATAAATTCTGCTTTCCTAATCTTCCCAGAAGTCTTCTCCTAAATGGACAAAACACTTGGCTTTAGGCTGCTTTGCCAGATATCCAAGCAAATCATCCTGATCTCCATTATGCATATTTTTCTGAATTCCAAACAAATCCTTACTCTTTCAAAACAATTGTATATTATAACAGCTTTCAGCCTTGGCCAAATATACGAGTGAGGGGGATGTAAGGGACAATGGAATGTTATTTGTATGCCATCACCTACCAGCCCAAATTCAGAACTAATTGCTCAGGGTTTCAGATTGTGTTTCCTTACAAAAACTTGCTTTAAAGGACTACTACAGAATCTGTTAGTTGATTTGGATAAACTTTGGGTTAGATTGGTGCACAGTGGTGATGAAAAGCAGCAGTCCTTTCTAGAACCTTCTCCAGACTGACAATCTAGAGAAGATACCCCACAGAAGTGGAGTGGTTTGAAATGAAATCTCTCTGTGGATGATGAAGTTCAGAACTTCTGTTGTTTGTGCTGGGAAATCAGGAACTCTCTCCTTTGAAATATCAGTATGGCCCTTGCTCGTGCAGCTTTACTTTTTGCAATTCCTTTTGCAAGTGCAGATAGTTCAGGTTAGAGCTAGTGGGCAATGCTGAACAGGACAGCTCTTGCTTCATATCACTCTTGCTATGAAACTTTGTCATTTTTATGTCTACGTCTCTTCAGTTTGTTTGGGTTGAGTTTATTAAACATTTTGCTGAGTGGAAAAACAAGAAGAAAGGGAGGGCTGGCCAGCTGGCAAATAGAACTGAGATTGAGAGAAAGAATCAGGGCAATTGTGTTTCTACTGAATGATAATAGAGTTTTGGAGACTTTGGGGTTATTGAGTTAAGTACTTTGCAACAAATCCAAGTAGGATGATGCATATAATGCAAAATTTAAGCTAACATTTTACATTTTTGCTCTTCCACTTCATCTTTTGGACTGTTTACTTATTCTCAAGGCACGGACAGAAGGAATCACAGAAACAATTGCAGAGAACGTGAAATCCAGGCACAAATAGGAGAGGGAGGCACAAATATTTTTGCAGAGGAAGATTTTGTTATAGGAACTGATATACGTGTAGTATAGTTTGGTTTGGAAAACTCTACATAATCAATATTGCTATGGGAAATTTTAATGTCAAATTTCTGAATTCTAAAAAATAAATTAATGTTAAAACAGTTTACAGTACTAAAAGAAATCATGTCCCAAATCCTTCTGTAAAGTTTCTACGTTAAATGTGTTTTGAAAAAACTTGCATACAGTTATAAACTCGCATGCAGAGATTAAGAGCAGATTGTGCCTCCTCATCATACTCAATAGCACACATATATATATATATTCCAATTAGTACCACTGATTTTAATGGAATTGGTTTCTAAAGAGAGGACTACTACTGGTAGGGGAGTATGATTCAAGAAGCCAACCCTATGTGAGTAAGAACATAAGCACCCATTTACTTTAAGCACTTCCTTATGGCCCTAGAAGTTAATAGCTTTACACGTTTGGTTAAAATTAAGCATATGCTTAAATGCTTCCCTGAATTACAAATTAGACCTTTGAACTTCAGTTTTGCTTACTCTGTGTATTAATTTGTTGATATGTTCATCTAGGAGGATAGAAAAATAGCAGTTATTCAAAATACCTTTTTGCAATTAATGTTATCCAGAGAGTACATTCAGCACATCAACAATTAACAGTTTTCTTCTGAATCTCTATTTGAATGTAGAGAAGCCATTAAACAGAACTAAACATGCAGTTGTTTCTATTAGATCTTCTAGTTCTCTAGTTCAAGAAAAAGAGCAAAGACAAGCATAATCGACAAAAAAGTAAAGACATTAATATCTATTGCATATTGTTCAGGCTTAGATTTCCATTGTGCAGCCTAACTACTCATCGTGACCAGCTTCACTTCATCCAGACGCTCAGTTGGGAATTGTTGTGCACCTATTCAACGGCAACACATGGGTCCGTTGGAACACTTGTTTAATTGCAAATCCTGTTCAGAGGTTGGACACAAGTGGATCTCCATGGGATTACCAGCACAGCAGCTATCAGTTGCATAGAGAACCTACCAGTTGTCATAGGTAGCAAGATACAAATTATTCACCCTCATTAATTTCAGTTAAAGTAAGAAATTAAGCCTCAGAACTCTTCTACTGCTTTCAGTGAAGTTTGGATGAAGCAGATTGCTTTAGTATTGGCAATACCTGTTGCTTCCATCTCTTATCTATATGAAAGACAACTTATGGAAGCAACAGGTACTCCTCAGAACAAAAAGCACTGCAGTATGAAGATATCCTTCAGGCTACTTTCTGATTTTAAAACTGCTAAATGAGAATTATGTCCAAAAAAAAGATCATAGTTTGTCTCTGCAAGTCAAACCTAGATATTAGCTGGAAGTCAGATTTCAATAATCCCTAACTACAAACTTTCCACATCCTTATAATAACAGTTGTGTTATCTCAAATTAATATTAGATATGTATTGTTATTCTAATAACTAATTATAGGACTCACAATGCTAATGATGGCAATTTCGTTTGTAATTCCATCTGTTTCTTTACCAGAGTTGTTTATTTTCTTTCCTGCTTTCAAAATACTCTTGATTTGTAATTAATCATGCATTTCAAATTTCTGATTAGGGATTTTCAGGTTTTTTTGAAAACAGAACATCAGAAGGAATAAACAGCAACTGAGATAGCACTGCAGAGAGAAAACAGTTGCTAACCAAATAACCGGAAAAACAACCTGCCTATCAAATGACCATTGGAGTAGCAGAGTAACCTTTGCCATAAATATTACACTGATATTTTGCCATCATACAGTATGCTTGGAGAATACGAAACAGACATTTCTACTCTTTAACACACAATTGTAAAATAATCTAGGCATATGTTGCATGGTGTATTTTCACCTTAGCAAAATTGGCATCCATACTTATCAACATTCCTTTGCAGAATGAAATACCAAACAGACAAGCAACCCACAAAAGGCAAAATGTGTACACTGTTCTATCTTGAACGCATTTTGGCATTGTATATGAGCATAGAAATAAACTGAAGGTAATGGGAGCATTCAGTCTCTACTGCTCTTTTTTTTTTTTTTTTTTTTTTTGCATTTAAATCAGATGTTATTTCAAAAGACATCTTGCATTAAGATACCTTTTTTTTTTTTTTTTTTTACTGCTTGGTGCATTTTTTTCCCCACGTCTCGATAAGTGACTGTCAAGCTTAATCCCATTTCAGAGGAAAGTAACAGGACCTTTCCATTTAGAAATTTCTACTATTGTTATTTTTTTTTCTTACTTGTTATTCTGCTTAATAAGGTGTGCAGCTACTACTGCAAAGACCAAGAGTTATACCCAAATGTGTAACAAAACCTTAATGAATGTGCACTGCTGATCATGAGGCAAGGAAGGAATTATTTAAGGAAAAAATAAAAGGATTCTTAGTCTTTTTTTCTTTTCTAATTAATAAAAAGCAAGCTCTATAACCTCCCTTCAGTCTTTTCGGCCAACACTGTGATCATAAGTATTTCCTTCTGTCTAAGAATAGGATTGAGACCTTTGTCTACATTCCTGTGTTTCAACACAGGATCAAAGCAATAGGCTTTCTATTTCCTACAGATCTTTTATCCACAGTGCAAAGTGAAACATCAAACAAATCTCATTTGTTTTCAGGTTGCACAAACATAGAGACCAAGTTGTTGTAATTACATGCACGTAACACAAACTCATTTCATTTGGAGTTTTGTCTGCACAAGTAAAACACATTGGCATCAGCAATATTCACAGCTAATGGCCAATTCCATATACTGATGAGAGTGCCACGAGATGTTAAACACCTTTTGGACAGATATTTTCATTTTATAGACATTTTTCAGTACCAAATGCCCAACCCAACTTGCCGCACTGAGCGTGAAGGAAGCATATTTTATTTGTTTAGCTGCCTGCTAGAAACAGCTTTCCATACAAACCTCACCTATTGTTTGGTTCTACCCTCTGTCTGTTCTGCTAATCAGGATTTCCAAACGCTAAGTGTTAACACATAAAGCTTAGAGTTGAGAAATTCTGACTGTCATCACCAAGGGATTAAACACAGATTTATTCAGGTAACTTAGAATAAATACTTCTCTGCAGGTTTTAAAACAAGTCATGCATCTAAATTACCAGACTTCCCCTGCATAACAAAAGAACATTCTCATATACTGCTGTGCAGATAGCCCTTTTGGCCAAAGGCTTTCATTATACCGTAGCCTTCTTTTTAATCTTTAAAAAAAAATTAAAAAAAAACTTACTCATAAAAATGTCATCACTGATAGAAAAATAATGTTATATATAAAAAAAAAAAAACCTACTTTAGCAAATTACCTAAAACATCAGTAAACACAGGGAGACACTAGCAGACAGCCTCTGGAAAAGGTTTCAGCATCTCCTGGGCACTGTGGCCCTTGGAGCTGATCTCTTGATCAGCTCTGGTTCAACACCCTGTTCAGCAGAGGACTGACGAATTGGGACGTAAGAGCAAGGAGAAAAAGTATTTACTTGTAAATAAATTCGAGATCTCCATAAGTACCATTGAAAATATGCAATTATAACAACCTGTGGTTTAAACTGGCACTGATCTGTGGCTTCCAAGAAAATGGAAAAGGCTGTAGGAGCACAGTATCGCTGACAGACAGGCTATCCACTCTGCACCTTTTACAATCTATCCTTGCCTGAGTGATTTCCCTGATGTTGAAGCCCCAGAGAAAGAGGTCAGTGAATGCTTTAATTGCATGTAAGAGATTATCAGCTTTTGGCACAAATGGTAATGAAAGGTAACTAGTTCAGAAATGCACGGTTCATTTAATTTTAAACAGAGGGTCTGGTTTAATTATTTATGCTGTGTAAATCATGAGTTTCCAGTAGTCCAATACTTTTTTTTTTTTTTGGCAAAGAGATAAGAGGTGAAGGGAGAGACTCTTTTGTGTGAGTTGTAGAGTGTGAGGATTAGCAAACTGTGGATTAGTAAGGGTCTGCTGCACTCAATACAGAACATAGGGGGAATTATTTGCTGTTAGTATTACTTCCTTCCAGCTTATTAAAATCAACTCTACAGAATGGTAAATAATAAAAAATTATTTGATGGAAAAAATATTTTTCTAATAACGTAACTTGAAATTATTTAAGAAAAAGGAAATATTCAGTAGCTAACAGGACACATTCAAACATTGAGGAAGCATTTGAAGCAGCTTGGTTGTGTTCTGGGTTTAACCATTAAATTTTTTACATGTGTATTCATTTTTATTGAAATAGAATTCATGCAAGATAAAGGAGAAGGAAAAGACAAAATTTTTTCCTTCCTGAGTTTCTGAGTTGAGAACTCAATAGTTGCTTGACTGTGTCAGTTAATACTGAGACAAATGAGAGCAGGCACTGCTCAAATATACAGGGTCTATTAAACTGAAAATCACACTGGAGTCTGACAGCCAAGGGAAAAGTCCAAATCTATTCCCAATGACAATTAAAGGAAGTCTGGGAAAGCACTCCTGGAGGGGAATATGTAATAGAGATTGCAAGAACCTTTACACAGCAGGAGAAAAAGCATTGCCAAGATCCTTCATAATGCAACAGAGCTATAAACCTGCATGCGATGTAACACGGTAAAGAAAAAATTGGAGCAAGTACGAATTGACTGTTTTGTTTGATGGGAGGTACAGAAATCTGGCACCAGAGACAACCAGCTATTATTGTTGTGCTCAAATCTTCCAGGAGAGTTACTGAGTCACAATTCGTTCATATTTCATTGGTCCTGTTCCACATTTTGCTACTTCGATCCTTTATGGCTTCCATTTAATTACAAGGTAATCACTGTGAGGTTTATGTTCCTGTCAGTTGTTTTGCTTCTGCAGGAATATTCATCAGCAGCCCAGAAATCTCAGACAGTCCAAACGTCAGCTTATGCCTATTTTTCATTTTGACATGGTTTATAGCAAATGTCGTTACAGGATTGCATTTATGCTTCTGGTGACAGCATGTCATTGTTCAATTAAGTTTTTAGACACCTCTTCTAATTATATACTTCAGCACTTCATATTCCTAAGATTGCTGCAGCTTCCTAGCCTTCCTTATTTGTTTAAAGGCAGTAAAATCTCTCAGCTTGCCCCAAAATGGGCAGATTGTGTTGACTTGATATTGTAGGTTAGATTTACAGTCACCAGATTCGCAAATTGACAGGTCTACACAATGCAAACCTTCCTCTCGAATCTGAGGAACACAGTAATTTACACATTGTTTGAAATGTGCCTTTATCTGAACAGGAGTTTCACCCAAATAGGGAAATATCAGGAAATTGCTTCAGTTTTCCAGAACTCTGAAGTGCTCTGCTGAAGCACCTATAAACCATCCCAACCCTATGCTTATTCTCACACAGATGTCAACTGTTAAATATTGGTAAATAAATAATTGAAACAGAAGCACAGTACTAAGTTTGTGTGAAACATCTTGCTTCTCTGCTTGAGCAGAGTAATTTAAATAGAGTATGTGTTCACATGTGACCACATGTAACACAGAGATGAACCCCTGAAAGCCTTTGGCTGTGCTAGTTAGAGATCAGATCACAAAGTCACACAGAACCCTATAGACACAAAGTATTTTCCAATCAATCATACACATTACATGCATACTTTAAAACAAAGCCTTCATAAAAATGGAAGTCAAATTCATACAAGCTTTGACCAGATCTACACAACTGTTTCAAGGAGAATACAGAAACGTGAGAAACTCTCCGCACTGTCCTCGTGCTTGTTGTGTTCCTCCAGGCAAGACAGAGGAAGAAATAAATAAAGTGATAGCTTGGGGGGAAGTATCTCTGGAGAATGTGGCACTGTCATTGGGAAAAATAAATGAGGAAGGTTGACATGTAGGAGAAGAATTAGCCAAACTATTCCTGACATTTGTTACAAAGAAAAGAGCTCCCAGAAGTACTGTAAGAAAGCAATACTTCAGCACATACAGGAATGCTACAGAAACAGGAGAGCCATGAGCCCCCCACCGACAAAGGAGGAAGGGACTATTTTTGTTTAAATGAAGCTTCAATTTGTTGCTTCAGAGAAATCGCTTTTCACTCAGTTACGTTGTATAATTTGTTATTGCTTATATCTGCATTAAAGCAAACAGAAAGAAAACTCCAGCTGCAAAGTAGAACAAGAGGAATACAGGTTAAGGACATGGAATTTGACAAATTGCTGAATCAGCTCTAGGATGTTACAGCTTGTAAGAACTACAGCCTTCAGCTCGATATAAAATCCTGTTTCTTTGAATCCACCTCCCTGAATCTATGTTCGCTTCTGAGCATTGCAGAGTAATGCAGAATAAGTCCAGTGATCTGAACATCTCTGCTGCTGCTCCATAATCTGAGACTCCTGCTCATGCTCAGAGCATCTACAGCACACGCTGGATGTACAGAAAGTGAAAACAGCTTGTGCAGGAAGGATAAAAATTATGGCACCTGACCAAGTAGAATTTGAGCTGGAATGTGTCAGATTCCAGCAAGACTTGTGGCAAGTCACCTGTCTAAATTCTCACAGGGAAAAAAGAGCATTTGATTCCTTTTAGATTGAGTCCTTAATTTCTGTAGTCTTAGTGTTCCTTACAGAAAGGGGTTTAGGAAGTGTAACATTACATGTCCTTTTAAGTCGTTAGAATTGTTTAGAGAAAACGTTTATGCTTACTTATAAAAGAAATAGAGTACAGGAAAATATCCTGCTTTAAATTAAAGCCAAATAAGAGAACTTTGAAACAGCAATTCATTTCATTCACAGAAGATTCCTTGAGATTTATATCAGTCATCATAAAAGCCTGAATGCTGCACCCAGCTTTCCAGCAATCAGAAAATGGGAATCAATCTTCAATTTGGGATTTGTGTTAACAGCCTGAAGTCTCACAAAGAAAATTAAGTACAGGCAACCAGGTAGCATGCTGCATAGGTCACTACTTCTGCATTTGTTTAAGTGTTCTAGCTGAGTTTACCACCTGACCAGCTTAGTTTGCAAATATAAATGTTTATGACTACAAAACTGTGCAGACAAGTTACATTTCTCTACAGATGGCAGAGTTGAAAATTCAAATCTAATTCATTTACGCAATTACCTCTTCCTGCAGATCAAATAGTTTGACCTGAAATGCCAAGATGAGTTTTGTGCACAAATATTTCAACACCTGGATAAATACTGGGCCCGTCTTCACTAAAATCTACCATAATAACACACATTTCCCCATTCACAGAATTATAGAATCACATGGTTGGAAAAGACCTATAAGATCATCGTTCTTACTATGCACCCATGTTGTTATATTCTGGGAGTTCAGAGGAAATCCTTCATGGTTTAAGATAATTAGGGAATCAGCATTAATGTTAATTGCAGATTATTATCACTATTTTACATAAATTGCTATTTGGACTGAATTTCATATGATGGAAAAATAGCCTTTATATTTTGGACTTGTTATTCAGTCCTCCACTATCCAGTTACTCAAAGTAAGTACACAAGCCGGCTGCTAAGGACATATTTCTATGAAGGCTTTTCTCTGTAAAAAGGAGAACGTCAGATTTATGAAATGAAATGCTCAGAATCAGAAAATTCCAGTAATTAGTTGAGGTCAAGCCCTTTGTCCCATCAGGGCTGCAGTGGGGAGCAGAAGGGAGCTGCCTGTGTGAGCGGGGCTGGCAGCAGGCTGCTCCCAGCTGCCCTATCTCCCAGCAAAACCTACGAAAAACAAATGGAAGTCATAAATATTTGCTTCCAGAATCAGCTAGTTAATGACAGAGCGTATAAATATCTCATGACATTATAGCTTTGCAGAACGTGATTTAGGGAGGGCTCAAAAACACAGACTAGAGTAGTTGGTTGAAATAAAACCCAGTACACATGAAGTCTGCTTAGAAAAAAAGCAGATGTGGGGGAAACACTGTGTATTAGCTGATGCTACTGATTAATGGGAAACAGAACATACAGTAAAGATCTTAACTTCAATGATATTACCAAGAACCAGCATGTAAGTAGAACCCAATCCATTATGTTACACATCCATATAATTAACTTGGCTTGTCCTGGGATCTTTATTCATGCAAAGCCCTCTCCTGAATTTATAGCAGTTCTGCTATCATTACTCAGCCTGTATGGAGTCGTATACTTCTGAATTAAAATGAGAACCAATTTTCTAATTAACATTACAATTGTTAATGAAGTGAAAGATTACATGAGTTGCAACGCACAGAGACATAATGCCATCAGGCATTCGAGTCAGACATGTTTAAAGGATAGCTTCCTATTTGTCAATTTTTCCACTTCCTTCTGTCTCTGGAGTTTAGCAACACAGTAAAACTGGAGCAGCATTTCATGGAGATCCTTTTACTTAATATCACAGTATTAAACAAGATCTTTCCTGCAAGGGAAAGAAAATGATTGTTCTCTCTCTCCTGAGCTGACTATGTAAAATGCTCTTCAATAAAATCCAAGAAATTAATATTCAATGATTTACAGTAAATCTCCTGAGCACTGGTGGTTTGATCTAGATGGGAAAAGCAAACACTTATGGGTTACATTATTATGATGGCTTATGCTAATAAATTGAAGCAGAAATGCTTAATTTATGCTTTACCATCAAGTGCAAAGGGGAAAATTCTTTCGTGGTTCAAGCTTTATCTTGTTAAGAGGATTTACCTCCTTATTTCCCATAATAAAGAGCTATTTTTGAGCCTACACTGAGAAAGCAGAGACTTGCACAGCTTTTCTGCTAGTTGCCATGACACTTGGAATCTCAACCTACACTTCAATACAATGGCTGCAATTAGGTTAATTAGAGCATTATCTCAAAGCACACAGCTATTGTAAAAAAGAAGCATTCTCAGTGCATATGCTTCATGGTCACCAAGAAATGTTTTTTGTTTTCTTAAAAAAAAAAAAAAAACTTATGTTTTCTAATTGCAATGAATAATATATTACTCTTGGGAATGCTTAATATTTAAATAAAAAAATAAATGCATTCAATATCCACATAATATCATCTCAGGACATTTTAATACTTTTAGTTTTTTTCTTCTACAAAAAAATAATCAAAGAAAAAATCTTTATAACAAAAGATTATACTTTTTCTAGCTCATTAGTTATTTCCAAATTCAAAAGCCCTATTGAAAAAGCAGACATACATACATACATATATACACACACACACACACATACATATACATATATATAAGCCAAAAAAAGCTGGGGATGTTCAGTCTGGACAAGAGAATTTTCTGGAGAGACCTCACAGGTAGTGAGGCTGACTTTTTATACTGCCCAATGGCAAGAGGACAAAGGGGAATGGCTTTAAACTTCAAGAGGGGAAATTTTGACCTGATTTTGGGTAGAAATTCTGTACTGGAGGGCAGTGAGGCCCTGGCACTGCTGCTCACAACTGCGGGTGCCCCAAACCTGGAGGTGCTCAAGGCCATGGATGGGCCCTGGGCAACCTAAGCTGGGTGGGCAGCCAGCCCATGACAGAGGTAGAACTGGGTGGGATTTAAGGTCCTTTCCATCACAGGGGATTCTATGATCCTGTGATTCTTATAACTGTTCTGATGTAAATATTCAAACGCCCAATATTGTTTTGTCCAAAATTATCTGAGTGACACAACTGGCATTCAGACTTCATGCATTACAGAAAGCGTACCTGTGTGCTACGTGATGTGACCTGCAAGATTTCAGACCATCAGTGTATTCTGCAGTCCCCAAAATACATTCAAGTGCATTGCCCGTCTTCTGGAGAAGCTGTGCATGCTGCATAAACCTGCCGTGGGCAATGACTTAGCAGCATACATCTCATGAATGTCATAGCTGTCGCTGTGAAATATCAAATGCCAAGATTTTCATAATTTATTTCCGCATATTTGACAGGCAGGGACTTTTTGAGGACAAAATCCTAAATCTAAATGTTTGTTTCTGCCTTTTACTGTCTCAAATTGGTTCCCATTCCCAACCCCATTTATCAATCACTTTCAGCAATCGTTACTGTCTGTATTTATCTTCCATGATCACTAACCCTCTTTTTTTCACCTCTTGAAGAAAGTTTCTACCAGACAAGACGCAACTAATGAATGCCTCTGAGATCAGGGGATGGAATACTGATGCTCTCACAGAAATTAATTGCAAAACTCCCTTAATTTCAAGAAAATCATGTTTTAATTTTCATGGTAAGAAACAGTACTAGCCAGATGCGCAGGTATGAATACAACTCAACCAAGAGTGACTTATACTGGTCTCAAATTCTAAAACTTGCCCAAAGTCTTAATTCCCAAAGGCAAAAAATCCCTTTCATTTGATTAGATACCACCAGTTCAAACCTCTTAAGTCCATTTTTGTTTTTTTTCTCCTATTTCTTCACTCATCCTTAAATATTTGTTATACCCCAATCCTTCGCTTCACTGAAACAATTAGAAGATTGCTGACCTGGCACTTTAGATCTTTCTGACATAAGTTAGAAACAAATCCAAAAATAAATACAAATGCCCATAAATCTCAGTTAACAGAATACTCTATAATATGACCATCACTAAATTCCAACTCTCTCAACATGAGCCCAGACAAATAGCTTTGCAGGAAGTAAAACCTTAAGATTAAGGGAGCAGACCACGAAATGAAACCTCTTCAGCATAATGAGATCTTTTGGTTTCCTCCTTTAAATACAAAGGATAAAAAAAGCATGGATTGCTTTCAGTTTGTCTAACATGGTAGGATAGAGGATATAATGATAAAATGTGTTAATGTGGGTAGATTCAAATATCTGTGATATGTGTATCTATCTGTGATAGAGTCAAATATATGTGATATTCAAATATCAAAGTCAGCAAGATGCTAATTTTCCAATGTTACTGTCTGTTTCTCTTCTGTTTTCATTCAGTTTCAGTCAAATAAATCTCTTCCCCCAGGCAGCTATGACTGCTGCCACCAACCCAGTTTCACACTGCTATGATGGTTACGCATTACATGATATCTCAGCTCCCTGTTTTTCCACATACTTCCTCTAAAAAACAATCTACCAAAAGCAAGAAAGTCCATCCTCACCTTATCTAACACCTTTTCCTCTCTCTTCTCTCACCCTGTCACACAATTAGTGCCCTTTTCTGCCTTATTTTTATTATTTCTGTCTAGGTAAAACTGTTCATTTCATTCAAAGAAGCTGCGAGACCTCAAACCATAGCAGTAATATCTTCTGCCACTTGTGATCTGAAAAGCATCAGATATAATCTTGTCTATTTTTATTTAAATTCTTCAGCAAAGAGATGATGCATTCGTGGATGGTGTAAACCTGCTCCCACAGGGCCTTTTGGCACGGCTACAAAAAAAAGAAAGGGGAAATCCACCTGTGGGTGCCAGAGAGCTGGCAGCACTCTTGAGGGATGGAAATAGCCTTGTGATTAATTGCTCTCAACCTTCTATGGGTTTATCATGCAGAGTCCTGCTCATAATTCCATTTATTGTCCTCTATTGCAGTTTTGCTAATAAACCAGTCTTATTTTCCTCATGTAGAGCTGCCTCCCCCTAAATTACCATTTCTTCATTTGCACTGAGGAAGCAAAGTAGAATAAGAGAAAAGAGCACTGCTTCTCAGGACAGGAGAGGCACAAAGGAATGGGAACAGCTACCAAAGCAGTCGCCAAAATCATTAAGAGAAAAATGAATGTCTAGTCATTATGTCACCTCTACCCATAAGTAGACATTCTTACATGTAAAGACTTGAGAAAGGGAAGTTAAATAAAGACTCCTACGAGTACTCAAGAAGATAATTTAAGAGCTCCTTTTGATAGTAAAGAAATGATTACAGGCCCTAGCTAGAGGAAAAAGCCTTCACTATGCTACACATTGCAGTAGGGATATGAAAACAAAGCCTTGCTTTGAAAACCAGACCACAGAAGTGAGAGAAACAACCCTTGGTATTCAAAATGCCTCCTGTAACACAGATTGCCGTGCCCATCTGAACAACAAAACAAGGTCTGATCTGGTATTCTGAAACAGATGAACCTCAAATAGAACACAGTTATCTTTAGCATTAACTCCCAAACTGCTTTTTCATATTGCTTACATTGGAAAAAGGAAAGAACTAGAGACTGTGTTGATCCCATCCAAAGACCAAACTACTTTATCACTACAGACTTCAAGAAGATGACTCTGACGTGATGGGGAAACATGGACTCAAGGCCTTCTCAGGGAAAGACCCTGAAGAGTAGCATCTGGAGGCAGAGAAGACTTCTGATGGTTAGCACTTCAAACTAATTGGAAGGGATGAGCTATGCAATAGGGCTTTTATGATAATTGTATCTGTTTATTTGGTCTTTTACCAGATCATTAAAGCTACTGAGGTTGCTGGAGAACCACTTTTTTTTGTCTCACACTGTTTTAACTGTCCTTATTTGATTGTGTTGGAATTTGGTGAAGATTTATAACAGTCAAGAAGAAAAAAAAGCCTCCTGAATAAAAATAATTCTTTCATTTTGAAATGATTTAAGCAACTTTCTTATATTAAAAGAGGGAAACAACGTGTTGCTAAGGGAAAAAAAAATGTATTACTACTTCTCTAATATTACAGGTGAAAGTAGGATGCAAGCAGAAAGAAAAGCATTTTAGTAGGGAGTTTTGCCAGAAGTGAAAATGTAAGTGTTCCTTCTTGCACTGGGACTGCAGGATCAGCACACAGGAATAAAATAGTAATCTCATCCTACCTAATATTCAGCTCTGAAAACAACTATTAGTTTGACTTCATCTATTGCGTGGAATTGCAGTTGTGAGATGGGGTGGATGGAGAAGGGCAAACCCAAACACAGACATGTATACTTAGCAGCATTTCCACTTGAACATTCAACTCCAATTTAAAAGCACATTTCTAATACGGTGCAGCACAGTGAGGTCTGGCCCCAAGGAAATCCAGCTCTGAGACACCTCACAGGGCAATGCTCCAATTCTACTATTTAGCAGTCAGAGAAATCAAACTCTGACAGAAATACCAATTAAATTCTACAGTTACTGCCCCAAGTTCTGAACACGCTATTAGATTTAGATGGGCAGAATTTTCTAATTATAAACAGTTGTTTATGAATTTAAGCAGCTTTCTGCAACATGCTGTCAATTGACAACATTTGCCACCTGCATTGCAAATCTCAGAAATTTAATTATAATACTGTGCACATATCCCTACTGTTTCAGCATCAGTTACTCTATCATGTTAATATTATTTATTGTACGTGCTTAACTTTTGCATTTTCTAATAGATTGAGTGTTTTTGCATATGTTGCTTTGTACACCACATAGCAATATGAGATTCAAATTTACATAGTTCTCCAAGATGTAAAATTACCTTCTATTTAAACCCATTAAACATCTACTTGTACATCGCCACTTTTTTTTTCTCCACATCAATATTCTATTCTGTTTTTAGGAAGAACAGTAGAAGCAATTTATTTCCTTCCATTAAAGTATTCACTTACACTTTTAAAACCAAAAGACTTGTCATGAAATGAATGAATGTTAAATATATTTTAGGTCATTAGTATCAAAAGAATGTACTTTTTGAGACCATTGGTCTTAAATTTGCCTGATGCCCAGACTCATCCTTTTACTGACCTGGAGAAGGAACATGAAGGAGGATAGGGCACTGAGGTTGAGAAAAGTGCAATAGTCATGGCTCAGTTTTCCATGGGAGAGGAGCTATGTCATCTGGCACATCCTATGATATAGATGCACTTGAGGATCTTGGAAAGTACCCTCAGGTGGCCTGAATGCAGATGGGAGTAGACTTGAAGAATAGTTATATTTTCAGTCTGTTTAGCCCCAGACAGGCATGCCATGACAATGCCTACTTACACAGCTGTCTACAGAGCTGCTTCTGCGCTACCGGCTCTGCCAACAATGTTTGCGTTCAAACAGTTGAGTTTACAAGGGACCCTGAGGAATATTTCAGATCACTCTGAAATTATCAATCAAATAGTCCATGAAGTAAGCAGTGTTCTTCCCCCTGTTCTTACAGCCACATGTCACGTACTTGAGAAGAATGTTTATCAATACAAAAATGAATCTCGAACAAATTAGTAATGAGCATTCACTCCATTAGATAAAAAAAAAAAAAAAAAAAAAAAAAAATCACATTCCTCCAGCTATACAGCACAAAGACTTAAGCATTACTGACACACTCAAAATTAACCAGAAACATACTAAAAATTTGAATATTTTCTAGTTATTTAATTCTCAACAAGATGTCTTCACCCTGGTCCTATAGGGAAGTTGGCATATAAGGGTACTGGACATTCTTTTGTAGGCTAATGTAAAAGTCTACAGTGCTTTCCAAAGGTATTTACCTAAATTAAAAAATAAAATAAAAAAAAAAAAACCCACAAACTATATTCACTATTCCTTCTTTAACATATCTACATCAAAGCCAAATACTGTCCCCTTGAGTTTCTAAATAACTTTTGGAAAGAGTTAGAGAAAACTACAAAAGCATATAAAAAATTGACAAAAATGAAATATATCACATGATGGCCTTGATAAATTCAAGTGGTTTAATACAAAGTTAGAAGTTCTGAAGTTTAAAATCCATAAGCTCCCACTTTTCAGACTGTCAAGAAGAAATACAACTGTATTTTTCTGAAGTTCAACTAAAATATCCTGTGCTGAATTCTTCGAAGAACTAGGATATGGTATAATATTTCGTCTCCGGCTCCAGGCTTTAGGCTGCCTTATATAATTATTATCTTCATTTCATTGGATTGAAACTAATTACTGGTTAAAAAAGAAAGAAAGAAAGAAAACATGAGGTGAAGATGTAGTACTATGAAACTCATTCCACTCATCAAACAAAGGAGCAGCACTTCCAAAGGGATGTTCATATCCTTTCAGTGATCCAGAAAGGTGCATAAAGAAAAAGTTCAGAGACTGCTTTCGGCTAAAAAAGTTTGAGGGAGGAAGAGGGAAGTAGAAATGCATTTAAGCAGAAGAGAAGGAAAAGACATATGCAACCAAGATGTGCTCCAACCTGCATGACTTCTGCCCATCATCCTCAGATGAAAACACAGCAAGCTCTTGATATTTCTTATATTGAGGTGACACCAAAAACAGCTCATGTAAACCTCCTATCATATAGATGAAGAAAGCAAACAAGCACACCAAATCTGAGTCTCCTAGAGACATAAAGATGTTTCATCCCATAAAGCAGCTGCTGCATCTCCTTTGGCCTAACAATCTCCAACTCCGTGACAGTTGCAACAGCAAGAGCTTGTTCCTGTCAAAGCAATGGCACAAGGGGTCATCAGTGCTGAAAAGGGAGAGGAAACAAAGATGCCTGAATATGCAGATGTCCACATGGGAAGGAATGAGATTTGCATAGTTGGGACCCAGACCAGTGCAGTCATAGAGTGGTTTCCCACAAGGGTCTGCCACCTCTGACATCAGAAACTGACCCCCTGGGGAATTCCCCACAGGAATAATTACCTGCAAAGCTCTGTGTGCATTTGTATTTATTCCTAGCTTCCTCCAGATGATAACAATTTGCAGAATTTTTTAGGGCTGTTTTCGTGAGAGTACCAGAAATGGTTGAACTCTGTGCATTTGCCCTTAATGCTGTTTTTGACAGGAAAGCACCAATGAACACAACATATGCTGACAAAGGAACTGATAACGATGAACAGAAGTAGTAGTGACATCGTTAGTTCCGCACGATTTTTTCACTTAAAAACTGCCTGTACCAATACAGACACATATTTCACATCTTTTATGTTCAACCTTGTTTGCCATTAGAAAGCAAATATTTGACAAATCACTGTACTGTCTGAAGTCTTGCTGAGTTTAAGAAAGAAAATCCTCCGTTGTCTTAGACACCAACGTGCAAGAAGGAGAGTGCAGGAATTCAGAGTAGAAGCTCAAGCCTAGATGGGAAACAAAACATGAAGAGTTTAAGTCTAACCTAAGGCAGGGGAATGGGTGGAAGCAGCAGCTCTGCTGCCACACCACAGCAATCACAGGCAGGGACATGGAATTCAAGGACAATACCCTGCAGCACTCAGAGCTGAGAGGATTGATTCCAAAGGGACAGAAGGGACCTCCTGCACTGCAGCATCATCAGGTGGCAGAGCACCATCCCTGGAGGAATTCAGGAACCATGGAGATGCTGAGGGACACAGCTAGTGGGCACAGTGGGGGTGTATTGGGAATCTTAATGGTCTTTTCCACCCTTAATGATTATGCGATAACTAGTGCCCATGTGAGCTTTTCTGTATGGCCACAGATCCAGAGCATCAGAATGCACTTCCCTCAACATCTCCCTGTTGATACCCCAAAGCCTTTCCTCAATGTAACAACCTCAAATGACAACATCACAAATGACTCTCACATTACCCAAACGGTCAGTTAAGATTCCAAAACAAACATTTAACATATGCCTATGGCTAGGATTTTCAGGAATTAATCAAGAATGTTTTTAAACAGAATGAAAAAGTGGATGGCCTCCTCTCAGCCATTTGTTTTTAAAATAATCTCCATTTGATTTTCTGGAACATGCTTTGACTTCTAGTGCACTCCTATGTTATACTGGCAATTGCCCAGAGAGGTTGTGGATGCCCCATCTTGCAGGCATTCAAGTCCAGGCTAGATGTGGTTCTGGGCAGCCTGGTCTGGTAGTTGGTGGCCCACGGCAGGGGGGTTGAAACTAGATGATCTTTGAGGTCCCTTTCAACCCATTCTATGATTCAGTTCCTTCTCTGGACATATAAGGGGCTTTGAAAACTACAGTTGTAATGCAGAAAACATGGTTTGTATTCACATAAAGCATCTGATCATTTTCAGAGACCCTCAGTTGTTTTCTTACAACAAAGTCACACTGCATACAGCAAACTGCCTTGAAAGCATTTAATTCCATAATTATAAAAAGGAGAATTTTTAGCTAAGGAAACAACAAAAATAAGATGGCTCTAAGTGCATTTGGCAATGTTTTAATACATTATTCCCACTAGCCATAACTATAATTTAACTTCTTTTCTTTCCACTGTTCATTCCAAGACAATGTCGGTGCTGAGTCCATAAGCATTTTGAGAATTAATTAAAATGTCATGGAATAGTTATTTTATTAGCATATATCTGGTCACAAAAAAAGCTGTAATTACTTCTTAGAGGTGGAAGAGAGCTAAGTTTGATTGATGGAATTAATGAAAATGTGGACAGCTCCAATATACTAAATTGCAGAAACTTGGAGTATTAACTATCTACTATGCAAAGTTATAATAATTACAGTAAGTGCTATAAAGATCAGCATTCAAAAAGAATAATGCATCTCAGAGCCTAAAATACCCATTGCAAATTATGAATGTATCTTCAACTGTTTATATCATTTTCAGAAGAGAAATATCATTTTGATTAACTGCATAGTCTCACAGATTAATAAGTACTTGCAGTCTTACAGAGCACAATCAATCCCTTTAATCTTGTTATCAGATGCTAAACAGCTGGGCGACCTGATTTAAGTGTATGACTTGAAGGAAGTAAGAATGTATAATAGTTTTCAGATGCCTGCTAAGAATCTCCAAGCTATACAACACACCAAGAGAGATGCAATTAAAAGGCGTTCAAAGAAAAAATCCAGTTTGCATTGGTATGCAGGCAAGCTTCTTGTGGAGACATAAACAACCTCATCTTATTTTTGTTGTTTCTTTCATATTACTCATCACTTTAAAGAGGTGCAGTACAATGGTATTCTTGGAAGCCCAGGTGAGCACACTCTGCCAATAAATTCTTAAGCTGAACGAGATCCACGTATTTCAGTGGTTGAGACCCTCTGAAGAAAACTGACTGCAATTTGCAAGAATGGAGGGTTTGAACTTCCTGAATAGGGCCATTAAAAAAAAAAAGGTATCCCTATTCTGATAGGTAACATGTCACGAAGAACACATGCTATGCTTTGGGGTAGGCTGACCACAATGGAAGTGCCTTCCGAGCTCCTCTCAATGTCCCAGATGCAGAAGAGCAGAGGCTGATACAAGGCACAGAAGAGATGCTTTAATTGCTATTAGCTGTTCTGCCCATGTCTCAGTATCACATTTCCAGATGGCAGGTTGTTCAATTCTTTTTAAAGCAACTGCTGGATTTGTAAATAACTATTTTGCAGAAACATTAGCTGCATTTTCATGGTCCGGTCTTTTTTTTTTAAATAAAAAAATATTTACAATTTTACATCCTCTCCTCCTCTAATCACACCAGCAGCCCAGACCAAAAAAGCACTGCATGGTAGGAAGCAGCAGGAGGGAATGGGCATGCACAGCTGTGTGTGCTGCTACCAGGGAGGTTGAGATAGAGATGCTCCAATTGTCATGCCAGCTCCACACAAATGCCATGTTTCATAAACTGCCAAATCAAGCCATGGGGATTTCAGGTTTACAAATCTTTACATTATGCTTTGAAGTCTTTTTTTTCTTCTCCTCCATGAGGGAGGATATACTGGAATGTGATACATTCGAAAAGGTTTTCCTGATGGCTGGAATCTGGGGAAGGATTACAGACAAGGAGAGCACTCGCTGCTTAGAGCGACCACATGGCACTGCTGTTCAGTGAATAGGAGCTTCACCAAATAGTGCAAGTAACTGTAATCTCCCATTGCCAGGAGACACAATTTGCCTCTTTTATTCTGCTTGTGAAGAAAGTACCCCAACAGATTCTCAATCACTCCTAGAAACTCAAGTGGCCATTTCCTTGAGCCGCAGCCCTCTTATTGGCAGTTCTAGAGATGCAGGTTTATTTCCTCTCTCTCAGTCTAACCCTCAGTTCATAATTCCCTGTATATAAAACAGGGAATGCTTCTGTAAGACTGATTCATCTTCAGCACTGCAATAGCATGACAAGAGAAGAATAAAATGAACCTGGAGTAGATGGCTGCTATTTCTAATCCAACCAGCAGCAAGAAGACAAGCATAGTGAAACTAAGTCCTATTTTATGGTTCACTTTGACTGAAGCATTACTTCATTAAACAAGGTGCTCTTGGTCATTTAAAGAACTATTCTGCTACAGAAATACTTCTCAGGATAACCTTCAAACCTTAACAGGCTGCCCAGAGAGGCTGTGGATGCCCCGTCCCTGGAAGTGTTCAAGGCCAGGTTGGATGGGGCCCTGGGCAGCCTGGTCTAGTATTAAATGTGGAGGTTGGTTGGTGGCCCTGCCTTTGGCAGGGGGGTTGGAACTCAATGATCCGTGAGGTGCCATCCCACCCAAGCCAAACTACGATTCTATGATCTCCTACGTTGCACCAGGACAGGGCTGCTCTCCTGCATGGGCAGCCTGGGGCTGGCAGCTCCTATTTTCTGTAGGGTGAACCGCCCGTCACAGAGAAGCTCAGCAACTTGTTATTTCTGTCTTGCTGTATTTATACAGCTGGCATTTATGCCCTTAAGACAATGATCTTCTCAATGTGAACTCAGATAAATCTTCCTTTTTTTTCTTTTTTGTAATTCACTTATTTCTCCTTAGCTTTTCCCTAATATTATTTAGATTGCAATTGCTAGAATCAATGACAATGAAAGAACTCTCAAACTATTTTCTCTTTGAATTCAAGTCTCTTGTCTCAGGATAAGGTAAGCTACTTGAGCCTAACGCAGGAAATGTATTCATGAACAAACATTTTGAGAACTGTGACTCATGATATATCTTGATGTTTCTTCAATATTTTTTCCCCCTGCCATCAACACTGATAAACATTTCACTACATCAAAATAGAATTTAGCTCAGCTCTAACTCAACAACAACAACATGAAATTGATAATTATAAGCCTACCTTGTCCTGCTGAAAAGTGATTTCTCAATGAATTTTTGTTCAGGACATATAATCACTGTAAACTAACACTAACTGAGAGTTGGGTAGATACAAAATACAAAGAGGCACAAATAAAGGAGATGGTTGACTTTGTGTTCAGAAAAAGTACAGCTAATTGTTGCTGTGGGTTTGTCTTTTTTTATTGTTTTGTTTCAAGGGTTTTTACTCTGCTATATTTTTACTTAGATTTAGTATAACTAAGTTTCAACTGTTCCTGAGAAATGGAAAAAACCTTATATTTTCTGCTTATCTAGAGAAGTGCAGGTCCTTGCAACTTTCAGAGCCTTTCTGAATATCATATAACTTAAAAGTCAAATCTACTTTTTTTTCCTCCTAGAAAAATTCTATGGTCCCTTATGATTGTGCAAATTCTATTTCAAATCTTCTACTTCAGAACTAACTGTTGCATTCAATGCCAGAAATTTACATCTCCAAAAACGTCACTTAGACGTGCTGAAGACTTTTCCTTCCCCTCCCAGTAGGCCGCACTTTGATGGGAAAAGCTTTAAAAGGATTTTTCGTGTGCCTTTCGAAACGTACAGAAAAAAAATGATGCAAATTCCAAATCTCCTGTGAACAGCTACCTGTACTCCCACAGATCAAAACATGCAATTCATAGGAAAATACTTTGCGATATGCATTTAAAATGATGCACAGCATCCCAGAATTGATATGTCTCCCCACAGGGGGAGCATAGGAAGCCCCTGGATACTGCTACTTTTTCCCATCTCTGGAAACAACCAAGCAAATAAGAACATAAATAAAATATCCAGAATGTCAGAGGGTGGAAAATCCAGTCTGGGTTTGGAAAACATAGTATTCAATGACTCAGAGCAGAAGATGGTGCTGCCACTGGAAGATGCCATTTTCTTTAATGCCCTGAGGAACAAGGCTGTTTCTCAGTTCATACCTTCACGAAAACACACAGAGGAAAACTGTCATTAAGAAATACCCCAAAATACTTTTCTAATCTTGAAGAATACAAAATTATGTCCTTACTATGGAATTTGATCAGCTGCATTAATAGAAGGCCCAGAAAACCCTTTCCAACCCATCCGCAGTGGCTTACCACATGCATTTCTCAACATTTCTTTTTGATAGTCCAAAAAAGTTTATCAAACAGAAGGAATCGATCTGCAAGCAAAACCTGACCACAAAATCCACTTCAGTTCCAGAAATATGAAGAATACCCCTGTCCAAAGATCTAATGGCAACCAGTACAGAAATAAAGCACTCTTAGCCTCAGAGTACTGACATGTTTAACAAATAGTGGCTGCTGTTCACAGCTGATGTACAGAAAAACATGTGCTTTGGGCTGCAGTACAAGAGGCAATTACTATATTGAAGATACATCTCTTAAGAAAGAGCATGCACAGGAGAAAAGACTAAAGATTTCTCAGTACAGTTCACACACAACAGAAGACTTAATAATATTACTACAGAAAAGTATGCTTTTTGTCACTAACAAATACAGCATTTTTTTCCACTTGTGACCACTCCACATGGAAAGTCACTATTACTTCAAGTAGGGGAAATGGTTTTAAACTGAGATAGGAAGATTTAGCTTATGTATTAGGATATTAGGAGGAAATTTTTCCACTCAGAGGGTGGTGATGCACTGGAACAGGTTGCCCAAGGAGGCTGTGGATGCCCCATCCCTGGAGGCATTCAAGGCCAGGCTGGATGTGGCTCTGGGCAGCCTGGTCTGGTGGCTGGTGACCTGCACACAGCAGGGGTTGGAAGTGGATGAGCATTGTGGTCCTTTTCAACCCAGGCCATTCTATGATTCTGTGAGTCGAAGAGGTAAAAATTGTTTTCCTGGATTAACATAGTAGATGAGAGAGATGGGATTCTCTGCTGTGTAAGTGGAAACACCAGTCCCTTGATTTTGGGACTTTTGTGACTCATGAGAACTAAGCAGTAAATAACAGGCTCTGGAACATCAACATTTTACTATTAACATCTTGAAAGAAAAGGTCGATTTCTATGGCCATGACGTACAACATGTGAAGCAAGAACTTTCCCCTCCTTTCCAAATTAAAAATGATAGCTCCACTTCTACCTTAGCACTTGATGACTAACTTATCTTCATACCCAACTGTGCAATAAAATGTTGATATGTACAAGAAAAAAAACTAACTATAGGTTACAACACATGCAGTCTAGGCTAAAATATATGGAGCTTTCTGTTATGGGCCACTGCTTGGGGATATATATTTTTACTCAGCATCTTTGATGATGCTGCCACCAGCAGCTCCCAGGACATAAAAAGGCAAGTGACAGGTGCTGTCAGTGACTCAAACAAAAGCTGTGGAAATTCACTGAGCATGTAATACGGCAGATTTTAGCAAAGCTAAAAACCTACGGTTGCTTTGACTAACTTGAACTTTCAGGAAGCTATTTACGGAAGGGAGTCACAAAATAACAAATTGGATGCCATGTTACATAACTAAGAACTCCTGCAGTCTTGTCTGCTGATTTGTCTCATAACTTGCAATGATTTTCATGTTAGATCAAAGGGCAGAAAAATTAAGATGAAAACTACTATTCATGGCCTTCATGTGTATAGCCTTTAAGGTGCTCAATATCAGTACCATGGAAGGCATTACTTTCTAAAATAATTGCTTTGTAATTTTTTCATTTCACAGCATGAAGTTTGCCATTGCAAGCACTCACCTTAAAGGTCAGTGCCTCCCAAGCAGATGATACTACCAGCTATCCACTAAGGTGGAGCTCCTACTGCACAAGAAAAGCAGGAGAAAACTTTCCTTGAAATTTGGGAAGAACACATAGCCGAGTATACACAAGTCTGAGCACTGAATTTCATGCATGTGTACAGCAAGAGTGATGTGTAATGCCATGTTACAGCCTGGAAGAGAAGCAGGCACTCCTCTTGATTAATCAGAAATGGCCTTGGCTTAGGGAAAACAGCATGAACATTGGAAGTACATAGATTTCTAGCGTGGGATCTCAGGATCTGCTTCCTCGCTGCGGTAAATTACATACTCATCATGTTAGAAGATGCTGTTTATCCTCATTTTTAAAAGAGCTTAAAATTGGAAGGTTAAATACTTCTGTATTTAATGGGTTTCTTGTTTACATAGTACACCACAGAAGTCCCACAAATGATCAGCTATAGCCAGTTGCTTTGGAGAAACTCACCCTCACATTTCTCAGAAGACAGCTTGGTCATAGAAATACCCATGGGAAAGCCAACCCATGAACAAAACACATCTTAAAAGTATTTCTGAAAATTTTCCTTGTGTTCAGTGTACATCTCATAATATTCACCTGTTCGTGCCCAAAGCTACTATCAACTACTAAGAACACTGGGAAAAAGTGCTGTTGCCAAGAACTTATTTAAAGCTAATTTTATCCAGAATCCAATATTGCAGAGCACTCAGCTGTAGAACAGTGTGATAAAACTAGATAAAAGCATATTCCAGTTACCCTCAGGGGGCAAAACATACATGTGGGAGAAAGGAAAAGTAAAGAGTATGTGCTATGACGTATTTTCCTTGACAGGGAAAGTTCTTCAGTGTTTAGTTAAAATAGGCATAACAATCAAATATGCTTTAGAAAATAGACTACTTCCAAGCAATGTAATTTCTGTCTCTCTGACAGCAGAGAAGTTACCCAAAATGCAAAAGAGCACATCTGAAAATTTTGCCAGAACTTCTGCTATGTTTTTGCTTTCTCTTTGTTTTGGAGCTGAAAACTTCACCAGAATCTAGCGAGTATGGTGCTGCTTTGTTATTTGAAACTAGGAAAATATTTCAGTTTCTTAGGGGAATCTGCTGAAGAAACCTTACAGAGCTCATTGGCCTCACACATGTTGCGCTGTGTTCTGGGAGTTGCCTGAATCTGGAACTCAGAATTAAGTAAGAGTAAACAAGTAAGGAACAATGCAAACTGCAGGCTGGATGGCACTTGCAGAAAACAAAGGCCATGCAGCAATAAGCTCTCAGTGGAGTCTATTAAGTCAAAACTGTGGGAGATGTTTTGTTTTTCTCTTAAGAATTATCAGTCTTGGGGCCTAATTGAGCGGATTTCCAGGCAGGTGTGTTTGCATCTCATATTGTCCAACACCATTATCTGTCGGATGTTACTGAGCTGTTTTGTCTTCGGTACAAGGGGGTTCAGGTGATCAGGCTTCAAGGATGCACAGACACTCTGGTATAGCTTGATTTTCTATTGGCTAATTTCAAGTCAGTAAATGTGGTGGTTTAGTAATCCATTAAGAGATGCTCCAGAAATCAAGACCCTCTACTTAATGGCACCATTCCAACAGACAATTGTCTGTTGGCCATTTTTCCCCAACAGTAATTTAATAGAAGTTACTAAGAATAAGAAGTTTGCTAAGACACAAATACGTCCCTTTAAGTTGCACTTCCATACTTTGACATGGGTTACAAGTCCTGCTGTTCCCCCACTTTCTTCCAATCCACGTATTTTGAGCTGTAGAACACCAATGCTTGTGTTTATTAGTTATGATCTCCAAAGGGCAAGGAAAGCAATATTACTTCACCTGTAGAAAATCAAAGATGAGCTGGAAGTCAAAGCAACTTCCATTTGTATTTTCTGGAGGCCATTAATCAAAACAGAAGTGTTGTTTTTTTTTTTTCTCCCCAATTTCCTTATAAAAGACATAACAAACCACAGATGTGTTAAAGTTTGGATAACGCTACCCAAGTGAGTTTCCAGGGAAGCAAATTTAGACATTATCATCTATTATAATTAGTCTTTCAGAGATACCATTGTATTGACCACAGTTCCAGGCAGCATAAAGAACAGCAGTATGAAAAATGAGAGGTCAAAGATGACTTCTGACAGTTTAAACTACTGTCTTCAGGAAATATTGTACTGGGCCATATAATGAATATTTATGGGAAGGCAAAGAAGAGACCCATGTATTCAAAGACCTACATACTTTAGCTTAAACTTTGCTAGCAAGTTTTTTTGATTATGAAAATGAATGACTGGTGTCAGATCGTTTATAGGTAGAACATTTTCCGCCAACCACAGCATTTATCTCTTACTGTATTTTGGAAAGTGAGCTGAGCATTAAGTTTTCACAACAGCCTGAACTGAGCATATTTGATTCAATAATCTGGAGATTTACTCTCATCACAAAGGCTTCCTAATTGTACTCTTCTCTGATAGACCAGAATTAATTCTTACTATTCTTTGACTGAAACGTATCTGAGCTGATACACTGATAATAAATTTCTTATCTCAGAGACAGAAAGCTAAGGAAAGACATTGGCAAAAGGAAATGTTGAAGGTGATTATCATATTGAGCATATTAATTAGCTTCATTTCAGACAGCAATTGTTGTCATATGAATCACCAAGAGACTTTCCAAGTCTTTTCCTAAGCTTCTTCTATTTTTCACACTGCCATTGCAGTCAGAAGGTATCTTTTCTATAAGGAAACAACAATAGACTGATACACTTGGAGAATGAGTGCTTTTAGGGAAAACCCATAAAATCTTCTATTGTATACCTACTCTAAATCTGCCCAGAAAACACAGCAAAATTAATCCAACAAACTCAGCTTCTCATAAAGCCAAGCTCATTAGTATTATAAACTTAACCATCAGTTCCTGTTTTTGCTTCCCTGATAATAAGCAGGGTGATAAAATATAAGAAAGGAATGAGGTTTGCCATGCTGAACATAAAGGGGAACAAAAAAAAAAAAAGAAAAAGAAAAAGAAAAAGAAAAAGAAAAAAAAAAAAAAAAAAACCAAATTCAAAAGATGCTTTCTAATAAATATGAAATATACAAAAGAGACTTAAAAGCTAACAAAATGCATTTGTAGTCCTCAGTAATTATTAAAAAAAAATGAAGTTAAAGAAATCTGCACCTACTTTACATCTCAATGTAAAACCTCCTTCCTTCTAGCACACACAGCAGAAAAAAAAAAAAAAAAAGCCCACCAACACATAATTCAGCCCCAGACAAGAGCTCCTTAGCAGAGCTTTCTTACCTTCCCCTCCAGCTACCTCTCAAAGGACCTAACCAGCTCCACCAAATCTTATAATCAGGATCCCATAACCTACTTTTATAGCTTCCCAGACAAAGTGCACACCTGATCCCACAGCTGAACCCAATGAGGAAACCCAGAATTGCTTGCTCACAGACAGGTAGTCAATTCCTGATTACGGTCTGAGATTTCCTCATCTCTGAGGATATTCTCCTTCTGTACTGTTAAATACAAGTAACTTCTGCATTTTTAGTTTTAAATTTTAAAAATGTGTACAAAATTACACATATAGTTATTAGGTTATGACTAAAATAAAATAAATCTGCTTATTGCTTTCATACCCAGGAATCCATATGGAGTTAAAAAGAGTAAAGTGAATAAGTTTGATTTGTCATTGCATCAGTGGTGTTGCAGAATGCTTCTCCACATCACAGAGTGGCCTGGGTTGCAAAGGAGCACAATGCTCATCCAGTTTCAACCCCCTGCTATGTTCAGGGTCACCACCCAGCAGCCCAGGCTGCCCAGAGCCACATCCAGCCTGGCCTTGAATGCCTGCAGGGATGGGGCATCCACAGCCCCCTTGGGCAACCTGTTACAGTGCATCACTGCCCTCTGAGTGGAAAAACTTCCTCCTAATATCTAATCAAAACCTCCCCTGTCTCAGTTTAATACCATTCCCCCTTGTCCTATCACTATCCACCCTCGTAAGCAGCCATTCTCCCTCTTGTTTATATGCTCCACTCAAGTACTGGAAGGCCACAATAGGTCTCCCTGGAGCCTTCTCTTCTCCAAGATAAACAAGCACAGTTCCCTCAACCTTTCTTCACAAAAATGGTGCTTCAGCTCTTGTCAGCACTGACACAACACAGAACTTGATTGCCCCATAAGGGGAAGCTAAATTACAAGTGCACTGTGATTCCAAAGAACAGTCTTTATAAAACAAACTAGGATGTTCTTCTACATCATTTCATACTTGCAGTCCTTCTAATCATGCATTCATATTTGTCTACCATTATTTACCATCACCTGTGGCACTCCCTATAACAGTCACAATTTCAGCTGTGCTGCGTGTAACAGAAGAAGACTAGATCTTTAAGAGAATTGGTTCTGAGAGCAGTCACAAGCTGTTACTCTAACGAGCAGCACACAGGTTTCCTCACGCTTTTCAGCAATTCCTTGTGTCAGCTGGAATTACATGTCCCACAAAACACCCTATTTAAACGTCCTATTTATAACTGCGCAAGAATGTCTGAGCGCTCAGATCCGTAGCACAAATTCAATGTTTTGTTTTGTTTCTTCTATTTCTGATTTTTAAAAAATGGTATTTTTTTCAGTGTAATTGGATGCTGTCACACATCAAATATTTTTGCCAGTTTAACTGGCTTTCAGACAATGTACTTGTTAATGTTTTTCATTGTTCCTTATAATCTTTACTGATGAACACAATAAAAGCTTTTACTTCTTTATTTTCTATGGGATATTTGTTCCCAGACTTGATTTTCACCCTACATTTTTACTGTGTTTGTTCATGGTCTTGCTTTCCTTGTCCAGAGAATCCATAATTCCTCATGGCCTACATCCCTTTAGGGGTTTTCCTTGGGGTTCAGCCATTGCTTTTTGCTTTACCCTACATATCCCAGCGGTACATGGATCTTGTGAGATGTTTATTGTCACTGTGTTTTATGTGCTGTGCCCAAAGGGATAAATCTGCCCTTCTGAAGTTAAATTCCATCTTTTATAAAGCCAAACAAACAACAGGAGATGTAAATATCTCCCTAATCTAACCATGAACACCTATACCATCCACCCTGAGCTTTCTGGCATCAGTCTCTTCCCTCTTTTTCTTTCATTCATTTTTCTATTAATGTTTCATGTTTCCAGGTTAATACATGTCTCAGTGAAAAGCACCAGAGGGGTTGGAAATAGATGATCTTTGAGTTCCCTTCCAACCCAAGCCATTCTGTGATTCTATGATTATTCAAAGGTTATATGGGTATGAATTGAATGCCATCACAAAAGGAAACTTCTGTAAGGAAAAATTTTCTTATTCTCAGCCTTCACTATTCCTCTGGCAATCCTGGCTCTGCTCTCCAGAGGGAACACTGGTTTCCCCAGAGCCTCTTAGAAACCGCTGCAGAATTAGCTAGAACCATCTCCCACCTACAGAAAGAAATAGATATACTGATGCATTTCCAGAGTAAAATGGTGTCAGAGATTACAACAACACCCAGTCCACTTAAGTCATCAGCAAATAATAGGGAAGTCACGCTATTTCCTATTAAGTAGAAAAAAAGATCACTGGACTTCTTTCTTTTATGAAGCAATTAACTTTCCAGCTTCTGCTGCTGGAAGTCGAACTGAAGGATGGCTCTCCTGTATTGTGTAATAGCTTGGGAGTTATGGCTGCCACTTCGCCTCAGCTGGGAAGGACTGCTGATGAATCAGCAGCAGCTTTCCCAGATGAAAATAGCTGTATGTCTTTTAAATTTTTAATGGAGATTAACACTTTGTCATTGCAGAGCATCAGTCAGTGTAACACGCTGAATAGTGCTCTGTGTTGAATAAGGCAGCATAATAGCATGATGCACTGAAAAGATATAGTGACAAATCTCTGACAGAAAGCGTGTCCTCGTTTGAACTGCTATTTGCCTTTCCAAAATAATGACAGACATATTCCCACGATGGAGGACATAGGATGTCTTTCCATTTATTTGCTGGAGGATGTATAAATCCAAAGAAGAAAGTTAATCAGGCTCCCAGTGTGGAAGGCAGTGGAGTACACTCTGATTGCTAATTATTTTAATATAGGTAAACAGCTATTGACAGCACAAGTAATTTTCCTCCCCCTGCAGTTTAGAGTCTGGCAGGTATCAGTATAACAGCTCAGAGTAAACCCCAGGCAATCTAAATTATGGGTTTTAATCAATATGCAAATTGTTATTGTAAAATACATCAATATTTTACTCCAACTGGATTGTCACTCCTCAGGTACTGCAGGTGTTCGCTCAGGTCTGGATGTCACCATTTATCTCGATGGCCTGTTTTTCTAGGTTGATGTTACACTTTTTCAGCTGCATGTTCTCCACTTATAGAATCTCTTTCACAAGTTGCAGCCCCACTAACTTCCATAGCTGAAGAACTAACTCAGTGATATCTCACAGGTTAATCGCAGCCCTTAACTCCTGCTTTCTTCCCTTGCTCAAGCTTCTTGTCCTGTGGTCATTGCTATCAGCAAAGTGCTTTGCCTAAACTTTAGATTTGCTATCCTATGGGTTTTGTATTGCTCCTTACAGCTATCCTCAAAACCATCCGTAAGCTACAATAAAAAACTATGCCTTCAATCAGCTTCAGATTGGGAAAAGTCCAAAAGGTATGGCTTTCCTGAAGTAATTAACATTTTTCTTTCTGCTACAAAGCAATTGGAACAAAGATGTTGGGCATGTTTTTCAGATCTATAGGTATTTAAACTGCTTGGTAAAGTTGAGATACTCACAAAATCACTGCAAAAAGAGTATAAGTCAGAGAAATAATTGAAGAGTTAGTCTAATATGAGAAGAAATACAGAGCAAGAAAGCCACCCTAGAAGACAGAGGAAGATCCTTTCCATCAGCCTGAAAGCTCCTACTTCACTGTATGTGGTTATTCTTGAAGACCTGATGATGGTTGAAGACCTGATGATGCTGATGCTAGATACAGCCACCACTGTGTCAGATTCTCTGCCAATCACTGCAAGTGGTGGTGGTGACTCCCTGCATTAGAATACATGTATGCTATTACTGCAGCCTTAGGTCTGTGTAAATACCTGTCTTGCAATTTGCTTAAAGTCACTGGTGTCTTTTTTTCCATCAGTGTCTTCCTTTCCATTGGCTGTACCATGAACATCTAGTGTATCTTCCATAATTTTGTAGTGAAAAACAACCTGGAAACACGCACACAAAATTCCCCTAAAACAAGCTTCCAGTAACATTAGTGTGTTCCTGTGGACCCATTCTTCTGCAATCTTGAAACTTGAAATTCCTTGGGCAGTAAAAAACTAAGCAAGAGTAACATTGTGAAAAGTTCCCATCCTTCAGCTTAGTTTTGAGAAGCTAATTCCATTGGGGTCTTTGTACAGTTATAGTTATGCATTCATTGCTCATTGACCAGGATAATCAAACAGAATATTCCATTTGCTTCCTGCTGTTTAAGTGCCTAATTCAAAGCTAATTGAAGTCAATGGGCAGATATTTGTAGACTTTAATGGACTAGCCATAATCTTCTCTTTACCCTTTTGGTGCAAGTTGTTGCCTTTACCCTGATTATCACCTTTACATACACGCATACATTCACGTATATTTGTAGCTTTTACATACACAATCATCACCTGTAAACAGAAGTAATTGAAAGTAGTTATTAAATTAAAAGGAATTTCAAGAGAGGTATTTATACTGAGCTGTGACTACAGTGATAGTGCACATATATTCTAGTATAGCATTACTTACCCTGATTATCAGTATAAAAACTATCACTCGGAAGGCATAGCTAAAGAACAAGTATTCTTGTTGTTACTACAGTTACATAGGCAGAATTTAAGCTATTAATGGGATTATTCTAACAGACTATTCTTATTTATAACTTTTCAGCTACTTGTGCAGAGTAAAAGAGCAACAGTTGAGATACTTTGTCTCGTGCAAAAATAAATACATAAAAACATTAAAATATCTGAATAGTATTAGTTGGGGGGGGAAAAAAAAAAAAAAGAGTCAAAATCTATAGTACAACATTTCTACATATCAAAATATTTTCACTTAAATACTATTCCACCTCCTTTCAAGCTTCTGGTCCTAAGGCATCCAGCCTTCTCATTTTTCTCCCTTGTATTCATATACAAATGAGTATTAACATATTAAGACAGGGATTGAAATCATTATCTTTTAGAATGGATGTTGAACAAATGGGGAGGACTCTAGAAGCATGTTGTGAATTAGAACAGGTGGTGCTAGAAATTAATAAATCCTATTCCCTTCTATTTTCTCTGCTTTTGAACATTCCTGAGTCCTCACAGTGCTGCAAATTCCAATGCCACTTCTCGTAAATGTCTATATTTTGCATGAAAAATTACAGTCTGTCCTTCTGCCTTCCTAGGAGGTTTCTTTTCCTATGCTTATCTTTTGAGGAATGCCTGTATCTGCTATAAAAACTTACTCTTACCCAATTTGTTGTGTTTTCAACGGCAAGAACTTAATACTGCATGCCTGACACAAAGCAATCAAAAGACAAGTGCTAAATCAGTGGCAGCGGTGGCTCAGCGGCACTCTGCTTTCTCCTGTAATGAAGTATGGCACTGAAAAATAAACCCAGGATTTTCTTAATGTGACAGCTTTATACAGTTCCACATGTCCTAATGGAAGGTTCATGTTTGCAGGTGTAAGCAGCAATGCAACAAATCCGTGGCATGTTGTAGAGCTGGGACAGCACACGTTGCTTCTTAGTTTTACTTTGTCACTGACTTCTGCTGGAGCCCCAAGTGCTTGGAAAAATTTGGGAAAATCCATTACTGTTGTTAATTCACCATATAATTACAATTCCATATACGCAATATTTGGATACTTAACAGCACATTAAGCAAGTTACATTTAATGTTTTGATATGATTTACTCTTGCTACATGTCAATATTTAACTTCTAATTAATAACATATTTACTTCTCTTCCATACATCGCTGTGCCAATTATGAGCTTAAACACTTCTCCAATTCAATATTCGCAGTGGAAATTAAGTATACTGAACTGAATTTGTCTTTGATGTAACTCTTATCAAATGAATTTACTTCAAGAGTGCGTTAGATCTGCTGCATAATGCTAATACAATTTGAAAGTAGTTTATGGACTGTAATTTTCTTCCATGACTGTAATTGCTTCAATGGGTATTGCACATACCCAGGAAGGAGAGAAGTGCTTTAGAGTTGCTTTAATCATAATCTCTAGTTTTCTATACATGGATTATTTCAAATATCTTTGGGATTTCCTTTGATAATAAATTCACAATTAAAATAAACCCAAGAGTTACTGTAAGAACTGAAATTGTACCTGAAATACTATTTTCTTGTTACAAAACTGATCAGTTAATAGGTTTAGTCAGTCCTTTTTCATTGTTTGAGGAAGAATTTTGACAGATGTAGGTTTAATTAAATTGCCTTCTGCCTCATTTTCCCTTTCTCCATTTAGCTCTTTTAACATGCAAAGTAACTGGGTTATCTACAGTCTGTACGGCTAACATAAATATTTTAAGGTTGTTTTCTTTTTTCTTGGATCACCATTATAGAACTTCATTCTTAAAGACTTTTTTCTTTGGATTTTCCTATCTCAAATGAAATTCCACAGTATTTTCTTTCTTTATATATTCATCTCATATATATTCATCCAGCAATATTAGAAGTATGCCTTATACCTTTTTAAAGCAGTAAACTACAAGATTCTATATAAAATTATTTCTATATATTATTACACACGCTCATATATTCCTATTATACTACAATATTATACTATTGCATTGCATTATCCATGGGTTTGAAGCTTTCTCAAGCAAACTGATTGTACCAATAGCCATCCATTTCATCACAACACCACATCCTTATGCTGCTGTTCCACTGTGATTAGCAGTAAATTAACTTAAATTCGTAAAATCATTAGGGTTGGAAAAGACCTCTAAAATCATCAAGTCCAACTGTCAATCTATACCCTCCATGCCCACCAAGCCATGTCTGTAAAATCTGTTGAAATGAGATAGGAATGAAGTAGAGGGGGAAGCAATGTTTCCAAAAGAGGACATGGGACAGTCCCCACATTGCTGGACGCCACTGCTAACAGAACCCTGCAATGAAGCCAATGCAGTGCCTTTTCTTTACCCTGCACAACATTCTGGGGGAGTGGGAATGAGGTATATACAGTGTATATGCATGAGTTTTGTGTCTTTCTGGGTCTTAACCCGTCTGCTTTGCTCAGATATATTTCTTAGGGAAGAATGTGCTTCAGTGCAGTCTAAGTACAGCTCTAATGGCTGGTCTGTGGTCCCATTTTTTTTTTTCTGTTCTCTGTGCACACATTTCATCAAGCAGTCTGTGAGTCAGGGAACACAGGAGAAAACATCACACCCACCCCTGCAGCAAAATGATGGAGCAGATCATGACAGGGATCACGACCACTCTGCAATGGAGGTGGTGATTCAGAAACTGCGACTCCCTTGTCTGCCCATGTTTGTTTCTCAGCAGCGAATGGAACGTTTCAGCAACTGTACCAAGTCTTCAGACACAAGGAAAGTAATAGCAAAGGAGGTTCAGATAAAATAATTCACAGAGCAGAAGGAAAATAAATAACTGCGATCTTCAGTAAGTGAAAAGAAATAGATGATGTACACAACAGCAGCATGCCATTTAACAGGCAGCATTTTTCATAGTATCACAGGGTTTGATAAACATAAGCTGCATTATCAAGACAGAATTCAGTTGGACATAGGTTAAAGAGAATTCAAGTGAATCCCAGATGAAAGATAAGATCAAATTCTTTCTGGCATACAATTTTAAAATGTCAGTACTGTAAATAAAATAATGTTATGACTCAAATGACTATTTCTTTTAGAACTGGAGAAAACATGGACGCAGCAGAAGCAAAAGATGATGTATGATTTATAAATAAATAAACTAGTATTAGGTAAACATTGTCACAGTAGAACTATAGTTCTGTCTTTCTAAAATAATAATGGAAACATTGTGCAAGGACTACTTGCACCACTCTCTCACTCAGAGCCAACGGTGCCTTTAATAAGACAAAACTGGGTATGGAGGCACATCCCACTTAAGCTAATAGTGATTTCAATAATTTCTGGCCATTTCTGTGATGTTTAAAATCTTTCACACAAGAAGGTGCCACCTACTTTTGTGGCCACGTATGATCAATCTGTCCCATTTGGTGTACTGCTGCTTGCTTTTCCTTTGGCCTGCTGGCTCTTCACCACTGGGTCTACAGAACCATAGAACGAATTACAGTTGAAAAGGACCACTAAGACCATCCACTCCAATCCCAACCCACCCTCTCTATGCCCGTGGATCGTGTCTCTAAGTGCCACATCTCCATCACCAGGAACTCTGACTCCACCACCTCCCAAGGACAGCCTGTGCCGATGCCTGACCAGTCCTCCTGAGAAGAATTTTTTCCTAATGTCCAACCTGAATAGAATAATAGAAGCATTGGAGAAGACCACTGAAACTTTTCCTTGCTTACTATAGAAAGCAATCATTACTTTGCAGAAGAGATGTCCAGTTTCGCTCTAGTTCAGAGGGAAATATTTTCTACAGAAAAACATCTTCCCCATTTGCCCAGTTCCATATTTGTTTAATAAACGTTTCTTTTCTATTTACTGAAGTCTGACCTGCCTCATTTGGAGACACACAGAAAAAGCAGCATTCAATGAGAGGCCATCACTACAAATTAACACACCTCAAATGCTAAATATCAAGAATCAGACATGCAGCTAATTGCTGACAGTTAATCCACAGAGGAAGACAACTCACAGAAGTTCAGCCTAATCATGAATGCATCCAAGGAAATTATAATCTACTCAAGATGATTCCATGTTGAGAAACAAACTCTGCGCTCACTGACTGAATTATTCATTGTGAATTGTTTGCAAGTGCTACAACAACCACATATTTTCCTTGGCTTGTCTCTGAAAGAAATGCAATTGTATATTTCCTTGCAAATTCAAATGCAGATTGCAAATGTAATGGCAAAATGAGATCAGAATTAAGTTGTCATTGTGCAGCTGATCACAATGACTTAAAAACAAATCGTTTTTCTACCGGTCAGTATCAGTAACTATGGAGTAGAACTTTGACCTGCAGCTGAATGTCTTCAATAAATATTTTCAGTGAAAAAAAAGAGTACCAGGATGGCCAGAAATGCAGCCCAGAACTGCAGGTCTTCCTTCCCTCATTAATCACAGAGAAATAGGATCAATGGATTTTCATTTCTCAGACTTTCCCAAAGGTTTCCCTGTGACTATGGATGTTCTACCTTACTTTATTGTTTCCTCTCAAACTTTGAACTGTCAACTTTATATTAAATTCCTGGAAAACAATCCATCAATATTAAGCCAAGCAGGAACTAGTACATTTTTTAAAAATTTCACTACACCTCAAAAGAAACAATGCTTGTTTACAAAAAATTAACACATCTCTACATGTTCTTAATTTCAGAGAAAGCCCTCTGAACAAAAATTACCAGAAAATTTCAAGGACTGAAGTAGTCGCTGAGTAAGGCAACAATCTCTTTTTTTGGGGGGTATTTTGGGGCAAATTTGCTCTCCACACCGTCAATGCAATGCTATTCTTTTAGTTAAGACACTGGGGAGAGTTTCTATCATCTCATATATATCTTACACAATAAAAATTCATGGCATAGCGAAGTAAACATCCTCTATTTGTTAATATGCTACTCAAGTATAAAGGCAACCTGCATGTCTTCTGGTTTTTAATCTACAAAATATATTCAGGATCACTAGAGAGTTCACAAAACACACAGAGAAGAAATACTCCTTCTCCAGTAGGTCGCATTTTCATTTATTTCAGGAGGTTAGACGTGGGGTAAGGAAACACAGAAGGAGCTTTCAGAAAAACAGATCAGCCATTGCCACTAAGGTTTAAATTGTTGCTTTCCTTATCCCAGAAGAAAAATATGCCAGTGTCACTTTTATAGTGGAAGCCATTTTGCTTTCTGATTATTGAGAGACAACACTTGGGATCAAGATAAATTCAAAGATTCACTTAATAACAACAACAAAAAAAAAAACACTAAAAAAAAATCAATTTTCAAAGTCATCCTAAGAAGTCGAAATCAAAACATACATATGCAACATTTTTTCAGTATCAAGTCCTATCTCTTTGAAACTTTTGTACAAATAAACAAGTTCTGACACGTGTGGTTTTTCCAAGTTATTTTCACTTCCAGTGTCTATTTCTTCAAGAAATAAGACAGCAGTAGCCCGTATTCTCTTTACTATTTCTTCTAAAACAACTTTCAATACAAACAAGATAAAATATTTTTAATTAATAAGTAATTAAACTCAACATATTTCAATATTTACCCTTCCACTTCCTATTTCTAAACCTTTAATGGGTTGATTTGTCAGAATAGGAGTCAAACAGCAAAAGTAAGCAAACCCCATCATGTTAGAACTGAGACAGAAGTGCACGTGGAACCCTACTGAAGGGAGAATATTAATTTCAAGGATAAATAAACCACTCTCCCTCTGAAAATCTCCTCCAAAATGTTCAATTATATCTGCATGGCATTTTTTTCAGAACCTTGCTTTCTTCAAGATCATCAGTAAATGAAGCAGAAAACTAAGAAAAGTAGAAAATTGGGTTTCTGTGATTAAGCCATTAGATGGACACAAAGACAAGCTACAAGAAGGAGACCTCTGATGAGATGTATCGCTCTAGAAATACTCAACAGGCTGAAAAAAGTATTAATTCCATGCATCTTTTTTTTTTTTTTTTTCCTTTTTAGTGTTGAACTATTATTATTATTATTATTATTATGGTACAGTGTCTGATTTGTTCACCTCATTTTCAGTCTGAATTGAGTTAAATTGAGTGTGTATTTTCATCTTTTAATTAATTTTCCATTCTGCTTAACAAAGTAATATATAGATTTTGAAATTTGAATTAATAAAGCTTTTCCTCTCAGTGGCTTTACCTTCTAGTTACTTCATTGCCTATCATCTCCCATACACCTGACCAACTAAGCTATTTCCTTCGTTTGCTTTTTGCAATGCAAAAATGCATTGTTTAATCCTTTTTGTAAGTTTGCAATCATAAAAATACCAAACTTTTTTCCAAATGTATTTTAGTTAAAATACTGAAAGAAAATATACTTATGTAGGGGACAAATCCAACTGTACCCATTTAGGCTATTATTTTCAGAATATAGGTTGAACATAAGTAAGTTCTGTCATTTTTCAAACAAATAGAAGGATCTTTCTATTGAAAAGTACAATGTAAATTGAGAGTGGAAGATATAAAAAAGTATAAATGAGCTGACCTTATTTTTGTGTTTCTTTCCTCTTTTTGCTGAGTACTATTCTTGCAGCATCACGGATGAAAGAACAATAAAACTGAGTCATAATGCTATTTAATGGGTAAAATCTACATGTGATTAAAAGTAACATTAAACTCTTGGGCTCATGCAATGACTTGTCATTACTGGTTATCCAGTTAAAACTATTTGCTACTCAAATCTAATGACTGAAACACAGACTTTATTTTTCTGCTGCTTCAAGAGGATGAACTGGACTTGGACTGGACGATCTTTTAGGTCTTTTCCAACCTTGGTGATTCTATGATTCTAAGATGAGCTCCTTCCTAAATATGATAAAACTGTTATCTGAGGAGAAGCCTATTTTACAATGAGTGCATTAAGACAGTCATGTCAGTAACTGATCATCTTCATGCATCAGAATTTAACGTCAAATTCATTCTTATCACGTTTGGTGCACGATGAGAGAATTGATAGAGTTGATTGAAGGTGAAAAAAATGAAGAGGTTTTAGGTTGTACTTAACTATGGTTGTCTCTTAAAATGTTATACTGAATTTCTCAGAAACACATCTAAGTTGTGCATCTTCCATCTTTGTGCTTGACAGCTTTCCTTGAAAGAAGGTAAAGATAAAGCAAGAATGTACTGATAGTAGTAAAAATCTTACCTTTCATTTGTACAGTTTTGTACTCAGTCTCTTCACTTTAGGGATTTAAATAGTCTCATTACACTTTTTCAAGTTCATTCTCTCAGAAATTGTATAAAAAAATAATATAAGAGAAAGAAAAGGATCTAACCAAGTGCTCTGCTGTGGGGGAATTGAAGACATTCAGAGTTAACACATAGTTACAATCAGAAATTTTAAAAGAACTTTTGCATACAACAGAGATAATGATTTTGTTTCTGAAATTGTTGCTATTAAACATTATTAAAATTAGTATGGCTAATCAGCAGAAAATTTGCATGAAAATACCTGCATTCATTCTAGATTTAATATTATTCCATATTTTATTATTACAGTTTAGCATCAATGGAATTTGCAATAACATTTAGTCTTATGAAGCTTTTTTCGAGGCTTTTTTGTCTGTAAGTATGAATTGGGCCCATGTAAACATGTTTGTGAAGAATGGCATAGGAAACACGTCTTGCTTGTCCTGCTTCCATAGACATTCAAGTAATGAACCAAATAGGACTTAGGTAAAGCTGGATGAGAAAAGGAATTGCTTACTTTGTAATGCCTCCATTTATTTCAGACAGGTGTTGAGGGCTTTGAGAAAGCTGAATAAAATCCAAGGAAAAATTTTAAACTGTACTTCTGTTTCAGATCTTTATCACAATAAGAACAAATTGTCAGAGCCTTCTCTCTAGTTTCTCTCTGAAACTGCAACGGGTTCCCAAGTTTCGTCTTCCCTCAGTTATATTTGTTTTCTGTCATGCAATGGCATTTTTAAAATTCTGCTCAGTAAAATATTTCTAACTCAATTACAATAAATTTAGCCTGGTGCCACACCAACATGATTACTATTAACAAATGCCATGTGCTGCTGACTGCCTGTTGATTAGCTTCCAATTGCCAATGGGGAATCTGCCTGACTTTTCCTCTCCTTCACAGTTACATCTAATCCTCCTTTGTGAAAATAACACTGCCATCAAGATGTAGGAAATAACGATTTGCAGGTAATCTGCTAAGCCTTGTCTCATTCCTGTTATCAGACAGGCTGCTGATTTTACCTGTCATTGATATGTTTGACATCTGTCACAGGAGTGCAGTGCCCTTTTCCCTTCTTTTCCATTACGATCTCCATCCCCAGTTCCCATTGCTGACACTGCAGCTGTTATCTCAAAGACCCACATACATTTTCAAAGATCACTTAGGCTGCTCTTTTTTGCTTACAAGCTGTTCTTATCAAAAAAACATACTTCTAACCATCAGGCAAAGCTGTGGGAAACACCCCAAATATATACAACAAACCACCTGACAAAATCTGGTGGTAGGAGTGAAAACCAAGAACAACATGACAGCGCCTGAGCACCTGCTGTGTGGTTAAGTGACAAGGACTGCACTCACCCCCTTCCATCATTTTCTTCATCTGACACTTTTCTTTGGAGGAGCCAGATGCTCACATTAGAAAAATAACATCTTTTATTAATAATCTAGAAAAGATGTGCCTACTGGTTGGAGCTTATGTTGCTTCCATATGTTGAAGTTAACTGAACTACTTTGCAATTTTTCTTTACTTCCAATGAAATCAGTCCATCATAGTCCTCACAGATGAAGGATTCCCGAGGAAAAAAAAAATTCAAACTTTTTAGGAAGCCAAACATTTATCTTATAAAATGCTTATGAAAGTAAAACACAACTGGAAGTAATCTATTACAAAGGGTTCAGAGAAATGCAGGTAAAGGGCATCTTGCTCCCTGGTTGCTCCATGGATCTGAGCAAATGATCTGAGCGGTCTTTTTCTACCTGAATGATTCTAGGATTCAAATATCCACTCCAGGATGCAAAGGAGCAAACTCTCTTGCTCCTTGGACCTCCATATATTCCCATCCAAATCCAATGCTTTTATATTCTGACCACAGCACATCTTTCATTCATTTCTCTCAAAATGAAACATTTACATTTCTGTTTATTAAAAAAAAAAAAAAAAAATTACATCACTTTTGACCACATGATAATAAATAAAGCCAGTTAAAGAATACATTTGATGCAAATAGTGTAATTCCTCAACAGCAATTTTATTTTTTTTTCATAATCTGACTATTCAGATATTCTATTGCTTTCTCCTAATCAGAAGAAAGGTAGGGCTTTAATTTCTTTAATGAGATAAAGCTTAACAGGGAAAAGGAATAAAATAAATAAAGCAGCAGATTTGAATTAAAGATGAAAACAATATTTCTTTCTTTCTTAACTAAAGCCCTCTGGAAGCACAAACCATTTTTGTGCTGTTAAACTGAGAGTTATCTGGCAAAATATAAATGTTTCATTCAGGAACATAAGCCTTTAGTAGTAAAGGAAAAACACAAAGTTCTTCAGTTTTGAAGGAGGAAGTAAGAAACTCTTTTTTTTCTTTATATCTGCATCAGAATCCACTTGTCCTTGTTTAAACTGTTTTCAGCTATTCTTACTGTGGCCAAGCTCACAAGCATGGATGTTCAGGAAGCTCTGGTACTGCAATCCAGAGGTGGCATAATTAATAACACCACTGCTTTCAATACAAGTATTCGTTCCTGCTGTAGGACTTCACAGGCAATAACCACCTGTTCTCGGTGCTACCCATATTAAGAACAGATCTCACAATTGCCTCCTAATGGCAGTTCTTACTACAAAAACAACTTCCATCTATAGACCGAGCCAATATGTCCACGGGCATAAAAGTCACCACTGACAAATAACTTCATGCATCACTCATATTTTACAGAAGCATGAATTATCCTATAATCCTTTTCTTTGCAAATGCATTATCGTTCTTCTCCCCGTTTGAATCTGTACTCGCTGTGCCTGGAAGTTCAAAGCACAGCACAAGCTGTCTTGAGTGGGAAAGCCCAGTCCTTTCCAATCTCCTATGAGCACTGCAGTTCTGTCCCTCTCCACTCTCCACTGTCACATTCACATAAGTTTTTTCTTCCTTCACAGCTGTCATGAAAGAGGAGATTGAAAGCATTGAGGGACACCATGTACAGCATGCTTCTTCCAGTCCCATACAACTCAGCAGGGATTTCCTGGATGATTTGCACTGTCATCCTTCAAAACCCAGGAAGCTGCAAGTCTTTGCTTTACTGAAGTGCACAAGCACTAAGACAAAGACCCGTAGAAGAAAAGTACGCCATGCGTTATAGAAGAGACTAAAGAAGAAAAGAACAATATGGTGCTAAAGAGATTCTTCACCATGACCAGCATCGTTGTTCCTAGTCCTTGACATATCCACCAACCCATGTCAAAATTTGACAGGGAAAAGAAAGGAATCTGGAAGAAAACACTCAGCTAAAATATTTTGGAAAGGCAAATGAGATCATTAGAGATTTTAAAATAGAATACACTGGTAAGAGTCCTAGACAGACTGCATGTTGTGAAATTTGAAAACACCATTTTCAGCTCTTTGAAAACACCATTTTCATAAAAAAAATTGGCAAAACACAGCACTGAAATCAGATACCAGAGGTTCCTACCGCTGGGGCGAAATATGGTGTCAACAGCAGCTATACTTACTGGTCTAATACATAACTTGACTCGTAATGATTTTTTTATTATTATTCAAATTTACCAAGTTCTTTTGACACAATGTGTTGTATTTTCATCGCATATAATTTCTTCGGAGTACACAAGCACACATAACAGTGTGGGAAGCAATCTCCCACAGAGACTGTGGGTGATATTCTCTCTCTATTTGCTCTCCCCAGTGGAGTTGAAGAAGTCTAAACAGAAGAATATTTTTCCACTTAAAAGTTTTCACATTTAGTATTAGTGCTCTATTGTTAGTCGCATATTTATTGCTGACCAGAGATAGAATGGAAGAATGCAATAAGATGTGTCTACTTTTGACTATATAATTACCATTCATAATAACACATCTATTTATAATCTGCTCTAAAAATACCAAAATGCCTAGGACTGTGTGTTAAGTGTCTGTTCCATAGACAGAATGCCCAGATGTACAGAAATTTGAGAGGAAAGAGATTGTACACACAGATATTTGAATTTGAATAGTCATATGGAGGAAGATTCATTTCCAAATCAAAGCACAGACTTCCATAAAGTGTCCCACAAGAACTTACCATCAAAATCAAAAACGATATGCATTTCCTTGTTATCAACTTGAGCATTTGAAAAGGCATAATATTTCCTTTTTTTTGTGACTGAAAAATGCTGCAAATCTGTAGCAGACCATTTGGTCAGTCAGGTCAAAAGGGAAAACAGAGGTAAAAATAAATTCATACAAAGACATGAATATTTAGCCATCTTTAAAAAGAATAAAATACGCTTTCATGATTCAAAATTAAATTTCCATAGACAGTTTCCTCAGTTACATAATTCATGACTGAACTCTTGAAAACTTTTCACTTGACAAAACATGAATAGTCTACCTTCCAAATAATGCTTTTCAACTTCTAAAACATACAGTATGGCAAATATTCTCACTGTATTCATCTTGGGGAAGAGATGGGCTCCATTCTGCCTCCGTTGAAACTAACAGGAGCTTTGCCCTGGACTTCAATGGAAGGAAGATGAGATTGCATGTCTTTAAAGAGGGAAGATTATCAAAGTGGACCCCACAGAATACACAGATGCACTAGAAAGTAATTATGCATTGTAAAGGCCAGTGCTCTTCTGGTGTAATTTTTCATTCTGTTTCATATCATATGTGGGCATCTCCCACTCTGTTCCTGCATAATGAGCTGATGAAGCTTAAGTTGCCTTCATCACTTTGTGATCTGCCCTTCCTCCTAAGATGTATTATGTATAGAAGCTATTATACTTAAGAAAACTTTTGTTCTGAAAAGCCTCATCAAAAGAAAATACTTTTCAAGTGAAATAATTAGTGATACTATTTGATGTAACAGAAAATAAAACTCTGCTTTGGTGTAACCACTGCCATTTCTTTAATGCCTAAGGCCTTTTATACACATGGGTTTGAAAAATTTGCCTTTTAATACTTGTAAGTTCTGAAATTTCATTTTGAAGCCTCCTCATCAATTTAACAAGTTGTTCTTGTTTTTTTTTTTTCAAACAAAATAATTGATGAATCTGCCTCTTTCATACAATATCAATTATCAGAAAAGCTTTGCAGTGTAAATGGGCCTGAGGGCAGTGAGCTCAAAGTCAAGGAAGAGTTTCCATTGTAGTTTTATTGATAGGTGACTTATGTCTTCTGATCCGAGTGCGCAAATTTGGGGACTGAGGGAGGGCTCACATTTTTTTCTCAAGAGCAGAAATCCCCAGAAGACATAATGGACCCTCCAAAGTTTAGAGTTTTTATCTGCATCATAGTTTTGAATCAGAATGAAGTCTCAGTGCAAACCCAACCCAAGTGATTATGGCCAACAAGGGACTACAGACTGGAGACAGGAGTGCTGTGCTTTCCAACTGACCAATGAACAAAATATCAGACTAGATTAGGATCAATATTATCCCTATTTTATCTTATTTTTTGTATCACAGCCATTATATTTTTCAGGATGCTTTGCACTTACATAAACACCTCAAAACGTTCAGATAATTAGAGAGCCTATTCATAGGTTAGAAGTATTAAAACTGTATTTAACCCCCAGACACTTACAAAAGGAAGAGTAGATGATACCTCTCAAATAATCTTCATATGCAGAACAAAATTCAGCTGCCCTCATTGTCCACATTTTGTTCTTTATTGTGTTAGTACAGCACTTGTGAGGCACAAGGAAATCAGAGCTCCACAAGGCCACAACTTGCTGCATGTCTTCTTCAGAACTTGCAATACACCTCAGATTTTCTTTGGACTTTTTAGTAGTTATCTGAAAAATGTATTCTCCAAAGCCATCAGTTATTAAAAGGTCAAGAAAATGCAGCAGTCCTAGAGGGACAGATCAATTAGGAATACATGCTGGTTAGATGATTAAGTTTTAAAAGCTGTTCATGCTAAAATAATATCTTAGAGATATGCCTGCTATAGCATCCACCAGACTGTTTTAATTCTGTAGTGGCACTCTGAACTTTTTGAAAGGAGCTTGAAGAAAAAAAATCCTTTGAAATGAAATAAATTCAAAATCTAATGAAGAAATTAAAATGTAAGAAGCCTAGTTTCTTTTACCAGGCTCTCATCTATATTTTCTATGTAGACACAATGCCAGTACAAGGATATTGGTCTTTCGAATGACCCAACTCTAATTTCTATCAGAATACTGATCTGCCCTTACTACAGTCTTGACTTACCAAGAGGCTTAGAGATGTTCATTTCACTTGTTGGCTTAATAAATGCTCAGGTTTTCCAGGAATTTGGAATCTATGCTATTAACTAAAAAAAAACAAATGAAAACAAAACAACAAAACAAACAAACAACAAAACAACCCAGATCCCTCTAGGCCTTTGTTTGCCTTCTGGATAAAGCTGAATTTGTGGGATGGATTTCAACCCCACTAATAAAGGAATTCCCAGTAGTTGCAACAGGCTTTGTATCTAGACCCTAATCCTTCTCTTTAATTAATAACACCAAGTAGGAAAAAAAAAAAAAGAAGAAACAGAACAGCAAGCAATTTCATACTTTAACCACCTAATTTTGACTCTAGTTGTGGCATTACTCCATAATATTTTCTTGTTTCTCTCTAAAATCTCTTTGTGCTTTTCCAGCTGAGAATATAGATGGAGGAAATCAATGCAGGAGTAGAGTTTCTGCTGATATTTAATGGGATAAACAATCTATTCTAAACTCCTCTTAACAGACAGCTCCTCTGAGATGTACTTGGCAGATGCTTCTCGATCCAGATAAAATATATCCCATTATCTTCTATTCATGTGATAGTCACTTGGCTCCTCAAAGATTCATATCATTTCTCTTTTGGAAATTTCTTACTCTGTAGGGAAATGGCTTTCCTCAAAGAAGCAGGTATAGAAGACAAACTCTAACAAAAGGATTAGAGAACTGACTCAAGGGGAATTAATACTCCTTCTCTGAATCAAAAACTGAGGATCGTATGCAAAGATTTATTAAAGTTATGCAGAATGTTTTATGATGCTCTTTTTTGTTCTGGTAGAATAAAAAATGCTATAATATCAGGGAGACAAGGATACCTAAATCAATTGTATGAATAAGAGTGTGATGGCTGAAGTGAAACATTTTTTAAAAGCTGAAACTATGGAGCAATTGGAGCTTAAATTGCTCAAATTTTAGCTTAAATTGCAATAGGAATCAAACAAAAATTATTTGAAAGTGTGGGCAAAACTTGCTTCTAGTGGCATATCTACTAACATAATAGCATTGAGATTGGAAAAGAAGTTGATCCGTTCACCATGGTTGGTTCTTGAAGGGTACTTTCTACTCATCTTTACTTTAAAAAGTCCTAACGCTGCTGAAAGAAATTACAACTGGAGTAACTGGTGGCTATACTGGCATGTTATTGACAGTTCTCAAGACTGAGACTTATCCAATTCGCATGAGCAGTTTCTAAGTTTCCAAATCAACTCTGACCCAAAGAACTGTGTGAACACCTTGTTGTGCTGCTTCCAGTGGAACTTCATGTTCAAGTTCAAGAATGTTTGTGTTATTTTATAAGAACTGGGATATTTTCCAGAACCATTTGCTATAGTACTTAAAATCAGGCATTTGCACTGTTACCTTCTGGATGCAACTCTTGCAAATGACCAATGCAGTTCTAGTTGACACAGAATGGATTATAGATGCCTATCTTAGATATCTAATACTGAAAGCAAGCTTGTCCTTGGGGAATGCAGGCAAGCATAAAGTCATATTAATAGCTTTCTATCATCTTTTAGGTATGAACACTCGACAAGCATTCCCAGGTAATGAGAACCTGAAGCATTCAAGAAACACTTTAAAACCAAGATTAGGAATGACAGGTTATTCTCACTGTCATCTGTCAGCTCTATGGGGATATTCCCTCTTTTGCTTTTCAAATCTATAAAAAATAAAGAGCTGCAAGTGAAAGACTGAAAACCAGCTTCCCACCCTTGGACTGCATAAATTAGAAGTAATTCCAGTTTACTAACCTTTTCTAAAAATGTTGATGTATATTGTTCAGTTTAAGTGCTTTATTAAAATTAAGATATAGCTCAATATAAGTTATGTCTAATATATGTATCCAAAGCCTTGATGAAGCTTGTGATGCTACAAATGCCAGAAGTTTAACTCAAGTTAGAGGTCTTGGTACAGTACTGATTGCCAAAACATTAAACCTTATCTACCAGAATTTATTCAGTCTTTTAACCTCTGTGTCAAAACAGGTGCACGTCTCTTCTGCGCGTCTCAAACTGTGCAAATTACAAAGATTTTCATATTTTAATATTAAAGCATTCATTTCAGAAAATGGAACACCTGTTATTTTGCGTGTGCAAAACTTCAGAAACAATTACCTCTCAAGAGTGGACACCACTTTTGATTGAGGCTGTCAGAATTGCCTATATACTCCTCTCGCTGTAATAGATGCAATATTCATACCCTAATTTCCATAAAAATAGATTTTACAGAGTAACTGTTCTGGGATTTATTAGATTTTCCTGCAAAGCATTATAATTATCTCATACATCAACCATAACTAGTGCTTATTATAAATGCCAGTTGCAATCATTTCCTGATTTTGTTGATGCTCTAAGAATATTGGAGTTATACTTCAGTTTATCCAGAAAAAAATCCCTAGCTCACATGATTACATACTGCGTGCTTACTTTATTGCATTCAAAGCATTGACACACTTCAAATTTCCATTGCTTTGTTTCACTGTGGTAAAAGTACTATGTCTAATTAAATGCATTACCACAAAATAAATATCAGAGCATTATTTCTTACAGCTCACTGTTAAAATTTCAGAAATATTCATGTCAAGCAATGTTGGGAAAACAAAAAAAAAAGTAGAAATATTTGAATTTTTCCACAGTTATTTAGATTTAGAAGAAAACATTTACAATATTTATTTGAAGGAAGCACTTGGACAAGGTGGCTTCTAGCGTCTTTCAAATCTATAGTATGCTAAAACTCTCTTAATGTTTAATCTTTGCAAAAGTATAGAAAAATTCACCTTGAAGAGTCTAGCAGAGAAAATAAGCTTGTGCTTTAAAAAAAAAGTAGGTACAGTTGTACAGCAGTTTGACAAATAGCAGCATATTTAAAACTCATAAACAGGATAAAGAAGACAGTCTCTGTATGAAAAAAATTTAAGTATTTCTTGCTAGAGAATTTATATAAGACATCCAGACATTTCAAAGTGTCCTTCTGATTCCAAGAGCATCAAAAGTCCAATAGCTTTGGAATAATGGCTCTTTAAGTAAAGCACTCTTCCTCCCAAAATGCTCTCAGATGTCACATTAAATCTTCTATGGAGATTATATTTTATGTTGTGTCCCCTTTATATAAAGTCTTTCTAGTATGTAAACAGTTTATAGTGTGCATATAATTACCTTACATGTACTTGTGTCACATGGCTGTAGAGAGCACTTACACCAGTGATTTAGTAAATACATGCCCTAACTCTCTAAATGTACATATGTAAATATGTATTCTGCATACACAGCCTCTTACTAAGTGTGGAACAGAAGAAAGTAACGTAATCCTAATGAGTTAATAGTTTGGGACTCAAGTATGTCAGCCAGAATCACCTTTTCATGAGGATCATCACCTTCCCTTCTACCCACTGAACTTCCCACTCATGACAGATAGGTTCTGTCTGTTCCCCTAAAAAACAGCCATTTACAGAAAAACTACGAGCTCCCAAAATGAGCTCAGTGCAGTTTAACCCAGACAGTAAATGGAGTTTAATCCTAGAGCTGATTTTTATTACAATTTTCTTTCATTTCTATGAAAACATGCTTTGACAAATATTTCATCTCTTGGATACAGAAGTGCTTGAAGGTAAAAGGAAAAAGAAAAAATGAAAACAAACAGATGGACATTGGAGATCTTAGACTAGAAAGTTCAACACCTGCCAAATTATAAATGGCTGTTGAGCAGGTAGAAAGGGAGGGAAGGAAAAAAACTCTTCAATGTGACAGTGATTGCCATAGCAAGCTGCCCAAAGAACTGGTAGAACATCTTTCTCTGGAAATTTTTGAATCTCAGCTGAAAAAAATCCAAGTTCCTTCATGTAACACTGAAGTTCCCCTTACTTGAAGCAGCAAGTTGAGCAGTACACTCTCCAGAAGTCCCTTCAAGACTATTTTTTTTATTATTTTGCTTCTACATTGTCTTAGAAATACTACTGACTTCCAGATTAGTAGTTAATTCAAATTTATTCAAATCATTGCTGCTATTCAACTCCCAACCTTCACAGAAACAAGGCCTTTGGATAAGGATTGGGAGTTCATTAGTTACTCTTCCATTGGTTCCTTCCCTGAGATACTCAGAAATTAAATAGTCTTGAAACAGTTATGGCATGAGACTGCCAAAACTTTTTTTTTTTTTTTCCTCAGAAATGTACAGGAAGAAAGAAGGGATTGCTATCTCAGTTAGAAAGAAACACTATCAAACGTTTAGATTCACAATATCAGCACTTCCACAAGCGTAAAGCAGAAGCAAAGAAAGGTGGGGAGAGGGGAATAGGCCATAACCTCGTTTGCGCTTCAACAAAGCAATTTATAAATACTACATTTCTATGAGGGAAGAATGGAGAGTTTTAGAAAGTCTCAGAGGTAATTAGCCAGACAGTTTTTGGCACTTGATTGATTGCTTTTTGAAAAACATTAAAGCCCCCAGAGCTGTAACAAAGTTAAAAGCTTAGGTCTAGACATGAGGTCATCATTCTTCATTATCACCTTATGTGAAGAAACAATAAAAAAAGAAGTGATACACTTGTGATTGAAACCAAAGCACTTATTGATATAGCTCTCCACTGTAAACCTCCCTTTCCTCTATCTGCAATGTAACAAATTATGCTATTTACCAGACAGCTATTTCAGGTGTTTTATAACAGATTCCTTACTCTAGTCTGAAATTCAGCAAATTGAGCAAATACAGAATGTGAGTTTAATACATATTTGTTTGCAGAAACAGAGAAGATATATTGTTATAAACTGTATAAATTGTACGCTTCCTCAGTGTCCAAGTAGTCATGAGTCAGGGCAATGCTGGGTGTTTACCTGACATACAATTATTTATGTTACCCAGTGCTGTGATCTCAGTGTACCTCACAAAAAGAACAATTTCTGCAATGAAACCTCCCAGAGCTACCAAAGCCTGGGTAAAATATTAGCAGTGGTTCACTAGATAGTGGTATAGCCTCCAAGTTAGTAGTGCATCTATGGCACTGATGGATGTTAGAGGCTTCTGCAGTATCAGAAGTTCCCACTGGGTTTCAGATAGATGAAAAACAGCACCTCTCAATCATTAAAAACAAACAAACAATGGTTATAAATTGGAAAAAAAAAAAAAACAAAAAAAAAACAGATCTTGCAGGATTGCAGAAAGAGTGCTTTTGCTGGTATTTTGCAAATATTCCTATACTAATGGTCACGTGGTGCATAAAACAAACTGCATCCTATTTGAATTCAAACCACACATCCACCTTGGCTTTAATTTTCATAGCTATGCATGCAAGCCAAAAATTTATCTAAGACAACTATGAACAGAATGGAAAGCATAAATGAGTACTTATGCAAATTTATGCTTTGATCCTTCAGTCTGTCTAAAAGTGTTCAGAATAATGAATGTTACTCACCGCTAAGGTGGGAGAAATGTGCCTTTTTGAGATGAAGGACTCGGCTGATCTTCCAGCAGTGTATTTCCTTGGAAAGCTGCTGACAGATGGGCATAAAGATATATTTTCTGTAACATACAACATGAGGAATCTTGCTTCAAATTCTTACCAGCAATCTCATGAACTCACACAAACCATGAAGACCTGATTTCAAAGTCACTAGGAACATTCAGATTCCTCCAGGTTTTTTATCATTTCAGGAGTGTGCAAAAGGAAAATGAGCATTTAATACCTGTGAATTTAGATTCATGGAATTCTAATAATCTGTGAGCTTAGGGCAAGAGATTTCACTGTGCTATTAGGTGGAAAAGTTATCGTTTACTTCCCAGGGCACCTTGACTATAAACACATACAAGACAGTAGAGTATATGGATGGTTGGACTAGATGATCTCGCAAGCCTTTTCCAACCTCAAAAATTCCCTGATTCCATCAATTTCAATAACCAGGTGTGGTACCCACAGGTTTGGATTACTTTTTTTGTTGTTCCTTGGTGAACACAATGAGTTAATGGTTTTTCAGGTTCAGAAAAATCACAGAATCACCAAGGTTGGAAAAGACCTCCACCATCATCCAGTCCAACCACCCACCTACCACCAGTATTTCCCCACTAAATCATATCCCTCACTGCCACATCTCCATAGTCCTGGAACAGCTTCAGGGGCAGTGACTCCACCACTTCTTGGGCAGCCTATTCCAGTGCCTGACCACTATTTCAGAGAAGATATTTTTCTTAATATCCAACCTGAATCTCTCCTGATGCAATTTGAGGCCATTCCCTCTAGTCCTATTTCTAATATTTGTATCCATGGAGTTAAACAACCAACCAAACAACAACAGAACACATTCTATAACTGTCACATTCTATAACTGTCCCTTGCTCTACTAGAAATTAAGCCACGCTTTTCTAACTTCTCTGTAAAGCGGTGCATTTCTGTTGTGTTTACAGAACAAGTGAGTCACAACATTTGAGTGCTCAGTAATGTCAGTGGGGAAAATGTTTGTATTTGCTAATGCATTGCAGCTATTACACTCACTCATTTCCATTGAAAAAAAAAAATAAAAAGATGTTCTTTCAAAGCTGAGGATATTGTTAAATGTAGAAAAAAATGAAACCTTTTCATAAGAGAATACAGTAACTGAAGCCTATCTTGGAGATCACAGAATCGTAGACAGAATTCCTCTCTTGAGCAAATCTGTTTATTCATGTTGGGTGGAGATGTCTGCCCTTTACTTTAAGAACTGTAGAAAAAACACTTGCCAGCCCATGACATTTTAGCTAATTACAGATTATTTGAAACCTGCCATTTTCAGGAGCTTTCAAAGAGAACATTTCTAGCTGCATTCCAAGGTACGGTACAGAAGGTGACGCACTCTTTATGAGGAGCTTTAATCCATCTTTAGGCTGTTCCCCTGAAGTTTCACAGTGACTTATCAATGCCACACACAGTCCTGCTGGTGTAAGAAATGGGCAGAGAAGTGATTCTTCTTCATAAAGATGGCACCATTTTCTGCTCACAAAATATTCTCCAATGAGCTTCATACATCCAAGACCTCTGATTTCAAAATTATTGAATCATCTTATCTGGGATAGTCTCTAAACTCATTGAGTAAAAGTGGAAAGTTTCTGCTTTCAGATGCAGAAATCACCAAGCTTGCTTCTGGTCACATCAGTCACCCAGCATCACATTCCTTCTTTATTTGAGCAGACAGTGCTGACTGGCACAGAATGCATTTTGAAGTTTATATTTAGGGGCATTACAATGCATCCCACATTTCTAAGCATCTTGTATAGCTCACAAAGATCAGCTCTGTGAATTAACATGAGGTTGTTGGAGATGTGAGGCAGTTGCTATGCTAATCATACCAGCTGTTTGCTGCACAGCATGTATAGGAGATACTGGAGGAGTGTTCTCTCCTTTGTAATGCACAGAGATCCCAGTGGCAGTACTTAGTGACAGAGATTTGATAAACATTTGTCAGAAATGTGTTAGGAAAGCTGATACTGCCTTGAACCCAGATGGCAAAACCTCACTGACACACATTTTCTTCAAGCCCTACATTTTATAATCATATTTTACTAGTTTTGATTTCAGATTAAAATCTTGGTTAGGATTCAGTTAATGCTATTCTTTTCCAGATTACTTTTTTTTTAATCTACATAAAAAGATCATTAAAAATAAAATAAGCAACAGGTATAAAATCGTCTGGCTCTTAGAATTACACACAAATGCCTGCAAGAAACATCCATCAGCTCCAAATCTGCTTCCACTATTCAAGGTGTAAATGAAAGCTCTGGTCTCAACCCTCATGGTTGCCCTTCCATGAAAGAGAAGCATGCCTGCAAAGACTTATGTGCTTCTGCCCTCTCCTTTTAACATGATTTTGGAAAATAGGAATATTGCAAAGCATCAGATATGGCTCAATATGATGATCTGCAGCTTGCTTCTGGATGCTGACAGTGAAATGATAGCACCACGAAATGTTTGAAGTGGGACACTACTTTCCAATTGCTTTGTCTCAGATTAAGTCTGTGCCAAATAGACACAATAAGTGGAGTGCACTTTGTGGTTTTCTTGTACAGTCACAAAAGCTGTGAATATGCCAATGAGTGACAGTCAGAGATGAACTGATGTTAAAACATCCTGATGTATCTCCCATCAGCACAACACTCAGCTTTCACACTCCTGAAGCAGTACAGCTTCTAAGTCAATCCTGAACAAAACCTTGCAGCAAGTCACAATATCTCTGCAATACAGCACAGTGAAGCAAATTATATTATTAAAAAATATATCCATACATGACTAGATAAATCTTACTCTAGGTTATTATTACAGAGGTGTCTGTTGCAAGTTCTCTTCTTACCAGATTCTTGGAATAATCGTGTGGAGAAACAGGACTGCAGACGGTCATTTTCCACTCATTTGCTTAAGTAAGCATGGCATAATTCATCTGAAAGCAGACATATTGCTTGATTGGTGAAGAAGTAGTCAGCATTTATTAGGATACACCAACAGACAAAAAAAAAAAAAAAAAAAAAAAAAGCTCTAAAAGAACAGGAACTGAAGTAAAGAAAAATCTGTAACTGCAATTTCTGTGAAAAATTCCAATGACTGTTCCACTTTTAAATGTACTCACTACACCTATCAGAAGAAAATTAAGAATAAAAGTCACCTCGATATCTAGGGACCAGGAGCATTTAATTTCACAGTGAAGCCAAAGTGCTACTAATTCATATAAATCACTGCACAGCTTAGCAGAAAAGCTATTTCCAAGGCTTGCCAAGATATGTCTCTTTCGAACTTCTGAAAACAGTATTTCAGTGATCACATAAAAGTGACGGGAGAACCTGAACAAAAGCCCACCAGTTCCTTTGGTCGACTAAACATCATTAATACATTGTGCTTTTTACTTCGATGAAAGCAAAGCCTTAGACAGGAGGCTGGTGGGTCTACGGTTCTTCGTATTTCATTTTACCACCTATTCTGTGCAAGCAATACTCAAAGTGCATGAGGTTTGTTTCTTGATAACACATACTAAGTACAATTTCAGTCATTCCCCACATTTTCTTTTTAACAGATACCATAATACATTGTGCTTGCAGTTTCCATAATGTTACCTTTTTATTTTCCAGGCTACCTTGCTTTCCAATGACTGGTAATGTCTAGCTCATCTCATAGTATAAATAACAATGCTACCTTAATGTTAGCCTGTCTGTCAAGCCATAGAAGAAAAATAGATATGTAGGTTTTATGTCGATTACGTGGAGTAAAAATTCAGGTTAAAGAGATGTGGGAACAATACTTCATGTTGAATCTTGTACTCTGTTAAAGCCTGCTTCCAGCAGAACCCATCTACAACCTGGCCTAATGGGTGCTCTGCCCAGGTAGCTTTTGTCTCTCAATTGTAGCACAAATTGGACACGACAGGTCCAATGCCTCACACATATTTTAGTGTCTGCCTGGGGCTGAATTTTATTTGATACAGGGAAAGGCTTGTAAAAAGGATGGGAGTATGCTTTGTGTCCGAGATCTATTCAGAGGCATATGTATATTTTAAATATATTTGCATTTTCTGAAAGGCACCTCAGAACGGAAAAAAAATGGGTAAGCACCATCAGCTTTTCCAAATTTTTGAAGAGGAATGAGAAAAGGTTAAAAGAAAATGCTAATCTTGTAGTTATTTTACATTTTCATGATACATACTTCCCTCTTAAAAAACATCTTCAACTTTCAGATTTCTAATTCAGCCATGGTGTTGAGACACCATGCCAATATGTTCAGGTTGGACTTTAGAAAGAAGCTCTTCTCCAAAAGAGTGGTGAAATATTAGAACAGGCCTCCCAGGCAGGTGGTGGAAACGTCGCCCACGAAGGTGTTAAAGAACCATTCAGATGTTGTCCTAAGGGACATGGTAGAGTGGGGAAATATTGGTAGTATGGGGGAGGTTGGACTGGGTGATCTTGGAGGTCTCTTCCAACCGTGGTGATTCTATGATTCTGTGAAACCAGAAGCAGTTTTCCAGAAATCAGAAGCAGTACTCCCTGCATCTGGAACAGCATAGTACCCTCTGGGTCCAAGTGTAGGGCAAGGTTGCAAGATTCAGTACAGAAGAGCACAGGGAAATGACGTGATGCAGATGCAGATACATCTCGCATGTACTGAGGAAAGAGACGATTCCTACAGTGCGCTATAGCTGTCCCTGGTTTACAATTAGGCTCGTATCCAAAATCCACTTACCGCCAAGATGAGCTGATTGTTCTCACTGGGTGGAATTGTGGGAGCCTTCTCCTCCCTCCTGCCCCATCACTTCATTATGCAATGTTATTTTTGAAGAGTTTTCCTACAGGTGACACCTGCTGTGATAGAACCTGAGAAGATAATACCTCCCTTTCAGCTCTGCCTCCTCTGTTGCAGCAGTCTGTGTAAGCAGTTGTTCGCACTGCTCTCTGAAAGGTTTTGGAGTCTCTGCAGGAATTTGAATATGCAGAAGCATAAGGCAGCTCTCCCAAGGTCACAAACAGCAAGAACCTTTAAAGGCCCTCATCATCTCTCAGAGATGCAGGTACGTGAGACCATAACTTGATGAGAATGGTACCTCATTACGCTATGATGTGATGATGCCATCAGTAATGCCATGTTAGAAGGTGGTGTGACAATTCAGAACACTGACTAGGAGTCTTCAGAGAAGCACAGCATTACAGACTGTGATAGTGACAGGCAATCCTTTCAAAATTACAATGCAATTTGTTATAAAACATTTTCAAGACATACACATTTACCCAACATCATCAGGACAGCTGCAAAATAGCTGCAGGAGACCTCAGCAATTTCATAGGGATTACATTCAATGCTCCCAAACTCTGTAGTGCAGGGTAAGGATAGTGCTGCTGAGCTATTTTTTTTCTTCAATTAATCATGTCATAAATGTTATGAGTTAAAATTGTAAATGATCTGTGTCACTGTGCTCAAATTCAAGTTCATTAGCTCTGAAAGTAGTACAGAATGAAAAGAACTAGCATAGAGGGAAAAAAAAAAAGATTAACTTCTCTAGCAAACCAGTAACTCTAACTTGCTGAGAAAAATGTTCCTATAAGAACTACATTTAATTTGTAATGCAGTATAGAAGGAAAAAAAAAAATCCCCATATAAAAAATATTACTGATATCTTGGGAAAAATAAAAACATATTTTTGCTGAAGGAAAATACTTTTCTTTCTGTATAATTTCCAGTAAAAAAAAAAAAAAATTAAAAACTGTCTAATTTCCAGTAAAAAAAAAACCTTACTGCCTTCTCTCAGGTGATAATGGTCTCTACAGAGCTCATAACAACCTACAAAGTATGCGTGTTTACAGGGCCCTTAAGTGCAGCAGCCATTCACTTTAATGGTTTTACATTCTTCTCTTAGTTCTCTGCTCCCAGTAGATGGTTGGGAAACTATAGATCCTGGTTTCAATGTTCACCCTCTGCACTGTTTAAAGAGGGTGTGTTTTATGAGATATCCTGCTTGCTTGGTGAGAACTGGCACCTATTCCTAAAAAGGAAAATTTGGGCTGAACGTACCGAGGTACGATATCAGGTGGTCAATCAGAAACGTCGAACAATTAATGCAAAGTCTCATCTAAAGCCATGGTATTACCTACAGGAATTGTTATTCCTGATTGTTCTACGATTTTACTGTTGTACACTGCCTGTGCCTGATTCTGCTATATGGGATTTGAGGCAAGATTATAGCTGGCTGATCTTTAAACTTCAACTATTTTTTGGAAGAAAGTGCTATCCAGAATGGAAGAACAATGAATAAACACTACCCAGAAATTTCTTCCAATAGAATCATGGAATGGCTTGGGTTGAAAAGGAGCTCAGTGATCATCTAGTTTCAACCCCCTGCTATGTGCAGGGTCGCCAACCAGCAGCCCAGGCTGCCCAGAGCCACATCCAGCCTGGCCTTGAATGCCTCCAGGGATGGGGCATCCACAGCCTCCTTGGGCAACCTGTTCCAGTGCCTCACCACCCTCTGGGTGAAAAACTTTCTCCTCAAATAGGGACAGCTCAGGGCTCTGCATCATTTACTTTTATTTAACACTAGGTGTTTAAAAGGAAAGATATGAGAAAGAAGCTATTGGTCAGAAATCAATGACAGTGTTGAAGGCAGTGGCTGTGGTGTTCCACCATGAACAGCCAACATCTTCATCCTAAACAAACAGCATACAAAGGAGAATAGTGAGAGGCTGATTTAATGCCTATCAAAGCCAATGGAAATTGTGGAGAAAGAGATAACGAAAGACCAGTGGAAAGATCTCTACTGCATAAAGTCAAGCTATTCAAGCCTGCTTTAAGCACTGAAGAGTGGTGGCAGCAATCAGCCGTTCAGTTCAGACAAACTTATTCTACTTTTGCCAGAGATTTTACAGAGTGATCTGAGCACCCCTGCTTGGATATTGCTGTCCTTATCTACTTCTCACAGCAACAACAGGAACAGCTGAGTGCTGTTATACCTTTCTGGGGACAAAGGCCCTGCGCTGCACGTCTGGGAACTGTCTGGGGCATCTGGAGTAGGAACAATTACTAGGAAATAATTCAAAGCAATCTTGGACTGAGTCTTCAAGGGCAAATGGGCAAACAGTGGTATGAAGTGTTGGTCAGGGGAACAGCAAAGACCAAAAAGTTTTCTTCCCTCTCCCACATATACATAGTCAAAAATCCCCCTAATCTCTTGCAGTAATTTATCTTGTTATAGCTCTATGGAATGATAAATTAACTGCTCTGGTAAAAAGTGTTTTCTCACTTATGCCCTCAACTAAAAAAAAGAAAATGATGTGATATTACAATGCAGCTTCCGTGAAAATCTGTAAAACTGTAGACAACCCCTATCCTATTCCTGAAGCCTGCAAGCAACAGTTTGAAGTGTAGAGTTGTATGTGTAATATGAATGTATGTATTTATTTCATAGTAATAGAAGTATGATTCAAATCAAAAACAAATCTGAGAGATGATTCTAGGAAGTACCTACAAAGGTAATTCTAAAAGCATTTTGCCTCAAGGACTAAGAACTAAGAAAGCTGAAAAAACCACCTTGGGTATTGTAGACTTCATCAACTTCTTCCTTTTCAAAGGGATGTAAAAAATGAATGCCACTTGAGAACATTGAATTTATAACCCATAACAGTATAATCTATCACAGAACAGAATGTTATTGCATTTTCCAGTATAATTATTAAACTGAAGCCAGAAATATATTGAGATATCTGAACAAAGTGAAGTCAGTAACTGTTCTTATCAGTACAATGTCTTTAAAAAATTACATTTCTTAATCAGAAAATGACTGTGGCTTGTCTAACATGTCATTTCTAATGTGACCGCAAGATTTACAGCCCTTCACTTTGTTCTGATACCAAGATTTTTCCTTAGGACTATTTTTTTCCTCTGTTTTGGAAGCATATCATTGAGAGGAGAGGCACAGACTCAAGAGCAAACAGCAGGGAGGTCAGTCTCAAAAATACAGGAAAGTAACACAAAAAAACATAAGAACATAAGTTGGCCATTTCCTAATTCAATTTTAAATGACGATAGCATCATTTAAATTATTTGAGATTCCTTTTCTGATTGCATAACTGAGAGCAAGAAAGTTTTTAATGCATTTCTTACTGAACTAAATAGCAAGTACTTCTACAGGTTTGGGAGATGCACTCAACGATCCTCTGAGTCATTTCCAGCTCAGGGATTTCTATGATTCTATGATGTGTAAAGGAAATTTAAGCCAGAGACTATATGGTACCTGTTAAACCTGCCTTTGCCATTTGTTGGTCTATGCACCAATTAACGTTTTGTTGGCATACATTAACTAATCACAAAATCTTTTTAAAGCCTTGAGATTTGAAAATATGAATTACACTAAAAAATAATCTGAAGCGTCAGGAAATGGTGCAGGTTCTACTGAATGTATCTGTCTTACTGTCTGAACCATCTGTGATACACGTCAGAGAACTGTGTAAAGCCCTGAAATTATCCTCGACTTCCTTTACTTGAAAGGTTCCACATGCATGAGCAAAACAGGATATAATTCACATTGAAAATGCAATATTTGTTTTAAACTCCTGAAGAACACAAAGGTGTTTTCATTACTTCACAGAATGAGACAGCCATAACCTTTCAAAAGGTGTGAATTTGGGGGTAGGAAAGAAAATGCCACCTACTTGCACAAATATTCATCTCTTTCTTGAATTTCTGGTGATTCTTTCAGTCACATACTTCTTCATCAGCAAGGAGGACAGCTGTTCTATAACCTCTCAAATTTAAGAGTCAATTACTGCCACGGCACAGCAATGTAAAAGGACTTTATCATACACCTGTCCGGATGCTAAATGAATCTTCCCTCTCAAAAGTCTCCCTGGCATCGCAGCATCCCTTTCAGTCTCTTCTGGCCATCATAGATCACTGGTAAACCACAGCAACTTCCAAGGACCCTGTTAACAGAGAAAGTGTGCCAGTACCTCTCACTTGGACACCTCCAGTTTATCAGCATCATTAATTCCTTGTGGTTCTCCCCCAGTGAACACAATAGTCTGGTTATAATCACAGAAAGGCTCTGGGAATGTGAATTATCGCTTTTCTCTCCTCATGAGGAACACACTCCAAAATAGCTGTGGCATTTTCCCCTAATAGCCTCACATTTCACTTATATTCAATTTGTTACCTGCTGTCTCTCTCAGATTCCTTTCTGCATTGCTGCTCTCTGTCCTGCTCTCCTGTATTTTATTTCTGCTTGTTATTCTTCTTCTCTGCCCCTTGAGAGGAATGCCTTGAATTTATCCACCTTCAATCACAAACCCCTGGACTTCATCCAACCTTCCCAACTCCCCAGATCTTTCCAAGCACCCTCCCTCTTCCTGCACAATGCCATTACTGTGCCTTGTGTTTGCTTTTCCAGTTCAAAACCCAGTAGTTTGTTTGTTTGCTTAGATCAGCTTCTCAGAGGTTAATTTATGTGATCAGAAGGAAGGATGGGGTAGACAAGAATTGCGTGCCCACTGGCGGCCATCTGGCTAAAAATCAGATTCACTCCCTATAGATTTTGCTCTTCTTTTTGAACATCTTTGCTCTCTGGTTACCTAGGCCCAGAGAGAGCAGCTCCACAGAAGGGTCTTAGGGCAGCAGGGCCACAGGAATCATAGAATGGCCTGCGCTGAAAAGAAATACAATGATCATCTAGTTTCAACCACCCCCCCGCTATGTGCAGGGTCACCAACCAGCAGCCCAGGCTGCCCAGAGCCACATCCAGCCTGGCCTCGAATGTCTCCAGGGATGGGGCATCCACAATCTCCTTCGGAAGCACAAAACAAGGCTCTTTGCATTCTCCAGCACCCTTATTAAGGAGAAAAGACCAAAAGGGAATTATGGGTTTCAATGGAAATTTGTGTGTCTGTTCCTGTATTCCCTCTTATATCACTTAAAAAGAATCTATGATTCCCTTGTTACCCATCTACACAATACAGGAAAACAGTTTCAGGAACTGCTATAACGCTGATAAGCACTGCAAGTGGCGAAGACAGAAATAAATGCATTCAGATATTGCATTTATTAATCATCACTCTCGATGACAATGATGTTAATGAGTCCCTTCCCATAGAGTTATTGACCATCAGCCTCACTTCCAAGTGTGATACAGTCACAGAAACTACAGCACAGGAATAGAGTCCTTAAGGATATTGGTAACGTTTTTAAACAACGTGAAAATAAAATAGAAAGCATAACATTTTTAATTTGTTTTAGTGGCATCACAGGGACATCTCAGTAATGGCTCTAGCAGAAATTAACAATCTGTTCTGTGCACAAATGCTTCTTTCTTTCTTTGAATGTTTACATTTCTGTTTTACAGGTGCAGAAAGACTCTTTCTCCCTCCATTGCTCCCTGCCAGCAGTGGGAGTGATCATTAACATTGCACAGAGAAATTGGAAAATCTCATCCAAGTAGGTGAGAGCAATTTCTGTTCATGCTGAAAAGCATCACAGTGATATCCCTTCTGAGGACACACACATAGGACAAAACAATTAATACACAGGAGAAGAAAAGCAGTTTTTGCCTTGGGAATACAGGTGAGCAACTCAATCTGAGCATGTATCTAAAATAATCAGTAAAATGTTAGCTCTTTATTTACAGAGTTTGTAAAATACTTTGATGTAGCAATATGCACTTCTTCGCAGCTCTCAAAAGCTAGGTAGGTCATTGTGAAGAGTAGACTGTTGGACATGATACCCAATTTTTCATTGAAAACAGCCATTTTTAGAAGCTTTTGATGGTGAAGATGCTGTTCAATGGAGGATCTGGTCAGAAGCAAACAGCCACTTAAATGTGATTACTGTTATCCTGATGCTAATTGGAACCCCTCGAAAAAATAGGAGACTTTTGTTAAACAACCAAACCCAAAAGCACTCAAAGCCTACGTTTTGGTATGAACGTAAATAGAAAGCATAACTTTGTTCTAAAAATTTCCCCTGAAATCAGGAGGACTGACTTAACAAGAAGTAACTCCCTGGTTGCAGACATTTGTATTTCTTCCTCTGCCTTGCTTGTTTCCTTCTAAAGATTCTTCCCACAAAGGGAAAGAAGAAAGATGTCTTCCCAGATTGATTAATAGCGTTGCTAAGCTCATCTGGCAACATTTTTTATCCTTTGTAAAAGACAGCTGCCCTTTGCAAAGGAATAGTCTGTTCTTTTCTTCATTTCTTTTTTTTTTTCTCTCTTTTTTCTTTTCCTTTTTCCAAGCTGCTCTCCACAGGAAGAGTACTTTGTCTTAATGGCAGTGATTGCCTAGCATGGAAGGACCTGGGAAGACAGAACACTGAAGGTGGCTGCAGACAGAGAGAGGCAGAGAAAGTCTTACTACCTTTAAAGAGCCTGAAAAGGGCTCCCTGCTATGACAGCAGCTGATGATAAAAGGACTGCTAAAGAGCCACCTTCTCCTGAAATAAGACATAAGTTCCACTGCTGCTGCAGAGCTTTGTAGAAGCATCAGTCCTGCTGGCACATTGCTGGGGACCACCCTGCATTGCTGCTGCCAGTGGACTTTGGGGTGATTTCCAGTGTGAACTCATTAAAACCGCTGGAGCTGGCACAAGTTAGAAGCTAATTTCTAAGAGGCACACTGATGTACACGTGGCCTGTGATTTATTTGAACGTGTGAGGGTCTGAGCCTTCACTGACTCTACTGAAGTTTCCTTTCAAGGAGTGATAGATGTACCAAACAGCTTGAGCAAAAGAAAAGCTCATTTCCTGCTTTTATTCACCCTTGCACATCATGCTGCTTGTGCTTCAAGAAATGAAGAGGAGATGAAAACACCTCTTATTAATCTCCCACCTTTCACAAGTGATTTAATGTTTTACAAGCAAGGGCAGTGATGGCTGATAACACACTTGGGAACATGGAAGCAGATTTTCCCACTGCATTAACACAATATTCTTTCTATAACAATCAGCAACAAAATATGCTAAAGAATGGTGCCTCTATGCTTTCCTTTATCGTAGGCTAATATCTGCTGTCATGGTTTAGGATATACCATTTGGTGTTCAGAGTGATCTCCTTGCTGATAACAGCTGGCACACAGGCCCAGGGGCTGCAGTGCTCCCTCACTTTCCTCCAAAAGAGCCCCATTTTGCTGAATCTCAATGCGTGCCAGAGATCCTCCACGTACAATAGTTTGCTCCCATTCTTACTGCTGCTTGCCAAACTGCTAGGAGATCATGTGGGAGTATCATTGGTCATCATAAAGTAACCAGATGTATGATTGACTTGCCTTAATTACACCAGTTACCTCCCTTCAGTGGGACCAGATGTGGCTTATAGCCTGTGGGCTCCTGGATAGAACTGTTAGTAGGTGAACCATCAGAGGTGCAGAAGAGTCACCCAACTTATAGGCAAGATTGAGCCTCCTTCAGAGTGGTGCCTATGGAGAGATGCACCATGACAAAGCAGTAAATGGTAAAACTCACCCATGGCTAGGAAAGAAAAAAAGTTAATGCTGCGCTCTTTATGGATCTCAAGAAGAAAATAAAACCTCTTCAGATAGCAATAGTGACTCAATGAACAAAGAGAAACAGTTAAAAAACTACAAGTTGAAGAGACATAAAAGAACCAAGACAAGACCAATAAAAACCATCTTGTATTTTCAGCAACTTCTTCCTTCTTTCCAGTGCCTTGACAAAATCTACACTCCTGCTTTAGCGCTGTGAGTGTGAAATTGGCATCTAGACTGTTTCCAGGCAAACCTGCAAATGCTACAGGACATGACAGGAAATGATACATTGACTTTATCTAAAGCACTGGTATTTATGGTCTGGTCTTTTGGAGCGGAGATGATTTCAGCGACTTTTTTAAAGGCAAGAACTGTAGGAGTTGGTAATCTTGCTACTGAACAGTGTGAAGTGGCAAGCACTGGAGTCATTCCAGAAGAATCAGCATTTTTACCCGTTCTTATTTTTAGTGAAGATTTGAAAAACAAACAAACAAAATCAACAGAAAACCCAACACACTTTAGAACAGACAGCTGTTCCAGCTCTGCAGATTTCTTGCACTGCAATACCTACGGTAATCCATCAACACCCAAAATGTGCTACAGGATTGTTTTTGGCCTCCTTTTACATAAAAGAGTACTGTAAGGTAGGAGTCCTGTTACTGAGCTGTACCATTACCTGCACTGTACCTGTAGATTCTAGCCAAGATCTATCATGTTAGGCACTGTGATACCTAGGTATGTGATATGGCTTAGACTGTCCTTGATTTCCTACAATCTATGCCACCCATATAAAATACTGCAGGAAACTGTGAACTCAGATTTCTGTGGTCCAGCTCCCATATACAAACCTCACCACTTTTCTGAGCCTAAACTAAGGTCTTCCTCTAATATAATCAGCTAGCTTCAGACTAACCTTGTTGCAACATTACATTTTCTCTTACTCTCTAATGCCTGTTTTTTTTCCTAAAACATGTTGTAGAAAAGTGATGTACACTTACTGTGTGGAGAGGTGAATATGCAGTGTTACTCCAAAACAATAATAAAACACACTCCTCCTTTCTCTACCAATGATTTTGACCAGGTTTCAAGAAGGCAGTAATTTGTGTAAAGAGGACTGGAAGTTAAAAAACAAAAGTTCAGGACCTTTCTGAAAGTCCTCTTCAGTTAGGTTTGTTGGCTATAAAGACAAAGAATCAGCAACCTCTACATGCCCAAGCACTCTGTCCTATTTGCCATTTCTTTTTCACAAAGATTGTGATCTGTGCACATAATTTCACCTCTCCTTCAGACGTCAGCAGGTAGTTGTAGGGTATATTGAGTATATGGGAGAATACTATGGCTGAAGCATCATTCTGTCCACCACTGCTGCACATTTTGTATTCCTTGATTTTATTTTATTTTTTGTGATGCTTACAGCAAACTAAGTATAAAACAAAGCAAAGCAAAACAAAACCATTTATCATCATAAAGGTTGGGACACTCTTATAAGGAAATCCTTCATCAGACTTTCCATGGAGGTAACCCATAATCAATATGAAACATGAGAAGGGAAAAGTGTTTTGGGGGAACGCATCACTTTGGTTGGAGGAAAATTCTACCTCACATCCATGTCATAGTGCTAACATCCTGGAATCTCATAAATGCAGCCAAGTATCCCTTGATCCCATTTCCAATCGTACCTGTTTGTCTTAAATACCTTTACTCTTTCCAAGGATGTGTGTCATTGTGCTACTAAGCAATGTTAGCATTTACTTAGTAACCATTATAAAGACTGGGAGGAGATAGAAGACAGAAGCAGAGTTGCTCACAGATTGATCAACATAGAAGCGATTTGTCACAGTGTTTTTCATTCCAGGATACTGACACGGCTCCACAAACTGCAATCTTAATAGAATGTACATGCCAATATTGTAGTTATAAAGTTAGTATATGGGAAATTAATATTATTATCAACATTGATTTAAGAGTTTCATATAGCAATTCAACTATGGATAGTGATGGTAGTGATGGAAAGTATTCAGTCAACAGAATGAGTAAGCACAAGGAATAATAAAACTCATAAAAGCCTAGTTAGGGCTTTTCATCTCAAGCAAAGCACTCAAGGACATTTGTGCCTCTGATAGATGTGATCTAACTGAATCTTAGCCAGGTTTAGGATAAAAGAAGAGGAAAAGAAGGTAGGAGATGATCTGAAACGCCAAGAGTTATAGGTCTCAGTATAGAATCATAGAATGATTCAGAACTTCTAGCCATCATCTGCTCTACACTCTCACTCAAACAGGTTATTCATGGTCACATCCAGTAACACGTTGAGAACCCACAAGGGCAGAGATCCATCAGCTTTTGCAAGAACCTGCTCCATCATTAACACCACCACCATAGTGTAGATTTAGTTGCCTGTTCATCCCATTGAGTTGTTGGGGTTCAGAATGGAGAGCACAATTCTGGGACTGCTTAAAAATTGAAACAGACATAGGTTAAAGTAGTTCTAAATTCCAGCATCGGAATTTAGATAAAGAAACACAACAGCTGGGAAAACAATCATGCATTTTCATATGCAGCAGAAAAATAAAACTACCATATTACTGCTATGCTCAGTGGAAAAGAAATACCTCAAAACACCTTGTTTGGCTGAATAACATATTTTTATCGTAAAAAAAACTGCTCTAGAGTTGCATAAAGACGTATTAAAAACAGAACTACTACACCATGAACAAAGAAAGGAAGGCTTAATAGAAAGTACTTTAAATTGATAAGGGTACACCAAAAAAAAGTAGCAAAACTCTCTTCTTTGAAAATGGACTCGCTTTTACTGGCTAAATTTTTAAAGCTCAGATAGTACAAAAAACTGGTTTTCAGTAAGACCATATATCTTTCCTGCATCTGATTATCTGTTACTATTATTTATAGCTCTGTGCATGTGATAGAAACATAGAGAAGACAACATGAATCTTTCTGTCTCTGTTGACAGGCCAACTAATCCATTACTAAGTCTCCTCCATTCTTGTTCCACTTACCTGTAAACCAATAGTGTCAGTGCTGAATTATTTTTGATATGGAAACTATTGATGAATTGCAAAGGTTAAAATTAAAGTGTGATTTATGTTGTGATCAACAGCATGGTGTTAGAGCACCTACTGATCTGTGAAAAATTATAACCATAAATACACTTGCATCTTTGTTTTAGAACCTTTGCCAAACAGCTCTTTTTTTCTTTCATTCTCCCTGCCTTTTCTTCCTTTCCCTGATTTTGCAGAAAAAGAAATGCAAATAATTTGCTGATAATGACCATGAGGGCCCTGATTTTGATGACTTTCTGAACAATAGGATGTTACTTTAGAGACTCACCTGAAACACTACTTGAAAACACCACATGGTATAACATACATTCTCACTTGACAGTGTTTATAAAATTCTTATTATAAGTCACTGCAGTTCAGTAACATTGGACATCTCTAATAACGTGAAAAATGCTTAGCAATCGAAAGAATTATTACATATTACATGTATTATTACTGGAATAATTCATGTCCCTATCTACAAGCCTTAGCCTGTCTCATCCACACCTAACAGGGCTTCAGTCAACACATTCAACAAAAGAGAATGGCCCATTTGCCATATACAATATCATTACTTTTTAAGTATTCCTAAAATAGCTTTCAGTTCCACAGAAAACATCACAAACCCAGAATATCATCCTCTCAATAATTCACATTTTCTGCATCCTCTCCCACTTCGAGTGTAGAACCAATAAAAAAAAGTCCAAAAATAGAAGAGGTGAATCCTGCGGATCTGACCCTGCAGCCCGAAGGAATAAAGGTCAGTCAAACCCTCCTGCCTCAGCAGGGCTCCCACTCACGTTGCATAACAGAGGTGAAATTATCATATGCTTTTCTCAGAGCACGTCAGCCAGTTCCTCCGTGATGTGATGTTAGAGACCTGTGTGACCTCAGTGTGCAGACTACAACTGCTGGAAAAAGTCAAAGAAAAGCAAACCAGCAAGTCCAAACTGCCTTCCCAAGCATTGCACTGACAAATGTTCAAAGAGGAAAAAAACTATTGCAAAATGACAGGGAAAAATATATCTGCAGAAAATGGTTGAAAACACATCAAACTGGTTAAATGCCAAGGTTCTTCACAGTGAAATGGCCGTGCTCCTTAGCAGCAATGGACTTTTTCCCATGTCACTGCAGATCAGAACGACAAAAATATTTCTGTGATACTGAAGCCAAATCTTGTCATCTCTACTCCTGCTGAGCAGTACCTTATTTTGGTAAGCCTGCTTGCTGGATTAAGTTCAAGAATACTTGACAAAGGATAGCAGCATGTCTACTTTCACATGTGTTGAATGCCTCAACTCATTTCAGAAGAATGCTTGTGGAATAACCCAGTGCTTGTGGGAAATTGCTCAAGCAGAGGGTTTTCACATCTCTTCTCTGAGGAGTGCCAGTATTTCCCAAGAGCACACTCCAACAGTTGTCAGTGAACATCTCTGAGACTCCCACTTACATTAATGAAACCGCACAGCATGAACTAAAAGCTTGTTTAGTCCTATTCCTCATTTCTTACAAGAGACTGAACACATTGTTCACTTTAGAGAAGTGTTTCATTCTGTGGATTCATTGGAGACATGATTAATAATTATTATCCTATCCATATTAAAGAGAATTTTCTAGGTGAAAAGAAAGATTATGTGCACTTCTCAAAGTTCTCCTAAACTTAGATTGATTTAGAAATTGATTTCATTTCAATTCACTGTAAATTTGGCAAGCTGCAATATCTGTTCGTTTGGTTTTTTTTTTAATGTTTATTATGAGAATTGTGAAAACAACAACTGAAATAAAGTTGCATGGAAAGCAGTGTTTTACAGATACTTACTTACAGTTGAAAATCCTAATAGAGGTGACCTCTGTTCTCTTTTGCTACAAAAGAAGAACGCCGGTCACCAAAATGAATCATCACTGCATTATTAAATTGCCATTTCTCTTCTAGATAGTGCAGATTTGTGAGAAGGATGTTCAGTAAGTTATACACGGGACAAGAGACCTCTCAGTCATCCCAGCCTATGGGCAGGGTGAATCCAATTTAATGCTTTTCTCTACTTCTGTCATCAGAAACATTTCTCTACCAGAAGAGAAAGAGGTTGGACGTAGGAAAAAGAGCAAAATTCCTGGCTAAAATTTCGTTTTACGATAAATTCATAAACCTAAGCTCTGTGGATAAGATAGAATAAGAAGTATATTCTATTAGGAAAATAATAGTAAAAATATATAGATTCAGAATGTACACATGCTCTGTGCAGTGAAGGAATTCTGAAAACTGAAGATTTCCTTCCTTGCATAGATTTATTTTTTTATATGGAACACCCCAACACTGTTGGTTCATCTTTTCAAAGCAAATGCACAGTGCATCAAAAATGGCTGACATTTACAATGATTGTAAATGAGTGAAACACTTCAGGTTTTCTTCATCAAATAATATCTCTTGAATTACAGAAGTGTCTAAAGTGTAATTGTAACATTATTTAAAGTAACTTCTTAATATGAAAGACTAAGACAAAATTTAAAAAGTGAATAATGGTGTCTTTTTTTTCTTAGTTGCTTCTTTAACTGCACTGATCAGCAATTCATCATTTTCTTTAAAACTCAATATTAACAAAATTGTAACGGATCAGCTTTACTCTGAAATCAATTCCATAGTCGTAGCCATGCCCCATTATGAAGTGAAGGCAGTGCTAATTTTATTCTGCCAAATGTAAATGGACTGATTTATCACATCAATCTACTGCCCCTCCAATTTGTCTCCAAAATAACAGGAGGCAAAACAGAAAGTATAATGTAATGACTTACCATTTTTGTTTCAAATAGCACTGAGAGAAGACGACGTGTCCACATGACCTGTCACAAATAATTTTAAGAGGCAAACACACCTCAGTATTTATTGTAAGTCACTGTGGTCTCCCTGACTTCAGCCTCTTAGCTTCTGAGCTTTTTACGTCAAGTAAGAATCTAGCCCTCAATTTTTCATTTCAGGGAGAGATTTAATAATTATAATGCAAAAAAAAAAAAACCATAATAAAATAATGGAATAACTATAACGGGAAAGAAAACATTCCCGGTTCAAAATTAACTTGCCAGAGTTATTTCTATTTTCTTTACTTAATTGGTCTATGAGGAAAGGATGCCATGTTTTCGGAATTCTTTAAGATTTATTCAAAGACAGCCCCTAAGACAGCCCAAGATTTCCGGACAAAACTTGGAGTTCAGAAAGATCCTCATCACCATCCTCTAATTCAAACTTCTGTAGACCAAACATTATTCTTATCAGTCTCAAGAAACCTGATGGCACAAGTTTAACCAGTTGGAACTGAGTTAGCAAACCCAAAGATTCAACAAAACAGAATCAGAGATGTCTGCCAAACCAAGGGGAAAGACAAAAACGAAATGCTATTGCCAGAGCAGGCAGTCACATAACTGATTTAAATGGTTTGCAGCCAGCTGGAACTATGGCGTAGAGAAGGTCTTGCCATGCTGAAGCAGCTTGCACTCAAATGTTTCTAAAATCTGCCAGTTATACACCCTTTATGGAACACAGATTCCCACCACTTGAAATATCAGGAAAAGTCCTTTCCAGTCATTCAGTTGTGAGCTGTTCCAGACATTGCCACCAACCACCTGCTCCAAATTCAGTTCTAGAACTGCAGTTCTTTCTGTTTAGAAGGCACTTCGCCTGCCTCAGGTTGCAGCAATTGCTAATTGCTGTTGTGAATAAGCTTTTACAGGCTATTTTCATCTTCTGTAAATCTGTCTCTTACCCCTACTTGATTGCATATCTAATTTAGTGTGAACTGAAGAAGCTAATAATATTACATCTGCTAAAGTAGCTGAGACGCATGAAAAAGGGCAGCCACTAATGTTTTGTATTATTTAGCTTCTTAAGGCTTTTGACTGCTGGCGTTATGCAAAGCAGACATTTTAGTCATTGCTTTCGTAGCTGCTAAATTTTCACAAGGACATGCTGCTTGGCCCAGGGCATCCCTAAATAACAATAAAAAAATAAAAGCATTTGGCTTGTAATTACATAAGACGCACGGTAAGCTAACCTCAACTGAGAACACACATTACAGTTAAACAGGACCCCAGATTCTTGGCAGAAGCCTCAGGGATCTGTGCGGTGCTAAGAAAAGCAAGCACAAGGACAATTATAAAAGCATTGCAAGAACTACTGGTTTGGTTGTAATGTTGGCTGCGTGCAACTGTAAAACACTTTTTGCTACCTGGAGTAAACTCTGCCTTTCACAAACTCCCAACTCAGTGTGATATGCTTTGTACCTCATGTTTCTTCCACTTTTTTTTCACCCCAATATATCTTTTTAACAGGATGTATATCAGGTCTACTGAAAATCAGAACATCTTAGAGAAAGCCTGAATTTCACATCTTTGAGCCTCAGCTAAACACACAGGACTGCAAACACTGAGAAGTTCTTCCCAGAAGTCTTTTTGAAGTGGAGTGTTCAGCAAATTGAAGTTTAACTATGGAGCATTGTTTGTAGAATCTGAAAATAAGGGATAAAGCAAAGAAATACAGTATACAGTTAAAAATGCAAAAGACAGAATAGTAAGAAGGAACAAATAAAAACATGAGGGAAAAAAAATACAAACAGAATTGCTAATAAAAAGGAAAACAAATGTAAAACTGAATGGGTTCTGGGTCTGCACTCCATTCTTTTTCAGAGTGCAAATGCATTAGCAAGGAAATGGAAAGAGCTGATGTGACCAGTCAGTGGGTTCACTGTCTGCTCTATAGGTCAGACATGTCCTGAAGCTCTCCTTGCAGACTGCTCCTTGCTCCTTCCCTCCTCATATACTGGAGTTCTCTTCAAAAGGGACCCTTGGTGGAGGCGTTAAGAGCTAGGAAACCTTTGCACTATCTGCCTTTGCTCTCTGCTTGTGCATCACTCCTGTGATGGAGAGCCACTTCACTCTTAAAAGCACTGAATCTGTTATTATATGCTGGCGATATTTGAAACACGGTGGTAGAAGACAACTCAGTGAGATTTACAGAAAGCAAATGAGAAAATTTCCTGTGAAGCCGCCTGTTTTATAATGTCTCCAGAACTTATAGTTCATCAGCTACTCTATAGTGATTGTCTAAATGAATATTTCTGTCTCCATCCTGCCATGCAGGTCAAAAATTGCCTTGCAGGGGTAATTTTTTTCTTGGAACAGAGGGGAACGCAGCTGGTTGCGCTCAGGTAGTTCATGCCCTAACTCACTTATTTGTGAGTGCTGACTTTAGGAGTGACAATTTAAGTGCAAAACCATTCATCTTATAATTGAAAATCGTGAATTCAAATGATCTGAGGTATTTCATACAAAAGTCGTGGTGTTCTCTGTAATTAAAGAGCTCGTTTATTTCCATATTCATTCGTTTTGACCTTATTTGAAAATAATTTCATTTTTTTTAATAAGGAGGCAAATTCTGTTAATACAGTGCTCGGGGAAGTTGAATGGAAATATCAAGCTGAAGACAAGTTTCCTCTCTGGTTTGTTTGCTAACACACATACCAGCAGTCCCAAACTCTGCTACAAATCATCTAATAACCTATGTCACATTTGCGTGGCAAATTTACTGCTGGCTAGTGGACTGAACTTAAGCTTCTTCATAAAGTCTAGAGGCTTTCAATTGGCTTGGGTGAGCATGCAGCAGGCCCGTGCCATTCATTCCCAAACTGATTGTAAAAAAAATGTTGTAAAAAAAACCAAACAAAAAATAAGCTAAAGTTAGCAAACCATTCTCAAAGACCAGGTTTCAATCTAGTGACCATGACTAGGTCGTAGGAGAAGAGATTTCATTTCATTCATTCAACTTATTTGCTTCTGACAGCAAAGATGAAAAGTAAAAATCAGAATGAATAAGACTGGTTGACTGAAGAGATTTTGCAACTGTGGCAAAAAACACATCAGAGGAACTGATTTTTATTTTTTTTTTTCCCAAAACTGTAAAATTTGAGGTTACTGAAACTACAGTGTATTTAGATGACCTTTAGAAGCATTAATGTTAATCGTCTGTATTTCTGATAATGAAGTCCTTCCAAAGCTGTAACATAACATCTAGAAACAGCAGCCCATAAAAACTGGCAGTGATATTTCTACAGAAGTTGGAGCACATCACTTACAAATCCTGGATTAATGTGCCATAATCTTCCAAGAACTTCAGCTAGGACAACATTGGTAACTACTAAAGAGCTGGGAGAAAAAAAGAAGAGAAGAGTGAAAGGGAAAGAAGGGAGTCTGAATGAAGATCTTTTTTCTCCAATCTCTAAAGATGCTATGGAAGAAAATATCCCAAATAAGCCCTGCAAGTGTGGCTGTCGCCAAAGCTGTAGATTAATATTTTAAACCCAATCTGGCAGCGGCAGTGTACTACAATGACAGCCCCAAAGAGATCTGCTGGGTTGCCAGCTACACCTGAGCTGTGGGGTCCTAAGGCATTCCCACAGTCCTCTGAGTGATAACTCATGTCAGAATAAGCCCAGGAGCTCATTTTTGGGGAAGAAAACAAAAAAAACCAAAGAACTCTAAGACCACAAAGTAGATCCTAGAATTCTAATGCTCTTCAGGCCAGATTCAGTCTCTGGCATTATGGGATTGAGCATGATATGAGCACATCTCTCCCTAGCATTAAAAGGAGCCCATAGGCAAGTAATGCTCTGTGAACCAGCCATGAAAATTGCTCTGCACTACAATTCTGTGGGAAATACAGGCTCTGTATGGATGCCAGCACTCAAGTCTGAGGAATTTATTTTTTTCTCTTCCTCTTCTCTCTGCAATTCATCAATATCCAGTGGACTTCAGTTCTTCAATGGAAAAACACCCTAAATGTCACACAGTGCATGTATTTCCCTGTTCCAGCAAATATCTGTCCATTTTTTACCACTTCAAATGTAGCACATGTCCTCAAAAACATTAATTACTCATTAAAGCCCACTGCTGCCACACTAAGTAGAAATGACTGCATTACTATAACCCCTGCATAAATATTTACCATCGCTAAGCTTTGATCCTCAGTAGCTGTGGATCACTACAGGTCTGTCCACTTCTCTGGGCAGATGCTCCAGTTGGATTCATACCCATAGGCTAACATCACCGAAGTACAAGTATAATGCATTTCCAATGGCTCCCTTGAAAGTGTAGCTACAACTACAAACTAGCTTTAAACTAACTTATCTTCTTAGAGGAAAGTGGAAAGAATGCACTGTTTTCCTTCTTGTCTGTTTTGGTTAAGATATGTTTCTGAATTTCCAGTCAGCTGCATGAAGCCACAGGTATACAACTAGATAGATGCATTTTATTTAGACAATGCTGACTTCAGGTCCACTTTCTGGATTGCAGTACGAGCACAGTGACATCTGCTTACAAAATCTGGAAAAAAATAACAGCAACTACTTCCCAATTTATCTGAAAAGCTGCAGGACCCATGGGGAAAAGTCTGTGAAATATTATGTAACTTTCCCAGGGTTCAACTGCTATAATTCACCCTTAGCTATTAATTCACTGGGATTGGAGTAGCAAGCAGGCACACTCTATTTGTATTTAATCCACAAGCTCCTGAATGTTGATATGTCCCAGCAAATCAAATATAAGTGCAAAGTAATATGTAATCTTTGAAAGCTAGAGAAAATCATCGACTGAAGCACATTATCAGGCAAAATAACTAAAACAAGCACTGTTCTTCCAGATGAACGGAGATGAGTGCTCTGCATTGAATTTAAAGGGTCTAGCAGCTCTGCAAAGGGTCTGTTAATGAGACAGAAGGCTTACCCAAAGGGACACTGAAATAATACAGAGCAGCAGCTTAAGGATTATTTATTTATTTCATATTTTACTTTGCTTACCAGCACTGAAAGCTGCCACATTGCAAGTTGGCCACGAAGAAATGAAGACTGATTAATGGTGAAAATGAAGGGAAGCAATCCAATCTCATTAACAAGAAGGTAGGTAAACAGAATTCTTCATGTTTGAACAAACTGTTTTGAGAATCCGAAGTCTTGGCCAGCGCCGCATAACATCACCTGAACATACAGTGCCAGGAAATTAAGGAAAATTTCACTGATCAGCTGATATTATGCATGACAGTGAATTTTTCACTGATGAACTTCATGTATGCACAAGCACCTCTTTCTCTTGAAAGTTATGAATGTTAAACCCAAACCCAATTTCATTTAGTGAATTCTTTTTCTCAGGCTCTCTCTCTCGTCATTTTCCAGCTGAAGTTATCTCAGCTCAGGTTGCACATTATAACCGAAATAAAGTATCACTGGATTCAAAATAATAATTATAATTCTGATTATAAAGTATTGATCTGGGAAATCTGGAATAGACTCTTTTAAAAGGAATACATTAACGTGTTAAGTGCCATAATTTCAACAGGAATGACTGAGAGGGATTTACCACTGAATACTCAAAATCAAACAACTAAAATCCTCCTGTGGGAAGAAGGCATGTTGAATGCATATCTTGAAATCAAATCCAAAAATATATTAAAAATTGTCTATACTCTAGATTATTGTTCCTATGCACTAAGAAGGCAGCACAATTTTCCTCACTGTTTTTGTGCTTGCCTTATCAGTGCTCAGAAAATGCCTACTGTATCAGATCCAAAGAATGATCTAGTGTGTCAAGTCATATGGAGCATAAGCACCAAGAGGCTGAAAGCATCACGCTGATGTTCCTTTTGTTCACTATGAAAAAGAAAAACAGATGTCATGAGGACTTTACTATCAAAATTTAAATACATTGAGACTTTCATTAGAAAACAAAGTCACGATTTCCAAAAGTTAGGTTTAGGTGCTTTGAAAACTCTGCAACTCCAGCTTTTAAGTCACAGATGCCTTTGAATATGCCACAGGGGACAACCTATATGATTAGACCATCTATACTTTTCAAACTCTTGTCCTGTCTGTCTGCTGTAATTGGGGGCTTCACAGAGAGGCTTGTCTTTTACTATGAATCAGCAGAGAGCTTGTTAATAATGAATGACTTATAAGACATAACACTTCTGCTCAATAATGCTAATTTGACGGATTCATGAACAGCTTCTTAAGTAATGCCATTACTTATTCTCAAAGGAGACGTGAGTTCAAACAGACCAGCTGCAGATTGTCTCTGCCATGCATGTTGCTTCCAGAGCAGAGCGCAGCAGTTTGGCATAACTCACATCAGCAGGACAGATTTACCAATGGCATTGAACTGAGTTATAACCATAGACGCCATGGGTGCTTTGATGTGATTAACTAACAAATTCACAATTTAATATAAAGGTGGCCTAAAGGAGAGAATTATTTTTGCAATATAAGGAGTAGATTGTAGCAGCAAAGGTACAATTGCTTTGAAAAATAATGTTTCATGAATTAGTACTGGGCCTAGAGTAAAAGAGACCTTTCGCATTACCTTTGACACATGAAGGGCTTGCAAATGATTCGATCAATTCAAAAAGTATTTTCACAGAAAATATTATTCTATATGTTTTTCTGACATTCAACTAATCATGATGTCAGGGCAAAGCGGCACTTAAACATGGAAAATACTGAGCAGGAAAGATGCAGATGCCATGGTAAGAGCTGTTTTGGCCAGTGCCTGCATCCTTTCAGGTTGCAGAAGGCTGAACAAAAATTCCATACCAAGTAACCTGTCACCTTCTAATTATAGACTACTTTGCCTCGTGAAAATCAGTGCAAAAGAAAATACTTTCCATTCCTGTGAATTTCTCTGTTTCTTCTTTAGCAGAAATTCCATCAGCTAGCTATTAAGATCCAGTTGAGACCATTGCCCTACCTAGTCTTTCTGTCAAGGCTGAATGAGAGCTTTTATAGAACTTTGCTTCTTTTTCTGTAATTCAATACAACTGACTGGTCTTTCCACTTTTAATATTTTAAAAATCACATATTTTTATACACATTTACCTGTAAGAAACAATGTGCTAATTCCAGACAATAAGTGATACAAAAAGTGAACATCTTAAATGAATCTGTACTGAAGGTCTTCTCCAGCACAGAATAAACCAGGCTGACTGGTTTACTAGCTTGACACTTCCTGGCTTCATAAAGGCTTCCTTTTGATTTGTGGGAAACTAAAATTCTGACAACACTCAATTATAAAATCTGCCATTGTGATTACAGGGTTGCAAGAAATCTGCCCTGACTAAACTATAAAAAGCATGGGACAAACATCATTTAGTATCCATTAAATTCTGATCTAAACGATCATGATTTCACCCCATACCTCTGTACAGTAAAATTCATCCAAAATCCCAACTGAAAACTTTTGATTTTAAATCTGGTACCAGTTCAGAAACATCTATTTAAACAAAACAGATGGAATTGGCCCAAGGTCTTTTCTGTTATTTCTGAAGAAAATTCTGCCATGAACAGTACTAAAATTCCTTCCAAATACTTTGCAAAAATTCACCTTTAGAATAAAGTTTTCAACAGTAAATGTGCTTTGATCACAGCTTAATACTGAACAGCTGCTCAGAGTAAACTTTACCATGTTATTATAATCGCACTTCTCTACCTATAAAGACCTGGAAGCCTCAATGGGTTACATTGTGCCATGTTGCCTTCTGTTCTTTCGATGCTAGAAAGAACATATGCATTCCTCAACTTAACTAACTTAATATTACTTTTCTTAATACTATATAAAGATAAGTTAATTTTACCTGCAATTAGAATTTTAGCATGCTTCATGGCTACGAGTACCTCCAGTCCACTAAAGAACAGTTACTGTCTAACTGCTCAGTACAGCAGAGTGGATTTGCACAACTGCAAATTCAAATTCCTCTAGTCCAGGTGGAGAGATTTTGTTAGAAAGCTGCAAGGAAGCAGAATGCACTTACTCATTTAGTTTGTTGTTATCTCCAGACCGCCACAGCTCAGGATAATTTAGTACAGTTTGGTTACTTCTGCCCAAATAAGACCCTGCAATGAGATTACAGGAGAACTGAAGGTCAGTTCTGAAAGGTATCATCAAAAGCAAATGCAAGGTCTACCTGCACTGTATTTATCTCTAGCAAATGTTGTGTGACAAATAGGATAAAGCTGGTGGTGTATAGTGGGCAGAGAGATAAAATTGAAAGGAAAATGTTTGCTAGTTAGTGTACATGTCAGGGAAATTCTCACTAGCTACCTCTAGGCAGACCTAGACCACTGGGATTGAGTACAGTCACCACACTGATAGCATTTGCCTGAACTCCTAATTTTTTTTTTTAAGAGTTGGTTATGTTACAGTTTAATTTTTTTGGCAGAGAATGAATAGTTGAATTTGAAAACATAAGGAAGAAGCAGCAATGGAAAACAAAACACAACAAAACCAATGAAGCAACCAATGAACAAAAGCCAGCACCCTCACAAGGCATGCAGTAGAATAAATGGTTTTTGACCTAGAGGCTTCACTTTGACTGCCCAACCAGGGGACTTTCCTATTCTAGGAAACAGAATATTCCAAGTACATTAGCAAGCCTCCCTGCTGTAAAACAGATTTTACCTGTAAATGTAAACTAAGTGCTAAGTGACAATGGATTTTCTATGCAATGAATTTGTGCTCCTACCAATATTTTCTCATGAAAGTTATTTTACACTGAATGCTGTTGTGATTTCCTTATTACTCACCATGAAGCAAGATACCACTTTCTTACAGTTAATTTATCACCTAACTCTTCTCCTCTTACAGAGTAATCAAGGAAAAATCACCAAATTACTTATTACATTTCCTTTTCCATCACTTCATTACATGAACTATTTTGCTTTTGCTTCATCCTCTCCTTTATAACAAAAAGGGGAAAAGAAAGGTATTAAAACAGCAGCAAAAAAAACAAAAAAACAAAAACCAAAAAAACCTACTTCTCATTTCTTCAACATTTGGATACAATTTTTTGTTAAACAGCAGAATGTGCACCAGAAAATAAACTCAAGAAAATACCCCTCATACAACAGGCGTTACTCAGAATGTAATATGTAGGTAATATCATAGTAATTAACATTCTTAGTCTCCTAACAACTCTCTCCCCCCAGAAGAAAAGAGGAAAGGAAACAACAAAGGAAATATTCCCAAGGCACAATATCTCTTTTGTTTTTGAACTCTGAATTTGCATATTCATGTTCAACAAGTAACATCTACTGACATCTCCACGGTTACCTTTTTACAGCTAAATATCATCTTCCTCTGCAAGGCAGAAGCCACCACCTTGTTCATTGTCAAATGATGTATTCTAATCAAAGAATTCCAAACTGTGACACATTTCTTAATTGGAAAATATTTCCAGCTCCTATTTTGAAAATAATCAACGACTTTAGTGCTCACATCAAACACACACATTCCTAAGGGCACAAAAAACTTAATATCAAGGTCTAGGAAAAGCTTCTGAGCATTTTATATCAGTATTCATTGGCTGTAGTAAAAATTCAAATACGTTAGCAGAGAATCACTGTCAACTTGTTTGCTGTTTGATAATCCATGAAGCATTGGTTCGTTGTTGGAATTCACTGTCCTTAGATAGCTATCTATCCATATGATGGAAATAAGAATCACAGGTATTGTTTTTAAGCTTCCTTAAATGAAGGATATACTACTCAGTGAAATGAAACAGATGGGAAAATGAAGTTCTCTCAAATTAGAAACTCATTTTTTTCCCAATCAATAGGGCAAACTATCAGATGCAATTTGGAGCAGCTACAGTTATAGCTATTTTAATAATGCACATATTTATTAACTACTCCAATATAGCCTGTGGCGTGCACAGTGATGCTCACAAACAACAGTCTGTTGATTCTGCTGTACCACTGACTTGATTTCTATTTCCCAAAGGAAAACATGACTAAGGACAGACAGAAAGTAAAGAATGATGCTTAACTAAAAAACAAACAAACAAACACCTTTGTTATTTAAGGTTCTTCCATATTAGAACAAAAGAAATAAACAATTAATGAACAGTCTCAATGTCATGTACAATTGGGGGTGCAGCAATGTGTGAAACTGAGACATCTTGCTGTCTTATTCTGAAGGAGGGGATTGCAGCATGAAGGAAAGCCATCATAAAACAGTAAATTCAACAATTCTTGGACAGTGTGTAGGTAACAGAGGAAATAGTACATTAAACAGAGATAAGCTGTTCCAAGAAAACAAATATCAACAGCTTAGGGAAGCATTTGGTACAATTCCACGGGAAGGACAAACACATGTCCCCCAAAACACATACCTGTAACCTATAAAAGACAAGACATATGAACAAGAACATATGAGGAATGACATTCTAAAGACAAGACAACACACAAGGCAGAGTTAGAAAAGAGTTTCTGATGTATTTCCTACTGTTTGACTTGAACTTCCAATTATAATTCAGCAGCAGAGAACGTGCTATCCACTATGGGATACACATCTTAAGGACCAAAATTTAACTGGCATATCCTTGCTAGAAAAGAAAGAAAATGCAGAACTATTTTTCTGCTATAATAGTCAATTACACAGAATTGTTCTGTGAATAACATGTTTAGAAAGTATGAATCTGACTGAGAACCAATTGTCTTTATCTCTGAATAGAAGACTGAGTTGTACCTGTTAAGCAGATTCTAACAGCATTGCAAGGAAATGCAGCAAGTTAAAACAGGTAGCACTGAACAACATTATGCTCATTATATTTTCTTTCCATTTTTGCTCAACTTGAGCACTTTTCAGTAGATCAGCAAGGGAAGAATGAACATTCAAACGTATGGCTTGTTCTCTGAACCTTTTTCCAGAAAACACTGTACAGATTTTGGTGCTGGTGTCGTTCATAGAGGAGTTATTTCACCTTATTTTTCATTTATTGATTTTGTTTTAGGTGGATGGATCATGCTGTTCAACACGCCCAGAGACTGAAATATTTTGAAATCATCCAATATTCTGAATTTAAAATATCCGTAGCACTGCCTTGTTCTTTAAAACATTGGCAGCATTCTGTGATTTTTATTAAAGCATTTGTGATGCTTCTTTTTAATTTGTCAAACAAGGGACAGCGCAGGTGGTAATGCAGCACAGGAAGATTCATCTGAAACAGAAATAACCTCTAAGGACACTACCCTGCTGTTAATGTTTATTCAAAACTCCTACTGACTTTTTGTGAGAATTCTTCACAGCGAGTGATGCTGCGCATTGGTTCAGTTTCTCTTCACCTCTTCCAGAGGTAAACAACAAGTCTCAGTTGTTCTGATAAATTCACTTGCACCTTGCTTAGGGATAGCTAGGGAATAAAAGTAAAAATATCAATGCCACTAAAAAATGGCCTAATGAAAGAGTACCTTCTGACTGACACTGCAAGTTAAAACTCTGTCTATTCATGTTACCACCCCAATGACACTGCACAGTGAAAACCACCTGTAAAGACACCAGCCAAAGACATGAGACAGCCCACATCATAACGAGCTAAAACAATAGCCGTACGTTTGGAAAGGCCAGCTGAACATCAAGCAGAGAAGCAGATATTTTAGGTTAATAAGCATATTTGTATTGACTTGGAATTACACACAAATCAGAAGGCATCTAACTTCAAATAAATTAGGGTTTTCAGAGTTCAAATGAAGAGTCATTTTCATCTTTCAACCTAAAACAACTAACCAAATGACTTATTCAAGGCAGACCAACGAGAGAAGATCATTATACTGTTTAGGAGTCACTTCAAAGTATAAAGTGGATTTAGCTGGCATGGAGCAACACAAACAAATGAAGTTGTATTGCTGGTAACCTACAATCATTCCTATATTACTCCTGGTATGTTCACTTATTATACAATTATCAGTTCGTTATATTTCTTAAAGATATTTCTGTAATCTAAACTACTATGTCTTTTGTGAACAGTATAGTGTAGATTAGTACAGTATAGCATAGCATAGTTGGAAGGGACCTTCAAAGATCATCCAGTTCAATTACCTGATCACTAACCAAATAACTAAGTATGTGTACACATATCTGCAGTAGATTCACTCTCATTTGGCTCAGTTCTGCATACTTTAAAGTACGTACAATAATTTTCACCAGATGAAGTTCCGATGTATTTTTTATTTCTAAAACATTGTTAAATTGTTTTTCAAGGTTTTTTTTTTTCCCGGGATTTGGGAACTGTGAAACCCAGTGAAAAGAGAAGATATGAAAAAATGTCACTCATCAACTGCATGTTATAAAACTTCTCATTTCACTAGATGTGCCTAGATGATGATGATAATTATGTCATGCATACTGATGAAACACCATGGAAGAGTATCATATTTTATTAAATGTGATGAAAGTAATGTAAGATGTTAAAGTTTAAAACTCTACCATATTCTAATTTGTAAGTCTTTATGGCCAATGCTCACACAAGCCAATTCCTATAATAATTACCCTTCAACCTAAATATAGAGAGCAGAACAATTTTAATATTTTACTGGTTACTGAATGTCATATCCTTTTTAATAGATATACACTTCAAACTATCTGCTCTTTCAATTTTCACACAAATGAATCATAATGTACATTATTTGTTTTCTATTATCAGTCTTATATTTCCCATCTCTTCAAGAGGAGAAAGTTGCAAAGTTTAGGAGAGCAGGAGTGAGCTTTAACTTTTAATTTGAAAAGGCTTAGTGATGTTATTTAGAACTTAACAAGTGAAGTAGTTGCAAAGCAACTGTATAAATAAATCAAGGTTTTCCTCTGTTGCTCTTTTTCTCCTGTAAACAATAGTTTTTTTAAACATATTATGTTTTTTAAAGTCCATACAGATGTGGAATGAACTCAGCTCCGGGATTTTTTCAATCTTGACAGATTTTCCTTGGAGGTTATTTGCTGATGAAAAAAAATAATTATGTTCCATGTAAAGTCATCTCCCAAAATGTAGATAAATTAAATATCCTACCACCTATTTTAGTTTCGCTAAAGTAACACCTATTTTGGCTGAAGAAGGATAAAACTTACACATAACAAATTATTCTAAATGCAATTAAAAGAAATGGAAAATCCCAGTAAACTAATCACAGGGGTTGTTGTCATAACAGAGCAATCTCCTGTATCTTTTCAAATATACATTCCTATAATTCTTAACTCCCTGACACCCTGCAATGGGAATTTAACATTTTGTGTCGAGTTGACAGCCAAAGAAAGAAAACTATGGCTCTCTGCTTTGACTTTTCTTACTTTTCAGAGTGTTTCTAGGCCCTCCATGTATTTGGCTCCTGGAAGATTCGATCTGTTCTCAATTTCTAACAAGTTGGCTTGTTGCACTTTCCTACCAAGACGAAAGAAAGTTGATGGTGTCTTGTTTACTAAGTAGCAGTATCATTAGTAAATGACAAGATGATAAGGAGTCTAGAATCTCCACAAATAACTCTCACACTAATGAGAGAAATAGTAATTCCACTGCAGAATAGCTCAGAAAGCGCTACGCGTTTGTTGTTTTTTTTTTTTTGCTATTTGCATTTGATGCACATGCATTTAAATTCCCTGTGGGATACTCAAGAAAACTGAAGTGATAAGAGAAGCTGCTTTATCAACCAGATTCAAACACTTTCAGTGTGACCCAATACAACTATTGTTACAGCATTACACAGCACACACAAAATATAATTTACATACCAAGGTGAAGCAGTGGACAAAAATAAACAGGTAGTCTTCCCTTTCTCAGGATTTTCTAGAGCAATTTGTATGCTGTGGAGGCAAGTAAGAAAGTTAAGTGATCTCTATAAAAGAGATTAGAGCGACTACTTGCAGCACAATTTAACAAACACCATTTGATCCCTGAATACAAATCACAGCATTCAAAAATCAACATTAGAAAAATTTTACATACTTCAAATTGGCTAAATCAAATAGTTAGGTTTTCTAATGGCTGTTGACACCATCTAAACCTGTATAAGACTGCTACATCTATAAGAAATCATTTGGACTTCAGTAAAACATTTCATAGAATCACAGAATCATAGAATGTCTTGGTTTGGAAGGGATCTCAAAGATCACGAAGCTCCAACCTTCTGCCATAGGCAGGACCACCAACCTCTACATTTAATACCAGACCAGGTTGCCCAGAGACATTTGAGATGTTCTTAAGCATTGGCTTAAGCATGAACATCCTAGTCCAAATATACCTAAGAGCTAAAGAATTACTAAATTCAGACACATAAAAGGAAAAAACAAGCTCTTTGGCTCTACAGAACTTGTTTTTCTAGGAAGAAACAAGACAAAGTAAAAAATCAAATTCAGAAGAGAAAGTAATGAACTCCACAGGGAAAACTGTAAAAATCTAAAAGTGCTTTAGAGAATTCAACTACTAAAAGCTTCATATCTTAAAAGACATCTAAAAGTATAATACATATTAAAAATAAGACAATAAGTGAATATTATTGTCTCCATAAGGCCAGACATAACTGGTGGGGAGAAAGGAAGAAAGTAAGTGAACTCAGATTACTCGTAGGGCTCTTCAGCAAGTAAAAATCTCCTTTGGGGAGTTTCTGCGTGGCTAATGACAGAGATATGTACAAGTGTTGAATAACTGAAAGATAGCAACTTTTATTAAAAAGAAAAAAATACTTTCTTAGTCAAGTGCTTTTTGTATGCACGTTAATGTTATTTTCCTTTTCTTTCCTTTTTTAAAGCTATTTAAGCCAGTCAGTAAAGAATGGTCTAAGATTAGTCAATATTTCTGGGAAAGCAGTTATCTGATTCATATCTTTTTATATATTATAGATTTATATTATTACTTATATTTTTATATATTTATATATATGCATTTTAGATATAATCACTTTTTCTTTAATACAATCCTACTTAAACCAGTTCAGGTACTGGAGAAGGGCATAGCTCTGCAAATTACTACCGAGTAGTTTGTAACAAACCTGACTTCTCCAATAACTTCTTTACTTTCAAAAAGATACTTTCAATATTATGGATAAATCTCTTTATGTAACATATATTCTCTCTCCTACAAATCTTCATTTTAACCTATATTCACTACTAAAAATCTAAGGATTAATTAACTACTGACTTTTTTTTTTTTAAGTTAGCGATTATGTAAGTATTCATTTCCTCTCACCCAGCCCATTATTTCTCAGTTGGATACATAACATGAAAATTAGCATTTATACCCTTTACTTAGTGAACATTATCAACATATAACACTACACGTTGCAATAGAGTAAAAAGTATGATTGTCCTCCAATACATTGCCTTTTTACCTCTGAAAACTAAGTTTTTGATTTTACAATAAGATTATATAGCTGCCAGAGTGCTCTTTCTCTATTTTGCTAGAGCAACAAAAATTAAATTCTGGATGAAAGTCAGTAAAAGTTGAAATTAATTCAGAATGTTGCAGTGTTTTCAGTTCTTGGCTTTGATGATAGCTTTTAAACTACTATGCTTATCAGTCAACACTGGAATATTTTATAACTGTAATAAATGGCATTACTCTTTAGTTATACTGCAAATGTTTCCTAGCAACCCAGTATTGGGAAACCCACAATAAAAGAAAAAGGTTGAATTCCCCTGGCATCACTGAAATTCTCTTCTAATATTTGCCAAGCTGTCAGGGACTCAAAGGTAAAGCACCAAATTCTGTTCTTGATCTTACTGATCTTGTCCCATAGCAACATTATTCCAATGGCTTTGGTATAAACAGTCTCACTGCTACTGATGGATATTTCAAATCAAATTCTGACAGTCGCATGCATCACATTTGTTTGTAAACTGTAAGCACTTGCTGATTTTCTAGTCTGAGCAGGAACACTGGTTTCATTCTGAGGTTTGAGGTATTTATCTTGGCAGGACTTCAGTACTACACTTCTAAGTATGCAAATAAACAAATAAATAAGTTTTCCATTCTCTTTAAGATCAGTTACTTCTATTTTGAACATCAAGCTGCCTTTGGCAATGTAAGCTTTTATTTCTGCACTGATGCTCAGATAACTGTTTGTTTTGATTCCTGCTAACTTGTACAGCAAACATTAAACTCCCACACAAGTGGAAATACGCTGCATACTGTATGAGACAGTTTATATGATAGCATTTACATTACTAGTGGCTAAAAGTAAAAAGTCAGTATTCCTTAGTTCTCATGATCCATAGGCATGTGCAGGAGTACACGTATCTCACTGCTTTCAATCAAATTATGACCCATTAAATAATATTTCTGAAGATTGCCTTGTCCTGTTTGTCATCAAAATTTGAGGCACGTAACAAGTTTTTTGTTTAAATGATGTTGCTATTTCACCAATAAAGTGAACTGAAATGTATCTCTAATATTCACTTAATATACTTCAGTCTCAAAAGATAGACTTCTGGGGATTGAAACTCACAGCAAAATGAAGTCAATACCAAGGGAATATGTCACTGTGGACTCTGTTTAAAGCTGATCCATCCATTTTATGAGCTGGATACAATTTTATGAGGATACCTATTTTTCATATGGATGTTATAGGACATTTTAGAATAATTTGATTGAAGAGTAACCTTCATCTTATGTCTCTCTAATATCAAAATACATGTACTGTAAATATGTCTCAAACTTAGAGGTAAATATTTAAAACCTTGGAGATAGAGTTAATAAATTAGAACAGGTGATTCAAGTGGAGAAGAATGAACCTACTTAGGCTGCCAATACAATTCGCAAAATGAATTTTCGTGTTCTGTCAAGGGAGTCTTGGAGTCAATATTTATTGCACATAAAATGTCAAACACTATAGAAGCACAAAGCTGTATTATTTGTACCACTGGTCTCAAAAAGCTGACAACTCTTCTGGTTATAAAATGATGGTAAGTAGTTCAGGAGTCTTAAGAGTTCATAGAGTTTATTCATACTGAAGTGTTGGGAAACAACATTTTTTTACCTTTCTCATCTTTTGTTATACACCAAGTATGCTGCCAAAAGTGTAAAGGTTTGCTGCAGAGCTAAATGAAATGAATTAAAACACTAAAAGAAGAAATGACCCGAAATTGTAAGATAAATTGCCATAGATAAGAAAAGGCTTTGACTGTATTCTCACACTTGAGATTCTTGATAACTTAGAGGTTGAGGACAGATTATAGTGGTATGTTAGAAGGATGTTACTGATCAGCAGATCAGATCTTCCTGCAAAGGTGAATAAAGTTGTGAACTCCTAAACATTGTACTTGTAAAAAAGAAACAAGGAAGGAAAAGATATGTTAACTTGGGAGGAAGAAAAAAACACTCCACAGCTAATACGTGCTCCTGTATCAGGGCTTTACACCCCTTATTTTCAGGTGACAAGGGGTGATGACAGAGATCAGCTTGCAGACTGAGCAAGTAGTCTACCACTGGTGCCTCTCTTGAGCCAGGACCATAACAATGCTCAGTTTGACAACTATGACCTTTTAAGAAGAACTACTTATGTATAAGATTAAGTACACAATCTACTTTAGGAAAAGTCTGTGCCTGCCTGAGTGTGATCCAAGTGCGACCTGGACGACTTGAGCATCTAGAGCAATCTTGCCACACATTCTGGTGAAATAAAACAGCCCTCAGCTTCAATAGATAGAAAGAAAAGAGATCTCCCTTACCTGCCCCAATATCTCCCCCTATTTCCATTAAGATCTCTATTTACCCACAGAGACACTTGAACTTCAGTAGCAACTGTAACTTGAGTAAAAGTCCAACTGTTTTTGAAGATTTGACAAAGAGGAAAATACCTAGTTTACTGCTGTGGAATGGAAATATAAGGAATAAGACCAAAGAGAATTAATAGGAGTTAAGCCCTTATAGTTACTCTATATTTCCATACTCGGTTGTATTTTTAGATGAAAAGGTTTTGCTTTTGCTCTGGGAATAGATGTGATGGTTCAAAACCTCTATTTTCTACAATGTTTGCATCCTTCACGCATCTACATGAAAAGCCTCCTTTAAAAGTTCTCATTTCCTTAGCTGTGGGCAAGTCACTACAACTGAAAACTGAGTTCTGACTTTTACAGCATTATGCACATCCTGGAAGGTGGGATACTCTCGTTAGGCTCCCAGACAGCTTTATGGATTTATAAGGAAAAAAATTCATTGCCAAATCTTCCTTACAAAACTTTTGAATAAGTAAAAAAATTAAAATAAAAAGACCTAGCATCTGTAACTTGGAAAAGCTGTGCTTAGCCAAGGGAGCAACAGGTAACTACAGCACAAATTCGATTCTTAGAAATGCTTAAAAATAATGTAATTGGAAAATATACGCTAGGGTGCTACAACATGTTGCTAATGCAAAGAAACACACTGAAAAGTGCCTGGACTAAAACTTTCACTCATGGGAAAAACAGCCTAGAACAGGAGCTGTTATACTCCTGCCACACTTCTAGATAATAAATCCTCCATCAGTACTTCTACAGTAATGAGAATATTATACCGTACCTTTTATTACATGTTTAAGAAGCTTGTCACAGAAAGTCCTGATTTTTGTTATCTGTTAATTCATCTTCCCAAGTGTTGGTCATATTTTAAAAGCGTCATTGAAATGCTTTCTAGAAAGCATAGTCTAAAGCAATATCTGCATTGTCAAACATCCACTCTAATCTTCTGTTTGCAATCTCATTTAATTTAAAAAGTAGACATTGAAAAAAATCTCTTTCAGTTGTAATACATTTTCTTTTGCAAAATTCATTCCACTTATTAGCAAAGCCCTAAATTAGCTGACTGTGAATGAGTAAGTGCATGTAAGTAATTTAAACCTCAAAAAACACTTTGTTGCATTCTACAAATACCTATTACCCAGCTAGAGAGGTCTATGTTATTTCTTTCCAAGGTGGAAATAGACACTTGATAGGTACATCTGAGATAAATGGGAGTTCTTTAAATCTGGATGTCTTAGAGGATATATCATTTTCCACAATGAAATTTTTCCATACAAAGAATTATCCTTTGCTCAGCATATTCAACACTGTGCTCTAAATTCTGACCAGTACTCTTGAGTGCTAGAGAATGTTAAAAGCAGGACTTAATGTAAATGAACTGAATCCAATACTTCATAATTTCTTTCTGCAGAAAATTCTCTAGGATTCTTCCATTAGAATTTTCCTTTCTTGAAAATGCACTCACAGAAACTCACCAACTTATATTGTTAGATTGGTTCATTTTGTCCATCTGTGTTCATGATTCACAAAACTCTGAAATAATTCATTTTAATTTAAAACCATTGACTTCAGGTTGTATTACCTCATACTTGTTCTCACATTAACCATACACGTGTCAGTAGGTATGGCAGAATAGCTGCCATATAACAGCCTATTCAGTTAAAGTAACCTGATGTATTTTAAAAGGACACAGTGCACACACATTTCAATTGCATATGAAGATGATAACGTTTCTAACTATTCCACAATGTAACTAGCAGAATCACAGTGTTGCTCGTCTCCCTATTGCTACAGTCCATAATTATCTACAATGTCTCATTCACTAACTCCCCAGTTGCAAATTTGGCTTAGCTATTAGAAAGGACAAGCAAGAGAAATAAGAGAAGGGCTTTCTTCATTGCCTGACCAGATAGTAAAGAGCCTACAGCTTACATGTTTGGACATTAGAAAAGAGGATAATTATTTATTAAGTATGTTTAGTGTCTAATTTTTTTTAACTCATGAACACTGATGTAAGATTTTCAGGTTTTGGATAGTCCAGAGAAATGAAATAGGAAGCAATATTTTCATCTCTACCTATTCTGATAGAGACCTGGAAGGCTACGTTAAATTACTCATCATCTTTGCTCATTTCAGAATAGTTTGACGTCAATAACCTGAGAGATACAGCTGTCACAGTCATAACCAGAAGGCAAGGATTTCATTAGCCTGGTTGCATTTCATTTTACTTCGGTGACACTTTGGCTGTCACTCAGTGTGGCACCTGACTGAAGCTGGAATACTTTGATCTGGTCCAAATCCCAGTAAGTGAAACAGCCTTCTATTTATTTCAACTGAAGTTTTCCTTTAGTTTGAATGACAAGATCTGGTGCTTTCTGCACTAAACAAAAAAACAAAAAAACAAAAAAACAAAAAAAAAAAAACAAAAACAAAAAACCATCACTTACAAGTTCAACATCTGTTGAACACAAGAACTCAACCTTGTGTATTTAATCAAAACTATATTCCTAAATTATGTAATTTTCATTTACAAGTTCTGCTTCAAGATGGGATTTCAAGATTTAGTCCACAGCATTTTGCTTACTATGTAACATTTTATTTCATTCCAAAACTTACATAAGCAAATTGACTGTTAAAACAAGATACCATATACTAAAACAAGTATTTGATATATTAAAGAAATTAAAACTCTGACTTTCCTAGCCATACTCTGTTTGGTGCTCTAATTCTAATTTCTTCCAAGTCAACAAGAAGCATGGTCTCCAGTTCCCAAATAAACAGAGGCCAGAACTTATCAATACCTCAAACAACAGGAGCCATCAACACTAAAAATTACGTAAATATTTTCGTTCTCCAGTCCCTGACGGCATATTTCTCTTCTGTGAAGTCTGAATTACATGAAGAAAGAAAATGACTAATACAATCTGGAGAAAGAGATTAACACAAGAGCTTGAATGTCTGTACTTACCTAGGAAGAGATGGGCTAATGACCTTCTGTTAAAAAATGACCAGAAAATGCAATTTTTATATGCTAGAATTACTTCAACTATTTGAAAAATGGAGAGAAAACTTTTTTCAACTATTGCATTTACTGGAGTCTTTAGACACTGGAGTAAAATGAATGCATGAAACCAGGTACATTAAAAAAAAAGAAAAAACCTTATCTTTTTAAAAGTGTTCTGTTTCTACAAATGAAGATATCCATTTGCCCACCCTTTTCTGTTTATTCTCTCCCATCTCCTCTGAATTGTTCACAGTGCTGCTGCATGACACCTGCCTATTCACCCATCCACTCCTGCATCTCAGATCCTGCTGCTCTGTACAGTGAACATCATTCTCTCTATAGTGACCGGAGGTGCCCTTCCCTATATTTAATTTAAGTGCTGGAGGAATCGCTTCAAGCAATTAAAATTCGGAAATCAAATGTAATGGTTCTGCAGGCAACATTTATCAGTTTCCACTGGAGCGAGAAGGCTAACATTTCTTGATGGGTTTTCACTTAGGAAAAGGGAAACAAATTACCAAAGCTACCACAACAAAACAATATCCGAACACACACACAGCAGAAGCAAATAAATCATGCAATGTGGCCTTTTTAAAGGTCACAAAATAGCATACGGTTCAAGACTAATTGATATCGGCATACCTATTGTAAAGAGGGGGAAAAGTGATCAATGATCAAATGATGGAGAGAAATCTACAATATGCATACATTATAAAATGACAGCAAGTTCAAAGGAGTGACCTCTGATGGGAGTAGATGAATCCAAAAATGGAGCACAGCGTCATAATTTTGGGCTGAAAAGTAATTAGAAGTGGGACATATAACGAAGATGGAATATTTTAAAAATCAGTTCATTGGACAGTTAAAGCATTAATGAAAAGTGCTACAAAACCTTGAGTGTTCATGTATCATTCCACATATTTGTTTGAATTCTTCAATAAATAAGGAGAGAATACCACTGAAATATAATTACCTCATCAGTGAAGTCACAAGTAGGGAGATTACATAAAATATGTATGAATGATTGTTCAAATCAAATAATTAATAACATATTCTGAAAAACTTCAAGGGGTGTCTTTTGCTCAGTTTTTTTCATTTTGAGATTACTCAAGAATCGAGCGAACAGCTTACAGGTTTGATGCATATCAGTATCTTCATGGCTGCTCTAACATCTTTAGGGTAGAAACGTAATGGCTGATCCATGAGTAAATTGTTACCTGTTAGGATTTGGTATTTCCTTCTCTTCTCTTCTCTTCTCTTCTCTTCTCTTCTCTTCTCTTCTCTTCTCTTCTCTTCTCTTCTCTTCTCTTCTCTTCTCTTCTCTTCTCTTCTCTTCTCTTCTCTTCTCTTCTCTTCTCTTCTCTTCTCTTCTCTTCTCTTCTCTTCTCTTCTCTCTTCCTTTACCTTTCCCTTCTCTTGTTCTTACGGTCTTTACTCATGTAATTCTATTTATTGCTATTATTATTTTTATAGAGGTAATAAGAGTCAAGATACTTCGGTCATCTCTAAAATCTAATCTGTAATCTCCAAAAATGTCCAAACACATAAAATGTGAATGAAAGAATGAATGGTGTCCTGTTTCTACTTTCATGAATAAGCACCTGTGCTACCTTAAGCAGAGACATTTCCTGATTTTGAAGGTTTGTAAAGCTATTTAGTTAAAGAAACCAGAAAATATATTTAACAGTTAAGCTACATATTGCTTATTGAGATGGGAAATTCAGGACAAGGCATTTGCAATGCCTTTAAAAGACTACTCAGAGGATCACACACAGCTAGCACACAAATTTATATTCATTGTATTATTAGTATGCACCTCCCTGATGCATTCTCACAGTAAGAATAAAATCAGAGAAGACTATAACATCAGGCATAGAATATTCTCTTTTTTATGTCAGCTGTTTTGCCATATATTATTTCATTTTTATTCTTTGTCCATAACACTTAATTCACTTCATCACAATGCATAGGAAGTGAAAACTCTGGTTTTACCTGATTCAGTAAAGGAACGCGTATATAGTTGCTCTCCATAAGCAAGTAGATTGCCCACAAAATGTTTGTTTCTGTGTAAATTCATATTCAATTATTGCAAAATTAACCTGTCTAAAGCCACAGCCTATGCTATCCCATTTCTTTCCTCCCTTTAAATTAAGCAGAATGCATTTTTACTGGCACAGACTGGTTGTTCCATTTCTTATGGACAATGTGAAATGAAATACCTTAACCTGAGAAGAAAAGGCACCACTAGTATTTATCTCCTATGCATTAGCATACTGATCATTTTCAAAAATAGCCAAAAGAAGCTCACAAACACATAAAAGGAAGAAAAATAGCAATGAGTTGAGGACTCATTGTGCTTATATAGTCTGTACAATAATTCTTTGAAATAACTGATGCTGGAAGAGTCTGGTTACCCTGACATGAAGTCCCTTTTACACAAAGTAGGACCAGTGAATATATTAAAGATTTGTTATTATTATTACAATTATTATTAGTATTTTTTTTTTTTTTTTCAAGAGAGAGAGGAGTGGAGGGGAAAAGTATATATCTAGACAAGTACCACAGCAATAAGATTAAGGCATCCTCCCTTCCTGCAAGACAAAAATAAACAACCAAGGAGAAAAAGCAATAAAATGACTTCTTTCCCCAGCTAGTAAGCTTTATTAACTCTTCCAGAGAGCTTTTTTTAAAGGTTAAAAAAAATACACTGAGCTAGAAAGCAAACATTTTCCAACTTTTTTATGCTGATATTTCCACTTTCAGCTGGACACCCAATAGAACAGGATGTAGGGATTAAGGCTTTATCGAGGAAAATGCTTTGGTGCACCTTTACAAGCAGCAAGCGTAAGGGCCCACTGCACCTAACTTGTCCCGCATCCCTGCATGACGTGTGCATAGTATTATCAACTTAAATACGTTAGAACGATTGCAATGACATCTGAATTACTTTAAATGCAGTACCTCATGGTTTTACTGCTCTTCAGGAGCCTTCTCATGTATTGTCTCGTGAGATAGAATTATGAGCTGGCTGAAGCTTACTTGTGTCACTCTCGCAGAGGGGAAGCCATTTCCCTACTACTGTACAGGCTGAAACTTCTAGCTGTGCCATCCACTTTTTGTGCCCAAAACTAACCTCAGGGTTTCTTTGGCTCAGAGAGAAATGTGAGAACACTCTTTAGTTCAAGGAAAAATTCCTCAGGAAACCAGTTTTTCCTATATGTGAAATTGTTAATTTAGCACTTGAATAACGAATTTATTCATTGAGTTTTTCTCCACTTAAAACCACTTTCAGTTTTGCTATTTACATCTGAAATTTTGTCTTATGTTCATAGTAATGCAATGGCTGTGTGTTCATACAGTAAGAAATTTTTTATTTTAAATTCATTTGTATTTTATATTTGGTTGTTAGAGCATTAAAACACATGCAATAAAATCATACTTGATGGAAGATAATTTTCTCATGCAGATGACTGGCTATGACTGGATAATTTATAATCATAAACACAAAATTCAAAGAAGCAAAGCTTGATCATCAAATAGCGCAGTGGGAAATAGAAATTGCACATAACTTTGTAACAAGCTGACATGAAAATATCAGTCCCTTTATTGTTTTTCGTTTTTGTTTGTCTACAAACAAAAAACAGTCAAGGAGAATCTAGAGACATACAAACAACAACAACAACAACAAAAAATTGAACCAAATTTTTGTAATTTTATCAAACAAGAACAATCGTGAAAAGAAAATACTCCATCAGTGACAATCCTTAAACTCTGTGTATAGTAGGTGTACCCCACGTACACAGTGATGCTAACTGCATTCTTCCTTGAAGCTCAGCACAAAATAATTCCATGCTAACACTACCAAGATCAATCTAAGCCATTGTTTATTGTTAACCATTCAACTGAACGAAAGGAAGAAAACAGTCCCCTGTGCTACACTCCTAGGAAGGACACTGGCATGTATTACTATTTCTATGGCCAAGGACAATGGGATACTAACAGAACTGTTAATCATTTGGCTGCTTCTCTGCTGTCATTAGGATTATATTCCATTCAAAAGTACTCATTAGTCAAATGGATGACAAGAAAAAGCATACGACTGCTCTTACACAAATTTTTCAGGGAGGGATGTCAAATAGAGCTAAATCTACTTTTACTACTTTCCTGATGTTGCCAACCATCTTAGTCTGAGCAAATAATTTGGCCAAATCAATCCAGTATACAGAAAATAACTACAAATAGAAGATTCATACTGAACACTGAAGATGATCAGTACTGATGGATGTTAGTTAAACTGAAGCTGCCTATACACAGCCTGGAAACTTGTAATTGCAAGTTGCAATGACCAAACATCCATTTCCTCTGAAAGATATAGTAGCAATATACACAACTACTTATAGCCCTCACTGTTCAGTTTAGTAAAACTAAGAGGAAAACAGAATCTGAAAATTAACCACTGGTTCACAGCAACTGAAATCCATCTGTTTCATTACAGGTCAAGCAGCAGATAAAAAATGAAAGCATTTACTAAATCTAAAAAGAGCCACGGGGCAATTGATGTAATTGCTTCATGAATCTGCCCTAATTGTTTTCTAGTAGTAAAACTGCATAATTAAATTTGTACTCAGCCTCCAAACAGTTTCTCAATCAGAAAAGAAATAAAAACAAAAACTTGTTTTCTTTGATGTTTTCTTCCCGTGAAAAAGAGGTTTCTTAACTCTTGATAGGCTAGAAGCAAATGTGACATTTGCAAAAACCTATGCTTGGGAAGGAAAGAAGAGAATGCAAGACATGAAATGAACATAATATAAAAGCCAATCTAAAATGTTCTGTAAAGGGTGGGAAAAAACAACTTAAATCTTTTTAAATGATCGTACAATTTGCTGAGCCTCTACAAGTGTATGAAAATAGGTTTAATATTAATAGATATCACCCTTCTGCTGCCATCTTTCACATTGAAATAAAATGTAACAAAGTATTATCTGGAAGGTTCAACTTCATGGGTCAACATCATAAAATAGGAGGCATTGCTTTCAGAGCAGTCCTGGTACATGTGTGCATGCACACATGTGTGCATGTGTGCAACTGCAGGAAATAAACAAACAGAAATATACTTTTGCCATATGTATCAGCTGGTTTAATTGCAAGCTCTAAAGTTTTATGGGTGTTAGCATAATGCAAATGCATATTTAGAGCAAAAACCATAAGCAGGCCCTGAATAAGTATGCTGTGGTTTTAAAACCCTGACTTCTTTTGTTCAGTTAATGAATCTGCACAGATGATTATAAAATGAAGGAAATAAAGGAGTTTAACTACAGCTATCAAAAGGCAATTTCAGTATATATGCTATTACCATTAATATATAGGAGGTTATTGTATTGCTGTCTACAAAAAAAAAAAAAAAAGGAAGCATACCAGCATGGTGAAAGCTAAAATTTACTAGGACAGCTACTTCAGCAACTATGTGAGTTATCTGAGAAGAGGATGCGTAAAAGTGCTGCAAGTCTTTTCACCCCAGGCAGATGAATATCCAGCATAAAGTTTCACGTAACTCAGATAGAAACAACTGTGTCGCCTGTGGGCATCACTTCTCCCAGTTCACCACAGTCTGCCAATTTTTGGCATTTATCTGAGATCAATAACTTTCATCTGCCTTTCAGCAGAACAGATTGCACCAACATTTCCTCCATTACTGGGAGTGGCAGCTATCAAAAACATAAGAAGACAATACTGATCAGTCTGGTCTCTGTAGATCCTGAGCGGGATAGAATTGAAAGAGAACAGAATGCATTGTTTAATAAAAGAGTAACAGTTTGAAAAAATATATATATTTCATCCTGCTAATACCAGAGGAGAAGCTTTTTAGATTTGGCTCCAAGTATTGAAATAATATGAAGGTTATATCATATCACTTTTTACTGAGAACTGTGAGAACTTTCTCCTTTTTCTCTTTTCCCTTTTTTTTTAATTATTTCTTACCATTACTGCATCATTTGTTTTTAGCTCAACAGCACTGTACACTCCTGTTTGCAAAAGCTAAAGGCCTTGCTTGATTCTTATGGAAACAAAAAGTTTCCTAGCCATGTCATTCAGGAGTTGAACCCACAGATATTACACATCCCATGTCTGTCCCAAGTCCAGTTCCCCAGCTGAACCAAAGCAATATGTCAACAAGAGGTGCATTCTCACACGTGACAGTGTGACAAAATGGTGCCCACAGCTCTCAGTGCAGAGCTCTGTACATGTAAGAAATACACGCATCCTCCCCAGGCATTCAGGCATGCAAAATGATTCACAAATAAAGAAAAATAAAGCACTTCAAGCAGTGTGGAGTTGTCATAAAAGGGACTGAATAATGGTAAGCCACTCACTCATTAATTGCTCTATTCATCAACATTTGTCACATATGGACACATCCCCAACATACTGCCTTTCTTCTTGCCAGATGTATGGCTGCTGTTTCACTCACAATAAAAAGCAGATTTGTACAGCAGCAGAAATGAGTATAAATAAAGGTATGCTTCAAATGAAAGATCTTCTACATAAAGGTATTTTTTCATGAAAGATTCAGGATCAAAGGGTTCCGTTTTCTTCTTGCATTTCAGGAGCCAGACAAGGCTCCAACCACCGAAAACCTATGTGAACATCATTTGTAAAAAGAATAGTCTTCTCCAGGGTTCTCCAGTCTAACCAAATAACCTCTCATTTCTTTATTACATTTAGCAGTGAAATAATCTTAAGTAAGTCGTCTTAAGGAAGGCTGAATGAAGCAGACACAGTGAATTGTTTGAATTGTCTGAATTTACTGTTCAGAGCATTTTAAGGATGGTGAAGGACAAAGCTTCAAATGGCCATCCATTGGTATGAATACCCAGTAATACCAGGACAACACAGCTGGGAAACATTACAGCAGGTCCCACCATTTGGGAACTCTGAGTATTCCACATAGGTCTCTGAACTCAGCACTTGTGCTCATCCCATCTTTCCAGACTTCTGTATCCCTAAGCCCACCTCCAGTGAAGTAATATTGCACAAATATTTATCAGTTTGGAAGCACAGTTTCTAACTGTGTGGCAACAGTGTAAACAACTCTGCTTTATGGCATACTGTTTTGAAAGTGCTTATAATTATGTATGTGCATTTGTGAGTTGGTACTTAAAAACTTGTCTCAAGATATAATAAATAATTCACTTCAAAATAACGGCATATACTAGGTATATAAGATTATACATTTCTTTCTAGTTAACGACATAGTAAATTAGAATTTGGGCCCCTATATCTCTAGTGTTCAATTAAACAAGACGTTTGAAAAACAGATATTGAAGTAATTTTACTCAAGCAACATTCAAAAACATTTTCCAAAGAAACGAGAAGACAATTTATCTAAGACGTTGTGTGCTGCATACTAAAGTTTTTCTCTTTGTTTACCATAAGGATTTTTGAAATATTTTGCCTATGAGGTAAACTTTCACTATATCAAATAATAGAAAGCCTACAAGATCACATTCTGTTAATGCTGAGGGAGGAATAGAGTCGACGCTATTCTAGAGTTTCGCAGTTCAACACATCCACTGTCATCATTGAACGATGATGATAAAAACATGATAATGTTTCCACCTAGGTATGCATGTCTTGCATTTTATATTGTGATCACTTCTACTTAGCTAAAGTCATGGCATATACTACTTTTTGAGTGTCTTTAAGTATTGATGCAACCATAATAAGCTCTTGTGTTCAGAAGAATATAAATAAAAGATATGCATTCTCTAAAAATGAAGTTCAATACCTTTTTGGTTTTGTTGTTTTTTTCTTTGTTTGTTTTTTGTTTTTTTTTTTAAATCTTTGCCTCTGGTTACTAAACATATGTTTCTGTGGGAATCAATCTGTCACCTTTCCTCCGAATTAATAAGCAACTCAATTACATGTGAAATGTTACACTGCATTAGCATGAAGGTATGATCAATAAGTGACCAATTTAGTCACCATTTGGAGAGACCTTCCAGAACATAAGGTCATGCCTGATGAGAATACAATAGAATAGTGTCACCACACAATTGCAGTGATGTGATGATAATTAGAATATTGCTTTTACTTCAGCACAAGTCTTAAACAACTCAGATGTGCTAGTTTTGTGTTTGTCTAATGCTAAGCAACACAGGTTTGAAAAGTACTGTTATTCTTTCTTTTGAAAATAAAATTAAATTTCATTTCCTCCCAAAGAAACTAGTCACTTTCCTCATTTCTCAAGACGTTCATGTATGACAAGCAATACTTTCACTGATTTGAATATTCACTGTTTTATCAATAATGAATATAAAATTACACATTGATTTGCCATTTTGTAAACCTAAGTTATATTCAAAGCACATACTATGCAAGAAGCAGGAAAAGGATTCTACCCTTTTCAAGTCCAGTATTCTAGAAGATGAGTGCATTCACTTCTTCTATAATGTTTTTGATGTTATGGAAATTCTTATGTGAAATTAAGATTCAGCATTTTGTAGAGTCAGCAAGCATAGTGAGAAGGTAATGGAAAGTGCAGAATCCCACGGATTTTTCATGCCTCAGTCAATATTATCAGCATTTCTGCTCTTTCAGCTGCCTACTATCAGACCTGCAAGTAGAATGCCCCTGAAGAGCTCAGCCATTTCTCCTATAAGGCTTTATTCTCTTTTCACCCACAAAAAAGTTCATTTTTATGAATGTCCAGCTTGCAGTATTTAATATACAGGAAACCCACAGGTGACTGGAAATGGTGAATTTTCAGACAGTATATTTTACCATGGAATAGAACAAGTACTGAGGCTGCACATACCTGACAAATTGAGGAGGAGCCACAAACATGAGTAAGCAAATTGAAGTTCTTAGTTATCGGTCGTGGTTTATGGACAAGCGAGGGGGGTGGTACTGCCAGCAAAACATGGAGAACTGGAGTCAATGATGATGATGTTTGCCAAGGGCTGTGAACTCAGAGCAGACGTGTGGAGTAATGCTGGTTTTTTCCTGAAACCAGGAAGCATAACATTACAGTAACTGCAAATTTGGGTCTAATCTCCTCCCTACCACTCAGCCCATCTACTGAATCAGCCCTCTCAAATGAACCAAGAACAAAGAAGTTCAACTCTTAGTAGAGGGATGGAATGTTAATGTGCTCCCATGAATGTCACTGCTTGTGATTTCTTTGGATCAGAGTAGCTAATTCTAGTACAGCAAAGGTCCAGTTTGGAAGAATAGAACTTAATTTAGGAAACCATCTTCAAGAACTAAAGACACTGTGTTATAAAGAAAACTGCTACAGCTATAAAACTGATCAGATCAGAAGCCTACAGTATGCAGTTCTTTCCTTTTTTTTTTATCCAGTGCACTAAACTAAGCAAAAAGGCTGAAAGTGCATTATGAACCAAAATAAACAGATCAATATGTAATCCAGATATTATTTCATATTTAGAAAGCTACTGCATCCACATAATTGCAACTACAGTAGCTTTGAAGCTTCTTACTATAAATAAAAACTATCAAAAGTTACCTTGTTTATTTTACTTGCAGAGGTAGTGTTCATTGCTTTCATATAGACTGATTTTTCTCACTGTAGGAAGCATGTGTTTTGGTTCCTAACGAGCTCAAACACCTGCAGGAAAAGAAAAATAGCTCCTTTATCTCACGCTCTCCTGTTTGTAGCTAGATTAAATTTAGTTTTTTAGGTCTATAAAAACGCGTTTGCTGCAGACTTAGCAAATCCATAAAACAGAACATGCAATGTATTAAGCTGGGATCCAAAAAAAGTTTAGTTCCATTTTCAAGTCAAGGAGATCATGATCTACGACCCAATGCTGAGCAGTTGTCAGAGAGCAAGGTCGCTGAGCCCACCAATGTTGGGAGCAAGGCTGCTGACAAGCCTTTATGTTGCCAGATATGCTGGCAGCGCAGTGCATGCAGGGTTTGGTCCTGGCTTACCATCCAGCTCCATGACAGGACTTGCCAACAGAACAAATCAAACAACAGTCAGACTCACTTTGATGCACTGAATTCTCTGTACTTCACTGGCTGGTCTGTCTGGAGTAATTTCTATTAGATATGGATACTAAATAAGGTGAGAAACCCTGAAGTCTTACCTTAAATTTAAATTTATTATTTCAATCATAGCAAAACCAGTACTATATCTTCTGTTCCGAGTCCTCTTGCATTAGTTGATATAGAGATAATGCTTTTGATACGATCTGATATATTTTAAATTCTCAGGTAATATAGAAACTAAATTAAATATTTATGAGTTCCCAGTGAAAAATGAGAAAGGCTAGGCAGAGCTCTACAGAGAAGTACCATTGATTTTAAACTGACAACAGCAGAATAGCATACATTTTTCCTTATACCCCTGTTTGCTCTTCAAGTTATAGTCCCAGTATTATTTCCATTATAGATGTCAATCAATATTTAGGGATTTAATCTTCCTCTAATTAAAGTCCTTGGTAGTGACATTTTTATTACATTAATTTCAGTGCAACAAAAATAGGATCTGTCTTACAGAAATAACAAATGGCTCTATACTGAAAATTACTCCATTGCTTCCCACTTCAACAGCACACTTTAATTTTCTATTTGTAGTATCAATTACATTTTCTGAGTCTGAGGACAGATTTCTGTAAGCTGGTCTTTGTCTTTCATTGCTAATCATCTTCTCAAAGCTGCCAGGTGACCATTAAGAACCAGAGAGAACAGTGTACATGGAAACATTAAGAAAACTAATCAGATTCAATGTTCTGACAAGAAGTGGATGAAACTGGAAGACAGCTGTCATGGATATTTACTTACACTGGATTTTAGAAATGATGTTTAGAACGTGGCCTTCCCAGTGTTCTCAGGATTCAAACATTCTTTCTTAAAAGCAGATGCCACACACAGAAGGAGTTGAAAAAGACAAGACATGGGCACTGCATGGACCAAGTCTCAAACTGTCATTAGCAGTAGCTCAGATGCCTCGTACTTAACTTATACCACATTAAGCATCCATACAGTACAACGGATTTGTTAGTCTGTAAAAGTTAAGAAAATTACATTAAAAGTCCTGCCTTAAATTGTTGCACTTGAATATATTTACCTAGGCAATTTTCATTTAATTTTCTGTTTTTATAGAACACATACTGATAGTGGTGAGGTGCTGAAACAGGCTGCCCAGAGAGGTTGTAGATGCCCCATCCCTGGAGGTGTTCAAGGCCAGGTTGGATGAGGCTCTGGGCATCTTGATCTATTGCTCTATCTAGCAGTTGGCAACGCTACCTGAGGCAAAGGGGTTGGAGCGTGATGGTCTTGACATCCTTCCCAACCCAAGCCATTCCATGATACCAAATTCCACAGACAGAGAAATTGATAATACAATAAGTTTCCATTACTACAGTAAGTTTCCATTACAGGTCTGCACATAAGTCAGTAAAGCATTCAGCAAGTGAGATCAGTAGTAGGTGTTGGTTGTGTTCTCCGTAGCACAGCTTCTACTGAAACATTCACTTGTGCTATGAATGTTGGAGACAGAGAATGCAAACACTTCAGTACTCAGAGAGCTAAACTGAAATAGGCTGAAACATGAACTGGGGCTCTCACACACCCACATTTGATCAAAAAGCTGAATTTTCTGTTTCACAAGTTGAAATGGAGAAAACAATGAAGTTTGCATGGAAAGAAAGTTCTTTAACAGAACAAAAGGACAAAAGGATATATAAGAACTTTAATTTTGAGGCTGCAAAGAACAGTTAACTTACAGCTGGAATTATAGATAAAAAAGATAGAACGATAGAATGGCTTGGGTTGAAAAGGACCATGATTATTTAGTTTCAACTCCCCTGCCATGGGCAGGGTAGCCAACCACCAGACCAGGCTTCCCTGTTTTGAAAACTACTTGTCTTTTAATTCAAGTGAATAGAATTCTATCTAAAAATAAAATTATCATATATATTTAACTTGTTAACTCGTTGTTTATTCATCATGCATGTATGAAAGCATAAAAATTCACTAACAGGGATGTTATTAATGACAGTATTTTATATGCATCAATGGAAATGTCACATAGTAATGTTGAAATCCATATTCTGTCTCCCTTCCAGAAAGAGAGAAATAATTTTGATGGTTTCCTCCTATATAAACATTAACGAGAACCCGTAAGTGGAGAGATTGTATTTTAGGTAACAGGATGTTGAACTGGTCATATTTTCATCAGCTGCATAATTTGCATATGTATATATATACATATATATACACCTGTATATATACGTATACACATATGCCTATATATTTATACACACAGAGATAAACTATATATGCATGTACACACTATTTATAGCCAATATAAGCTTGCTAGTAAGGAGATGTTATGGCTTTAAAGAGTATGGTAAGTTAATAGGTTTAAAATCATCTACCAAACATCCAGATTAGATCATCATTAAGTGTACTGTAAATAGAAACTATTCCATACAATATTTCTTTTGACAGAGGAAGTACAGACACATCACAGACTTTTGTCCATTGTGAGTCCTGGCAGATATGTCACCCTCTTAGGGTTCATGGTATGACATGCCCTCCCTTCTTCTCAACTGCACTAAATGGGACAGAAATGGAAAATAACCATCATTTGTCAGTGCAAAATACATCCTTCTCTCCTTCATCTTCCACTCTTGAAAGACCGGGTTATCTCTGCCTCTACTATCATCCACCTTAAAGACAACTACTTTTCTTTTTGTTATCTTTGTAAATTTTTTACTCTACTAACATTTTCTTAGTACTTAATTTTACTGCTAGTTAACAATGGATTCTGTCCCATTTCATAGCCTGAATTAGTAAATCTACGTGCAAAAAAATGAGACCCTATTTGCTTTTATCCTGTTCTGATATAACACTGCCACATCAGTGATGCATTCTTTCTGTCTAGCATTGGTTTAAAAATCTGTGAGACTGAAACAGAAGCATATCTGTATAGGGACCTTTAAAATGTATTATGCATCACTCTTAAATCCACCAACACGCAGCAGCAGAATGAAATCCTTCTGTTGCTGTGAGATTTGTAAATGTTAAATGTGCGATTCATTTGCAGAAACTCAGCTCAGACAGTCACAGAATCAATGAAATAAAAAGCCCTTCCAAATTAAATATTCACTAATTCTCTATTCAGGCTACATTTTAATTATGAATCTAATGAACTGTAAATGTGACATCAGAATTCTTCTCTAATACCGAAATTTGGATTTAATTAAAAAATAAAATTACATTGAGCAGATACGTATAATGATTGTAGTGCCATTAAAAAATGTAATCAAGCTTGCATAAGATTAATAAGCTTAGGATATATTTACAAAATGTTCTCTTTGTAACACCCTGTGCTAGGAAACCAGCTAAGAAACTGCACTATGAACTTTGTTTCTAACAACTCTGTTGCTGCATTTGGACAGATGCTCCATGAACACAGCAGATCGCAGTTTGTACTTGTAATTGCAGCCACTGTAACATTATCTTTACTGAGTCTTACCATTCAATCTTACAGTGTCCTCTTAGCTTCGCCTCCTTCCCATTTAATATCTCCTGCATAACCTCTTCAGAAATGATTGATAGTTTGAAATGAGCTGAACTTATGCTCAAGGGGAGATTCTGGAGCACAAATATTGTTGGTGGGATTTCCATGCACAGTCTGTAGAGACAGCATTATAACCTGTGTGAGTGGAAATCACAATTTCATCCATGCCTTCGACTTGAAACCATTCAAATGCTTCTCAAAGGGTAACTCACAAGCTACATTTAAGCAACATCCTTCACTCCATTCACATTCAACTTTTCTAATTTTTATATGAGATCAGAATATCTGCCATATACTCCCACAAGAGACCAGATTTCTTCTTGCACTTAGGCTTTGGAAATGTCTGCCTTCCTCTCCCGATTGTTTTATAGAATCATAGAATGGCCTGGGTTGAAAAGGACCACAATGAGTTTCAACCAACTTTCATCTTCTGGTTTCACCTGACTATTCTAGTAGTGCAAAGATCAGGCTGAGACAGCCAGGGCAATAAATGGCATAGAACTAAAACTATTCAGGTTTCTTTGTTGGAGTGAAAAAACACCTAATTAACTTCACAGAATCACAGAATCACAGAATCACAGAATCACAGAATCACAGAATCACAGAATCACAGAATCACAGAATCACAGAATCACAGAATCACAGAATCACAGAATCACAGAATCACAGAATCACAGAATCACAGAATCACAGAATCACAGAATCACAGAATCACAGAATCACAGAATCACAGAATCACAGAATCACAGAATCACAGAATGGCCAGGGTTGGAAGGGACCTCAAGGATCATGAATCTCCAACCCCCCTGCCGCACACAGGGCCACCAACCTCCCCATTTAATGCTAGACCAGGCTGCCCAGGTCCCCATCCAACCTGGCCTTGAACACTTCCAAGGACAGGGCATCCACAACCTCTCTGGGCAGCCTGTTCCAGTACCTCACCACTCTCTGGGTAAAGAACTTCCCCCTGATGTCCAACCTAAATCTCCCCTCCCTCAACTTAAAACCATTTCCCCTCGTCCTACACATATCAACCCTTTCAAAGAGTTGACTCCCCTCCTGTTTGTAGGCTCCCTTTAGGTATTGAAAGGCTGCACTGAGGTCACCCCGCAGCCTTCTTTTCTCCAGGCTGAGCAAGCCCAGCTCCCTCGGCCTGTCCTCATAGGGGAGGTGCTCCAGTCCCCTGATCATCCTAGTGGCTCTCCTCTGGACACTCTCCAACATCTCCCTGTCTTTTATGTACTGCAGGCTCCACACTTGGACGCAGTATTCCAGATGGGGCCTCACAAGAGCAGAGTAGAGGGGGACAATCACCTCCCTGTCCCTGCTGGCCACTCCTCTTTTGATGGACCCCTTGTCGGTTTTTTTTTCTGGTTCTATTCAAAATAATGGCTAATGAATATTGCCTGAAGGACAAAGAAAGAAGAGCGAAGAAACATCACCTAAACTCCTTAGAAAAGGAAGAACCTGTGTAAAAGGAATCAGTTGGAGAATTTGCATTCTCTGAATGTAAGTCAGACACTGATGCATCTCCTAACATATTGTATATAATGTAGGAATCAAAGATCAATTGCTTTTTGCTTCTATTATAATGCTAGCTTTAAGGTCTTCTAGAAATGTGATGTAAGCTGTGCAGTGATTTCCACTTCTTTCTCCTGCAAAAGCTTCAAAAAACCCTTTGTGATCCAAGACGAATTACCACGGAGAACATAATTCTAAGAAGTTTTTCCAGTATTAGAATAATCCCAGCTGAAAGGGTGATAACAGCAGTCTGGCAGTTGTAAACAAAACTGCAATGGACAAAATGCTCATTTTACTCATGGCAATGGTAGAGCTGGATTCAAGGTTATACCTGGAGTTTGGAGAGAGGGAAAAAAAGTGCATCCCTGGAGTGCTCCCAAGGCTGAGATGAGTGCTCACATGGCACATGGTCTAATGGAGGCCCCTCTAATGCTGCAGCCAAAAGGGGGTCATTTCATTCTCAGCTTCTAACTGGGGAAGCCATTTCCTTCCATGGCTACCAGTTAAAATAGCAAAATGAATCTAAGCCAGGAAACACAAGCTGAGTGGTTTAGAAAAATGAAGAGGTAAAAGGCCAGCCTTTTATGCCCAGGGAATTAACAGAAGCAAAATAAAACACTCCCACATGTCACAAAGTTCCATGTTCTTCATGACCCAAATTCTGCCCCTAGTTAGAGTTGAATAACCCCACTGATTTCACTAAGTCATCACTGGCATATCTGAGAGCAAAGTGTTTCTTTCCCTTTTCCCTTACACTTCCTAGTGGGAAAAAAAAAAAAAAAAAAAAAAAAAAAAAAAAAAAAAAAAAAAAGACTTTAATACGTGATTAATTAAGGTGGATAGGATAGGCCACTTCTGGGGTAACTCTTTAAACGGTAGGAGATTACTGCAGGCTGGTTCTTTTGCATGCAGGATAATAGAACTTGCTAGCACTTATTCGAAGCACTAACGAACCCTTTGATTTCTTTAATCACATAATCCAGAGAAAATGATTCTTGACCACTGAAATAACAAGTTCCAAATGATTAACAGCCAACTGCAAAAGCCTTGCCTTAACCTGATTTGCGCTAGTGAAACCTGCCTTTAGCTTGGACAGTTATTTTCACATTCAAAAAATTAACTTCATTTTCATCCTAATTTCTTCAATTCTGTCTCGTCCCAGTCCGTGGGTTTCAAGGAAAGTGAATTATTTTCCATCTCCTGAGTCGCACCCCGGTACTCGGCAGGGGTTGCTGCTGCAATGGAGTCAGCCAAGACTCAAAGGAATAACACAGATCAATTTACTGAGAGCTCTCTAACAATTAATACACTACTTGGAAGTATAATAGACTAATTTGCTAATAACAATTAACAAGCGTTATAGGAAACAGTACTTTAATTCAGGAGTTATTACTATGCTAAAAGCTCTAAGATAATATTAAGATATGTACCGAAAAGAGTGAAAGATTAAAAGAACGTAAAGAGAAAAGACAGAAAAGAGTGGGGAAAGACAGACAGGCAGACAGACCTGCAGAGACACAAACACAGCAAAGCAAAGCGGTTCACCTCTCGATCCAGCGATGTCTTGGTATCAGGGCTGCTGATCTTTGATAAGGGCGGGTTGTCCAAGGTGTGATGGTCGGTTGGTGACAACGATGAAGGCACGTGTTCTTGGGCTTACAGCGGTCGACAATCATCGAATCAGCAAGGTTGGAAACCTCCAAGATCATCCAGTCCAACCGTCCACCCACTACCAGTATTTCCCCACTAAACCACGTCCCTCAGCACAAACAAAAGGCTGTCCTTTGGAATGACAGCTCCTGGCTTCGGGGATCCCAGCAGGAACTCTTTTGTTCCTGCCTTCCTGACCTTGCAAATTTAAACCAGCAGAGAGAATAAGAAGCAGGGAGACTCCAGCTTGTGTCTTACCTTTGCGGATGCAATTGAACCACCTCTAAACTTCTTGCTGAAAAGGTTTGCTCCCAGGTCTCTTCATCCAGAAAACGTTCCTGGGCCTTCCCATTCAAAAACAAACAGCTTTTGGCTCTGTCCAAAGGAAAGCTTTCAAATGTAAAACTGACCACTAACTGTTGCTAATTGTCTGCTATTGATTTCAGACAACACATTCCTTTCCAGTCTCAGACGGCTTTTTTTTCCCTCACTAACCAGCTGCTCCATTTTTTAATAACAGAAAAAGTGACCTCAGTAAAGATTTAACTGGAAATTGAAAGTAGGATCAACTCCGCCACGTGGACTTTAAGAAAATTATGCTTTCCTAATTTTATAAGTGTATATTTCATTTAATGCTCCAAAGCAAGTAAAATTGAGGTTTTAGAAGTAGAAAGCAACAAACCAGCAGTAAAAGCTGTATTTGAGGAATAACAGTCCCACCTCTTGTTCCTAACAGGAGCATATGTAATAAATGCAATCTCTGTCGAAAGCAGCAATGGCAGAGGCTGATAAAAAGTGAGTGCAGGGAGAAATACCTTGAGACTGAAGAGTAGCAGGTACAAGTCTTTCTCACGTCTCAACTCAGTCACATTTTGCACTGCTAAGATCGGTGAAGTGATTCACGTATATTGCTCCAAGATTTAGCAAGGTTTCTCTAACTCACACCTTTATGAACATGACCTTTCTGGTACTTTCTATTCTATGATATGAAGGGCATGTTTCTTCTTAAGAGTCTCTGAAACTACTGAAAACAAAGCAGCATTTCCATCTCAGAATAACTAGGCTTCAGGCTTTTCTTCCATACATCACCAGAAATTAAATAAATGTATCAAAATAATTTACTGGGAAAAAAAAAGAAACCACACAAGTGAAAAGAACAGTAATGTGCGCTGAAATGGGTACCTTCAGATGAGTAAAACAGTCTATAACCTCATGTGCTCTTGAAGTAAGGAAACAAATATGATTGCTCTCTCTCCCCCACTGTTGCCTTTCAGTTTTTGGAAAGAAGCAGAAAAAAATATCAGTGAAGGTTCTGGAGATTCGTGAACTGATGAAATATGGACTGCAGTCTTCCACTATCAAAACTATAGGTAATTTATTGGGTGCTGTGCAGATCTGCAAATACCAGCAGACCTGAACCCCACCCTTTTTTCGAGCAGGACACACACTGAAAGTCATGAAAACGAATTTGGTGAAGGATGATGTAATGTAATGTTCTGCACCAGTGGATTGCTAGAGTACATCAGGCTCCTATAGAAAGCTCTGGCATGTTTCTAATGAGGTGTGGATGTAACTAATAAGCATCGTAGAGATGAACCCGCCAAGTTCAGCCATCTCTATTTGGCCTCACGAGGGCAAACTCAAAGTCAGGTAACTGATAACTACAGTTGTACAGTAGCACTGACACATGGCTGAAACAACACAACCTACTGAAATAACAATAAAGTCTCCTAACTTAATCAGCAAGAGGAGGGACTCAAATGTGAGTCTTCTGTCTTCCAGAACTGTGCCCTAACATTAGCACAAGTCCATTTTCTCTCACTAATCAACCGTTAGCAGACAAAACAGCCTACACTGCACAGATGGGCAGCTTAATTCTTCTTCCATTGTGTTAGCAATACTCTCCATGATGTGGCAGCAGCTGTGATGAGAACGGTAGATGTCCCCAGTCTATGCTTCATTTAGCTCATCGATTTCAAAGGCATTGCCCTGTGCCGAGAGTTAAAAGTCCTTTTCTTCATTGAAGGGTGATCATCTGAAGCACTGTTGAATTTCAGTCATCTTTGGATTTGTTTCTTCTTTTAAATATATGCTACTTTTATCTCCCTTCTAACATCAAGACAGAGCTTGTTGACTTGTGGAGGTCATAGTAAGGTTTATTTGCCATGGCTCCTTTCCTTTCAAAATGAATTTAAAAAATAATTAAAAGAAATTGCAGCACAAAAGAGTCAGCAGTGAACACATTCCTGCTTTAGAACTCGGGCTGGCACAGATGTAACACTGTGAAAAAGATTTCAAGGTAACCTGTGTCTTGCTAGAAGCATACCTAAAGGCACAAGGGAAAATTGATTCCTCCTGAGCTTTATCATACTATTTGGTCCCAAAGAGACCTGATCCCAAAATGAAGGTGTGTTCAGCTAAGCAAAAGATAACAGAATTAGACCATGGAAAAAAAGTATTAATTTAATGGTCCCATTGCTGAGACTACATTCCTTGACCACTTCTTCACCCTATGGAGAAAATAAGTCCACTGGTTGGAATCGCTCATTGTTTATTGCTCTTTTATTTCCTCTTATCCTGACTGTACAGTTTTGTCTGAATTTCTGCAAAAGTTATTTGGAAGCTGTGAGTTACTTGTTTACCAACAAGACTGGTGTAGTCCTTATCTTAATTACATTTGGCTTTTGCTCATAAATTCTATGCAGATGTCAAGCTGTAGTTGCCATGAAAGAATATTAATAACCATTCCTTCTGTAAGATGCTGTAAGTGCTTACCATAATCTATACACAGTACTGCACATGCAGCCATGGACTAGATGGCTTCTCATGTCTGGGGGATAAATAAGTAAAAACAAACAGTATACGTTGTACTGGTAAGATTAAGAAAGTAATGCCCTGGAAGGGCAGTGACAATGCATTTCAATTAATTGCCCTGTAGATAGCTCCTCGCAATCCTGGTTTAAACACAAACACTATTTTACCCTATTTTAAATAGAGGAAGTTATTATTACAGCTGAAAAAAAACTTCATATTTTCAAAATGGAAGTTTAAAAAGATTCTCTATTTATAGGAATTATTTTTAAATGGATTTGCATTATGTAAATGCATCTATAGCATCATATCAACAGGATCCAAAATTGTTTCCCACATTCCATCCAGCACCTGTGCCTGCTCTTTGTGATTCTACGACTAATTAAGATTCATACACATGTAACCTATATTTTTTTTTAAGTCTATCTCCAATGCAACAACACTGCAAATTCAGTAACCTATTGACTCATACCTTCACCTTGGTTGCACCCTTTGTCCTCTTGCTTTCCTGAGGTCTGCGGGCCTTGTATCTGAACCACCCACCAGAAAACTAGCCAGCAAACAGCAACTGCAGGACAAGAAGATAATTATGTCAGGGCACTGCTCTTTGCTATATTCTGCACTCTGAGGTCAAAACTAGTTGGATACTGAGAATAATTCTATTATTCACCAGTGTTTTGCAGCACAACATTAGTGTACGAATACCATATATCACTTTCTGGGATCATGCCCAGATATTCCCAGGAGACTCTCCTTGTTCTGAGATGTTGTAGCATTGTACTGTTGGCCACTCTGAAATTGAAAGTAACTGGGTAAGACATCTTTTCAATAAATGTGTGATATCAGATTGCTATTCTGAGCAAAAGGTAATACAGGTCCAGAGGTGTCCTTAAACAACAACCCTCCCCCACTAACATACATCTAATTCCATTAAAAATAAATGAGTGGAGGCTGGAATACTGCCAACATTTCTGAAATAAACAGGATGTCATGGTGGAGGCGACTGAAGGTAATGCATGGCTTTGGAACTTTTGTTTATCACCCTGTCTTTAAACACCACTACACTCCCGCTTCAAAAATTACATGCCTCTTAAGCCAAGATGGCATGTTTGTATATGAAATTCCTTCTAATGGAGCATGAGATGCTGAAGTTCTGCAAGGTGATAGTAGAAGAGCAAAGTTCCTGTATTTCAAAATTGGATTCCCTGGAAATTAATTGGATTTGTAGGTTGAGGATTAAAAATCCAAGTAACACATTTTATTAGCACAGTTATCACACACAGTATATTTAAAGTACCACTTATTTTAACAATGCTGTAGCTCTAATCTGCAGTGCACGTGTATCTGTTTCGTGGTGTGGAAGGCTCTGACTCTGGTAAGAGAGCCAGGGATCTGCAATGCTTGACTGGCTTCCAGTGAAGAAGTTCAGCTGCCTAGTAAAGATCCTTAAAAGAAGAAATGCAAAAGAAGAATGCAAAAGAAGAAATGATCTAAAGGCTGCTGCAAACCTGAGATGAATTCTAACCAGGAGGCTCAATACGATATGAGAAAAAGCATAGGTTGAGCATTAAATGGCCCCAAATTAGTGTAGTCCATTTAATGTATTTTTTTGCCGTACTGAACTATGAGATGTTTCCTTAGGATCTTAAATACCAGTTGCACTTCATCAGTCCTATTTAAAAATAAAAATTATAGTCAAAATTCATATGAACTTGGAGATATAACTGAAGATACATTTCAGGGAAGACAGTAATCGAGAAGGAGAGATAAAAAATAAACACAACTATTTCTTCATTCTGATAATAGTTTTTCAAGTTAACCTTAGAAGACTTTCAAAAGCACTCAGAACCACTTCTTGTTCTCCTGCAGGTTGGATGAAATTCCTACACAGCTGATCAGAATATCTATTCCTATATGAAGCACAGCTGAAAACTATTAAAGATAAGTCAATACTATCTGTTGGCCATAGGAGAAATGCAGAAGTTTTCTCCTCCTAATGCTTTTTTCCCCTTTCAGTCATGGTCACAAAGTCCACCATACATTTACCTGTATGTACCATGGAGGTCAGCCAAAGTGGGAAGTTTGTTCAACCTACCTAGAAGCATGAAGTGTGGGATATGTTACCACACAAGGAACTCAGAACATTGTAAATATATGCTACTTTAAAAATCAAAGTAGCCTTGGTTCATTATTAGTGAACTTCTCCTCTCTTTTGCCTTCACTGCATTTTGTTTCGCTTACCAATAACAAGATTTCAATACTCAACTGCCCTTGGTAGTTAATAAAAGCAAAAACATTTGCATGCAGAGCTTGAACAAAAAGACTTGTGGAGAGCATCTCTAGACATATGTATGTATAAATGCATTAAAATGTTTAATGTAATGTGAGCTTTTCAGCTGTTTGGGTGCATTTTGTCGTTTTTAATGAATGATGAAAGGAAGCTTTCTGTTTATATTGATGTTCATGAATTTTAATGCTACACCAGAAGGAATTAAACTGAAGAGCACGTTTAATAATTCCTAACAATGACATGAGTATTTAGTTTGCACTTTTTTTTTTTTTTTTGTAAAACAAGGGAAGAGACTTCTTCTAGTTACAGTTTATGAGTGGTATAATAACCATGTGAACTCCGAATGCAAAACAAAGCCTGCATCAAAACACAGTCGTATTACAGAGATGCATTTAAGTTTTAAATGACTTCAGAGGATTTTAAGTAATCGTAATAGCTAATAAAATAAAAATCAACCTGAAAAAGTGAAATAAATGCAATTTGTTCATGAATGATATTGATCATAATATAGTCCTTAACACTTCTATGAAATTTTGTTATTTCTGTTGTACTTCTTTTTTCCTCTATCTGAACGTATGTCAATCATTTGGATCATCACTTATTTCTTCTGAGGGTGCTACCTCAATCATCAATTAATTATGAGTAAATATATCACACTTAGTTTGAAGATGTTTAATTGCTTATCACTACCTGTTGGTTTTGGTTCTTTAAAAAGCTCCACAATAAGTGAAAAATTTGAGAAAGCATTTTTGCCTGCTTTAGAACTTCTACCTTGGGGCACTATTGTTCTTTAAGGCCTCTGGCAACAATAAGGCTGCTGAGATGGCACACCTGAGAGTTTAATCTAACCTGCTTTTATGATAACATGCAATATTTGCTAGATCTACCTGGAATTTGTAGTTACTTCAGTGAATTCCCACTGATTTATAAGTCTCGATTTATCTCATGGCTTTACTATAAGGCACATTAGTCACTGTTTAGTAGGTTAATATATTACCACCTATTAACTCCAAAGCACAGTTGATAAAAATGCATAGGATTTTCAATAGAAAGGCACTGTCAGGAAAGAAAAGGTTTTCAGCTTCAGGTACACACACAGCTACAGCAGCTGTGGATGAAGTTGCCTAAACATAATATAAATATATATCGAGGGGGGAGAGGGAAATTATAAAATAAAATCACTATAGTCAGGACATTTCCCAAAGTAATAACTTTTATAGGAAAGGCTTCCAATGAAATATGGAAATGATTAAAGATTTAGTAGTGAGCTTTTGAAATAATCATGAATTCGACAACTGTCAGATTCAGAGGCTCCATACAAGATAGAAAAATAGAATTGATTCTGTAATTATACATGCACATTGATTTTTCATTGATATCAAAGGTCCTCGGGGTGCTGAGTTCTTCCAAAAACTCTAGGGCCATAAATGTAACTTCAGGTATCCAAACATTTCATTCATTACTTAAGTCTCTTAGCATGATTAAGCATCATGCCCTTGGCATGTTTAACATACTAAGTTATCAGCAGAAGGTTAGCATTATAGCAACTAAAGCATCAGAAATCCAATTAAATATAAAAAGCCAAAAATTAATCTGTAGACTTGTTTCACCTGTTCTGTTATGCAAGTTCTATCTCTAAACTTCATGGCACTGCACTTTAATTATTTGATCGACAGGTTAGTTATTTCCCATGTTTATGACTTACAGCTATTATTCAACTAGGAAATATATCTTGTCTGTATCTTTGTATATATTCTTTAGTATTTTGCACATACATTTTAATAAATATGGCTAAATATACAGGTATAGTACATATATATACATAGTACATATACGTATATAGTACATATATATATATATATATATGTATACACATACTATACACATACATACATAAAGTCCCTGATTAGAACCAGAACTAGAATACAGAATTGCATTTCTGAGATATTTCCTCATAAATGGAATAATATATTGTAGCAAAAGCTTGTAACAGATCTAGAAGGTAGTGCTGCTTTCCTCTACAAGAATGTATTTGTTGCAATATCCCAAATAACACGTAATTACAAGATTTCTTTCTGAAGAGAAAACTACTGTTTTGGTGCTACCTTTCTCTAGAGCTGATAAGATCTGTATACAGTTTGCCTCCTTATCAACTGGGATGATTTTGATGTACTCAGTTTCTGTCACGCAATAAAAAGCACAAACACATTTCTGCTTTCACATATTTTTGGCTAATGCTTCCTACACAGCCGTTTTCCATTTCATCTACACTGAGGTAAGACAGGAATCTGTCTCAGGTTGTGTTGCTGTATGCTTCTGAAAAATAATTCTGCAGTCAGTATACCAGCAAGGTGCTTTCCATCATTCCAAGGGCCCACCTGGCTGCTGGACCAACATACTTTGCGTGGCTTTGTCTAGAAGTGTGGACAGGTTTCACTGAGCTCTGCCACTTTGTTTTCTTTCAGTCAACCCAGATTTGGTATTGCCTTTAGGATTTGACATTAGACTGAATACTGGCTTCTGTCATATCTCATAAGGCTGTGGATTATACCAGAAAGCATCAAAATATCTTTTCTGGTACCTGTTTTTCATTAGCCCAGCTTGCTAGCAGGAGCTAAAGATTACTCAGTCACTCACTCTGTATAGGCACTTGTGACTGCTTTTCTAAACCCCCAATCATTCTCAAACCCGTTGGCAGATTTCACAGATTTCACACAACTGTTAAGGATTTAAAGATAACGAAGTCTCTTCAAGTTTAATAAAAATGGATGTTTAAATAGGACACAGAGAGGATTTTGAATTTTTCCAAGCTTATCCATAACTTTCCCTCTCATGAGGCAGTTTCTGCAATCACAGTAGTCTGTAGGGTTTTGCTGAATTAATGTTGGAGGAGACCATTGGTCTGAAAATAGACAAATTTTACAATACTACTTAGCAGTCTGTCAAAATAGAGGGTCAGGTCTATGCAATCATTAGTTCCACAGCTCAAGGTGGAGTCAGTTCTAAAGTTTCCCTGAAACCTTATTGGTACAACCAATATTAATTTGTTTAATTATCTCACTGAATAAAATGAAGCTATCAGTTTTTAATGTCCTTTTAAATATTGTTTAGAGGTTGAGTTATACATCTAATGGACCTTTATAAAGCTATAAGCTCAAAGAGACCAGGCTATCCAATGGAAGCCTACTTAAAAGAGATAACTGCATCTACCACAATCCTACAATGTTTTACACCAAAATCTTCTAGGCTAATAGCATATTGAATCACTATAATAATGAAAAATAAGCAAGCAAACATAGGCAGTAAAAGAAAAGGTTCATGAAAGAGGGATCTCTCAATGAAAACGGAGAATAGATTGTATTAAGCCACACATATGGCATGTTTAAAACCAGATGCAGCACTAATGCTTCATAAACCATTGTCCCATGCAAATTAAAAAAATATATAGCAGTATAAATGATGATAATTGCATTACTTTCAGCTTTCCTCTTCTTGATGCTGTATAGAATACTCAACCTACACTCAAATACTGAATAAATCAAAATGAATCTAATAGGTCTATTAAAAGTGTACTATTAATGCATCTTTATGTAACATAGAACAGCAGTATCACTTCAACAGAAAAAAAAAAAAAGATAAAGAAAAAAAAAAGATAAATACAATGTGTCCTAACAAATAGCAATAAGTGATTATAACAGGTACTTAGAAAAGGAATATTTATTTAGATCAATATCCAATTAAGGGTCCGGGTATTCAGAGTCTACACTTTGGCTCCCCTTTAAATTAGGAAAGTAAAAGCTATTAGCAAATCTTATTAGTTTCATGCTGGTCTCTTGAGATTTTTTTCCACCTGAATACTTTGTGTCCTTTAAAAGATAATTCTAAACACAGTGTGATATTGATTGTTTTAAGGCAGTAATGTGAAAGGATCAAACACAGTGAACGAAAATTTTACTGTATGCATAGTCAAATTTAGGACTATCTATTAAAATCAAAGGTTAATAATTTCCTTGAAAATGAAAAATTAACATCTAATCATTAACTCAGGAAGAGAATGGAACCCTGCTTATCTTTGTAATCATTCGGACCCTGGGTAACGTTACAGTGAACTGTCTGCAGAAACATCAGGAAAAATACAAACTTCAAAGACTGAAATTTGCAGGCATATTTTCCCCCATTCTTTGCCTGCCTTCTAAGTGTGTGGCTAATGGCAATGCAAGACCATGTGAGTTGATTTATTTTATGTACTGAGTCATACAAGATGAGAAGTGAGACTAAGGTTTGTTTACTGAAACAGGTAAGTATAACCCTTTTAAAATACTGCATATGTTTTTTTTTATGGAAGGATAGAGTACCAGAAAACACTGAATAAAAATGAAGATAGTTTTCCATTTCCGGGGAGTTCTGGTTTTGGGATCTCTTCCTGTCTTTCCTTTCACAGGACAAGTTTGTTAGCTTCTTTCTTTTCTATCCTTCGACATGAGGGAGGAAAACAAGTCCTCTTGGGCTTTGATGTTCTACCCGTAGTTAGTTTGAACATTTCAATAGAAATATTTGGAACTAAGAAACTCAACTAATTCCTCTTTTTCACTCTGTTTTATCCTAATGTGTCTGTATAAGAGATGGACAATGCTGGCTGATTCCCCAGTGAGCTGAAAGCCTTCTGTGTCTCTCCTGCCTTCCCTCAGCTAATGAACATCAATTGACATAAGTGGCACAGTGACATCCACTAATTAGACTATCATTTAACTCAAGAAGCGTGACAGCATGAACATGTTTTGGAGAACCATCTGAGAATACTGTAAAAGCACTATTAAAAATTCTGGCTTTCTACACAGTATAGATGTACAGTGCATATGCAGATACACACATACATGTACACGACAAAACCATTTCTAGTTTAAGACAATTATTTTCATTTCACAATGAAATTTTCAGAACTCATCATCATGTTTCTCTAGTAACAATGCTTTCTGAATAAGGCTATGAGTGGTGCATCATTTAAGTTTCACAACTTGATGATTCTCATTGATGATTCTCATCCCCTTGATATCAGACAATATTCACTATGGCAATAACATTATACAGTCACATAATCTCTATAGAAGTAAAAAATAAATAAATAAATAAAAAGAAAATAAGTCATTAATAAAAAGAACAAAGATAAAAAAATTATTAAAAAGAGAGAAATAACAGTCCTAGACAAACTTAAGAGGAACGTGGATATCGTTTCATTAATTAGCCTCAATACTGTTTGCCTGTTAGTGTATTAGATTTGAGAAATTAGCATTTGAAATTTTCTTAGCAAGGTTTCTTCGGGTGAGGTGTAATTCAGGGCCTATGAAAGGAACAGGCAAGTCATTGCTGACTCTTGAAAAGCGTGGGCTCATCTCTATACTCATTCTTCTTTTCACTTCAGTAAAGTGCTAGTGCAAAACCAACTATGAGTAGTACGTATGTGTGTGTACATATATATATATATATATATATATATATATATATATATATATATATATATATGTACACACACACACATACTATCTTTTCAGAGCCATTATAAATTATATTACATTCCATCACCCTTCTTTGAAGTTTCCATTGCATATGAAATAAATACCTCCTGGTTACAGAATATCCAGGCTTGTACAAGAGACGTGCTCTGTGTTATTCATTTGTTTGTCCTACACTCTCAATATTTTTACATTATTCTTCACTGGCAGTATCACAGGATTGTCAGCAGAAATCACCACTGTAGTGCAGTTTTCTGGTGCTTGAGCTATAATCAAATTAACAGAGATTGTAGGGCCTATTGTAGCACTCAGCATATCCGCAATCAGCACGATTTAAACAAGGAGATGATCTTATCTGCACATCAGCAATTTCCACTCCAACAAAAACGAGAATGAAGTGAAGAATTCTTTCCAACAGTTGCCACTGTTCATACTTGAAGGATGTTTATTACAAGGAAATGTGAAGTGTGTTAGTGAAGGGATATAGCTAATGTGACATTAAAGTAAAACCAGCACGATGACCTACTTTTGTTTCTGCTGAATTAAGTTACGTTTTGTCTTGCCTTGAGAGACTGTGAATATCATTAGTTAGAGTACCAAGCATATTACGTGCTTACCTTCAGTGACAGATCAAAGCAGCGAGGTAATCCAGGGACAACAGTGTTCAGCTGTATGACAGTTATGCACAGTGCAGTCCTGGGAAGAGATCACTGCCTATACAGAATAAGAAAACAGTGTATGTTGCTGGGAGTGCAGTCCAAGACACTGAAATCAACACAAGTGTGAAACCCATTGCTAATTTGCTGTGTTATAAGAAACTGGTGAATAAAAACAACTTTGTTTTGAAAACAGACTATTTTACCCACTGACTTGGATATGCATATGCATCATTAATATATTGACATCATAATTCACCAAAAGGCATCTATGGATTCTCCAAACATCCCCACTTCAGAAGATTTGTAGGATCAGAAAACTCAGACAACCTTGATTTTGAACCTCGGACAACCTTGAGCCATTCACAGCTACGAACTTAATCTTTGCTGGAGAAAATGTTTGCAATGTGAGGTGGATGTGGATAAGATCATGAAAGAGCAAATGTTATTCTGTGATGAGCCCCAAGTTCCTGACACTGCACAGTGCAGACACTGTGGTATTTGTTATTCACTGACCTTTAGTGCACTTTCTAGTGTAAAGGATGTAAAATATCAACCAATGTAACTTTTTTTTTTTTGTATCTCGTATGACTGCATCTGTCAAAAAAGCTAACTTACTGATTAATGAACTCCAAAGATAATCTTAAGTTGTGTTCAACTATTGATCATTTTCTGACATCTCCTGCTGCAAATAAAAGTGATCGCTCTTCTTTTTCCATATACACTTTTCTTCCTCCATGTATAAGTACAGAGAATCCTTCAGCACGTTTACAACAAATGAAGTCAAGGGCTTCACTTCTGGAAGAAACGACAGAAGGACTCAGAGATGTGATGCCCACATTAGAATGAATAATTTCAGAAAATTGAGGTCATTTTTCATTGTTTGCACAAGTTGGGATTCACTTCTTCAAACAAATAACTGTATACACCTGATTAAATCAGAGTACTGTACACTGGAAGGCAAATGTGTATTCACATTTTTAGTAAAACCCCATCTCTCTAATATTAGAGACTTGCTAAAAAGATTTGTAAGCATTTGTCTATGCAGATCTTCATACAAACTTCATTTTTTCTTCTTTAAAAAATAGTTTTTGTTGTCTAAAATTTTCTACATAGCCTATCAATTGCTATGAATGTGTTTCAGAACTCACCAGTAATGTGAACTATAAGTTACTGTTGACTGTAGATCAGAAACAGCTGCAAACATTTGAAAAGAAATCAGGTCTGCTTATTATTTTCAGCTCTTCCAATTTATGTTTAGACATGTGCAAAATACTGAGTCAGCAGCAGGTGTACAGTAGACATAAAACTTCCAGAGAAGTCCTTTTATTTCTGAAGGTGAAATTTTGATTTATATTTCTAGGATAGTACAAAAAATAATGATACCAAAAATTGTACAGACTGTACAACATGACACACGTATTATTATTATGACACTAGTAAATAACAATGCTCAAACATAATAAAGCTCAAACAAATTACCATATGTCACCTTTTAAAAGGAAAACCCTTGTAAGCTCCTCAGCAATAGATGTCTCAGCGTTCTGTTTTAATCCAAACCAAACCTACAAAAACATTTTCTACTTTGCAACGAAGTAACAGTGAGGTAACTGCCACTGTTTTCCAGTGTTTAAAGACAGAGCAGTTAACATAGCTCAGCTAAGACTTAGTAACTTTTCATCAACTTCATTCTGAGAGAAACCTTAGAGAAATAGAGGTCAGTTAGTCTTTGTTTCACAGAGATGAGTCATTTGCAAAACAATCCAGCTACCAACTTCACTGGGATTCCTTTTCTATGGTAAAAAGGTTAGTTTACCATGTTTTTCTTGGGCAGCATTTTACTGACAGGACAAGGGTGAATAAGGGGAGATTTAAGTCAGATTTCAGGAAGAATTTTTCTTTACTCAGCGAGAGGTGAGGCACTGGAACAGGATATCCAGAGAAACTGTGGATGCCCCATCCCTGGCAGCATTCAAGGATGGGTTGGATGGGGTTTTGAGCAGCCTGGTCTGGTAACTGACAATCCTGCTTATAGCAGGGGGGTTGGAATTAGATGACCTTTAAGGAACCCTCCTGTCTAAGCCATTCTGTGATTCAAGACCATCATTGGACACTTTCCAGTATGTCTGGAATGAAGAAAATTTCTCCTCCCCATATTATCGCTAAGTTATGATAATTACCCCACAAGAAGAAAACTGACAGTGAACAACTGCCAAAACTAATGATGTTAGACAACAATCACCAGATAAATGGGTGACGAGAGAAGATAAACAGCATCAAGTAGAAACGGTGCACAGTGAAAGGCAAACTATAATGAACAATGTCAAAAAGAGATTGCCAAAAAAGATTAGGATGAGCAATGTCCCATTGTACAGTAAACCTGAGTAAATGAAGATAAATGACACAAGACACTGATTAATAGGCAAGTGGAGAAAACAGGTAAAAATGGGTAGAAACAAAAAATCAACTTGGCCAAATGAACAAAAATTATTCTTAATAGATATAACATGCAATTTATTTTCTCCTTCAGCACGACTATGCACTACAATATAGTGTTTCTTCATATATTTGTTCTGCAGTTCCAGGATTATACAACAGAATATGATACGCATTCATGCAGATGATTTTCAGTCTCACTCAAATGACGTCTCCTTCCAACATGTTCTGTGCTAGTCCCTTACCCCGAAGACTTGTAATTCTAGTTCAATAACAAGAGAAGAACTCTGTGGTCCCCTTCTAGATTCTGTATGTTGAGTTCTTTATGAGCAAACTTTGCAATAGGGGAGTTATTCAGTACTTTCAGGATCTAGTATGGGCATTATGCAGAAATAGTACCCATAAGAACTAATAACTTCCGCTACTAGATGAATGTCTGTGGAACACAAACAACAGCAGATCATACCTAGGACGTATTTGATAGTGATGTTTGCTGAAACATTGCCCAAGAAAAGCATAACAAGCCAATTTTTTTTTTATGACAGAAAGGGAATCCTGGTAAGGTTTGTAGCTGGACTGTTTTGCAAATGACATATTGCAGACAAATCGTTCATAAAAAATGCATACTTGCTTTGATATACATTAACTTGCTCACCCTTGCACATCAGCTTTGAGAAGCTGTTTCATATTTCATAGCTTTGCCAAGCATTACACATCAGTGTCAGGGAGTTTAGGATGATCTTAGAGAAACTCAATACATCTCACAATCACAAATTCAATAACTGGTGATCAAATGGGAATTACAATTCAGAAGGAGCAAGCCTTGTGCTAATTGAATAACTCCATTGCCCTGATTCCTAAATAAGCAGTGTAATTAAATACAAAGCATACAAATTTCTAGTCACTTCAGATGTAAATTCTATGTTTAGTGCATTGAGGACAGCAGAGAGAGCAATAGCAGTAATCCAGAAAGAGAAGCTAATCTCTCTACATAGACACAGGCCTGCAATGCTGTGACATAGTACTCTAACACATCTAAATAGCAGTCACAATCAATTATATCAAGAAAACACTGAAAAAATATTTCATAAAAGGAGATAAAAGCAATAGAAATAGTGGGCAGCTATTGGCTGCCACAGAGATGGGACCAGAAGTGCATCTCTCTCCAATCATTAATTCACTCCTATTGAAAGACATCGAGGGGAAAAGTCATTCAAGTGGTTCTATCACTCAGGAAAATTGAGAGGTCTACATTTTATGCTGACACCACTCAGAAGTTCAAAAGGACTTTTCTTTCACTAGGATTTACCAGATATAGTATCATAAGAACTAGCAATAATCTAAAGTATTAAGATATTTTTTTACTCGTCCTCATCCATTCTTCTCAATGGCTTTGATAAAGATCAATCAAATCATCAAGTGGCAAAAGGGAAGGGTATCACACAGAAACTCTGACAGTTTGAGAAGCTCTGAGAAACCAGTACTTACTTTCCTCATTCTGGAAATATAAATCTGTTTGAAAATATTCAGAAATAATGCAAAAGTTAAACCCCTATTCCACAGCAGTAATCCCATGACAGTTTTTGTTGTTCCTGTACTGTCGTGCCTACGATCTTTCTCTGGAAGTATAATCAGTTACACATCTTCCAGGTGGTAGGTGCAGATTGGTACAAAATAATAATAATAATAATAATAATAAAGCATTACCGATAAGCACAATTATTCTGAAGGTATTTAAATTGCTGAAGAGAACTTCTTTAACAAATAACTGTTTTCAAGAGAGATAAAAAGCATTCAAAAGAATCAGAATAGGAAATAAAACAAAAATTTTTACCAAGTGGGTGTAGAAGTTCAGTGAGATTGAGGACTTAAGTGTCTAAGCTACTGGCATCCATGTGTAAACCAGCCATCCTAGCTTTGCATTGTAGAGGAAAATAAGCACCTCTGAAGGTAATTAGCTTCACAATGATAAGCTCCCTCTGCCAGATAACTAGAGGAGCTCACCTTGACCAATTTAAATGTAGATACATAACTCCTAAATGTCTAGTGAGATGAGTTCTCAGTAAAGCTTTAATCACTCAGCTATGGCAGTTCTCATCTTAACCTTTACAAAAGCCTTAGTGAGATGAACGCACACAGTAATCTTATGCTCACATTTCCAACACAGAGTTCACACTGCCTGGCCGGCTGAGCAGGGCTTACCTACACCTGCTGGCAGACAGCTCCAGGGAGGGAGTCATGCATGAGCATCAAATACTATTCCTTAGGAGAAAATTATTTAAAACAGCATCCTATATACCAAGTTAAAGTTCATGTCCATGAATGGACAACTGGCAGTGCTCTTCAAAATTGATCATTCATTCAATCAACACAAGTTTTGTGAACTGTTGGTAGTTTGAGGCACTTGCTGATAAAGGAGCTCTGGGTTCCAGGATTGCTGCCAGAGAGTCTGTCAAGGTTTAGTCACAAAATAGAGCTGAGATTGAACTTTAGTTTGTAGTGGTTTCCCCTCCAAATTTTACCATACATACAGGAACATTTCAGATGGAATTTCAATGTTGATATATGCTTGCCTCTTGAAAGACATAAACAAATTTTCAACTTAACAACTTGGCACGAATCAAGCCTTTCTCCTGCCCCCTCCAGGCTTCTGATGTGTCCTTACTGTTCCAATCACAAAAGAAACCAGCTATTCAAAATGCATTGTAAAATCCATCACCAACATCTCAAGAAAGTGCGATTTTTAGAGTAAGTCATAAATTCCTTTAATTCTGCAAATCGTTCATGCTTACATAATACTTCTCTGAACACATTTCAGACCAAGCATCCTTTCCTCTATTTCTGCCTCTTTACACAATATTTGTGGGTAGTCACTTAAGAATGCTTCAATGAATCTTGCTAAAATACTTACTAACATCTCTTTTCCCCATGATTATTTATGGTGCAAGCCTCTGGTGCTCAGATATTAATTATCTGGTGTAAGTAGACATCTGTGAATCCACTCCACAGACTGAAGCTTTTAATTTTTTCATTACTTTTTCCCCAGTGTGCACCTTGAATGAGGTAAAGATGCTAGTAAGAATTTGACAGCAGATGTCCAGCTAGAGCAAGTCAGCCCTGATTCACTGAATTGAAAGATTTAGCGACAATCTGAATTACCAAAAAATCTTACTCTCATGAGGAAGATACACTTCTTCACTGGAACAAAATTATGAGATGATAAAATACTATATTTATTATCACAGGTCAAGAAAAATTCATTCTGAAGCAGTATATTCATCATCTGCTTGCTTGAGTGTCTGTCCTTAACAGGTACCACATGGTTACGGTTAATCGATTTTTTCTCTCTTGCAAAACTGAGACACTTTCTCAACTGGAACTTCAGCCACATTAGGCAAATATGCAACATTTCTAGCGGTTATAAATCAGCTCACCTCAAAATCTGAAGATGGAACTTCAGCTGTATCTTCAATGAAATGGATAAGTTTACATTAGACATAGGTGTAACGCTGCATGAGAAAAGTCATGACGGCTTCTTCCGAGACTGGAGTAATATAAGCTAGCTTCTTTCCATTGTCTGTTGAAAATTAGAGTAAAATTTCACCTCACCATCTATTTCTTCAGAACCTTTAATAAGAAGATAAAACGTATTTCAATGATGTGTCAGTATAGATGCACATAAAAGCATTAATGATTGGGGAATTAAAAACAGCTTTTAGCAATAAGAAACTTAAAAAAATAATTTATAGCTACAATCGGCGAAAGTTTACAGATTTATTTTGCAGAAGTATGCTGAGTTTCCTATTAACAGCTTTTGAATCAATATTTTCCAAAGCAACACCGCAGCTCATTCTGGAAGATTCTTTAATTAATTTGAATGCTGAAGCACTGAGAAAATAAAAAACAAAAAACATGTTATGCAACATTTAGCTCCACTGAGGCATACAGCAGCATAATTTTTACCAGTTTCACTATGTTCCCATTGTGTTTAATTCTGTTACTTGTTTTAGACTGCAGATGTCTCTGTCTTTTCCCCACAGCTAAGACTGTTCTCTATTATACTGTAATGGCTACAATATGAGCCCCCAGATCTAAGACAATTCACTTGTTATGTGAGGTTAGCAGATATTTTTTTTTCACATTTCTATGGAACATTTACTTTCAAACACATACTCTTGACTGAGGTGTTAATTCAAAATAGTCCTTTGAAGAGCTAGTAAGAAAATGAGAAGTGAAATCTAATTTCAGAAAGCGTGTAAAACTGTATAGAGGAAAAAATATCTTTTTTCAGAGAATTGTCAACAGATGACTTTCAAGTACTTCTCATAGATACACAACACTAATGGACAGAATAGAACCTCACTGGTTTATCTAAGAACAATTGCAACAGCAACTAAACTTTTCAGATTTGAGGACGATCTACCGATAAGGTGTTGGCTACATCTGTCCCCACCTGGTGGGTTTAGGCCAGCTTTTCACTCAGCAGAATTTAAGTGTAGTGGCATGCAACTGTATTATAAAATATTCAATGGAGATAATTATTATCCTTCATTCAAGATCATTAATAGTTGATCGCTCATTTCACTTTCACCACCACTTTGAAGCCATTGATACAATCTCAATGTAGTCAGATCAGGAAATCAGTACCAACCAGTTATTAAATCTTCCAAGTGCAATCTCCAGTAAGACGATATTAATTCAATAATTAATTTCTTAATTCCTTTTTCTGTTGAAGAAAGAACAAATATCCTCTATGCATAAGAGAAGGTAATATAAAGCTCATAATAAATTGATATTGAATGGCATCAAGCAATGGAAGCAGGCTCCAGAATTTGACTGTTGGTCTTTAAAGGTTTCACTGCAGCCTTAGAGCTCATGTGTTTCTGTGCATAGTACACAAGACTAGAAAATGGACTGATATTGTTCAAGAGCAAAAAAAAGAACTCGTGTAATCTCCTGCTACATCATATTTGCATTTAAATAAGAAATGGTTTCATAAGATACGTAAAGTTGTTCTGAATGAACAGATGGAAAGCCAACCACATGAGATGAATCGTTTGTGTTTTTTTTTATTATTATTATTATTATTATTATTTTTTTTTTAAATCAAATGACCAGTCTGGCACATCAGGCAGATGTACAAAACACTTTGCAGCATACAGGTGTTAAACAATCTTTTCTCCCCTCACACAGAATAGGATGTACGTCATTCAGAATCCAGAAATGTCACTTCAAACATGCTGGCTCTATGCCTGTCCTCAGCTGTTCATAACTGTTAGCTGCTATTAAATACTTCAGAATGTTAGCTCAGCACACTTTAACCTTCTGAACCATTTCCCAGCCCCACCAACCCCCACAGCCAGAATGTCTGAAAACCAGGAATGCACAGAGGGCTCTGATGCTCTGATTCTCATTTCTTACATTGCTGCTCCCGGCAGGAGGGCAATTAACATTTCTACTGCATTTCTATTCCTTAAGCATTTTTGAAATTTTTTAGAAGAAAATAGTTTTAAATGCATTTCCTAAGCCTTATATCTTACAGAATCCTGGAATGGTTTGGGTTGGACCTTCAAGATCACCCAGTTCCAACACCTTGCTATAGGCAGCAACACCTCCCACTAAAACAGGTTGCTCGAAGTCCCACCCAACCTGGCCTTGAATTCTTCCAGGGAGGGGGCATCCATAATCTCACTGGGAAACCGGTTCCACAGTGCCTCACCATCCTCACAATAATGAATTTCTTCCTAATATCTAACTTAAACCTACCTTCTTCCATTTTAAAACCATTACCTGTTAGCCATATGTTAACAGTTTAGCTTGCGATACAGTGAGGAATGGCTGTCTTAGCAGTACAGTATAGCCTGAGGGAAGGATGGTTTACAAAAATGGTTAAACTAAAGAACTATTTGTTGTTAGCTGAAAGGGTACTGTTCTTGATTTCTTTTTATTTTTTTCCTCGTGTCTATTCATTTTTGTTATGGTTATTCACATACAAGTCTGGGGTAGTTCATAAATATTTATTAGACAGTAGGAATAACACAGAAGAGACTTCGAAGAGAAAAACACCCACTGTGATGCAGAAGGCAGTTTGTGTACTTGTAAGCCGCACTGAGTAACATACATAACATGTCCTGAGAACTATTAAATGCAGACTGGTGGTGCCAATAAAAATTTCGTTTTGAAATCCACCCAAACAAATGTTACCCTTGCTAGTGACATTTGTAATCTGTTCCTCCCACTCCTGTAGCAAAATAAAAAAATAATTGAAACTAGGCCACACTGTACTATTACCTGCTATGGATTCTCCATTACAGTTGGAGAAATAGTAACTAGGTCAGCAAATTGGTGAGATTAATTAAAAACAATAAGATATGTAGGTTACATAACACGTCTGGGAAAAATCACTGTTACACTGTTGATGTCAGTAAATTTCAGGTATATACACCATATGTATATATGCACACACATGTACATAACATGCAAGTTTGTGTGTTACATGGGCAGAATGTTATTATTGTTATATGGCAGGATGGGAGAAACACTGCTCCATATTTCAGAGAACGCAGGCTACTAACATACACAATCATTTTATCAGTTCTATCACTTTGCTGATAAATATAATCTAACTACATCACATGAAATACAACTCTTGATCAAATTCTTTAGAGATTTATGACTTCCTAATTTTCAAAGTCTTCCAGAGTTATACTGAACCCTTTGACGCAAAATGGATTGGCAAATAACACTTCAGTGTGGAATCTCAGAAATAATTTAAGCTTGCTGCTGGATTCTCCGCAACAAGATACTTTGCACTCTCTACATTTTGCATAATATAAATACCTGCATATACTAGGACTGCAAAAACAAGAAGTTAATTACAAGAGTTGCAGGTTCATAGTTTGGATTTACTCTGAGAAGAAAATCCGAGTCCCATTGGCAGCCTGTCAGCTTTCCTTTGAATTGCCACAATAATTAACTTCCTTTTCATTTGTGTGTCCTTTTCAAGTGTGTCTCCAAAACAGGACAGGTGGTTTACACAGTTGCTAAAAACTGCTAAATATCACTGGCACCATAATAGTGTGGCTACAAGAATGGTCCTGCTCCTGAAAACTTTAGCAGTCACAAGCCCAGCTTAGTTATTTTAAGCTCAGTTCTACTGATCTGTCTATACTTTCATGTACATAAGATGCGTTTATGTTTATATAGCTATACAAGCAATAGGGAAGTTTACTGAATGTAAAAGCTTCTCAAAATAAATAAACAGAGGAAAAGATGACTCAATATTTCAAGAACACCACACATCTTATTGCTCAGAGCTCGAGACCTTCTTCTGATTTTGCAGGTCAGAACATTTCAAGAAATACATCAGTGTTCAGAATGCCAAAGAGGGATGCAACAACAATAATTTTTAAAAAGGCACTGGACTTCTAAATGTTAACATCAGCACTGAAAGAGAATTTCATAACATAACTGTCCATTACCTCTGCATGGCAATGGTGAGCAGAGTACCACAGAATTAACAACAAACTATTAGTAAATTACTGAAGTTTTATGTTAATACAAGCATATCTGCTGTGCCACCTGGCCAACATTTGGAAAGGCAAAAACCTGTTTTGCAGTATTTATCAATACCAAAGACTAATTCAAGCACTCTTGGCAGCTTTCGTAGATGCTTACATTGAGGCATTTGAATAGTTGCAATCAGTAATGAGAGAGACAGACTCGTATAGCTGTGGGGTACTGGTCTTCTCTCAATACAAAACTGATGCGCTCGTTGTTTTTCAGCAATACATTTTATATTTTTAGAAAAAGTGAAAAATCATTATTTGAAGTGAGAGGCAAACCATTTAAAGGGATAACATATTTGATGACTACCTGAAATATAGCAATTACAGCTCATGAATTGACTGTGATCAACACATGATTGATGATCAAATTTGATGATCGAAACGTATTTGCTGACAATATTTTTTTCACTAAGCACTTAGAGCATCAGCTTTATGAATCTTTTCATTGAAAGCATTTAATAACATTCCACTATGAAACATTTTTTAGTATTAAAGCTATTGGTCACAAACTACTCAAGATGGGTAATTTTTCCTGTGGATAAGCACCAGTCCTTCGGATGAGATATCAAGAACAAGTCTTCATTACGTATCTGAACATATCTGAAGTATTTGTTCTCAAAACACAGTGTGAAATAACTTAAAGACAGAATAGTAGAAAATCCTGGTGGTGCCAAAGGTTTGTATAAAGTAGTTTCATCCCAAAAACAAGCAGCAAACTGCAGTGTTCCAGAAAGGTATCAGAGCCATAAAAACTATAGTGATTACCGGGTAGCCCCAATCTTAATTTCTTCTGCAATCTTGCTTTATTAGAATAACTATAGGTTTGATTTTAGTCCTCATCCTGCCAGATGTTGCAGATTCACAGTTTCTACACTGAATTCTGGATAGCTAGCAAGGCAATGCAAAATAAAGTTAAAAAACTTTAACTCTTCAGAAAAAGATTTGGCCAAGAGATCACATTCTTACAAAACGTTCTTAAATTTATCCCATCCTAAATTAAGGCTTTACATAAATGAACTGAGCCCATACTGAAAACAAAATACATGTCACCGCTGCCAAGAAATTTAGAATTAGCAGAAATGCAATTTCAAAATTTTACAGCTTCATCTGCATAAGCATTTTTATGGTTTCTTCTATCAAACTGTCTAAAGCTACATAAATATTATTGAATTAACCTCTTCTGTATCCCCATATGGTAGGTATTTATTTTTTACATTGTATAGCCAGAGAAACGATTGCAATAAAACTAAGATCTATGCACAAGTTCAGTTAGCAACTCAGTCACAAAACCAGAAATAATTCTAGATGTTTTTTAGTCTAGATACCTCACAGAGAAGTTATCTATTCAATCACATGTAGCCTATGGCATCTGAGCGATGGATGGGATTTCCAATGAATTTCCAACGCCTTGCCACAGGATTCCTCTCCAAAACCAAGCATCTCTAAAAACTGATTCATTCAGAACATGCAGTGAATTTTTGCCCCTAGATTGGCACAGCTGAAAAATATTCCTGCAGATGTTGAAAGCGTTGTGGCACTTTTCCTATTGTGATGCAGAATCGATATCTACACAATGTTGGTTTTAATAAGCTAAATGCACTATATGCATTACTCCAAGGAGTTTAGGCTTGTGTGCTATTCACTAAGGCAGTACAAATTCCTGGTAGGAGTAAATTTATAGCATGTTATAGAAGGCATTATTCCTGTTTTAAAGTGGCATTATTAATTTATCGTTATTTTTGATGTAGAGATGAGTTGTTTGTGTTGCTGTTGTTTGTCCTGATAATCCCAGGAATGCTTTTTAGACAGTTTCAGGGCAGACAAAACTGAGATTGTAAACCCAAGAGAAACCACAAGATTTCATGGAGAAATAGTACTGAGAATGAATTTTGCTTCTCATAAGACAGAAAACCACCCATCAGAAGAAGTTAAAAAACAGAAACAGGCATCAATAAATTTAGTCAGCAACAAAGGAAACAAACATGCCTGAAATTTCCACAACTCTGAAGCTGCTAGCACCTATTTGAGGCTCTTAAACACAGTTTGGACCTAAAAATATCTGAAAAAAGTAATAACAGTACTTAAAACTTACTTCTGCCTTCCTTAAATAACAGGGTGTGCAAGAGGTGGTAGGAGTCATTCCTGTTTTTCTTCAAAATCTGCTTTGAAAAGACCATGATTGAAACTTGGAATTTCAAATTGCTGCTATGCCTTTCTTACAAATATAAGCTCCAGATAGAATAGTTCCATGTATTTGGAATGTAAGATAGCAAGAGATACATTTGTAGAAATCTACAGCAGTTGACTGTTGTCTTCTTTCAAAATAAAGCAATGACAGATGGATCCACTTTGAGTATTTACAATTTTATAATGACCCAAATCATACTGATGGATAGAGGAACTTCAATCTTGCATCAAGTTTATATATTTCACCCGAAATGCACTCAAGAACAAATTGTGTTCTTTGATAACTGAATTACGGACAAAAGTACAACCAGTGACATAGTAGTATATTAAGATATAGTAGTATATTAAGATTTCAGACTATTATTTGATTTACATTGACTTTAATCCACCTTATTTTGAGAAACGTTCAAAGACTTAGAAACTAAACCTAATATCACTGAAAGAGATAAAATTTATTAACTGCTTCCAAATTTAACTACTTATGGAAATACACCGGTATGCTGTTGGTAACCATTCCTTTGATTTGTTATGAGGAAAAGACACAATACTCTATGAAATTCAGTCATTCAAATTGATATTTGAAAGGGAGAGAACCAAGCAAACTAGAACTACATTAAACAACACAAAAATTGGAAGCTTTTTTTCACAAATGAAAACTGATGCCATCACTCTATTGTACAGCTGCAGACTTTTTTTCTTATAAAAAAGAGCAAGTAAGATAACTGTGAAATCAGCATAATTTCTCTTTGGTGTTTTATTTATTCAAAACTACCAAATTACAAAACTAAAAGTTAACCTAAATTTCTTGATCTATAAATCTAATTTTAAGGGAAAAAAATCCATTCAGTTTTCAACCAAATAGAAAACCTAAACCAGATGCATTCTATATTGAAAGGGAAATCCAGGCATTCCACAAGACTTACACCTTGAACTTCATTCCAATTAAAGTCAGAGGAAAAGATTTTGCTGACTACAGGAGAGAGAATTGGGTAATTAGGCCAAATCTTGCACTGTTTATTTAGACTATTCTCATGAGCTTAAATCCTAAGCTATTATTATTATGATACAACACAGACCTATTATTTTCCAAAGTATTTTGCAAATACATGGGAAGAAACAGCTTGCGATTGATTCACGACTCTAAACAGGAGCTTGCAATATGTGGGAGGAAGATGACAAGGCTTCATAAAAATTGCACTCTCCCCTCCAATGGGGGAAGCAAAAAAAAAAAACCTTCTTTCATAAGAACATAGACACTAAAGCCAGAAGAGCTTTGTACAGCATTTGCCTAGCAGCAATACCAGCAACCACTGGAAGAGAATGGGGGTTTCTTAGTGTGATTCTGTTAATTGCCTTTTTCATTATGATATGGCACAGAATTATCCCAGTCTCAAGTGAAGGAACATTTGTTTGGAGCTTAAATTTCATTTGATTTACTTATTGTCACTTTGGCAGCTTTCTCACCATTATAACTTCAAGATTATTTTGCTGTTCTTTTTGGAGTTGATAATTTTTACTGTACAAATACAATCAGTGCTGTTTTTTCTGATTATTAGACAGAGCATAGGTTCACTCTATTCTCATGAATGAGATGAAGTTGCGGGGACTAATTACCTGGCCATTTTAATAATCCTACATTCTCCTCATATATCATGGAGCACTGGGCTTTTAAATAGTGAATCATGATAAGAATCCTCAAAAAATTCTCCTTTTCATTTGGGTCTGAAATGTAAGGACATCATCGTTCTCCTTCTATCATTTCTAAAGTGTCTTTCCCTCTTTTCTAAATGTTTTAGATGCCCCATCCCTGGAGGCATTTAAGACCAGGCTGGATGTGGTTTTGGGCATCCTGGTCTGATGGTTGCTGACCCTGCACATAGCAGGTCCTTTTTAACCCAGGCCATTCTATGATTATATACTCTCATGGAGACTTCTCCTGTGATATCTCATTGAAACGTTTACTTTTTCATGCTTCTGCACAATATGAATCACTTTCAGTTCATCTGTAGAGTGAAATATTGATTCTTTCTGACTTTCATAACACACACAGAGGTTTCTTCTTTGCCTCACTCTTCATCTTTTTTGAATTATATAAAGGAACAATTTCTTATTAGGGAAGTATGGACTTACTGAGATCAAAACCCTACTTTCAGCTGTGTTAGGACCCTTAACTGTGTACTGTGTAAAGGTACTTTAAAGCGTGTCTCAATTTCTCACACTAAGCAGATTTAGGGATGATATTGTTTGTTTTCATATTTTGGCACAAAACTGATATTATGTGAGTAGTGACTTGATTCTTTTCAGATAAGTTTTTTGTTTTGTTTTGTTTTTAAATAAAAAAAAAGACATCTATCCTCACTACAGATACACAGTAAATTTAGAAACATTGTTTGTGAAGAATATTGTTTCTTTAGCAGAGTGGATCTGCGATATGCCTGCATTTTGCCTAGGCAAAAAGCATTTGCGTTGTCACAACTATCCATAGTGGCTACATCTACCCGATGAGCAAACATTACACATACTGGTCTATTCAAGACGAATACAGTGTAAGGAATATAGTTCATTGTGTCCCAATCTCAAACTGCTTCCATTTAGAACAATTGTGGGTTTCACTAGATCATGGATACAAATAACGTGGGAGAGAGAGGAAACCAGTCCATCTAATTCTGAGATGGGTTTTGGCTTATGTGAGCAGAAGATTTCCAAGAAGTTCTTACACAGAGAATAGCTACAGTTTCAAACATGATATCAAAGTGTCATCACAGCAATTATAATGATAAAGGTAACAGAACATACTATTTCGTCTGTAAACATTGTAGACTTCTAAACGGAATGAAGATTGGATTCCTGTTAGGTAATCTGCTTGGCTGTTTCAATAACTTAACAGGAACGTTTTCCTCATTAAATCCAAGCAGCTGTTTTCTTAAAAAGCACACTTCATGCTTTAAAAATGTCACTTAATGAATTCAAACCAGGATCACTTCTGCAATAAAAAAGTTATAAAATATGAATGTAGATATTCTGCCTATGAAAAGGGAAATAAGACCCTAAGAATCACTTTCCTGAGCGTTCATAGATCAAAACTGAAATATTAAGAAAAAGAAAGATGATGAAAGACTGTTCTATCAAGTTCTACGCACAAATGTTTGACTTTCAGTGGATTTACTGTTTGAATAAAGGACAGCAGTGCTCTGATATTTTAAAAGTCTCATATATTCGGATGTCAAGTCTGTGAGAATCAGAATGATATACAGACAATGTGATCGCTGCAAAATGTTATCCTATTCTCCCTGGCTTTTAAAATCCCTTCTGGTTTTAAAATTTATGAAAACTCAAGATGCTAATCGAGACATCAGACAGACTCTTAAACTTCCTTTAGCTCATTTCCATTGCATAGCCTTAAAGATGCAGTTACTAGTAAAGTATGTTTGTTCCTTTTTTTCCAGGATGATCATACCCCGTTCTTGAAACTAGAAAAAAAAAATTAATTGATGGAAGCACATGGATAGTCTCTTTGTTTAGCTTGCACTGGAATTTCTGTCTGGGAAAAAGTTAACCTGCTGTATTTATGGAAATGTAGGAGAAATCCTGACAAAAGCTTCAAGCTATCGCTGATCTGTTTCTTCACAAGACAGATACGTGATGTCATTGGATTGCTCTCAGTAACTATCAGCTCCTGATCCCTTCACAGCATCTTGTGTGGAAGAACCTCTGAACTTGGATTTCAGAACTTACCATTCCCATGTATTAGCTGAAAGCATATTTTATTACATTGTGGAGAGTCTGGGGCTTAAAATTAAATATAAGTTTGATATCTAGAGTCTTCAAGAAACACTTCAAGATTTATTATTTTTGTGAAGCATCACTCTCTCTGTACAGGACATAATCGTCTTTGTGCATGCAGAATTAACTGCTGCAGATACTGCCCGTATCATTTAATTATTACACCGCAGAAAGGAACAGCAGGCCTGATTAAGCTCAGCTAAAGTTTAAACCCACTTTCGCATTAAGCATTCCTTTCTGCTTAAGATTCTAGATGCATTTTACCAAGAAATCAAAGCATAAGAAGGAAGGCAGGCAGTCAGACATGATCCAGTCCTTTGCCCATGGACAAAGGAAGGATCAGCCACAATATCAGCTGTCATGACAGACATTTGCCTGGCCTTAGTTCAAGACCTTTGGTGCTGGCAACTCTAAGCTCACCCTAAGCAATGTGTTCCAGTGTCTCACTGCCCTTTTATTATTATTATTCCACCCCCCCCCATCCAATCTCCATGGCTGCAACTTAAGCCCATGACATCCTGCTAAATTAACCATAGGCTATTTCATAATCTTCCCTTCTATAGTACTACCTTCATACAGTGGAAATTTTAAAAATATATTACTGAATATGTGCATAAGATAAATTATGTATACACAGTGAGCCATGGTAAAAAGTACAATTAATTCAACTTCTAATAACTGAATACTTCCTAATCCCACAAATTAACTGAAAATTAGGTTGAGACCTCACAACTGATTAAAAGATCATTTTGTTTCAAGTATAGTGACAGTATTGCAGTATACAATTGACCTCAAATACTTCATTCAGAAATACTGTTATTATAATGGTATCAACAGATATGGTTATCTCCATTTTTGAAGGAAAGTAGGTAATTTATTTGGCAACTTGCTTTTCAAGATGTTTCACTTTCCTAAGCTGTCTAACATTTTAAAAATCTACACTTTTTCCTTACTCAAAGACAAATTCTGGGTTTATGACCAAAATAATGACAATAAAAAAGGCAATTATCGGCTATACTATGAGCAGTTGAACTTACACTGAACAAGGTGAGAATTTTCCTAGCAATTCATTTCTAGAAGAACATAACAGATAACTGAGTACAAAGACTGGTGTTTAACAAAAAGTAGACAAAATACTGCCAGAAAAAAAATATGATAAGATTTACTACTTAAGGAATTGAGAGTGTTGATACAAGGATTTAATTTGGATCCTTCTTTTTGAAGAGTGATTAAGTTTTAATCCAGGCAGGCATACATAGATTAGAAATTTATATTGCATGTTAGTTCCATCTCCTATTGATCACGGCATTATAATAAGTAGCATAAGCAAGTAGCCTTCTGTGCAACATTCACTTTGTTGTAATTGCTCTTAAAGAAACAAAAAAACAAAAAAACCAACAAAACATTTTTGCACACATGCATAACCATCCTGATCTGCGACTCCTTCCTACTTTATGTTATGCAGTGTGGAAAGTTAACCTTCATAACGTAAACCAAAAGATGTCCAAGTGCATTTTAAAGCATTTGACCTTTGCATTATTTTAAGTCCCAAAAGACAACTTTCCCACATCTGTTATTGTCAAAGCAGCACAATTTGCAAGCTCTCTTTGTGGTCTACAAAACTCTAAAAGTTTCTACCAATCTCGGAGTCCAAATTGTGAATCCAAGGAAACACGTGGGATCACAAAACTTGGCACAGCATGGGTCTGGGATGCCCCACTGAAGGCAGAGCTCAAAATTCCTGTACTTGTGCTGTTTTGATCAGCTAGCTTGGGCTGCTTTGGAACCTTAATCAGTTATAACTGTTGCTCTTATGCTTCGTGCATAAAGCTTTTCAAGGACTGTCATTCAGTCCCTAGTTTTGGGTGTCACTGCTAATGGTGGCACTTAATATTATGAATTGCTTTTCCCTTGAAACAGATTTGTATGAAGTTCTGACACAGTTTGGAAAAGAAAAAGTGCCTGAAAGTACATTGGAGGAAAAAGAAGAATCTCTTCAGATGTTATTACTTGCTGTCGTGCTGCTAAAGCTTTAACAACAAGCTTTTATACTAAGTTGAGAATGGTACTCCAGCACGCTTCTCACATATACGAATGTCAGGACAAAGTTATTCTTCCTTTGGTAAAACATACCAACAAATACAGTACGAGCCTTAAAGTTCTTCTTACAGGTAGCATTGTATTTTTGAATCTCTACAAGTAGACCCTTAGGGACCTTTTTGTAAAGATCAAGCAGATCATTAGCAGTCCCTCTAAAACATTTTGTATTGACTTTCTTATTTTCTGAAGCAGCAGCTTTCACTTACACCCTCATCTTGGCTTACTTGACAGCTACCTTTTGCACAATTTTCAGATAATAACAAGGAGCCACAGAGTAACATGAAAACAAAAATATACTTCAGCATTTCTGAAGCACGGTGAAGTATCCAAAACCTTTGCCACTACAAACACAGATACATGACCATTACCATGCCTATCCCTGGGGCAAAATATTTGGTATACATTCATTCATACGACTGGATGTAGAACATTGTTACTTTAGTATTTTGCCACAGTGGTCTATTTTTTTAGAAAGACTTTTACTAGGTTCATTACATGAGCGTTTACAATGGATCCCCAGCTGTATAACAACTCAACTGACTTAGGTGGCTACCCTTCTAGTCTACTCTGCCATTTTTACACTGGGTGGAGAGTAGACCCACCAGTTCACTGTGCTCCTTTGTGACATTATTAAGTAAAGCTTTCTACATCTTTTACCTATCTCAACATTTCTCAACAGATTTCTTTTTATTTTCTTTTTTAAGTCAGTCACTGGCTTGTTTCAGCAGAATGGATGAGAACAGCTAAGGCACAGGATAATGGCAGGTCAAAATAATGCTTTTTCCCACTGCAGTTAGGGAGGGGGGAGCTCCCCTGCCCATCCAGATCTGGGGAAGTGATGCCTCACTCAGCTTTTCCTCCCTCATAACCAGGGTGAGAGCTCCCTCTCCTGTTTCAAAACATTTCTCACCACTACTGTCTAAGAACCAACGCAGGAATGTAGCCGAGAATGCATCTGCCCGATGACATGCAAGCACAACTCAGCTCAGGAAGTTCTTAAATCTCTGATAAGAGTATGGCAGTTAATGCTAACTTTTCAAACTATAAAACATTTCCATTGCACAGATTTTTGGTACCAACCGTGGCAGGAAGGTCTGCACTGATAGTGATGCTGTGATTGCGTAAGTTGAAGTGCAAGTAATCAAAGAAAGCTCATTCCAGTGTAATTATCAGAACCCCTTAAGAATTAAAGGCAAATAAATAAAAATTAGAGGTTATTGCTTATTTAAAGAAGGGTTCAGCAATTACATAGCATGTAACACGAAGGATGGACTAATTCATTTATTCTAAATACGGCAGAGAAGAAAGTAATTGAGATTAAAATTTTTGTCTATAGGAGAGCCACAACCAAAGAGATTGCTTACACACTATCAAAAGAAAAAACAAACTCAGAGCTACAGATTTCACTGAATATATTATTCCTAAATAGCATAAACTATATTAATACTCCATGGGCACGTCCATGGGCATGTGTTTTTTCCCTCCTTCAATTAAAATATTGGATTTGAAACCAAAAAAAAACAAACTATGCAATCTATTTAAAAACAAAATTTGAATGAAAAGACAAATACTCATTCTTATTTGGGGTAGATTAAAAAATAAACCACTCAAAAACCAAATATATTTAGTCAGGCAATTCTGAGTCTGTGATAGATGAGTAATACTAGAATGAACGAATATATGATGAACTTAAAAGCAAAATTTCACTGTCATCATATAAATCAGCAAATAAATTAAAAAAAAAAAAAAAGCCCCATCAATATCTGAAAGAGAAATAATGCGAGCCAATGATCAATGAATTTAATGGAAGTCTTTCCAGTGACATTAATAACATTCAGAGCTGGCTTTTGTGCTCCAAGCTGATGGTGGTTTCAGGTGATACAATCATTTTCAAGCATTAAAACACAAGACGACAGCCCCGTCTGTTTGGCTGCTTGTCTGCGTTGGCAGCGTAGGGAGGGGGGAGAGGTGTTAAGATTGCTATTAGAGAAAGATGAAATATTACACCACTCCAGACAAGAACTGAGAGCCAGTAAAATATTTCTGGCAATGCCCTTGAGATAACCACCTGTCACATCACTAGAATGTGCTTCTGAGTTATTTTCTGATGTAGTTTCATTCCTAAGTCCCTATTTTCAGTATAACATATTACTTTTTAGTATCTGGTACACTATACAGCACATGTATTAATTTTCCTTCTTCCAATTGAATTTTTAATGAAGATAAATTATAATCATGACATTTACATCTCAATGATTTTCACAATTGAAACACTCTTATAATACCGGTGCACAAGCTGTAAATGGGTTACACAGCCAGATACTAAAGCAATCATTTTATCATTGTCAGAATGAACATAATGCCTACTGCAACCAATTGGACTTTTATGGGAACAGTTGGATCAGCTGTTTTTACATTGTAAGAATTGCAGTGAAGTGCCCATTATCTATCTCCACTGTCAAAGGACAAGGTACAATCTTTGTTATCGTTCTCAAGACTATGAAACTAGGTCTTGTAACACAGCCAACGTCAGATACAAAGGAGAGCCAAGGCCACAAAACGGTGTGGGTTGCAAGAGAGCCTAAAGATCACCTAGTTCCAAGCCCTGTGTCACGGCAGTGGCCAGCAAAAGGACCAAGAACATCAAATCCACAGAGGTGAGAAGTTATTCTTGGCCATGAAGAATGGAAGATCTGAAGTCACTGAAGGTACTAAAAGTGTAGATGAGTGAGATGGAGAAAAAAAAAAAAAAAGGAGAAGATTGCAAAAGCTATAATTGCAGAGAGATCTTATATGAAACAGCAGAACTGATGTGGGGAAAAAAAAAAAAAAAGAATAAAAATAAGGTAAACCAACACAGGCAGAGAACTTGGCCCATGAGCTCTAGCAACACACTATAAAAAGTTAGAAATTAGATCTTTACTATAGCCAGCTGAGTAACTAGGACAAGATTCTTTCTGCAAGTACTCACCGTTATTTCTAGTACCCAGAGGTTAGATGGGTTTGCTTCTGCCTCAAGCCCTCAGGTCACTCAGTCCTTTGTTGTTGCAAGCTGCCTCACTACCTTGGCTTTCTCATAACGTTTTTTTGTGCATTAGCTACTGTTTCTTCAGTCTGCGTGCTAGCTGTCTGATCTATGTAGAAATTCTATCAGGAAGAGAGGAACACGCCTACATTCCCTGACCTAGTCCATGAGACAAAGAGCACAAAGAATACTGGCTTTTTTTTTGTTTGTTTGCTTTGTTTTTAAATTGAGCCTTAGGTATAATACCATCATTAAGCACTGAAAATATCATTTGGGTGAGAAGCCAGTGGATACCTCTGTACTGGATGTGCCTGGGATGGAGTTAACATTCCCCACAGCAGCTCATAGAGCGCCGTGCTTGGCACTCATAGTCCTGTGGAGTAATCACATTACCTTTGTGATAACACACAGCATAGACTACAACATTCCTATCTTCAAAGGCAAACTGAGCACGTCTTCATTCCCTTCATCCTCTTTTGGGCACATCTTCTAGGCTGATATCAATCCAGAGTCTGCTGTCTAAAGAACGCCCTCAGAAGCCAAGATGTTTCTTGAGGATGGAGAGGGATTGCACAGTATGACAAACCTGATGGCTTCGTAGCTCAGAGCACAATTGTCAAAATGGTAACTAAGTAATAAGAGTTCAGTGAGATTCATCATCGTCCTCCATGCTCCAACATAAAGCCAGAATAAACTTGATTCAACAGTACTAGACATATCCCCGTGGAACTTGTCAGAGAATCTGGCTTTATTCCCAATTAGATTTGGAGAAAATCAACTGCAGATTTATTTTTTTTTCTGTTGCATCTAATAACTCAGAGCAGATCTGAACTGATCTAATAGCTCAGCTGGTCACATCGGTAAAATCCCAACATCACTCAGCTTGGAAAGCATCAGACCTACAGAAAAGACAGAAGGTTTATACTGATATAAAAACTTCCTTAAAATAATTTTTGCCCCTTTGTGATGTACTAAGTTCCCAGATCTGCTTAACCAGAGTTACACTAGTAAATCTTTTTATGTTTTTGAAGAAAAATAAACAGTAAAGGTTAAGGATGGGAATATGCTATTTAAAAGAAAAGAGCAAATATTTCCCGCCCGCTATTTAAACATTCAGTGGGCAGATAAACACAAGAAAACCCATTGTTTCTGTTCACATGAGCATTACCCAGAGCCTGCATGATGTGCAGAGACAAAATCTTAAGTCTACAAGCTTTTTCAGCTTGACACCCTTTCCCCTCAAAACACAGTTTACTCATTCTTTAAAAAAGCCTACTACGACCCCCAAAACACTTTTTTGTATTAAAAACTAGAAATGTGGAAAATGACATTATGCATGGTGAAAGCTGGTGATGCAGGAAATTTCATTCAACGAGCAGGTATGCAAAAAGTTTGGCATTGACAACTGAAACAAAGGGAACAGTGAGAAGAGAGGCTGTGAAAATGTACTGTTGATGACTCCTGGCTCAGTGTTGAACCCTTAGGTGAGTGCCGATGTGGTTCCTGAATGCTAGTGAGATGCTTAATATTATCTAGGACCTTGGCTGATTTCCTGACTAGAGAAAATAGCAAGGAAAAGAAATACAAAACAGCATTTGCAGATCTGGGAGAGATAGTACCCAGCATTGCTATACGAGGGGGGAAAAAAGAGAAAAACCAACGACCTACAGAACAATCTGGCATAAATTCCCCCAGAGCCACAATTTGAAGGATGACAAAAATTGTTCCCTATGGCAAAGAGCAGAGGTTTGGCAGCAGGTTACAACCATGAACATTACAGCATTCACTCTACAGAGCATCAACAGAGAAGAGACTGTCATCCACGAGGAGAGCCCACAAGGACTGCTCAAGAGGCGACCAAAGTGCGTCATCCTGTTCTCTCATTCATCTTACGCTGCATTCAAGACATTTTTATTCCACTGAGTTGAATCCTTACTTGAAATATGAAGTATTCAGTCCAGTTTTACACCTACAGCAAGAAATATTTTGTGACAAATATTCAAGTTTAATGTATTTTCATATTTAATATCTTTAGATCAGTGTCCCAGTGATTAAGAGTACCATGGTCTATTATTATCAGCCATTAAGAAAATGTACTTTATCAATAAGTACATAAGAAATAAAAATTTGTATAATCAGCAGTATTGGGAACTAAATCTGGAAGGACAACTTTAAACCACATTTAGGATGGCCTCTTGTTTTGAATCTTCTGAAACCTAAATTTTCTGCTTTTAAAGACAGAAAGCACTCTCTGGTTTTAAAACTCAGTCTAAAGGTGACACCATTGTAACAATCCTTTAGCCATAGAGTTGTTAAAAGTATGATAAAGTAGCAAGCTAAGGCTTGAAAACACTAGAGATAAAAAAAAAAAAAAACAAAACTGGCTTTCAAAAATATCAGCCCTGCATATCAAAACATAATTTTCAATGTAATTGAGAATCCTACTTGATTGTACAACCACAAATTCAGGTGCTTTAAGCTAATCAACTTTACTATTAACTTCTATGTTAGTAAAATGTCTATGCATATACAACTGTTATTTCTAAACCATTTAATACATAACATGAGTCTGATTACGTATCTTCTCACCAAACAATGCAAAAGAACAAAAGCTATGAGAAGCTGCCTTACCTACCAACTTCAACATGTATTCAGAGGAGGAAGACTTTGGCTTTCTTTTAGAGCAAAAACCTCTCAGAACTCTGGGATTTTTTTTTGTATTTGAATAACCTACTCAACTTCACGTGAACACGTCAATACAAGTGGCTCAGGGATAAGGAGCCAACCTTAAATCTTCTCTGCTTGTCAAAGGCCACCTTACACAAGTCTGATAACACCAGATAGCAAGTTTTACAGTTAGTGCGAGACTTCACTACCTGTTGAGTTTTCAAAGGAAAATGCCAGACAAAATGTTGTCTGGAAAAAATGCCAATCCTGATCAACTTTGGAAGTGCTTTTGTGGCTGTGTAAACATGGATAAACTCCTCAAGAGTAGTTCATCTATGGGCAAATACAATTCTGTAACAATACCAAGGTCAACAATGTGCTGAGTAAGTATCACTGGCAAGTCAAAATGCCTGAGGGCACCTTGAGCTCATATACCCAATTTTCCACTGTGTCAAAAATTATATGAGAAGCCAATACATCCTGCAACCTTCCATCTCTTCCCTTTTTGTAAAATCCTCACCCTTCCACCACCCCATCTTCAAAATCCCCTCACACTCTTGGCACACTTCCCAGAGCCCATGATGAGGTTCATTAAAGAAGGAGAATACTGATTTGGGGTGATCTGGTCTGCATTAGCTGAAAATACAGCTCTACCTCATTCAACTTTGTTCAAGGAATCTGTGATAAGCAGAGCATGAATAAGATAAGAAGCCCTTACATATCAAATTTCTTCCTTCAGGTCAAAAAAGGCAAGTGGAAGAAAAGAGCCCTCTCCCTGAATATTGTGTCTTCAGTAATACCAGACTGGACCCATGCTGATAACCATCTTGCAACACAGAAGGCAACCTCTTAATAAACACTAAACCCTTCTAATCTGAAAGATTGCAATCATCCTAATTACCAGAAATTAAATCGTTCAATGAAGGCTTATAAAAGTGTAAGTCCCTGCGTGCATAGAGAAATGCAATATAAATTTGCCTTTCTTTTTATTTTGACAGGGCATAATCTGCTGGGTAGCATTGTAGTACACATGAGATTTGATACAGATGTCCAAAAATATAGATAATTACTAAAAATAGACCTCATTAAAAACCATTTGCAAGATTTCGCCATAAATGTAACTAGATTTCTCCAATGAAATTTGTATTTCTTCCTGCAAGTGCCTGTGGCATGTTAATTACTCAGAGACTGTTGTGTTATTGAATGCTTTTGTAGAAGATATTTTCTTTCTAGCTTTTACATACAAACAGGATTTAAAACTCATAGTTGTTTTAGAATATAGGTGAACACTGGAAGGACACGTGCCTTAAAAATTTCCTGGTAATAATCTAACTGCACTGTCCAGCACATCGTGCAATTATGTATGTCCAGCCAAAAAGAGTCCTGTTGCCAGGGAAGTGGGAATTCTGTTATGTTAGTGACAACAGCTAGATAATGCAAGTTTGTGATGAGAAAACTCTTATGGCAAAGTAACTACTAAAAAACAAAAGATTATATTGTGCTATGCATTCTTTTTTCAAGGGGAATGAAGTGTTATTTTCCTCAGACATCTTTCTGGCTGCAGCAAAGGATCAGAGCATCACGCTAGAGAGAGGTTGAAATTCACAGCTTCAGCTGTTATGCCCCAGAAGTCCCTCTTCAGAGGTTTTTCTCCCTTACCCAGACAAAAAGCACATCCTTTCATGTTGTTAACCTGCATCACTGGATTTTGAATTCCTGCTGCCATACTCCAAAAAGTCTGCAGATGACACAGAAGATCATTCAGGTCACAAGTGTTCCTGTTGAGCTGTAGTCTCTTTTGGATTACATCATTTGGAAAGCAGTCCAAACTCTTTGTCTGAGCCTCCTAGATGCCCTGCAGCATACAAGATTTAGATAGCTGCCCAACTAGCAAGGTACCAAACCTGCTGACACTCCTGAGTCCATCCTAACAGAGGTGCAGCTATTAGGGGTCAGAAAGAAAGAGCAGAATAAAATATCTAGTAATAAAATCAGGAGTCAAAGACAACTAAACACACTCAGAAACTTTCTCTCCTCTCTGAAACAAATGTTTTCTCAGCTAAAAAAATTATTAAGTTGTAATTTCAAACTTTTTAAAGTCTGCTCAATGTTGGAAGGAATGTTTTATTATCCAAGCAAAGAAAAGAAGCAAAGAATGTAATCATGGAACTATTGTAGTGGCTCTGCTGCATGTAAGATTTTTAAAATCCTGAAATGGGAGGAGACCAGAAAGGAAATGGGCTAAACTTCCCTGCAATAGCAAGGATTTAGACTTAACGACCCAGAGGACTTCATTTCTGTCTTGTTCTTTATGCCCTTACAATAATTGGAAACTACTACACATCTGTGGGATGACTTCCAGGTAAATTTAGAGTACATGTGCAGACATATTAAAAAGTAAGAGCATGCAGTACCATCCAAACTATGATTAGAACTACATTAATCCTTTTTTCAAAGGCTTCATATGAAAGAAAAGATGGGCACTTGCATTTTCATGACTCTGTGATACATCACTCTGTGAATAATGGCTGCAAATAAATATCCCATCCATGGAATTTTAATCTTCCTCCCATTTAAAGTTTATAAGGGTACTGGTACCAGCAGATTTATATTCCCCACCCAGCCAGCTTCATCACATGAAAAATCCTGGCATTCAATTGCATTAAATGGCAATCAGTCAGTCTTCTTCTAATCTGATGGTTAATATATCATGTCAAAAGTTCTCTTACGAAGAAGATTGAATTGGAATTTCATCTATAACATTAATTTAATGCATTACGATAATGAGTCCCAATCCCAGCCCTGAAGCTTCAAGGAAGCTTGGATATGGAAACGTACCTGCACCCAAGATTTCTGCCTCAAGCCACCTGCTATGCGATAGGCCAAACCACAATCTCTACATTCATCTCTGTCTGAACATGGGAGAAATTGAGATTTTACAAAGATGGATACCTGTGTTCAAGAACCTCAACAGCTGCTCCATTACTTTCTTCACTTACAGGCACAGGTTCTCCCATGTTAGAAGATTTTGTGAAAACAGATCTCTTCAAAGGTTAGAGGATGCCAGTAGTCAGTTGTCTACACTTCAAAAGGCATCATATTTGGAGCTCAGCTGGTGAACAAAGCCACCTTCTGGGAGTTATTAAACTGGTTTCCAGAACCACAGAATTTTTGTATGCTGGCCATTTTGGCTTTTCTCAAGCAGTTTTTTTCCCAAAACGCTTCAAGCAAATTATCACATGCACCAGAGGCAGCAAAAAAAAAAATCTACTGTAGATTTAAAAATTATTTTTCCTTCAGAACACAGTCCAATGTTACCATTATGTCTGTAAACAGAAAAACAGCATGATACTTACCAGAGAGGTGTAGAGCACCATCTGAGTGCTAACTGTCAAACTATAAGCCTAGTGATATCTTCTAGGATAACGAAAGCATGGGGAGATTTTGCTAACCATATCCATGTGCAGCACAGCTACAATCAATCATTTCAGATGATAACTATCAAATTGAATGTAACTGACAGTCATTAACACCACTTATGGATGAGTCTCTAAGGAAAGATAATTTTGTGCTGTCCTTCAGCTTTCTGGGAGACAATTCATGCAAGAGACAGTTGCACATCTGACATCCCCTTCCTGCCAACTCTAATTGCTTATTTTTCTTGAGCTACACCCTTGTAGCCGAGCTTTACAGGTCTCTTGCTGTGCTCCTGCCCTTTAACTGGGTCTTTGATGGCTAACCCTTTACCAGATTACTGTATTTGAAAGTGGAACAAAATTTTTTTCCCATTAAAAGTTAATCAGGCTGTTGTAGTAAGAGCATGTAACAGCTTGCAGTCTCAGATCCAGTAGTATCTAAGTTCATATACAAAAATAATGAAACTCATGGCATGGAGTCAAGTCCCGTTCTTCATCAATTGATTTCTCCGTGATTATTCAACTTTGTCTCCCTTACATGTTGGACAGTGATAGGAAAATGACGTGCTGGAAAATGAATTATTTACTGTTACTGGATTATGACTTAGGATAAGTACAAATGACTGTAGTCTAGTCGTAATGTGCTTTCTGTCCTGAGCAAATTCCAAAAATTAAAAGAAAAAAAATCTATTTTACCACATTATTACTAGAAGATAACATTCACACAAAGGTGACAGACTAGTAAATATGTATATAGATATCAATAACTTCAAATGTACTGTTTTTCTGTAAAGTAAAATATAAAGGAACATTATCACAGATAATTTTTCTTCCAAAGAGCATTCTAAAGTGCTTTACAGACTAGAATAATATAATCACTAAACTAAAAAGCTTGTAATGGAAGAGACAAAATATAGAATTAAGAGACTCGGACAAGTGAGAAAAGCTGCTGTCTAATGATATTTTAAAAGATACAGCAAGTCAATGAGGCAGAGGCTCCAAAAGACTGTTCCAGATGGCAGTGTCTTCAGAGGAATAGTTTTACAGCAAAGGCACAGTTGTGGGATAGCACAGTGAAGACATGGTTGTCAGTCTAGTCAAAGGAGCAGAGAGGATGGAAGCAAGTAGAATAGATGACAAAGTAGGATGCAGTGCAAACATGTCCCAGAGCTCATTTTCTACCCTGTGTTCAGTAGTGAGACCACAAGGACTAGCACTATAGCACTTTCTGCTTTTACATTCACTCTTTTCTTGAATTACCTTACTAACTTCAATTTCACCATTTTTGGACACAATGCCAACATGCATATCAGCTGCAATGTCCAGATTTATAAATCCAATACCAATAACAACTGCAATGACCATAACAAGATCTACTGGAGGAGATGACAAGTACAAAACATTTTCAAACTATACCTTAAACTGAAGAAAAAAAATTATACTGGAAAAATAAAGGCAATAAAACCATACATTTTCTGAAGTACATGAACAGCATCGTTTGGAAAATTGCACAGCCAAGAGTGAGTATGTTCAGTTATAGTTGTTCTGATGGCTCAGATCAGGCTATATGAGGAGGGGGAAAAAAAGGGATTTAAAAGAATGCCATTAAATATTGCTTTTTCTTTATATAGTACTGCCTCTCTAAGATAATTCCAAAATTATTTGGAAATGATGATTTTGGTAACCTCTATTCAGACTAATTTCCGTTGCCAGAAGAATTGCAAAGCTTTTTATGAACCAGAGGCCATCTCTCCCCCTCAGCCTTTTGGTTATCGGGAAGAAATAGACAGTCAGCTCATTTTTGAACTCCATTTCATTGTTTGTGAAACACAACTAGCCTGCAGCTAAGCTAACCCTGCCTCTACAAATGTGTCCAGCAGGCTTCACCAGAAACCTTTTTGCATAAAACTCGCTCCTGATTGCTTTATTTCCTGATGGGTGTTGAGGAAAACTGCAACATCCCAACAACCTGGAATTCTTCCGCGCATTTTAGTAAGAAAGCTCTGAATGCATGACTGGGGAGCTGGGGAACCCTCATCCTTAAGATGAGACTAGATGGTCTAAAAAGAGAGATTAATGGCATTGTTCGGTTACATACCTAAACTCTCTTCAGTATTTCATCTAAAAGTTGCATCATGTAGAAATAACACCTAAGGAAATGTTCACACCACCTCCGGCAAAGCTGGCCTGTTGCATTGCAGACAATCCTACAGTCTCTACCAACATCTTCCTAACGTGGGTGGTTGTTTTTTCATAACCAAAGAACACAAACAAAAGCAATTAAAACAAAGAGGAAAAAACAGGTATTATTATGCCACAGTAGAGCATTGTCTCAATAGAAAAACAGGGTAGAGCTCACTGTCTAGCTTCAACTATGGTAGGAAACTGAGCCATCCCTACCTTTAATTTCCAATAAAAATTATTTTGCTTTGCATAAGTCAAGGGGAAAAAGAGGTGAATTGCTGTGAAATATGCTGCTAGACAATGTAGTGTTTTAGAAGATTCCTTTGTATTTAAATAGAATGAGCTTACTGTAAATCATAAGCTTAAAAGTTTTAAAGTTGTAATTGGATCAGCAGAGCTCTGACAGGTTTCAGGTTTTTATAGCAGCCGTGGATCTAAAAGAATGGATTTCTTAAAGAGGCACACAAGAGACAAGCAACAGAAAAGATCCGGTCTGGGATATATTTTCAAAGGAATTTCAAATAGACTATCAATCCCTTAATGCTCTTTTTGTATTATCAGTAAACAGTTTAAACTTCAGAATGCAACATACCCTACTTTGCCAGCTTATTCTCACTGCACCTAAGACCCCATTATTTGACAGATGACTAAGGACTTAGCTGATTGTCTGCAGCATTTGATATACAATCTTGACAAGCATAGTCTATTAAATTAGAAGCATGCCAGCTGAAGTGAGTGACAGAGATGCTCAGAGACACAATTAAAGAAGTGAATAAAAAACAAATAGTAAGATTTTCACCTATGTGTCTTATACACAGTTGACTTTTAAAAAGACTTTTATCTTTCAAAGATAATTATTATATCCCATAAACAAGTCAGGAGTACATTGTAACCTTAGTTGGTAATTAAGATTCCACAGAGTGACATGCTGAATTTCATAGCAGATGCTTATAATCCTGTCCCTAAAATCCATTTATCTAAGTCTGAATGACTTTCACTAGGACTTAGATACCCAAGTCACTGAGATGCTTTTGAAAAACAAACTCAAAAGCACTACAGATGAAACTGTAGGCATCTCTTCAACAGACAGAGTGATACTTTCCTGTTACTAAAATAGAAAATACCATAAAATACCTCTCTGAATAACAGTGAGAGTGTATACCTGTGCTGACACTTTCTAAATAAAGGATCGAGTCTTGAGATGTTACCTTGCTGCAGCCTTTTGAAGTAACCTCTTCGAGGACTGGAGAACCTTTGTATCCTGTAATATCAGTAACAATCATAACAAGAAGTTAGATTTTTCTCTCCTGGATATGCAAGGTAAATCAGATCCCAGCTATCAGCATTCAAAGCATGCAAAGGGCACAAGCAAAGGAAGGCCGCCTGTCAGGCTGAAAAGAAAAAGTGCTGCTGGAAAGGACTTCATAAAGTGGCAATTGCTAATGTAGCAAGAGAGAAAGAGCAGTATGTTTGTCTAAAATACAAGCAGAAGTATTTGGGCAAGATGTCCTTCAACAGGAAATCACACTAGTTAGATCAAGGATTGAGTTACCTTTCCAGTTTGTAGAGTAATTAGCTTTACCATGAAGCAAATATATGATGTAATTGACAATCCAATACAGCCTTGATCTTACTTCATCTTGTTGTTTTCTGAGGAGGAAGGGGTATTAGTTCATAATTAAATATTTTTTAAAGACTGCATATCTGTAGAATCATAGAATGTTTTGGGTTGGAAGGGACCATTTAGAACCAATATCTCTTGGCAGTGACACTCCCCACCAGCTCAGGCTTTCCAGAGCCCATCCATGTCCTTGGACACCTCCAAGATGAGGCACCCAGAGCTCTCTAGGCAGCAGTGCCAGGGCCTCACCACTCTGTGAGTGCAGAATTTCCTCTCAATACCTAATCAAAATAGATAAATGTGTTCCTATCATTTTAATTATACAACATTATCAAGCCACACAGGAGTGACTCTTCTCTCTGTAAGTTTCCCTCAGTTTCACTTGTTTAATGATCCAAACATTAGTAAAAACCAATGATGACATTAAAAGAATTTCTGGAAAAAACAAAAAAAAAAGCAAAAAAAACCCACACAAATTCAGAAGTTACATTTTATTTTCTGGAAACTGCTGTCATGCAGAGAATTAGTATTTGCTTTTGCAGTTTGTGCCCCTGCCAAACCAGACCTCTGTCAGTTTTGGTGTGAGAAGCATGCAATTACATGACTTCACCACTGGAAATAGGGTACTAAGTTTTCCTTCTCAGCATATTTTATCACCATTTACTTCAGTAAACACAGTATACTAATGCATTTATCCAACCTTCAGTAAGGAGCTCAAAACTGGACTGTACAAATCATGGGTAGATGATGTTTTTGCCTTCTGGCTATGGACAGCTGCACTCAAAGTTACAAGAAAAGCAAAGGAAGATTCTAAATTAAGATTTCAATTTCTCCCTTTCCGTAGCTTATCACTAATTTTTCTGATCTCATTGGAATTCCCTCCTCTTCTCTTTTCTAAATTTATTAATTTAGAGTCTGAAAACAGATGACACTTCAAGTTCATTTCATTTTGATGTCCTAATGTTGAGCAGTAATCATACATGACTTTCCATTTTCAGTCAATGGTATCCAAGCGGTCTTTGACCAACCAGGCCAGGTGAGGCCTATCTTTTAAGTCCTGGCAATTTTAGGCAGACTGAGCTAGACTGACCGGCAAGCTTTTACATTGAGCTGAATGAGACCTTCAAACACTTTCTGTAGACTGTTCCATGAAGAATGCTTTTTTTTTGGTATTTAAATTCCTAGAAATCAGACAGTAATGAGGAACAAGACTGATAGCATAGTTGCATGATTCATATTATTTGATTTCATTTCTATTTCAGTGAGTAAGTATTCCATAAAGTTATTGTTTTTATGGACTTGAGAAGATATAATCTCTGCATAGTCATCCTTCATTACTCGAAGGAAGCCTGGAACACATTTCAATGGGCTTACAAATTAAAAATATATGAAGGCAGCCATGGTAACTGTGACCATGCGCATGCAAGTAGCCTTGTAGCCTTCCCAGATAAAACAAGACTTAGTTTGCATTTCAGAGAAAGAGCTGCAAGTTATATTATGGGTGTTAGGGAGTAAGCTGCAACATAGCTTTAAAATGTTAAATGCAAGTTGAGCACATGCATGAAATCTTCACAGTTATTATCAAAGCTAAAAGTAAAGACTTAGCTGTAAAAGGCTACATAAATATGATAGTCCTATTTCTGAAGCAACACATCTTTGGCAAAATAATAACAGGCAGATGTAGGACAAGGCAGTAAAGTAATATAATCTGAATCACGATTGCTACAGCACAAATATTATATTCATGTATTTCCTTATTAGAGTTCACAAAATATTGAACTGCACTTGTTCTATTTCGGTTACAATATTGAAAAACCATCCAAATATAAAAGTATCAACCGCTACTGTTATTAATGCAATCAATTCAGATATGAGCTCAGATGTTATTGTTAAGATTTTATTTCCAACTTTATTATATTCTACTACCACTTTTTCAGTCTTAAATAATGACAAATATTAAGTTTATAAGAGTTGCTGATAATTGCAAAAGAAAACAATGAAATCACATTAAACTGATAAACCCTGAAATTACTACACCTGGGATAGGAATTGGAATAAAGAGCAATATTCCACTGTAAGCTGAATCCTTCAACTTACGCATGTTTTTATTTAAGAGCCATCACTTCCTTGCACAATAGCTAGAATCACTGGGGATGTAGCCTTTGTAGGATTTTTTAATTACTTCATTCATCTTGATGATCTTTTAGATTTACTGAAGTAATCTATGAGAGTGTTATTTTAATGAAATTGCAGTGACTTATTACCATTCCACCGCCCAGAATTCCTTACTGCTAACATTAAATAATCCACTAAAAATTTACGAGTTTGTTTGGCCGGTGTTTGTAGCAATGCCAGAATGCTGACACTCACTGATCAAGAGCACTTCTTACTCCAAACAGTCTCAAGTCTGTGATAGCTATGCAGTATTTTAACATATTTATCCTAGAAAAAATCACTACAAAATTCAGATTTTTTGTCTTAATATTAACTTGATTTGCTTATAGGCGCAAGCTCTAGGACTCAATTTAAGTATATGATTTTAATTATATATCATTTTAAATTCCCTTTGCGTTTTTAACTAATTTCATTAACTTGCTTTTAAAAAAATTATTCATTTCCCTGTAGCAGAAGCTGTGGATCTTCCAGACTGACACTAATTTCCATCCTTGTTCACTAGCAGTAAGTTTCCCCATCTCACGTACATTGAAGCTGGAGCCAACGGAACCTAGCATAGTGCGGTGCTCCAGCTCTGGTTCCAGTTCTGATAAAACAAGAAAGAATTGGATGTCTCAGAGGCAGAGCAGCTGCTAAAGCTCAAAAAACTCCTGTGTTTAATAATATTAGAAGCTCGTTTGGTAAAACTAACATTCTGCACTCATACATTAACCTACTTGTTTTGTTAGCACAATACCATCTCACAGACCAGATACTGCACATGCTCTTTCCTTCTTTCCCTTACCATCAATATTACAGCTGCTCTACAAATCACCACCTTTTGTGAAAAGGAGGACAGAAATTCTCTCCAAAATCCCTAGGAGCACTTGTTTTATTACCTGAGCAAAAAGGTTTCCTACCAAATTCACAGATGTTTTATGTTCATCGGAACCACAAAGCACGGTATAGTATGGACAATCTCTCCTCAAGAGATAGTTTTAATATAATTTTAATGAGCCTATAGTTCAAATACATATTTGTTTCTCATTTAGCCTCCTTGCCTGTTAGATATCATTACTATTCATTAAACTGCATTTTCAACCTCAAAAAGACACTTAAGGAGAGGGAGCTTCTTGAAAGAACTTAGGCAAGAAGTATAAGCTTCTTAAACTGCAGTCACTTTAGATATATTCTCAGGCAGAAAAGAATATCAAGGAAATCTAGACCATGAAAAAAACAAAGATTAGCAATTTTATACATAATAGACTACATATATACACACACACACACACGTCATTACTTCTATGCTATAAAAGACAGTCTCACAGATAATTACTCAAAAGCACTATATATACATTTCAGTCTCACATGGGTGGTTTAGTCCAGAAGTTTAACCAAAGGTCAGCTACCCAAGGCCACGTTTACAGCCTAAAAAAGAAAAAATTGCCAAATTGTAGATTCTACTGGGATTAACAGGACAACTTGAATCTGCATCTATTTATTTATTGTGCTTTTATTGTGATGACCTGAGGATGAGAACAGGCACTGAGACTGGTGCAGCCTCAGTGCTCAAGCCATAACAAGGACTTACATTTGAAGCACTTCTTTCTCTAGCAAGCAAGAGCTTAGCAAAGTTTGAAAATGTCACTGAATGTGCCATTTTTGGTTTGTGGAGTAATTTCCATGTTAATTTCATCACAGATTCCAACTTTGGGTGGGATTAAGCACTCATCTTCATATTTCCCACCTAAGAACCCCTTCTTTTAAGTTCCACTTTATTCGAAAGTCAGAAAAGATTGGGGATCTATTGTCCAAAACTTCCTGGTTGCATAGAAGTTCTCTGTTAAAATCTGGGCATATCAGCAATGATGGTAAGCAGCACATCATTAAGTTACAAGCAGGAGCACCTGGGAAAATTTGAGGAGAAATCTCTAAGCTGAAATTTAACCAATAAATGAATGGGACGACATGGAAAGCATGCCTAAAGGCACTTTAATACAATTCCTTTCAGATTTAATTCCTCTTTTTCCTAGTAGATTTCTGAGTCTAGTACAATAGGAACAACTATAAGACTGCAAATAAAGACGACAGGAAATTCCTTCCTTGATGATGAAACTTGAAACAGCAGTGCTAAAAAATTATTAGTCATTTCTTCTCCTTTTCAGTTTGCAGACCCATTGATTACCTTCAAATATCTTTGGTTTTCAGGAAGTTGGTATTTTGCTTCTCAGCCACTAAGATATTTTTTGTTAGACATTTTATTAAACACAGAGTATTTCAACATAAAGGTGAAGTCATTTTGTCTTGGATTGATTTTAGTGCAGTATTTATATTGATTATTTAGAATCACAGGCTATAACAGTTAAAGAAATATGGTTTTTTTTCTTTGATCAGACTGAGTAGCATAATAAATGAAAGGAATACACTCTGTGAACATCTTTAACTATTGTTTCATAATTTAAAAATAGAGATAGAATGCCATCTACTTGTTAGTTCCCAATATTGCTAGCTGAAGAAAAAGAGCTAGACTGTTTGCTTTACTGCACTTTCTACTGCATACCTTGACTAATCTGTTAGTTAAAGCAGATTAACTAACATAATTAACGTTAGTTAATTAATGTGATGAGAATTATATGGGGGAAAGGGAGGTGAGATATAACCACAAAATTAGCATTCACCTGATCAGTTTGATGCATCAACAATACAACACAGCAGAGCTCTCTCCCTTTCAAACACATTCATTCAACCCCAAATGTCATTTCAGAACTAAGAGGCACTCTCTGACATTTTCTTTTCTATAATCCAGGTCTTGATCAGGAATTCATATTACAGAAAGTATAGAAGCAACAAGGATAATGATCAGAGATGGTGTTTGTGCTGCAATACAGTTTGTACCGTAGTGTTTGTCTCTGGAGACTTCATAAGAACACACTGGTTCCTGAAATTCCAGGATGGCTGTTAGCAACTGGGCACAACAGTGAAAAGTTGTTAATCAAGTCAAGGGCAGAAAAAAAAAAAACAAACCAATTATCCCTGTTGTGTCAATGCTTTCATCACAGAACCCAAAATCAAAAGTTGACCGGAGAAATCTAGAAAAAGAACTTATTAACTCATATGAACAAAGGAGGGCATATATTTAAATATGTGAACTTTACTTACTGAAGTCTATAGTGGTTCTGTACCAGCTCCATTTGCACCTCAACATAATCTTCATTTGTGTCTGTTAGTCCAAAAAAAACCACAAAACCATGACAATTTGTAATTTTTTGGGGGTTTTTTTTGAACTAACAGAAGAACCTCACTAACAAACCACGACCTGCTTCAGTCAGAGAATTCTGTTAGCTGGAACTCAAAGATCCCTGGACTGCTCTACCTAATATATTTGAATAAAATGTCTTTAAAAAAAATAAATAAAGAAAATAAACAAAAAAAACCCCACCATATTCCCTATGGACAAGTAGCCATCAGTGTGAATAAACGCCACAGAAATAAGATCCATAAATCCAGTGTGTTAAGTTGTCACATCATTAGTTTTTCTAACACTTTTACCTTTCTTTATGTATACTTACTTGGAAGCTCTATAAACCTTTTAGAAATCTTTATTTTTCACCAGGGAATCAAGCAACAAGTCTCCAGTGAGCATTTCTCTGCTACACAAAAATGGATAGGGGACTGTTAACCTGAGAATCATAAAGAGTTCTATTATCATTTTAGCTGTATTTGTTTTCTGTTCTTAAATCTTACAGAGGACGAAGATTATTAATTACCATTATTGGTATTCCCATTGACAGGCAAAACTATTCCAGCCTGTCCCATCATGAAGTACAATTCTCAACAGAAACTTCAAAGGCACTCCTACCATTATGGCAACACAACATCAGTGAATTTTATTAATTTTTATGTAGACAGCATCTGTGAGTGCATTTAAGCAAGTAAATCTCTGTGCATTCTCTGCATGTACAATGGAAGCATCTGTAATTTCTGCAGTTCCACCTAAGTAGGTTAGGTCAGGCCAGGCCAGTACAAGTAATTAATATCAATGACAAGAAGTTCATAAAAGCAATTTAATTTGAATTAACAGTTTATCTACTCCCAGGCTTCACTACAGTCAAGAGGCTGCTACTTCTTTCTATTAATATTTTTATTTATGTAACATCTGTGTTAGAGAAGATGAATGTATGCAAGCATACTAGTAGGGAAAATTTCAGGATAAACACCCAAGAGTCTATATTGCATATAAATATTAAAAATATCTGTCAGTAAAACTTGTACATTGCTGTCTTTATCCAGATGAACTCCTGAAAACATCAATTCTGAACTAGTTTCTACATTATAACTCTGTATTTTATGTATTAATATTATTTAACACAAATATATATTATAAACAATTACAAATGTATTTTTTCTTAAACATGTCTTGAATTCTCTCCTAAACCAATCGTTCTGAGATACAATTTCAGAGCTGCGTTCTGGAAATGGATTGAATTACATTAGAACAAGTGGAAACTCCAGAAATCTGAACTTAATCACCTTGGTTCAAACTGAAGTGGAAATCATTTTTTGTATGCAACTTCAGTGAAGGACACAGCGTGTGTCAGACCACTCTTGTGACTGTGAACGTACACAAAAAGAAAGTGATAGAGGCAAGAGTATGTTTTGTTTCTTTACAGGTTACTACAGCTGATGCTGAGGTAATCAGTGACACCAGTCAGCAAAGTCTGAAATAAAACAGCCCTCTATGCCCATTTGCAACAGCAGCTACTGCTCACACTGTATCTGTTTAAAAATATATATACACACACCTATAATATTGGAGCTACTATTGACATTTACAATTCTAAAGTAATTTACAAACAATTAATTAGTCCCGCAATCATTTCAGGCTGGTAATTATCTTAATTTTGCTAAAAGAGATCTGTCACATGGAGAGCTTGAGAGACTCTCAGAGAAGCAGTATTGGTTCACTGTTTGACACTCAAGCAAACATCCCCCTCCTAACACCCTACAAGATCACAAAAAGAAATCATCTCTGAGCTTGTTTTGTTTGCTTTTTCTCTTAATAAACAATTCCTTTCTGGTTGGCACAGAACAATTAGGAACACATTAAAAAATGGGCCCAGCACTAAAAATAGCGACATAACTTCATCCAGTTACCTAAAGGAATTAGATCTGTGTATGGACAATGGGTGCAAAGCATTTTAGTGTTACTGAAGTCATGTTACTAAAGAACATTAATCAGCAGTGGCTAAAGACATATCCTGCAGCAAGTAAGTTTTCAGTAGTAACATTTTAAATACCAGCTTTCCCTAAAAACAGCTACTTTATTTTGACAGATTTTAATGCTGGCACGCACTTTTGCATGAATCAGAAGGGTTTTCTTTCAGAAGCCACAAAACAATCTCCTTATGAAAATTTCCTGTTTACTTAGAGAGGGAACTGGTCTGGGCACAGTCATCTCATCTACAGTCTTTACCAACATTTTTGCTATCTTGCAAGACCTATGCAAGTCCATTACGCAAGATTATAGCTGGATTATAGCTGGTCTGGATGAAGCTTGCTGAAACTGAGGTATTTTCTTTCATTTTTGGGGATGCAAATTTCTGATGTTTTCAGTTTTGCTAGAGATTTTGTCACCAGAACTTTTAGGCAAAGCATTAGAAATGAGCATTATCACTTCAGTTTACTTATATTCCTGTACATCACAGCATACATTTTCTTTTATATGTATACACACACACACCCCAGATATCTTTCTAAAGGATTTCAAGTCTCAGTTGTAGTTTGGATAAGATGTTCTTTTTGCACTATAGCCTAGAAGGAAAACTTTGTATAACCACTTTTACATAGAGAATGCCACTTCTGGTCTTTAGTGAGGCTTAAATTAGTTTTCCCCTTACAGCCCAGAAAATCAGCTTTAGCATGAGTCTTTCACACAGCAGTGGTTGGATGTTCTTCAGTTAAGGCAATTTATACTCCCTGAAAAAGGGTTTAAATTGCACTATAATTTTTATTACCTCCAGTACCTAAGAGTGCCTACATAGGTCACCTTCTCATCCGTAGATGGATACTACGTGTTGTAGGTAGACAGACTGAGAAATAGTAAGAACAAACCTCACTCTAATTGGATTAATTACTGTTTGTTTGAATGTCATATTCAGCAGCTCTATAAGGATTGACTGAGATGATGAGAAGCAGCTGATTCGTGGTCCCTTCATAGTATGGTCTGCAGCTCATCCTCACTATAAATATAATATTTAATCTGTTTCCAAATTTGCTCAAGAAAGTGAACAGACACCAGCCTTCAGGATTTTACCTAACAGAACAATTTTTTTTTGTGTAACACAAGAGGCAGTTCTTGGTGGGATGGGTTCAAAATGAAGTTTTCCACTTTTGTTTTCTTCATAATCTCACTATTTGAAACTGGATATCAAAACGTTCACTTAGAAATCGCCATTAGAGTTAAGACATATTGTTTCTTTGTTCTGATTGTTCCTCCTCTTCCATCTCCCTGTATGTAAGTATTATCCTCCTATCTGTCCTCAGCAAGAGGAAAATTTATTTTCTCCTCTCATATGCCTCAGACTACAACTACTAATCTTTTCAAGCGAGAAACTAAACCTTACCTCTGAAGGTCCTTTTGACAGTATCTATCAATTTGGACCTTCCATCTTCTGTGGAGGAGCTCTCCATAACCTGCAGAGACAAGCAAGCTCCTATTTCTCCCTCTTTATGCAAGAGCAGACAGACACCTGCTCTGCTACCTTGCTGCCAGGTGCCATTCTTTTCCCTCTACTGTTGTGCCACAGAATCCTCTGTGGTATTGCAGGGAAAAAATATGGGGAAAAAAAAGTGATAAGAAATGGGTTTAATAAATTTGTCATGTTTCAGCAACACTTGTCTTCCTGAGGGCTTATAGAATTGCTCATTCCATTGCCACATAAATGTCATGTTAACCATCATAATATCCTTGTTATCATGCTCACAATGCTTTCTTATCTTCATCTCCATGGATGTTAGGAAAGTAATGCGACCCTTATATTGTACAGCTATTTTAACTCTTCCCTCCCCCAAAGTATTCAACTGCCTGATCACATTGAAGTTTTCCTCTTGGACTGCAATAACTTAGTCTACACAATCGTATCTACACAAGCAGCTTTCTCAATGGCAAATTCCATTTCGGATGCATTCTTTCTCTATTTTGAAATTTTGTATGGAGTGTCCCAAAATCTTCCTGCTACAACTCAAGCGGGAAGAAACAGCTATACCATTTTTGCTGTTATTCTCACAGAGTCAATAGCCAAAGTTTTAACTTTGCCAATAAGCGTTGCATATAAAACTGTGTTCCTCGACCTGTCTCTAGATCTATTAGAAAACACTGTAGAAGAAGACATATGTCCATTTGTACAAATATGAAGATACATTACAAAGCCAGGTACTTAGGCAATATACAACCTTTGCCAGAAAGGCAAAGTGGATTTGGGAAAAGAATTCCACATTTGTCCCCAAATACAGAGAATACACGGAAACCCAATTTTGAAAACCATTTTCTTTTACAGAATTCAGTGACTGGAAGATCCAGCTGGGGAATGTCTGACCTGAAAAGATTTGCCCAGTAAACATTAAACATAATAGAAGTAGCAAGAAAGAGAAAAATAAAACAACAACTCAAAATCACAACTCTGAAAAACAAAAACCACACAAAAACAACTCTACAATCAAATCAAAGATAGAAAATATATATTTGATAGGGGCAAAGAGTTTGAAGCAGTACCAAAGATAAGAAAGAGCTCTCTGTAACAGTTTAATAAACCTAACATTATTACTGCTATTTAATATCTTAACATCTTTTTGGGAAATATAAATTATTCACTGTTTGAGTGCCTTGTAATTTGATTCAAATGATGAATGCAGAAAATACTTAAATCGTAAAATATATTTCGTATGCATCACACGGGAACACTGACCAACTTACTGAAACAGGCTCTTGAGAGATCTGGATGGCTCAGATGACTGCTAATAGGTTGTGGCGTCCTTCATCATTAAGATCATGAGTTGAATCCAAAACAAGTTGAAAGCAACTGAAAATGGTTTCTCACAAAATCTAGAAAGTAAAAAAGAGTTCTATTAGTCTCCTTGATCATGTCCTCTCATCTTTTCTTCAGAAATGTTTTTTGAATCCCTGGCTTATAGTACAGCAATATAGAAAACATTTAGCCCTTCTTGACAAGTTTTTGAATGCTGAATGGATTATCGTACTCCTTGCTTCATTCTTGGCTTCAGTACTGAACTTTAGTCTGTCCTTCACATTCCTTGTGGTAGGATGCAAGACATCCTACCAGTTTATTAGGGGATGGTACCACACTGACATCAGGGACTGCAATCTGCCCAGATACACATTACGGATCACCACCTTTTCCAGGGTTCTTTTCCCCTTGCTTAAAAGCACACGCCTGCAGCCCAAGAAACCAAGTTTGCCTTATTTTTTTCCAGAAATGTAACCTTCTTTCATAGTTCAAACCTTCAGCATGGTACTGATGTCACTGTCAGCACCTAACAGCAGCCTGCCTACCTGTGTACATACATCAGTGGAAAAGTCTCAAAAACTGAACATTCCCATTTACTTAAATGGCAAATATCAATATTGCACAGCACCCCACAGAGACATCCAAGACTCTCCGACTTATGAAGTTGTTTCTAAGAAATGTAATACAAAAGGCTATTCATGGGAAGACACTCATCTTGCCTGGAGCAAACTGCCATTGAATAACTAAAGTCAGAGCCTTTTAGTTAAAGATTGACTAACACAGCCAAGAAGAAAAGGTAAGACTTAACAAAATTAGATTTATCACTGTTATAAAATATGCTGAGACAAGCTTAGCTTCTGTGCTTATTGTTGTGAGATCCACTGAGATGCCTTATAACTCTTGCAGCTTTCAAAATAGCAATACTTAAGACCACCTTAAGCTTCCAAAGTGTGACAGATTGTGTTATTTCTCAAACCACATATCTGGTCACCAAAGAGGAACCAATGAGAAATTCAGCATCCCTTCACAAGAGGCTGCACCAACAATTGAGATGGAAGCCACAAGTTCTTTTGGATACTAGGTATAATCCCTATATTTGTCTCCTATCAAGAAACATAGGTTTTTCTTCACAGAAAGTGCAACAGACTCAAAGAGGAAAAAAACAGTATACAAAATCTAAAATACTCTTTTTTAACTCTAAGGTTGACATGAATTATATTTCTACTAAGCTCCACAGTCATCTAGAAGAAACTCGAAGAAACAAAGATGAAGAAAAACTTCCATGCGTACATACATACACAAACACACACACTGAGAATTTTACAAATGTCATTATAACAGTTTCATGTGAAAATTCTATGAGATGTTTTTAGCATATTTCAGAATAATTGCATCATTTGGAATAAAAACCAGTGGTAAAGCGATGCTATCACATTCTTCAGTAGGAAGAAAAAGCAACCTCTTTTTTTTCCCTGATGACTGCAGCACAGATTATCCTGAACCATATTTAACACTTTCAACTTCCAGTGAGGCATATACATTTGGAAAGCACTGCAAGGATCGAAGCAGAACTTTGTTGCTATACAGACTATGTATTCTGCACCCAGACAAAAAATAATGTTTGCATTTCTACAGATCTATGAGTCTAATCAGCTAGAATTTCTAAGAAAAAATTAAGCAGTTCACAGCAGAGGGGCAGACCCTGTACAATCTCATTACTGTGCTAACACCACAAACTTTTTTCTAAATTAACATCCATAATATCAGAGATAAGAGTCATTGTGAGTTTTTAGCCACATGTTTTCAGTTTCAAACAAGAGCAGAGTTTCTGCATCAGAAAACTTCTAGGAGTGACTCTTACTTAGGTATGCCCGGTTGAAGGAAAGAATGAATACGCTGTATGAAACAGTAGTAAGTGATTAGGAATAATTTGAACAGAGTAAGATGAAAGTATAATAAACTGCTCAAAGAGACTGGAGATGAAATTTATTGCCTTGATTTGTACAAGGCAGGAAGGGTGGCACATATGTAGGATTGATTTGTAGAATACCTTCTCTTTAAACATGATTCTCTTGCCTTTTGCATCTGCAGCCCACGGATCTTCTAAACATTTGGCTTTCTCCATTTAGTTAATATGGCTGTAATAGTTTCCAAATGATTAATATCACCTCTGTACAGATACAGATAAATAAGCTGCAACAAACTGGGTATTGGGAATCCTGAAATGTAATTAGCTGCATACATGGGGTTTTTTTATTGGCAAATCTCAAACTATACAGTAAACAGAAATAAAAGGACAAAGTATGACCATGCAACATCATTACTCAAGAAAAAAATGATACATTTATACCCTCATTACTCACATTTTATAGTTGTGGATGCTGAAATACAGAGAAAGTGGCAGTGCAAGGTCACTCTGGCAGAGCTTGGAACAAAAATCAGACATCTTATTCTCCAGAATAGTGTTCTGCTCTCTATTGCATAAATTGCTTTTCTCCTTACAAACAAAAAAAGAAAGAAAAAAAAAAAAACAACAAGATAAAGATCACAACACTGAAGTGACAGAAAAGGCCCTGAGTGACACACAGATAAGTATGGACTTAAGCTGCATTACTGAGTCTCATTTGCAACAATACCATTTGTTGACTTCACTAAACCATATGCAGAAATAACATCAGCGCTAACAGGAACGCCTAAAAATCTTAAAAGCAATATCCTGGTCACTCTGAACTCACTGATAAAATTCCCATTGCGACTAAAATTTTATTCACAATACTGCCTTTGAACGTTTGTATCTTGTAAATTATCTCATCTGAAAGCAAACTACTGCCAACAAATCTGTCTATTCACTCCAGCAAAGTCTAGATCTACTTTTGAATGAAGGAGAGTGGAAAAGGCAGAATATTACATCTCTTCAGCTAGGATTTTGTGAGGACTCACTAATGATTTCTCTCTTTTTCAGCATGCCTCAAGCAAAGCAGTGGAAACATCACACATTTAATATGCCACTGATACATCAAGCAATGTCACTGGAGAAAGAAAGGCAAAAGGAGAAGGGAGTATTTACTTCAAACCAAAGTACAACAAAAAGAATATTTTTCTGTAGAAGAAATCCTTTTTGAGCTGTGGCAGCACCATAATAAATCACTCTCAGATTCTGCATTACCATGAGTTGCTCACTGGGAGAAATGACTGAGAATCCATTCACTGAGTCTATCCAGACCTCTAATACAGCCAAATGCATTGAAAACATCACTCACACTAATTTTCTAGCAGCCAAAACATTCTGTGGTACAGCAATTAGTGATTTCTTGCAGGTAGATGAAAATTCTACCACCAAAAATTACATTGCTCCTGGTAAGTATTGTTCTGACTTAACAGTCCCTTGAGCAAAGGGGTAAGTTAAGTGGGACTTGGTGACACCACTATTTGTGTGCACATGCAAGTTTCCCTGCCTTGCGTGCAGATGGGCAGTTTTGAGTATCCCTAATAGGTTACACATGCAGATTCAGTTTGGAGATGATCTATCTTTCCTCCCAAACGTTCCTGTCTTCAAATAAATAATGATCTACCTGCTAGAGAATCTTTCAAACAAAATGAAACGTTGCAGACAGGAATGTTTTTAAATCAGTTTGGAAACCTGCAAAGCTAGCATACCAGTACACATAAATACTTGCATGTTTAGCAAGCTTCTCTATTCTGCCATCATTTAACAAAACTCTGCCTAAAAATAGTTTTCAGTCCTCGTAAGTCAGAATATCTAGATCTCTAATTATTACTTCTACTCTTTGCTGAACTCTCTCTGTATATATATTTTTGTCTGCTGCTAAAACGTCCAGAAATGAATGCAGTGTCCCAGGTGGTCTTTTTCTGAAGATAAATACTGACCTGATCTGTTATATCTCACATATGTTAATCGAACTCAGAACGGTAGTAGTTCTTTCTGGAGCCAAATGACACTGCAAACCTTGTGCCTCTTCCAAAATAAGGATGATTTCTTGTTTTGCTGCCTTGAGCTACCTTTGGCAGTATTTTAGCTATCATATTGATCAACACAAAGCTAGGTGCTTACTTGCAAAGCAAGGTCCTAAATAACATAAGTGTCAGAGAATCTGAAACTTTCTAATGCTTTGTTCATGTCATTTATTTGTCCTTGCAGCAACCGAGGCTGTTCAAGGAGTGGAAGAACACAGCTCCATAAACTGAGAAGGGAATGTCATCCAGTCCAAATATTCTGGATTTGTTTCTTTGCTTTCACGTACTGGGAATACTGAATTATATTACAGTTTTATTGGCAGCTGTTTTGCTTTGTATTTACAATGACCTAGATTGCCAGTTTCCAATCTGACTGCAAAGCAGTTGAAACATAGCTGTACTTTCCCAGAAGAAGACTTGGGGAATCATCTGGCAGGGACAAACAGTACACCATGAGCACATGCCTCTTCTAATCCTCCCAGCTCCTACAGAACTAGAGAACAAAATATTATGAGAATGTGCCTAAAGTTAGAACTACAAAAAGAAAAAAAAAAGAAAAAGAGCAATTTATCTGCTTTTCTCTCAAGAGTTTGCAAGCACAGGCATGGTTGCAAAGACTGAAACACGTTTATATTTTAAAGATGCAGGAAGAGACTCCCAGTGTGAAAAAGTTGATGGAATTATAACTAATATTGAGCTTCTTGGCTTCTTTTTCTCAGCCTTTTGGTGCTGATGTGCTTCAAATCTGAGAGACAATTTGGATGATTCAGTGCTTGTTTCAGAACAGCTTTTGAACATGTCAAGTATCTAGTACTCTTTCCCTTCCTAGTCTCCACTTTCAGAAGGAACTAAGAAACTTTTAGTGAATAACATGCTCTACTACAGAGCAGCATTGCCACCATCTCTGGCTCTGAACCAGGAATTCATAGTATCACCTTACATAAGCACTATATTCATTAACAGATTGATAAAGACAATGTCAAACCCAAGAACAACTCTGACAATAAAATTGCAGCATCATTCTATTATTAGTACCACAATCAGTCAAATGCTGAAAGATTTTTAAAGGAATTTTGGGATCAGTATTGTGTCAGCAATTTACTAATGATGGCAATTCATGGTCACTTCAATCACACATTAAAGTTTTCAGTCTGAAAGTAAAGTATTTGTTCTTGTTCTTATATCTCTCTCTTCTACTGTCAGCCACTCTTGCTTCAAATTTATTATTAAGTACAGAAAAAGCATCACTTTTCCTGTGATCCAAGTCCCTCTGCATGAAAGACATTTGTACAAAAGGGAAAGCACAACGGACGCCTTTCTAATTTCCTTTCAATCATATTTGAAAAAGCATAGTAATTAGATCTGCTAAAACAATGCTGTCTTATTTGATATGCTGGTTCAGAGATGGATATTTTGTGCATCTCTATTTCACTGGAACTGGAATTTACTTTTCTGGCAAGGTTGACCAAATAGATGTTCAGAAAGCTAAATCTGGTCATATGAGCATACAAAGTGGGCTCAGCACAAACCAGTACAGCCCGGTCCCACTGACCCAACTCCTTCCAACACTCAACATGCACCATCTCCTGGTCACCTCTTATAACTACATACACAACTAATGAGCCTTGGATTTTCATTTTGAATGCCTCATTCAGCAAACAGAATTCAAACAGAAATATAACTGTTTCTTTCTTCTACACATGAACAGTGATGCTCAGCTGGTTAATAATTGCTTTTTTCTGTGTGGATCATTTGTCTGATCACTCTCATTCCCAGTAGGAGAAAAAGAATCTTTCCTGATGGATAAAGTTTTTACCCAAGAGGGGACACAAGGGCTCCTGTGACTATTTAATAACTTCAACTGATGACTGGCACAGCTGCTAATGAAGGCTTCAGAGCCCAATCTCCCCCAGTGAATGCTTCAATATTAGGCTAGTAAATCAGGCTTATTTTTGCTGTATTTTTCTGTAGCACAAAAAACAGATGAGAATAATAATTCATTTGGTCTCTCTCTTACCTAAGGACTCTCCATCTAGATGGCCTACAGCTTTCTGAAGAGAGTTAATCTCATCAGGTAGAGGAGCCTGAACAAAGATATTACATACCTTTAAGACTGCTCAATCTCTTGGTTCAAAGGGGGAATTGCCTTCAAGAAGGTCAGAAATGATTTTCTATCTCCCGTGCGCTGGCTGACTAATCATCAGGCACCTCATAAGGAAGCTTCTGGAATCTTATCTATTATTATTATTATTGAAATCTGGTGTGATCTTGTCTTGGAAATCCCATCAGATCAAGACCCTTTTGTGAATGCACACATATTCACTTTGTGAACCCTGGGGCAACTCGTGATCTTATTTCTATCTTTTCTACTGAACCAAAAATCAAGGAGATGATCAAGTCTAGGAACCAAACTTCAGTACTGAGAGGACTCCAAGTGTGGTTTCTGAGGCATGAAGCAATTTCAGGCATATACATTTAAAGTAATTTGTCTGAAGTCAAGGAGAAAGGTATCATAATCTTAAACTTAAGAAATCAAAGACAGTTGGGATTTACATATTTGCATTCCAATAGGGATGAAACAATCAAAAATCCAAGCTAAATTTCTAAAGAGATCAAAAGGAATCAGGTCCAAATTACCCCCTACGGATTTCGGTGACAGAACCAGATAAACTTCTATCAGCAGACAAAGATGGAATGAGGCAGCAAGAGTAAAGGCCAATGTTATGCTAAATATAGTCTGTTGCAAAAAAAGCCTTCTAAAATTTGCCTTTGTGTACTGTTTCTACTAGATTCTACGCTTCATATTAAATATTGAATTCATGGAAGATCCGTTCTAAATAAGAGTCAGATCTATATTTCTCAAAGTAGATCTATAGGATGTTGTGTAAGAAACGTGAAAACATTTTCCAATTTTCTGCTGAATGGAGTTTCAAGATGAAAAGCTACATTCTTAGCTGTAGAATTAAATGAAAACTTAATACAGCAGCGTTTGGGGATTTTCAGAGTCAAAGTTTCTTAATGTACCCCTATCTCTACAAATGCTTAAGCTGGCTACTTCTGTGACCACAGCTATTTTTATTTTTTTTTTCCCTTTTGACAAGAAAAGTAACTATGGTCAAGCACAGCTTGAAAAAAGCTAACATTAAACAGGAATGCAATAATCACCACCGTTGATTTCTAAATTACAATTACCATTGCTGCACAAACAACACTCATGCAAATACACTTTGCATACACAGCTATGTGTTGGTATTTACAGACTCAACTACACGGACTTGAAAACCTTTTTTAGGGGTCAGTTGAAAGTATTGTCTTACATTTGTTTAAGGGAGCTCAGATTTTTCAGAATAGATCACACTGGCAATCATTCACTAGACTTAACATGCTCATTTTTAAAATAATTTCTGGAAAATAAACTAGCATGATTAAAAGCTAAAATATTATGAACAGATAATAGAATGTGCCAAAAAGAAATCAATACAAATTACAAACAAAAAAAGAAAAATAGAAGAATATATTTATTCTTGTCATAAATTGTCCTTTATTATGAGCCTAGACATTGCAGACATCAATCAACACAGGGAATATTGAAGAAATGCTATGGTATTCTCTGCTTCACACTCTTCAAAAGAATTAATCCGGTAAATTATTGGAAGATACATCTTCCACTGAAACTTTATCTAGCTTTAAAGGAGCACATGTAGTGTGTACAAGTGTATATTCTGTGCATGGAAAATCTCTACTCAGGTACCACTTTGTGTTTTGAGCAGGGTGCTTGCTAGAAACTGTAAGAGTTTCACTGTTTACAGTTGCATGAGGTGACACACAAACATCTGAAGGGAATTTTGTTTTCTTGAGGATATGCTCCTTGTTGAAAATGTCCTTGAAAATATCCCAACCTAAGAGAAAAGAATGACTATTCAGGAATGAGATAACTCAGGAGGAAATATTATCATTTCTATCCTGAGGCAATAAAGTTTACTCAGTAATTTCCACTCTGTCTAACCTCTAAGCTGTAAGTGCCAGAAACATTCTCTCCCATGAGAAGAAAATGAAAATTTATTATGTCTTCATTCCTAAATAAAATTAAAAAGAAAAACAACGGAGATGATCTGTGCCCTTTTTAAACAATCTCATCACGATTAAATCTTTAATTGCTAAGGAACAATTCAAGCAAGGAAATCTCAAGTCCACTCTTATTTAATGTATACAGTTTTGACCACAGAAGCAAGTTTTTGAAGGGGCTCCCTGTTGTGCCTTTGATGTTTTTGCCAGGGGAGGTATTACAAAAATCCAAAGTAAGGTGAATATGCTACAAGTGCTTCCAGCAATCAGAGTATAGAATTAGCGGGTGTTGAAAAGAAAACCACAACCCGAGTCATTGGCATTATCCTCAAAAGTCAGATGTCAAGTTTAGACACAGATGCTGAGGACATAAAGAACAAGAATGTCTTTGAAGAGATAGAAAACATACAGAAAAGAGAACAGTAAGAGCATAACTGCAGCCTGAGAAAAAGGACTGCAGAACGAAGAGATTTAAGAGTACTGAAGGAAGATGTTTTGACCTAGCAGAAGGACAGCACACACAACTCTAGCCATGATTAAACACCACAATAAAGTTAAACATAATAATCCCATGAGCAATACCCAGACTAATAAATTTGGAACATTGACAGCCTGAACAGGATTATAACTTATGACTCCTTTAGCTGAGCATCTGGACCCCTTAAGCTCATCTGGCTTCCTCCGTGCATGTGTTCTAGTGATAGATGTCACTTGCACAGCAGTCAGGGATGCAAAAAATGAATGGAAAGAGTTGTCTTTACCAACAATATACTGCAGGAAGGAACTAGAAGAAGAAAGTCTTGATATAAATCCAGAAAGCCCAAAGAAAAGAAATCCATTATACGAAGAAAGAGGTAGCTCAGAAAACTCTTATTCCATGCACCTCAGGCACACATCAGGGCACGGAAGTTGGCCATAGATGCCTCGTGGCTCATTTCTTAAGGGACACGGGAAGCAAAATGTGGCTGGGTTATGCTTTAAGTCCCATTGCACATAGAATAAAAACACGTTCTCATTGAAAAATTCCTTCCAACATAATAATTTTCTACTTATACCAAACTTCTCAAGTAAGGAGGAGGAAATCCAATTAAACCCAGCTCCTTTATATGCATTTATAGCTTGCCATGAGTCTGGATAATGCAGGACAAGACAATTTCTCCTAGCTTCTGGGAGCAGTATGAGAACTGCTGTCATCAGTACTGCATTGTGAGAAAAATCCTTTCAGCCCACTTGTCTGTAAAATAAGCAATAGTGAGACAACTTCCAGCTCCAAGTAATTCTTTAGGTGATGTCCTCATCTAATCCAGTAAGTTGTTCTTGGGCCTAAATTCCAACTTCTCAGAGTTTTCTATCCTGTATGCAACCAGACTTAGAGATTCTGTCTGTGTGAATCTGTACTTTGTGTATTAAAGTACCAGTCTGGATATGGTACACTTCTGCTGTGCAGGTCATGCAAGAACCATAAAAGAACCTGAAAACTACTCCCTTATACAACAAATTCTGAGCTCTCATGTCAGTAATTTGTTTTTCAAAGTGCTGGCGTGGTTTGGGGAAATGGGTTAAGACTTCCCAATGTCTGCTCTGTGGTAATAATTCCTAAAAATAGGTAGAGCTTCTTTTATTATCAATACCAAGTGTTACATAGTGAATATGTATCTCCCAAACACGGTAAAATAGAGATAAATCTCACAAGATTTTCTCTCTCTCTCTCTCCAAATGCACTAAATCAAACAGACTAACAACTCTTCTAAACTTTCCTAAAGAAAATCCTTAGCTCTAGAGGTTGACTTGATGATGGAAAAAAATTTAGTTATTCTCTAAAGCGCTGCTGTGAAGTCTCCTTCCACGACTTTGCCACTGCTGTTCTCTATGTAAGGCCTGAATTGCTCTACTGGGAGCACTTTGTTTACTTTCCTTATTTGAAAAATTTATTACAATTGATGCAAACATCGTGTTATGACTCCAATATTAATAGTACCACATCAATAAGATGACTTTTTGTTGCACAGCCATGCATGGAAATTTTCAGAAGCTCTGTTGCGTATTCTTATCTATGTATTCAATGATGCAGAATCTTTCATAAACATGGAGACAAAGCAGAGTAAAAGATGACAATAATTCAAGAACAACATCAGAACATGCAAAAAGTCAAAATGACCAAAGATAGTCAAAATTGTTTTCTATATCATACATGAAAATGTTGATGGAATAAGACTACAGAACTGATCCTGAATCAGCACAAGACAGCCACGGGGTATCTAACAGCAGTCTGCAGCCCTAAGTGTCTCCACTGGAAGCTCTTTTGAGGCTCAAGTGGCAGATGAAGACAACTCCAATCAAGAGCAAAATCACCTATTTTTCCTTTGTTTCTCTTCCTCCTGGAGTCAGTACAGAAAAGCAATCAGTTCTACTTACACCTCCAGGAAAGCTGCATGGCAGACACATCATCTCCCTAGTTTCTCCTGGGGTTGAATGAGGCTGACCGTATTCCCTCAGCCACACAGCTCCAAAATTCAGCATTAGTTACACTGATGAGAAGCTTTGAGCCATCTCTGATGCTGCTATTTTGTGCCTGCTGTGTCAGCAGGGGACGCCGGGCCACGGCATCACTCTGTCCTCTTTCTGCCACTCACTAGGGAGGGAGGTGAGCAATGATCTCATTCCCTCAGGCTTTCTTACTCCACTGAAAACACAAAAGCCTTGCCAGTTGCCTTCTGTATATGAGCTCAAACCCAGAATAGCAGCCACGTTCTCCAAACACACAAAAAGAAGAATTCCCCATCACGTACGGCGTTTCTCCATGGGGACTGGCCTAAAATAACCAAATACAACAAAGCTGTAGAAAGCACCGAATTACCACATTTAATTTCACTGCAGAGCAACAACTGGAGTCACATCAGTGCATAAACCTCCAGCACACTGATGAATCAATTAAAAGATTTGAAAAACGCAATTTCAGCAAATACGAGTTGGAATAACGCAGGAATTTTCCATTACCAAAATTAAAAATATTGTTTTAAGTAGTAAATAATTTTTTGACCTCCAAAATATAAGCATTTTAACCAGTACTACCCTTGACAAAAAAAAAATCTGCAAAGTTGAGCACCACAAATACCCTCGTCTTCCTCAGCTCACACACACTCACACAAATCTTGGAGAAGCTTGCCAGAGAGCAACCCTTAAAGAAAGTAATGGAAAGGGGCTGGTGTCCCTATATCCACCACTGGGAGATCCTCTAGCTTTCTCATCCCTACCACCCTCGGGGAGATTCTATCGACAGTGCTATGAGAAGATTAAGCACCATTTGAAGGTCTCCACCACGACCTGGATTAAGGCTGAGTTACCATTAGATAGTTTTCTGATATATTAGTGAATACAGCTGCTGCCCAGCTGAACCATTTTTCCTGCTATCTTGTCATTTTCTTTGTCATAATTGTTACAAAGAGGTTCCCTGCAACTCAGCTGCCTACTTAAAAACTGACAAGTCCAGCCTATAATTGAACATGGTCCCTGCTGTTGTTTAACAGATTGCAGTTCCATTATGTGTTTTTCAAGTCTAAAAGGCTTGTGATTGTTATCCAGCACCATTCCACATTCTCAGCACCATGAGAAGGCTGCATAGACGAGATTTTTCAACAAAATAAAGGCAGCCAGTGAAAAGAACAGGAAATGAATCTTACTGATTTTTGTGTCGGTCCCAAATACAAAATTACCATACGCTATTCTTGTTATAGGGGTGCTCTGCCCTTCTTGCTTAATGAAGAAAAGAATTCTAGAGCACACGCTACAGGTGATCTAAAAAGCCTCCTGCAGAAAGGTGAGAATTGCTTACACTGATTACAACTTAAAACATTTTTAAGTGTTTTTAACACAGGTGAACATATCAAAACCATATCAAAACATATCAAAACAAGGAAACCAAATGGCACTCAGCCAGATGTCCACCTCTGCATTACTATGCCCAAGAAATCCCAGATTATAGACCCCTGTCAATATCAGCAGTCCGAATAGCTCATGTCTTAGTAACTGTTAGGTTGTTAAAGAAGTAACAGTGACACAACCTAGATAAGGAACTGGCGTAAGACGAAAAAGACAAGCTGCTGCTAAAATTAACACAAAAGTTCCTGGCTAAAGGGTGTTAAAAGCTATCAAGTGACATTGACTTCAGTGAAACAAGACCAAAAACCAGCCAACAAACTGCCAGACTCAATCACCATTGTCTCTGTTCCGCCTGCACTTAATGTCAGACGGATATGAGACGCTTGCAGAGATAACCCATGAGACACACTAATTCAGCGACTGAGTTCACTGACGAAAGTCAGAAGTGAACACTTGTCAAAAATGTCAGAAATACATTGAGGAAATAAAGCATTTGGGTCCAGATTTTTAATAAAATCTGGCCTGAAGAGAAAGAAAACAATATTTAATGATTCACTGCTTATAGCTCTTCCCCAATTGTTTGGATGTTAGTTCTTCTGAAGTATATCAATTTTTGAGCTGGGAGAATAATTTCAGCAGTTCGAATAACGATAGCATTTTAATTGTGAATAAGCATTGACTCAACAGTGGAAAACACTTGAAAAACTGAATGTTTGAATTATATCAAATGTACATAAGTTACATACATCATACTTATGTAGTATGATGTGGATGTAGGAGAAACTATCAAAGAATTTGAATAATTTGTCTCTCACCATTTCCTGTGCATTTTGTCACAAATAAGGCTTTCAAACTCTCATACCTCAGCTTAAAGCACTACATATGGATCCTGCCTTTCAATATCTCTGTGAGGATGAACCTGCCATTGATAACTGAGAAATGAGGATGGAGATAAAGTTCAGATTAATAAAAGTCTAGACCAATGGAGTACGAGCAGAATCAGCAAGAAAGAGGTATTCTATACAGTCTGTACATTGGAAATACGGTGTAAGTAATAAAAGAAGCTAAGGGAAAGTAGAGGAACACCATCACCCTTTCTCTACAGGCTGACTACTTAAGGTCAGGTAAAACTGAACTGCTCTTTATTAGCAAGCAGCAGCCACAAAGAACAGAATCACAGAATGGCCCGGGTTGGAAGGGACCTCAAGGATCATGAATCTCCAACCCCTCTGCCGCATGCAGGGCCACCAACCTCCACGTTTAATGCTAAACCAGGCGTGAGCAGCTCTATGTTCATACACACTCTGATGTATGCCTTGCCATTAGGAGATTATCACACTTGTAACCTCACCCCACACACTTCTGAGGACAGTACTCTGAACATTCACAGTAGTCATTTACCACCATAAAGCAGGTATTAGAACAAAAAGCTCAACCAAAGCAGCAGCACCTCTAGGATCCACCTCTAAAGTGGAATCCAGGTTTACTCAGCATCTAATTTTAGCTACCGTCCACAAAGCCTTTGCAGAAAAACCTGAGGACAAGCCACCAGAGCTGCAGGGACCCAAAAACCTTGCGAAGCATAGATGTGGTTTGTGTACAGTATAGATTTAGTAATACATCCACTGTACCAATCATTGTAGTAGAAACATCAATCACTTCTACCAAAACTAACTAATTCTTACAACCAGGTGAAGCAGAATAAGAGCAAGATAGAAAGGCTAACACTGAGTGTCACCATTCATAAATGTACTTAGGCTTCACATAGAAAAAAAAAAACTGCAAGGTCATTTCAGCAGATCCAGAGAATGCTATCGTACTGTATGTTGACTTCTAACATAACAAAGCCATCTGGTATGGAAACTCAAGTTCAGCAGATGCATTTGGAAAACAGAGCATTCATTTTTATTGTGCACTAAAATTAGATTTAAAGTGTGCTCAAATGCATAACTAAAACAGATTGTCCCTTCTAGCCTTGATGCTGTAGGAAACAGTGAGGACTGTATTTGTTGATTGTATGTTACAGACCTTTGGTCTGCTTCCTATATCTATCAAAATATTAAATGGGAAACTTCTTTCCTTCTGATAAACATAAATCCAAATAATCAGCTAAAATGGTCTCACACATCAGAGCAGTTCACAGTTTCTTGGGAAAGTACAGCATTTAACTTCAAAATTCGTGCTGTATGAAAAGTCATTCATTTAGAAAAAATCAAGTCATTATGATTAGAATACCATTTTTTTTTTAAAGTAGCTACAGTCTTCAAAGCAAAAAAATTCTATACAAAGGAAAAACTGTGGACAAAAATACAGGGCGAGTCCTACGTTTGGATCTTTAACCACCTTCCTGTCACAGTAAAACATGCGTTTGCATCTCCATTGCTGGCACATCTTTTTTGATTAAATGGAAACAGCTACTCTTACATTCCTGTTAGCATGACCCAAGTAGCCCTTCATACGTGGGTCCCAATCCATACATAAATTCCAATAATGATGCAGCACAGTCCAGCTACAGATGTTTAGAATCTTTTCAACATTTGCAAATAACTTCTTGATTTAATGAGCATTTTTCCACCCATGATATACCCAATTAGTGAGAACTTCTCTAAGCTTCACAATTTTGAGAAACTTCAGGCTGAGAAACCCAGAGTAAAGAGGTTGATAGTGCTGGTGTTAGTAGAGAAAGGAGCAAGAGCAGACATATACAGTAGAGCAGCACTATAGAGATTACTCTAGCATAGAATCATAGAATGGTTACAAAAACCATTTCTGCAGCTGCCTCCTGCAATCAATTGAATGGTTATACACATGATGCACAACTCAGTTATTGCTTTGGTTGGGATGCATAGGCAGGTGCCTACGCAAGTGAAAGCTCTCATTTGCAAAGAGCACAATCTGAAGTTACAGTTCATTAGTCTAATGGCAATAATGAAATTACAGAGTGTTTAAAACATAATTAAAGCAGCCTGCAAAAGTGCAGGCTTATAGTGAAGGTTAGTTGAGGTTCTTGGGTAACAAAGGACAGAGCACAGCTACCTGTAGCAGCTACACATATGGACATGTATGCAATTTACCTGCAACACTCAGAGTAAATGACTGGAAGGCAGTGGAAGCCACTGGTATAGTGTTGGACAACCCTACCCACAACAGGAGGTTTGGAGCTAGGTAACTGAGATTCCTTCAAACCCAAGCTATTCTATGAGTCTATGGTTCTATGACTAGAATAACAGAAATTATACTTAAGATCTAATCGTGCTTTAAGTTGCTGTTTTGATTTCAAGCTCGTAACAAACTCATTCCAAACCTTGGGACTTTCTTTCCTCAGAGATCCCTTTAGGGCTAAATAACCACGTAGGCAGTGTAGCTCAGGAAAGATTCACAGTGCCTTCAACACAATGCGCAAAGAATCTGTCTATGGCCTTCAAGTACACTTTCAAAAGTAGATGTGAACTGGCCAGCTGTTGGCAAACTTCTTCTCTGTATAGTTCTGATTCCAGAACTGATTTCTTCAGAAAGACAAGTACACAGCCTAAACAGGATTGTATACCAGCATGGGGTAGTTGATAGTTAGATATGACAAGCTGTAACAAAACCAATATCATTTTCTTCACTGTTTACAGAAAATGCTTGTAAAGTTGCCCATTTTGACCTATACAGATATGGCAAAGTTTTCCATATCCTAGAGCCACGTGTCTAACCCTGGATGCTGTACATGCTCACAATACACAAACTGAACTCTTAAAATTTCAGTTTTCTCCCCATTCTCTACCCAGGAATAATGGAGATTATGGAAACTTCTTCACATTGATGCCAGCAGCTTAAAGGGATGTAAGAAAGTAGGGAAAGAACAGAATGTAAAGAGAGTGTCTTTTCCACCCTCTGATATCAGCTCTTTGCTCAGGCTTATGAGAATCCTTGCTTCCCCAGAGATCTAAAACAAAGTAGGAGTTCAAATGGAATATCAAGTGATCTTTCCCATTCTCTTAAAGAAGTGCTCAATAGAAATGATGCGAGGTTGAACAGGCAACACCACCTATCTGAGGAAACTTGGCTCTGATATCTACAGCTTTATACCCATTAAAGGTATAACAGTGAGGAGAGAATACAGAAAAGGGCAGACTGAAAGCTAAGGCCTTAAAAGCGATAAAAGCAAAGAACAGCACATCTCACTTCATGCCTAGGATTCTTTTAAATTTTATATTATTTGAATCCTCAGATCAAGTATCTGCACTGTTATGGAGAGACCCACGTGGACAAAGTTTTCAGGTAGTTACCATACAAGCAAAACTCAGCCACACTTGAAACGTGTTTGGAAATAGCAGAAAGAAAATCCTGATCTCAATACAGCATTCATCCACGTCAGATGGCGACTTTAAGATGAATTTGGATTAATTACCAAACACATTCCAGAAATTCTACTATACTTTTTGAGGCTCAGAGATCAGGTATCCATTATAACCTCTGTTATAAAGAACAGTAATGCCAAGTTACTCTACTTCTCTAACAGATAGTTTGGTCTTGAGGAATCTCCCCACCTCTCCTTCTTCCATGATATAGTCATATTATTCAGGTTATGCAATGACTGTATTTGCAAATCTTTCCCCACTCCTCAAGATAATAAAACATGAGATTCAGCATTAATTTATCTCTCTCCTCTGAACTTGGCACCTCTGAAATGCTGCAGTTCATGTAATGGAAGTGCACTCCAGTGAACTTGCTATAATGATAGCATAGTTAGAAAATTTAGACTTCAATTAAAATGAGAATCAGGCAGAGATAAAATACCATTTGTGGTAAAATCGTTGCGTTAAATGTAGGAGTTCTGGCCACTAAACAGAAGATACATAGTTATTATGCTCAGTTCTATCTGTGATATTCTGATCAGTCTTAAACACCATTTCAAATAAAATAAGCAACCTCGCTGGTGCAGTATGAAGCTGATATCTTAATTAATATATTCTCATTGCAGTTTCTTTCTCTTTAACTGAGCACTGGAAGAATCTTCGAGAATTCTGTGACTAACATCCCTTTGGTGCTGACAGCACTGTTACATTTCATTTTCTTATTCCTGTGATTCTCCTAACTTGTTCTCAGGCTTGCAAGCACCAGCACAGTTTGCTCTGATTAAAAAAGGGAAAGTCATCCTCTCTAAGAAACAAGTTTTAATCTCTCAAATTGTACTCTGATTAGTCTTTTAGCAAGAATTTTACTGAAAAGAATTATCTGAGGATTCTGTTTCATGTGTTCTCACATCAAGAAAATATTTAAATGATAGAAAGTTAGCTGAAGTCAATTTGAATTCAAAACGTTAAGACAATCAAGAAATGAAACTACTAGGTTGTAGGAAAAACTGCAATGCCAGCTTTATACAATTTCCCATTTGCTGAAGTTATGAATATTCAGAATAAGGGAGGAAATAATTTATGGGCTGTTTGGGCACTGTGTGGAGTGTCACTGTCCCTGAGGAGTGCTGGCTGCATTTTGCCTGAAGCCTCACAGCGCAGACAGGAGCATACAAATAGTTACGTCTTTCTGAGTCTACACACATGGGAACAGGATAACCTCAGAAAACTCCATCTCAGACAAAAAAGTTTGTGAAATGAGATGCATATCTTCACACTGATATGCAGCTATGCTCGGGAAGTTCTGTGGCTAAGAAGCAAGGCATTCTCTGATTCCTGACAGCACTTATCTTGAGAAATGTCATTCAACACAGGTTGCCTCACGATGATTTCTTTTCTTTTCAGTGGAAAAACTGATTTACCACAGCACATGAGGTCCAACAGATCCAACAACACCCACTGCCTCTCCAGTTATCACCACTTGACAGAATCACCAGTTTTTCAGCCTGCTTCCTTTCCTACTCCCTAAAGCAGCATGAACTCAGGTCATAAGAACTTGTGCAAGTTGAAGAAACGCATCCTTACTTTATCGTTAGAAAGGCTGTCCACAGGCGCATCCTTTAAACATCTACCCTAGGTTACTGCGTTTCCTACTGCATATAGAAGTTATGGCTTACTTTTGGACAGCTATACTCTTGTATTTTCTCTTCAGACACTCCCCAAAAGTTTTTCAATGAGAAATCACTGCTAAGAACAAGGAACAAAGCAAGTCACGGTGAGAACTACCTTTGCTTTATTACCTTTATGCCCTTATGTAGCCTCAATACAATAAAAAATCATGGTTTACTGCTCCTGCACTACTATGGGTAAGATTCTGCCCAGAGACTCTTAAAGAAAGCAAATGATACACTTGGTCAGTAAATTTCCACCTTCCCTTTCTTTATGGTAACATGTTTATGGGCACATGTGCTTAACAATGCCTTCTTACATTCCACTGCTGCTCATTAAAGTATACTATTTGGTTAAAGGATAATGAGATGGAGTAATGTGTGAGACATCTAAAAATACTGGTTGCTGCTTACAGATTATTTCTGGTTGACTGATGCAGTTGTGCAGTATCACCTCTAATCCAGTGGGTAAAACTGGCATTAAGCCTGTTGTTCAAACAAACTCAGGGCCTGAGATGCTCACAGTAGTTCCAAAAGATTTTGGAAAAGCAAATTCTTTACTGAAATGTTTCTGTGATTACCCCAACACACCATATGCTATTACCCCCACTGTATCCTATGGCTCCACTAAACCTGCCTACAAAAAGCCTTCTCAATGCTGTTACTTTCCATATCATTATCTAAACACAAATTCTATGAAATCAGTTTATTAACCTTTGAAGTTTATAATTGTAATATCTATTTAGGCACTACACAACAGATACAATCAATTTATTGTACAAAAAATAATTTAAAAGATACACATTCTACCTGTAACTTCACAGCATGCAAAGGATGTTCCTCAAACCATCTGTAAGTCATGAGGCATCATTATTTGCTTACCGCCTTCTTTGTGGGCTACCTTAAACCCCTAACTAAAACCAAATTAAATTAAAACTACATCAGGGCCAATTATCCTCCTTGACATTCTAAATTTTTCTACTCTTTTCTTTTCCCTTAGAATCATAGAATCACTAAGGTTGGAAAAGACCTAAAGGATCACCCAGTCCAACCGTTCACCTATTCCCAATAGCTCCTACTAAACCATGTCCCTCAACACAACATCCAGTCTTTCCTTGAACACCCCCAGGGTCGGTGATTCCACCACCTCCCTGGGCATCCATTCCAGTGCCTGACCACCCTTTCTGAAAAGTAATGTTCATGTCCTTCCTCATGTCCAGCCTGAATCTCCCTTGCCGTAGCTTGAAACCATTCCCCCTGGTCCTATCACTAATGACACGAGAGAAGAGGCCGACCCCCAGCTCACTACAACCTCCTTTCAGGAAGTTATAGAGAGCAATAAGGTCTCCCCTGAGCCTCCTCTTCTCCAGGCTAAACATTCCCAGCTCCTTCAGCCTCTCCTCATATGGCCTGTGTTCCAGACCCCTCACCAGCTTTGTTGCCCTCCTCTGAACACGTTCCAGGGCCTCAATAACTTTCTTGCAGTGAGGGGCCCAAAACTGGACACAGTACTCGAGGTGCGGCCTCACGAGTGCTGAATACAGGGGAATTCCCTTAAGGCCAGACACAGCAGCCATCTCCACGGCTGGGAAAGACTGAAGACAGCTCTTGCAGAGCTCTACAGCACCATTCTAGGTGCTGGCCAAAGGTATGAGCAGCCACAAGCTGAAGGGAGCACAGAACTGCTGAACTGAACACGTTCCATACCCATATGATCACACATCACACATGGCCAGGCTTTGCACTGACCCAAAAATAAAGCTCCTTGAAAGGAGTATGTGGCAAGTTGCAAGTAAAAATTGCTTTCCTACAGCAAATGGTTGAAACTCTTTGCCCATTTAAGAGTAAACAACTTTGAGTAATGTCAAGGTACCACACTCCATGCGCTTAATCATAAAAGCATACTTCAGTTAACTCCTGCGTACAAGTATATAATCTGTAAGCCCCAAAGTAGCACTAGAAAAGCACAGTGACTCAGAAATATTGTTCCTAAGCACAATGCTGTCTTAAATGTTGTGGGAGTTTTTGTCCTTTTAATTAGTGTGCTGTGCTTAAATGACAAGACAGCAGTTCGACAAAAAGCAGAATCGTTAAGTCACTTCATTTTGGCTGCTTATCCTACACCTCATACCTTTGTGCCTCCAAAGCACTGTGACCAACTAGGCAAATAACTGCATGAAGTACACATTGAAGGTACAGGACAGAGATCTCAAGCTCTCTTACACCACTAGCGCAGTTGGTAACTAGCTCTCTACTTTATGTCTGAACTAGAGATTGCACATAGACTGAACACAGGTAGTGATGGTTACAAAATGGAAGTGACTAGAATTACCTTGTAGTATAAGGCATATACTATATATATATTATATACATAGCAGAAATAAAGAACTGAATTTGCTTAAATTGTGCAAAGTCATACTTGGTTCACATCTGAATGCATCACACACCTGAAATTCTGTAGTATTTAACTTGGAAGAGTGTGGAGAAGTTAAAAGAGCTCTAATCTCCCCCTCAGTTATACTGGGTCACTCAGTGCAGCTGATGGATGAAGTTCTTCCCTCATATCTGAAAAAGGAGCAGTGATACAGCTGAAGGAAGCACCATGAAACATTTGGTTTTCTTTTTAAAAGAAGTACTGTTGCAAGATTTGAAAGAGAATAGTTTTCAAAATGTTCTCCAATATCCTTTCACTCCAGATCGTTCATGGTGTTCTCTTCAGAGTACACAGCAATTCTTCACATCACATTTTGGTATCGAGCATCCCATCCAACACCACCAGTTTTTCCAGCCTGCAGAAGATGTGTTCAGTTACATCCTAGTCAATGTGAGAGAATCAGGAACTTCAATCCAGATCCATGGGAGGCTTTAAGGTGCATATCACAGCCTTCATTTGTCATTCTAAGGGGTTCAGATGTTTTTATGAGCTTTCTGCTACTATTTGTCCATTAGCTGGTTTAGATTTGGAAAGGAGGCGGCTATGAGGTAAAACCAGATAAAATCCAATTTAACTTTCAGGAAAATAAAACTGTAATTATTTAACTTTTCATACTGAGCACCTTCCAGAAGTGACAGAAGGAGATAAAACTTTCAGCAACTCTGCCTCGGGTTTTCCCACACCATCAGAGATTTAACTTTTCAATAATTGTCTCTTCAAATATAGAAAGGGAGTGACAGATTTTAAAACAGACAGGCACACACACCAAGTAATCAACATTTAATTTGGTAGACTGACCACAACAAGAATTCATTTTGTCAGGGTTTTTTTTTCTTCCCTCAAAGAATTGAAGCCAGCCATACAATAGCAATATTCCAGATGGCTGTACAAAGTCCTCTGTCTCTTTCAACAAAATGTTGATCATGATCCAAGAAGCAGGAAAGTGCTTCTGATGGACACGCATCTTTCTGCAATGTGACAAATCATACAAAATAAAAGAAAAGCCACCTCATTTACAAAGTAGATGTCTGAGCTGGGGATGAAATTTGGAACATTAGAAGGGGAAAGCAGATATGCAACAAGGCCAGTAATTAAAAAAAATTTTTTGCCTTCCCTTGTTAAACCTATTAATTAGAGAACATTTTCCTACATTTACAACTCCTAACTTAGATGAATATAATTGAGAATTCATGTCTCTTTAAACCAAAATTTCCTGTCATCTGTTTGTTTGGGGTTTTTTTTGTTGTTTTTTTGTTGTTTTTTTGTTTTTTTTTTTACACTTAACTAAGAATCACACTGATGTTTGCTGTGTTTGCTCACTAAAAATGAAGCTAGCAACAAGCAAGAGACTTACAAAAACTAATTTTTTTTTCCACCATGTAAAATTAATTGTTATCTCCATGCCTGCATTTTCTGTGCTACCAAAGGAGTCCCCAAATGACTGTGAATCTCAGCACATATCCTGCAAATCTTAATTCTTCCTCACACTTGGCCCAGGGTAGATTTTTCAAAAGAGGCAGCCTTAATTTCAAAATTGAATTTTTAAACAGTAATCTTGTATCAAAAAGCAAGACTTTAAATGCACCAAATTTCTGGTGTCACTTGGATACGTTCCTGAAAGGGCACAGGCTCCATACTTAAGAAAAAAAACAAACTATTCCCACAGTTCCCTTGCCTTATTCATTGAGATCCATAACTTACACAAAGACTTCATAACATCCTTATCAATTAGTGTTTTTTTCCACGGATAGCAAAACAAGAATTAAAAAAAAAAAAGAAAAAGAGCTAAGAAAGAAATTATCATCTTCATTTACCTGGTTGCTGTGTAGTTAAATTACTCAGATGCACAAGAAAACCTAGATTCAATCCCTTTCTTGCCCAAAGGAGATTCAGGTTTATAACTCGCTTCTTGACAGGTCAAACTTTTGGTACCATGCAACCATCAAATCAAGCTAATTCTGCTTTAAGAATAGCTGCTAAAGCCAAGCAATTTCACCAGGAATAATTAAATGTTCAGTAGGTTAAAATAAGAAAGCAAACACAAGCAGAATTTTCTAGCATAACTTTTATGATACTTTTATATAAGCAGTGACACCATGTTAAGTCCTTGTATAAAATATTAAGCACTTTCTTGAAAGCAGACTTCCCTCACAACCTCTAAGATTTTATATGTGATATCTGACACCAAATTCACAGCAGCTTCTCTCCAGCTTATGTCAGCATAACTCCCCCAATTTCAGCTGAACCAAGCTCACAGCAAGTTTTACAGAAAGATTCTCTCTTGACAGCTCCATCAGTGTAATAGCAGGTATTTTCTACTCTTGCACAGTGGTAGTTTTCTACTTTTTGGATGGTAGCATCGTGGTTCCACTGCCTGTTAACAGAATACCCACCAAGTTCCACCAATGTTATACTCCATAACAAATATTTGCCTTTGATCATTTGAGCAATAAATGCTGTTGCTGGCTTGCCATTCCTCTCTGCTTAAATTCCTCCCATATTTCTAGTACATCAGACTGTAATGAATGGCTCACAAAAAGAGAATCAGCAATAAAAGCATCAGTGCCTCATTCAAACACAAGTTCTGTGCTACTTTACCTCTGTGTAGGATAACTTTCACAAGTGAAAACATTCATTTCCTTTGCTACATGTGAATATGACAAGCCTTAGTTCTTAAACATAGCTTTTCATTGTATTTTATTTATTTTTCAATATAAGAACGTTGCAGAACAGCATTATTTACGCAGCAATATCAAACTCACGCATTATGTTTGGTCATATTCTGCCAATTTCCAGAGATTTTCAGGAAATTTTTTTTCAGAAACTTCAGGGACTTAACAATAAAATGCTGCTTTAGTTTAATGTCAAGCAGGCATGTTGATAGTTATCTTTCAAAACATTTCAATGTTTTTGTATTTCAAATCAATTTAAACTATTTTGTTTCTTGAAACCCATTCCCTCCTGGTCACCTCCTGCAGAAATTCCTATCTTGCTCAGTACAAATGCTTTCCACAAGTGCTCCTCCATTCTTTTCCCTGCTTCTGCGCATTCTATTTAGATAGCAGCAGAGAAAAAGGAGCCAGATGATCATAGCAGTACCTACCATCAAGTCGGTCTAAGGAGAGATCTCAGAACTCCACAACTCCTAAAGGAACTACGTAATGCAGCAATTAATTTAGTTGCTAATTCACCACTGGAAAATGATAAGCTATACCATGATACTATTTTAGATGAAGTACGGAATTCAGATTCTTGTAACTCCCTCTAAATAAAATCCAGCTCCTCATTAAACAGAAAGAAAATGTTGAGAAAGAGACGCTGACCTAAGTTGTTGGGTGAAGGAGGATTAGTCAGTATCAAACTTTCAGGTTCATAAGCCACACATGGAATCATAAGTAATGAGTTTCAAAAGTGAACTTCAGCATATCTGAATGTGGTAAAATGCCAATTAAGATTCCTCAAGACTCTTATGAGATTCAGCAGACAACAGACTTAGAATATCGGTAGTTATTTCAAGTATGAGTAGTTACAGAAACACAAAATACTATTAACACTTTCTGCAGCTACTTATGTTTCTACAGATTGCATGTGCACAAAGCCAAAAAAAAGATAGAAAGATATATATGTGAAGGTATAATGTACATGACTGCGATTCAGTGAGCACAATGCTGATAAAGAATGAGGCACTAAGAGATTTGCATCACGAATTAATGGCTTCATTGAACTTTTATAAAGACTTCCTGAAGAACACAGTAACCGTATCAATATCTCATTTACAACTCCTCACAAGCAGATAGGTTTGTAGTTTGATAACAAAGCATGGATGTGCTACGGCTTGAACCCTGCAGTTAGAAAGGTCGCACTGGTTGTTCAACACCTCAGCTGAGAGTTCAGCTGCGTTAGCGCCGTACTGTACACTGCAACCTGTTAACCCACAAAAAAGGTAAAACACCCTGGAAAAGTTCAGTTAAGCACCATAATTATGCTCCATGGGCCTGATAATGAAGCAATCCTTATTGCTAAAGAACTACCCCAAGAGTCTTCCAGCAGCGGCAGGCTACAAGCCGTCACTGTCAGAATGACTTCTCTCTTGGGTGTCTGGTCGTTGGTGGTTCAGCACAGATTCCCCTTCCTTGACAAATGACAACTGCTCATACCGTGATTTTCTTTCTACTCATTTTCTTTTATAGGTGGCTCTATTCCCAGTGCTCTAATGTAATTCAGCTTCATAGCATGTCTGGTTATATTTCTTCTACAGATCGCAATTACATTTCTAAACCAGTCTTTGTGTTGCTATGAGAATCAGACAATAGGAAAAAATTTTAAAGTTTCAATGAGGAAAATTTCCATAATATGTGGTGGCTGTCACAATCTTCCTGATAGAAATAATTACTCCTCCAATGTAACTACACTAAACCACCAAGAAATATGGATAAAGACTCATCCATCTGTGCAGAGCTCTCTCATAAATGTATATGAAAAGGGAGCTAAACGCAGAAATTAGTATACACTGAGATGGGCAATGGAACACATGTTAAGGCAGCAGACTCCTGTTACCATGGTCCTGAGATAGGGAAGGTATTAACTTACTCTTTTTATCAGTATTGAGAAAAAGCTACATATGATACACTGTGATTTTGAGTAAGGCTATGCTTTGCCTTCCCATGATCCACCAGATTATAGATGCTAATTCTCCCACATTTCTGACTGAAACTCAGAGTATCCAAAAACAAAAGCACAAGCTGCCACAGCATGAGCTAACAACACTTTTTCTGGGGCAAGAGAAAACTACTCATCTGCAAATAACAGACATTGCTTACTTATAAAAAAAACATTGCTTTCATGGCTGCATCAGAGAACAAAAGAATAATTGAAAAGCCTTCTTCCGTGATTTTGTTGTGCTGTTCCTACCTAAACTCTAGGACAGTACTATTTATTACTAGATGCACCTCTCGGATCAGCAGCACTTTAGCATACTGGCTACCAACCCAAACATTGCAGCTTGGATGGAGGTACTCTGGCACTGCTTAATTTTCTTCTTCATGTACCTGCACAGCACATAGGAACAGCAGAACTCAAAACCCACCAGTAAGCCTGGTTAAAGGAGCAGCAAGGCAGCAGCTCTTAGGGAACTTCATCAGCTTATCTATATCCAGATAAGCAATTAAGTTACCTCTGGTGGCAATTGCTGCAAAGTAAACGTGTCTCTGGGCAGTAAAGAAGCACTTTTGTGTATTCATAGACTGCAGTGAGAAAGCATTGCAAAATATATTAGCAGAAAGACAGAACCTCCATGTAGATCTGTTCTGTTGCGCTCTAAGACCTAATCAAAGAACAACTGTTAAGCTATTCTTTAACTACAGCGGTGCCAAGACAGAGGCTTTATTCAAGACTTGTTGAAAACTTGGATACTGACTACTCCAGAAATCTGCAGGGAAAGGTTATGGCAAACTCTGTGCTATCTTACCTGTGCAAAGCAACCTTCCTCTCCTCCAGTGAAAAATCACAACCTATTAATGCAGCCCAACATTGGAGTACCAACAATTTCCAGAAGCCATAGAGATCTCATTCCATGCCTGACCATCCCCAGTGACCATCACATCCTCCATAGCCACAATGGCAAGGAGGCAGTCCTCCAAATACGTTTCAGCAGAAAAAGTAAGCTGAACAACAAACTTGACTGCCTAAGGGTGGAATTGCACCTGCAGCCCAAAGCAACTTGAGCCCAACAGCGCTATAAACTCTTCATCCAGGAAAAGTGCTGCTGAGACACTGCCCTGCAGCAAACTCAATAGCAGGCTAAGCTAATAGCTGCAGGGCTCTTGTCTCCAGAGACCCCATCTAACTGATGGGAGACCTGCTGATTCAGAATGGAGTCACTTCAGTTTTCTATACTGCTAATATGGCCATCAAAACGGTCGGTACATAATAAACTCCTTCTGACTAAGCATCTAACGAGTAATCAGAATTAACTATGGAAGACTGGGATGTCTAGAGTCATGAGCCCTGTAACCCGTGTTCATACACACCAATCTTTTTTTCCTTTAAAGCACTCAAGGAAATGCAGTTCAAAAGAACATTGGCTATGAATGACTATTTTAAAAGCTACCAAGAGCTAGTCTTTCTTAGCAGAGAAGACCCAAAGCACCTATGGATGAATAAATGCTTTATGCAAATGCTTCAAGCTGCTTCTGCATGAGCTACAGCACCCCAAAACATCCACTGTGACTTGAATCATTATGTCATTCTCCTTGAAGGTGAATATTCAAGTTAAGACAGAGAAAGGCAACCAGTTGTTCTTAAAATACTAGAAATGATTGTTATTTGGAAGTCATCTTCAGTGTAGTGCTTTTTCCATTCAGTAAATATCTTGTGTCTCTGTCATCTTACTTGAAATATGAAGTATCACAATATTTAGAAATACTTCCGTGTTAAAAACAAACACGAACCATTTTTCATGGCTTTTGAACTCATTCCTTGCCTTTAGAATTATAAATTAAACCATCGAATCCATAAAGTGACTGTAAGCAATAATAACACTACTACTTGAAACACACTTCAACTGGAACTCCTACTAATTACCAGTTTGTTTACGTCAGATAAAATTAATGACCATTGATCTTCTGAACTACACCAAAATCAAATTCTGTTTGAGATAGTTTTGGGGAGCCAAAGCCTTCCCTGGCATTAGTCCATCTAACCACACACCAGAAAGGTGGTAGTGACTTATCTTACCCTTTGTAACCCTACCTGACAGATTCAAACTTATCTCCAGTGTTCTTCAGAGAAGTGGGAATTTTCCACTGTTTCTGTCTTACTCAGCCCTACTGCTCACATTTAAAAATTCAAAAGCAGTCATGAGTTTGCAATAAATGAGAAAGTACAAAAGGAAGCGTCTACTCAGCTCTGAGATGGAACAAAAGAAGAAAATTGCCTATAGCTGGCTTCACCCTGCCTTTTCACAGCAATGAGATTCATTACACGTATGCTTCTCTGAATTATTTTAATCCCATCACTGTCAACACAAGTTCTTCACAACACAACGCAAGCAGTCAGGAGATATTGATGGCTTTATTGGAACTGCTGACCACTTTGTTACATCCAGATGCTTTCCCCCTGTATGGAGAAATTAAGAGATGCTGTGGTGTTGTTTCTGATCATAATGTAGCAGGAAGTCACACAGATCTAAACCTCAGAGTTGCTCAGGTTGCATTTCAATCCTGTAACTTAGGGGATGCTGCCATCAAGAGTTTTGAAGACATAAATGGCACGCTGACAGCTGTTGTCAGTGAGGACAATGAAAATTGGCAGCTCTAGCCAAGTATGAAGCATGACAAATTGCAGGAAAGCAAAAGGAAGACAGTGTTTCACTCAATTCAGAAGTGAGATGACATTTGCTAGGAAACTGATGGGAATTCTTCAGGCAGTCTACAAGATGTGCTAAATGTTACTTGCATTATAACAAATCATAAGGTATCAACTGCAAAAATCAGTTGCCTTTAATGAAGACTTCTCTAGAAGAAAAAAAACGCAGAGGCAATTAGACAACTGAAACTAGAAATATGGTGTACTTTAAGTATCTTTGAAGCATGAAGGACCTAACAAAAACATTTAATAAAAGAAAATATCAAATCGCTGCAGCTCATCAGGCTGACAGCATCTTGAGCTTACGGAACAACTGGCAGGTTTCCCTCTTCTCTTTACACCTACACTAGCAATATGTTTCTAAAAGCACATTCTTCTCTAAGATAAAGCCATCTTCAGTATGTTTATCTGTTGTTTCTTACCATTGAAGTGAAAGAGTCACTTCTTCACTAAAAAGAGATGTAAACTCATAGCATCAATGCCTACAAAATAGAAAAGTTGTTTAAGCTGCAGCCTATATTTGCTTAATACCAATAGGATTTTAATTTTTACACATTTGGAGGGGAGCTGTTCGCTAAACAGACTTTGTTTTGTCTGTTGATCACATTTTTCAGCTATCATAATGCTTTGATCAGTTTAGGATTGGAGTGTGATGATTTCCCATCTCACTGCAAAAAAAAAAGTGTATATCTATCTATATACATACACACACCATCATCTTTTTAAGCACTACTGGTCATCCCAAAAGAATTTTTAGCAAACTGATTTTAAAGAAGCTTTTTAAAAAGCATCCAAACAAAATAAAATAGTTTCGTTCTGAAAGGAAAACCTCTGGGGAAAAAAGCAGCCATATTTCTAAGCATAAAGAATTCACACAACAAATCGCTTATATACCTTACCAGAAAAAAAAAAGAGAGCATCTCTGAATTTCAAAATTACCTTCAAGAAGTAGAAAACAAACTTGAGCTAGATCTAAATGGCATCAGTAGCAACACTACATTCTTTTGTTAAATCATGACAAACAGCATTTATCGTTATTTTTCTTAATAGTTTGACATTTGCATCACTATCAACCTACAGAGTGGCGATCCACAGAAGCAGCACAAAGGGCCCACAGCCCCTTTCCTCCCCAATGAGAGCTGTTCAATTAAACCTTAGCAAAGTCTCAGTCTACCACATCAATTTCCCCCTCTTTGACCCCTCCATGGCAAGAAGAGACAACTGCAGCAGATTAGCAAACAGCACGTTTAATTACATACCTGCTTCACTAAGCTAAGCAAGTGGCCCTCAACACCTCAGCTAAAAGCACAACACTTTGTTGCAATCTGGAGCAACGTACAAGAACTTCTTCCTCATTAGATTCTCGTATCATTAATTCCAGCAGATAATGGTTCCACAATTTATTAAGAAATCCTTCTTATTTCATAATAATAATTAAAAAACCAAAACAAAACATTAAGTTGACTCTGGAGCAGCTTTTCACATTACCAGTTTAAAAGTAAGCCTAATCCAGGAATGCAGACTCTGCACAGCACACACAACAAATTTCATTATGTGCTTTAGAACCAACGTATGGATTTCACAATAAAACTTTAAGCATGAGTATAAACAGCATCCTGATGCTCCACATATATTAGGCATTTTAAAAGATGCACATTACCACCAAATAAAACTTATCACAAACTGTGCAGAAAACATGTAATTCATAAAGAGCTGAACTGAATAGCTGAATTATCCTTGCATACCAATACTGCTGGTTCCCCAAGAGACTTAAGCAGTTGGAAGCTCTGTAGTACATGAGGGGAAAACCAACAACAAAGCGCATTCTTCAGTATTTTTGATAAAAGACAGTTAGGAAGATATGAAATCCCAAACATTGCCTTCTGTGTAAAAAAGAAATTCTTTAATCTCCATAAAAGTATTACAAAATAATAATAATAACAACACTCTACATCCATTTTCTTGGGCCTCTTAAATAAAAGACCACAAAGAAAACCTCTTGTGAAGAAGTAGGAAAACAGTTCTTACTCACTATGTATCCAAACTCAGCTGCAGCTCTGAAGTGACCCAGCATCTCTTTGCACTGCAAGAAAACAGTGGGGTTTCACTTCACCATTTTTATCACCACAATCAGCATCAGCTGTTGAGCTCAGCTCTGTAAGCTGTAATCTGGGGAAAATCTATGTCAGGTGCTCCCATTCTGGAATTAAATGTTGCAAGTCCCAGCTTCTAAGGCAGGTGGCGTAAATCTTTGCCTCCTCCCCACTGAAATTAATCCTTTTTTGGTAGAGGAGAAAAATCACTTCTGTGTCTCATTAACGCTTTCTACTCTCAAGGATAAGATTTGCCATCTTTAATTGATCATTTCCCTGATTTTTCTCTCTGCTTTATACCCATGAATTCAGAGCAAAACCAATGAGAAATGAAGTAACTGCTCTGACAAATGCTGCAGTTGAAGAAAGAGGAAAAAAATGTAAATAGATGACAAGAACAAATACAAAGTCCTATGGCTCAAAAGCTTAACAGTGTGATTTCAGAGAGCTCAACTTAATCCAAATGCATATCAACGTGTTCTTGAAATAAACTCTATTCCTTAAAATAAAAACATTTTTTAAAGTCTTTTTTCTTCCTCACCTCTGCTAATTTTGTCACAGTGTGAAAATCCTGGTATTATCAGACATCCTACTCTCCCCTTTGATCGTAACAAGACAAAGAAGTTCTCCTCCTCAGTGAGAAAAATGAGGGAATGAGGAATAGCAAGAAAAAAAAGAAAGCTGATGAAACCAAAAAACTAATTAAAAAGTAACACTGCTTGCCATGTAGAATCATTTCTCTCCTTTCATAATGGTTCCTGGAGCTCCGCTGAACTTTGCAGGGTCGCACAGAACAGCAAACCATGCATATGTATGGCAGTTCAAAAATAGCACTGCAGTGAAGGTAATTGAATGGAATTAGGGTGTTTTTCAACTTCAGTAACTGAAGTAGGTATAAAGGGAGCCCTCAGACTCCGTATGCTTCCTGCACGGTGGCCTTTGGTTTGCTTCATGTCTTAGAAATTCTACAGGGAAGACAGCCAAAGAGAAAACGACAGTTGGTCAGCTTTTACATTGCAGTTCAGTTGGATTTAAGTCTTGTCCTTTATTTTTGTGGCAGGAAAATAAAAGGGATGACATGCAGGAGGATTCTCTATACTGTCATGAGCGTACTTGTGAGCTTGTTTTTATAGTGCTGGACTCAAAGGATGCAATGTTCCTCCCCAGGAACACAGCAGACTGAATCGTGTAATGGCAGGCACTGCTGTTTTAAATTGTTTTAAGGTCACTGAATGGAAACATACTGGCAGCAAAACTTGCTCTAGGTTTCATCTTAGCAATATCATGTCATGGTGTCAGAGTATACGAATGGGGAGGGAACCACCAGCAACAAAGGGCATCTAATGACTGTTCTGATGAAATGAACCTCAACAAGTAAAACCACTGAAGTTTAAGTACCCCACTACCAACTTGTTTGCAATTGGCAAATCCTTGGAACACGGTAGCTCTGAAAATCAGATGGCTAATAGAACGTTTTCTGCCCTTTTGCATATTTTGAAATACACATTAAATGTATTTATTAATTCTGTAGTTGGCAAGTCAAAGCTGCTATTCCCACCAAAGAAGCTCACATGTTAACAGAGCAAAATCCACCATATACTTGCTTACATTTCTGAATGTCAGCACTCCTCACACAGAATACTGCTGATTAACTCTTAATTGCATGCTATTAAAATGCCACCACTGGATTAAAATTTCCGGAAAATAAGAGGCTGGTGAGCAGACGTGTCAGCACAGCTCCAACTGCAGTGGTTTGGTGATGATGCAAAAAATCAACGGCATTACACAGAGAGGTTTCACTGTGTCTAAATAGAGAAATTTGAAACAGAACAACAATCTGCCATTTTATGGACCAGTTCAAAGTCTAAAAGTGGCTCTATTTATAAATACCTTTTATTCTTTAAAAAAAAAAGTTAAAAATTCCTCAAGATGTTTTGCTTTTAACATTTCAAATCTTTATGTACTGCTTTAATAAACAGGTAGACGAAAAGCTTTAATCTCTTTTATTCATAACAAGCATAAATGCACTTCCTGTTGATAGCCTGATTTTAGATGAAGGGGAAACCATCAAAACAAGATCCAAAAGTAAACTCCAAAGGAAAGAACAGTGTATCCGAGTGCCTTTGCTTGGAACACCTGCAATACAAACTCATGATAACAAATGGACATCTGTAGATGGAGTTAGTGTGAACAGCACACACTACTCCCACATGTTGTGTATTTGAATTCATTAGGGTGCCTCGGTACCGTCAGCATGATTATGAACAAAAATCCCAATGAGAATAAAGGAACCAGCTACAAAGCAGTGAATTTTAAGCAAGCTTCTAAAGTCGTGCTCAGTGTGTAACTCTTTGGCATTCCCTGCATTGTTTCTACATTCAATTAGATTTCACCATGGAGGTACTTCCTCAAGACTTTGCTCTAACCAGCATGCAATGGCTTCTTTTGCAGCAAAAATCCAAAACTCTCAAAACATTTGAGAGTCCAGGCCCAGGAAGTAGTAGGAACGTGACCATCACCAGAAATCTGGCCTTTGGATTTGTAGACCCTCAACATATTTAACTTTCTGAACTTGCCTAACTTCATAAACTAATCTAATTCTCCGAATTTCTTCCTACCAATGAAAATTTGATTCCATGCACGCTAGCCAATAGGGCCTACAGCAAAAATTAAGAAATTAGAAGTAGACTGGAGAGAAAAAAGGCTTACAAAAGTATTTGCACTAATATCTTTCAATATCAAGTTTCCAGGGATCTTTTAGAAGTCTTTATTTCAGCAAAATCACATAAGAAATTAAAAGAACATTGAAGCTGTCTCAGCTCTTCAAATTAGTTAAGGAATGGAGTCAACCTTTACACTTAGAAGAGACCTCTGTCAAGTATGTGCCTCGATATTTTCTACTACTGAAATTATTAAGTAATTCATCTGGTTATGTCCAGTTATGTCATCCACGCCTTCACTGCACACAGAAACCACAGTAATTCTAGGTTTGTTAAGGTACGGGTCTGCTTAAGATCACAGGGTGTCTTACTGGTAATTAGATAAACAATTTTTTGAAATGAGCAACATTTGATATAGGCATTGCATTCATATTTTATTATGCAATTTGTTGTAGAACCCATTATACTACCTTACATCTGTGTGAAAGATTGTAATTTCAAAGGGTCTCCCAAAGATATGCACTGTATTTATATGCACATCTATAGAAGTAGACATATATTCATATATATAGGTATATAGTGTAGAGGCACACATGAACACTTTGTCTTTGATCATCCCAGGAATCCACAGGACTGCAGATGGGAATTCTCCAAGAGAAAATAAAATAATAAAATGAGCAAGAATAACAAAAATATTTTTGCACATCTGCAAGCCAGAGCTTATATTATTCCTCAACACATTTAAATATACAGCTCTCAGGTGTTTTTATCCTTTTCTCAAAGTTAGTTTTTCAGCTGAGCCCTGAAATTGTGCTTTCCAAAGTTCTTGACCAACCAAGAAAGAGTAATTCCATTTTATTCCCTATCCAACAGAGTTTATATTCAATTTTCTTTTCTTATTTCAATACGACATAATTGCTTGTGCATGCATGTGAACAGTTGCTATTTAAATGCTTGTGGAGAGCTCAATTTCTGGCTCATTTAATTGCCTGAGGCCATTGGCTAAGAAGATCTAAGGAGTTGTGTATGAGTACATAATTTATTTTATCTGCCCAGAATGAACCCTCCGGTCTCCTTTGTGATAGTGGTGTTGTTTGTCATTGCTCCATAATTCACCAGCATCATTAATTGCATACATGCACAATACCCTCTGCGAGGCGTGCACTCGCATACCCTTGTCTCTCCTTTTATTAGCTGCATAATGCCAGGCCTCCTGGCATTAGGGATTAGGAAACATGTCTTACTGATGGATTGCTGGGTCCCACCTGTATACGCTCATCCATAGTTCATAATTCTGCCAAATGCGACTTCTGTTGTGCTGTAACTCACAAACCATTTACCACAGCCCTTAATGACAATTTCTATATTCCCATACCGACGTTACATCAGCTCATTTGTACAATTCCTTCCTCACAGCAGTGATGCTGGACATGCACTGACAGTGCTCATCGATTCCAGGGATCGTACTTAAAACGCTCTTCCCACTGAGAGCGAGAAGTTGTATGGGGAGGATTCACAGGTGTTGGGATAGATTTTATTTCACATTTTTCCCAGGGAAAGTCAAATTTCTACCTGGGTAAACCTGCTTTGTTCTCCTTCACACCGATCCAGTTCTTGCAATTATTGCCACAAGAATAATCACTCCAAGTTGAAGTTCCAGCGTATTCAGTGAAATATACCACCCTACTCTGAATGCATTAATCATTTCACATTGTGGCTTAAAGCTTCCCCACAGAAAAGGAGGCTGCAATCAAGAGACAATGCTAGAGCAGAGCCAGAAATGAAACAAGGAATATCAGAAAATGTCAGAGAAGCCCTGCGCAAAGCATAAAGAACTGCTTCGTCTTTCCTACCTGGCTCCCACCCATATTCCTCCTATCACCAAACCGGAGAAAGAAATTCACAGTTCTGGTTAAGAAACCTGGATGCTGCCAGCAAACGTTTGTTTTCCCTACAGTAAATTTCATCATGACTCTGCAAAGGTGATAAGCCCACCTGGTATTCCCTGATGGACTCAATAAGAAAAAAGGCACAGAACAGCCACAACACCACAGCTGTCCATCATTAGTCCCGTTAAAGTTGGTGTCAAACCCCATCAGCTGTGAGGGCTTTGCAGGTTCCCAGATCATAAGGCAGCACAGCTACAAGAAGACGGAAACAAGGGGTTGTCTTTTTGCCATTCCTTAAAATTTAATTTTATCTAGGGATTTTCTGTTTTGATTATGTATGTTCAACGTGGAAAATTCCATTATCTTCACAACATGTGCTAAATGTAACTGCATCTGCAAAAGATTAAAAGGAGACATCAGCTAAAGAGCATCTGCTTTTTTATCTTTGTCTCTGAGTTTGTAATCTGAGACACGTGTTCACATATAAAGCTCCACAATCAGGGACAAACTATTTTCCCTTAGTGAGGTGAATGGTTCTTTTTCTGTGCTACCCTACAGCATCCTGCCCATCGCCTGCATGGTCAGTAGACATTAAGGGACTGAAAGGTTAACAGCTGGGGGTGTGGGAGGAAGACAACCTAAAACTTTCTCTCTTCTGGCCTTTCCATACAGACCACTCAGAATGGCATTTATATGCAAGAAGTGTTTTTCTGATACTTTTATTTTACCCTCTGCTTCTCTGGTTTTGGCAAAAGCAGTGAATAATGTCTTTCACTAATAACAAAATTCAGATTTCAGCCAGCTGCAGCCCAAGCACACTGACTTTGCTGCAGCTGCTCTATGAGGTCCAGAAGTCCTGAAAAGAATGTAGACTACACACATTTATCAGCGAGAAACAAAACCAACAAGCAAATAACAAACTAAACCATGAGCAAGGAGACCTTGAACAAAAAGACTGGGTTCTGAATGGAGGCAGTGCTCTCCTTTGAGGCTTGTTTTCATGACTTTCTTTCTTTTTTTAAAGCAGAATTCACAATGCTCCTATTTTCCATTTCTTCCTACAAAACACTTTACGTTCCCAAAATTGAGCAACTGAAATAAAAATTAATTAAACATTGGAATGAAGTGAGATTATTGGGCTTTATAAATCCCTTCCTTTGGGACAGAAGCTTCAGTCCAAAAACATCCCAGGGAAAAAAAAGCCTATCTCGACAATGTTTTTCTATTAAGCTACATATCATAAAATCTTTTCAGGGAGGAAGGAAATCATAACATTAAATGCAACTCTTGGGTATAGTTTAGTAATTTTATGGGAAAAACAAGAAGAGCAGTAGCTCAGTCATGTGCAACAGACTTTGCAGTCTCTTTGATACTATTCAGAGATTCTACAAATTTAAGAAATTAAGTTGCTTTGGGGAAAAATGAAGAGAATTTTTGTATTAGGGTTATTCATGGTTTGCACTCTATTCATGTCGGTACTCTAGGAGACATCATCCATTAGAGATTATAGAGCAAAAGCAATGACTTGTCACAAAACCTGACCTCCAGCACAGCTCTGGCCACAGGATTTCTCTAAATTAACTCATCATTTAATGCAGTGTAGCAAACTCAATGACAAAAGACATGTTTGGGCCCAGGTTCCAGTGCACAAATGTAAAAAAGGACCTATGCATTCCTGTATGTACATATAGTTCGTGGTCAATGGGCTTTACCACTCAGCTGCCATCCCAGAAACTCTGACCTCAGAAAAGGGGAAAGGTGTGGAGCCATCATTGACCCATTTGTAGGCCCAACTCAATCTAGAGCTGCACACACATCATATAAATCTGAACACCCTCTGATTTTCACCCATTCTTTTGCATAGTCCCTAGAAGGAAGCACAGCATAAAGACTAGATCAGATGTTCCTAACACACTGAGCCAAAACATTAAAGTTATTTTTTTCTTTAACAAGAATGTTAATGTGATGCCTTAATGATCTAAAAACTGTTTTAAAATCCTCTGGAACTCAGTTTCCTTCAATATATTTTCTTGAACTTTAAGATGAAATTGAAGGATTGTTAGGGAAAAATGTTGGTGCAAGGCCTCTTCCTTTGTAAAAGAGATTCAAACCAAAGTTCAGTAAGGATCTTTGCATATATTTCCATAAAATAGCATGGCAAAAGCCAACTTTTTTCCTCCATCAGAGGTGTCATAGAACAGAAAATTTCTGAAAACATAGTCTGACTTAGAAGATTTCAAATGTCTTAATAAACAGAAGTGAGACTTTGAATTCAAAGAAATCTAATGGATAAGATCCTAACTGTACTAAAAACCCATTCTACTTCCACACATCCAATCAAAATGTCAAGACTTGCCAACAAGACAGTCCAGCTAGAATAACTCTATAATCTCAGAACTCTTTGTCTTGTAAGACATGCTCTATTTTATCTGTACATTTACAAGTAGAATTGATCAAAAAAGGTAGTATATATGAGATCCTGCAATCCAATGGCATTTGGGTGTCTAAAACACTAGTAATCAGATAAGACAAAGGAGTGAAATTAGGCTGCAGGTAGATAAAAAACAATTACAATGAAATCCTGGACTAACGTGTATTAATTTTTACTGTAACAACAGCAAAATGGGTATATTATAAAACAGCAAAGTTAGTAATTGAGTGTTGTTACACATGTAACATTAAGAAGTCAGAATTCTATAATTTGGTCCTGAGAACTGCATGGTATCTCTTTGTCTCCCATAAGAAGAAACTTGATTCCTAATCCTCCTCCAAAGTTCCACTCAGTGGGTGCAATGTAGAACATTTAAAGGTGCTTCACATCGTACATTGCTGCAGCTGTGACTAGGAAGCTCCAGCCCTCCTTCCTCTTCAGTGGTAGAAACCCCTTCTGAATTTTGCGAGAGCAAAACTTAGCCCAGAATGAATCCAAACTGTGAAGCCCATTTAGCCCTATTGTCAGCTCTACACCTGCTACAGGATGAGAAGCAGCCAATGGCTGTCCAGTAATAATTAGTTCGCCAAATCTTCTTGGATGAATTGCAGAGATAACAGCCTTCTTTCTCAGATCCATACCAGACAACATTTTAGAAGGAAAAACTGATCTCTCCATTGCTGCCTAATTACCCTGAGGTTCTGCCAACTCACCTCTCTGCACCAAATATGACCCCAGTTCTTTCCAGGCTCCACCAAAATACTCATGATACTGAAATGCAGATCGACACCAAATGCCAATAATTGATCTGCGTTATCTTCAGAAAGAAAAGTAGGGTCATTCAACTGGCAACAGAAAAAAATTGATACTAAATGTATGTCTATAACATCCAATAAAGCACAATGGCAATTGCTCAGGCCAGCAGATACTGCCAGGTCCGAAAAATAAAAATGATACAAGAAATAGCTGTTTTCTAGATTTACAGAAGTATTTTTAATAACAGTTAATTCTATCCTTAATCTCATTCCAAAAAAGACATTAGTCTGTAATTTCTAAATCTTCACCACGAAGGGGAGAAACTTGTTTTGCAACCAATTACAATTAGAAAATGGAAGCATCAGAACAAACAAACAATTTAGGGCAATATTTTTTAACTGCGATTTAAAGAAATCACGCATCCTCTGACACATCATCCTCTGATGTATTTGATGCAGCACTCTTCTTATTATTCTCAATTTTGTGTCCATGCCATGAGGAAATGCCTGGAGGCTTTGTGCATATCACACAGCAGCACTGGCTTCAGCTCCTGTTGCTAACTTAGCAAGTCAGCATAGAGAAGGTTTGCAAGAAAGCAGCAAGAACAAACTTGAAGCAGGAGAGCTGCACTCAGGTCTTTTCTGTCTCCACAAATGGGAAAAAAGTGCACCTTCTATCAACTGTGGTTTCTTGTCTGTGTGTTATTACACAGGTATTTCAACCTGTCTCATGTAAATACCCACGGTGTAGTCCCCTTTTCTTACTGATTTGAGTTCTCAGTATTACAAGCGTTTGCATCCTCTCCGCCTCAAGATGGGATCTATTCCAAAGCCACTCTATTAATTTCATTAAGATTTGAGTTACGACTCATCAGGTAGGCCTTGCTAGCAATTTCAGAAAATACATAGCAGCATATCTTTTTTACTCCCTGAACTACACTCACTATTTTAATCTAGAGTTGTAATTGACTCCACTTTTAACGGAGGCGATAAAGCATTCAGAGTTGCCACGGTGCCACAAGATAAGCAGCCCTACCAATATAGAAGGGAGAGAGCACAACCACTGGATGAGAAAACGATTACAGCTACATTAGAACGGTCCTTTGCCACATTGATCTGTAATTTTATGTTATCTATTAATCTCTGAAGTTTCTGCTTTGAATCATATCCAGGTGAATACTACCCTGGGTGATAATTGTTCAAATTTCCTCTCAAGCTACAGTCAACAGAACAGCAAGCACTATATTTTTTTGCTGTAAATATGATGGACAAAATTTGATATGGAAAAAGATAGCAGTGTCAGTGGGTGTGCCATCAGGGCTAGCATTGTTTCCTATAGTGTAAGATAAGGAAGCACAGTTTCCATTCTTTTGCAGCAAGTAAGAGTCATGTTTGGCAACAACAAAAATCCCTGCAAAAATATAAACTCTACTTCCAGGGCTTAAAGTTGTAGTGAAAGTCAAAAGGGACATTGACTCAGTGAGGCTCTATCCACTGCTATCTGAATTCAGAGACACTTCCACCAGTCACTTCAAACCAGTGAGTTTTTATAACAATTGGCAAAAGCAATTGCAGTGGGGCAGGAAAGAGAAACGAACAAAACGTTCTCCATTCTTGCCTAATCCATAATTGTGTCAGCTTCTGAAATGGGATGTTTCCACTTGCTTCGGCACCTGCTAGACTAGAAACCTGCCCTTTGCATCAGTCATAGAGCATAACTTAGCTAACCTTTATGCTCATCTATTCCATGGATCATTTGAGAAGCACTCAAAAATCAACAATCATTTCAGCATCTCAGAGAGAACTTACCTCTTCTCAGTGATTTGTAGTCTGTGAGGCAAGGATTAATTTCTCCAATGAGTAAAATAACATGACACAGGAAGGTGTGATCTAATTGTAATATTTCCTACTAAATTTCCTACTGAATGCCATCCAATAATCCAATACATGCAGTGCACCCATTTCCTGGTTGAAACAAGACCACCATCCTGGTCACGTGTGATCCAGCTTCCAACTGTAGGATTCGAAGAAGCTTGGAATACAGAGTTGAATGAAAGGTATTCATGTTTATACTTACATGCTTTTATGATCACTTCCCACAATATTTCAGACTTCTACCAACAGATCTTGTTTTGTTTATCTTCTGCCCAATGGATACATCAAGCATTGTCTATTGCCAATTGAATCACAAAAAGATGAAGGGACAAGGTTAATTTCTGTCTTTCAAAATCTCTTTGTTACAACATCAATTTCTCTCCAACCAATCACAGCCCAGCAGATTGGATCTCATAACTCCCAGAAACAGATGATTCTGTCACCTAAAGAGCAAATGTCACCGAGAGATTTGCTGATGTCACTGCAGCATTTAGAAATCTGCTTCCAGTTATGTTCTCTTACCAACATCAGCACTAAGCGCCGGCTTAAGTTTCAACCTATGGAAGAGCCCAGTAATTTCACGTGGCAGGCCACCAGTGTTCATGACAAGATATTGAATAGATGTGAGGAAGAGCTTAGAGATGACTATGGTCCTAGAAATTTAGAGGAAAGAAGCAGTTCTGCAGTAGATAGTGCAAGTGTTCAGCTTAGAGTCACATCTTACTGGACGTTAAGGAAGTTCCATGGGAGAGCGCACACATAAAATGTTATGATTGTGAAAAGTATCAGTTGAGTTTTATCAATCAGCTACTAGCATGTAGATTTGTAGGAAATGGAATTTAATTAACATCAGGTCTCCTGAATTTCCTTATTCCAGAATATTCCCAGCTGTTATGGAAAATTAATTAAGGCTTAAATCTTGTGGTTCTTTCTTTAGCACTTGTTGCATGGCAACATTGATTTGTATGCATGAGCTTCTTTTTCCAAATGGCTTTATAATAGTTGTACCCAAAAGATGAGTCTTAAGACAGATATTTGCACATATTGGTTTAGCTTCGTTGGGTTTTTCAGTCATCGGTTGTGAATTATTCACTGAGAAGAGTCTGCAAACTTTGGTTGGTTCTAGGAATCAGGAAAATCAATCAATCATGGCAGAGGATTTAACTCTTTTTCATGTAAGGAGCAATGGATTGACACAAAGATAGAAGCATACTATTGAATAGCTCTTCTCTCTTCCCTGCAAATGCTTATTGTGGAGGTTTAAAAGTCTGACTTGAAATAAAAGGAAAAATAACTAGCACATTATTTCATTTATAAAATACAACACAAGTTAATATTCCAGATTACTGACTGTGGATTGGTCAAATCTAACAAAAAACTCAAGGGATAACTCATAGAACAAGACCTGTTACCTCATCAATGTGTGCTAAAGATTGCATTTGTGATGCTGAGGATAAGCAGTAGTGAAGGATGCTATATTGAGTCACTGTGAAATCTTTAAATTCTGGTTAGATGTCGTTGTAAGGTTCCATTTCATTTGCAAGATGTAAAATTGATGCAGGAATCACTGAGTTTGGAAGGCTCTATTAGGAATGCAATGGATTGTCGTTCCAGTAGACCTTTAATAAAAAATAAAAATCCCACAACATTTTTGATCTATTAATCTATCCCTACCAGGGACTAGCTAAGAAAAAAAGCAGACTTGAGCTCTGATTAAAAGCAGCATGAAACCAAACTCCAGTTCTCATTATGCTGAGATTTATGCCGGTTAAAAGTCAGCAGACATCATTCTACTCATTTTAGGTGAAGTGCTACATTGAAAGACAACCACAGATTAATGGGGTATTCAACTCTCCACTCTTCTCTCTACTCTTTGTTTAGCATAGCTTTCATATATACAATAGTTTGGTGCTTGATTTTTAACAAAGGAAAATGAACTAACCTGATAGTTCATAAGAAGTAAACTGAAATAATATGGAAATAATTATTAAATATTTAGGCTGAAATGATACCACAAAATTCAGATGAAAGGAAATTTTCCTAGCAGAGCACATGAAAGTGTGAAGTTTTAGTTGTGGCTTTGCAACAAAATTACTGAGGAATAACATCAACAGTATCTAAAAAGTTAAGTTCTCTTGCCACAGATTCATTCCAGACCCCATTTTTTCATGACATCACTTGGGAAAATGTTTAAATTCTGCATAGTATCAAAAAGCTCACAGAAACATTTGAAGTGTGTTTAGACTTTACACAAAATAATTAGTAAGGTGAGGATTAAGCAATTAAACTTGAGGTTAAAATTAGGAACAACAAAAATAAGGCATTCTAACAACCACAAAACCAAAGCAATAAATTCTATGAAAACACTATAATCAAGATCCCTTACCCACTTTTATATTACAAAATATATATTGATTTGGTTCATATTTTGCAGTCCTGTAGTTGAAACAGTACCACCATTTTTGTCAACCAGAGTATTCATTAGACTCAGAACAGCGGCTTCTAACCTTTATTCTTCTTAGGAGACATTAATAAGATGCACAGGACCTTATCCATGTAAAGATTTTAACAACTCTGACCATAACACCTTTAAGATTTAAGCTATACAAAATCTTCTCTTGCAAAGACCTAAATATGACCAAAATACATTTCAGCCTTCAAGAGAACATTACATTCCTGCTGTCTGGAAACCCATGAGCATCACTACCAGAAATATGATTTTAGACATAAAAAATATAGCATTTCAAGGCAAAATAGGTTTCATAAAGCAATGAAGAAATGCAGGACGATACACAGTGACAGAGCAATGAACAAACCACCAGATCTTCACATCTCATTTTTCAATACCAACTTTGTCACCTCATTCTTTTTACAAGATGCTCAATAATAAATCTTTTTTTTTTTTAAATTTCAAAACACCAAGAGTTCAGTTTATTTTATGAACAGCAAAAATGCTCATTCTCTTCATCAGCCCAGTAAACACCCACAAGGTAATTCTGTGCCTAAAAGCAGTGCTCTCCAGAGCATATCTTTCTGTTTAGATATCTTTATATATTTAGATATCTGTTGATATATTTAGATGTCTGTTCTGGCCAAAAAGAAACCAGCTCACACTCCAAGAGCCCCCCACAACTTTTACCCACAGCACAGCGTGGGTGATGGGCAGATTCATTTTAAAATTGCTTTCCTGAAGGGACCCTGGGACTCCTGCAATTGCACCCATGGTTTTCTCGCTGATAAGAACCTGCCAGAACTCAGAGGAGATCAGACTAATCTCTCACATGGAAAAAAAAAAAATATATATATATTTTAAAAAGCAATATCTTCAAATAAATTGTGAAAATAATAATTTTATTATTCTCCTTTTACGGTTAACTCTTTTTTTATTTTTCTTTTTTTCCTAATGTTAATCTTTTTGCCTCAGTGAAAACAACAGGGATTATTACTTTGCATCATCGCTATTTCCCTGTAAAATAATGTTTCCTTAGTGTCTGAGTGAACAGAAATTGTTTGCACTAACAAAACTGCTGTATCCAGAGGACAAAGGAACTACTAGTCCCTCTCTTCCAGGGATATTTCTATTAAAAAAATATAAATTATACTTCAAAGGGCCATTGTAGCACTGCAATCTGGTAGTATGAGTTCTTAGCAATATGTCCTTGAGCCCATTCCCAAAAGGAACCAGGCTCAAAATGGAAAACTCTAACAGAAATAGAAATGTCTAATTTTCCAAGATACAGGCTTGCAAACCCAGCGTTCTCCTTAACTCCACCATGAGAAGAGAGTTCAGAGATTTCAAATCAAATTTCAGTTTCATGAGAATACTTGAGCATGCTCTAATTTTTTTTTCTGATTTCATATGATTCACAACTATGCTTTCCCATTAGTTTTTCACATTACTTCAGAACCACGAAGACTATAAAAAGCGCTGCAAAGAAAGCATGCCCAGTCATGTAGCCCGACTGCTTTCTGTCCCAATGAAGCTCTACACATCTGGGAACCTGCTCTTTTTGCTCGTCTCTGGCATAGAATGGCTCACAGCACCAAAGACATTCAGTCAAACCATTTTTTACTTTTGTCCTTCCTGTCTGAAGTAATATATTCACACTTAAGGTGAATTATATTTTGTTCAGCATGCACACAATATATACAGCTGAAAAACCAGAGTATCCACATCCAAACACTCAAATCCAGTGCGAATAGAAACAGCTGCTGGGAATATCTTGCTTTTATGTTTTATTTGTGTTTCAACCATTTCACCAATTCTGTAATACCTCCATGGTTTTCAAAGTGACACGGAAACAAGCTCAGCAGTGCTCAAGTGGCATCGCTCTCAAAAGCAGAGAATGTCATCCTCATATATCATTTATGGCAACATACTGAGAGCAGCTGGGAATGCCATGCTAACAGTTTGCTTTGGATGAAGTAGTGCAATTGGAGAGGCATACTCAGGATACATTACCCTCATAATCATATGTGGAGACAGAGCTATGTGGTATGCAAGTAATTTAGAGCACTGGTGACCAAAAAGGTGGCTGATGTGGATCATCCTGTAGATAACAATTAGTCCAGTGCTTGTGAAATTCATAGAAGTGTACGGCATGTGCCATAGCAATTACTTTGTGTTAATCAGTACGCTGAAAGCCAAAAAGGCATCGACTTGGAGACGATCAAATCCTGCTGTTTTCTTTGTGAATTATTTACCTATTGAATGCAGCAATCAGTTACTGATAGTTTACAAAAGGGAAACACAGGACAGCCAATGCAGAAGTCCCCTATATGCTCTGTGCTATTCCTAATGCTAAAGATACATGGAAATCAAGTGCTGGTTTTGATATTTTTCATCCAAAAGGAGCCCACTCACACTGGATACATTCACTTACCAAATTACTAATTACCTTTCAATCTAAAGTTCCCCGAAAGCATCCAAAGGAAAGCAACACAGATACAAAGTTCACAAAGTGGGAGAATAAGATTTATTTCCTATACTTAGAGAAAGTCTGTGATAATTTATGCTCCTCATTTCACACGTTTGTGTGGCACAAACAGCTCCTGAAAAAGGTATAAGAATGAGGAGAGACCTCCTACCTAAACACAGGAAATGTATTCCATAACAAAGAAAAAAGATGGAAGAAATAGCTGAGAAAGAACAGCAGTTCTAAGAACTTTTAAGTGGAAAGGACAAAACAAAGGTCATGTGGAAGATAAGAACAGAGAATCAAGATGAGGCAGTCTTAGTAGGGACAAAAAGGCAACAACAAGTTATAGGTCCCCGATGGCGTAACAAATTACCAAACAGGTAGAAACTAACGTTGAGAAATACTTATTCATCTCTGTAATGGGAACAGCTTCAGGCAAGGACAATAATCACAGAGCAGGGAAGTGTTCCTTAATTAAATGGAAGCAAATCAGAATTGTTCAAAGGAAGGCTTGCCAAGGATGTTTGGCAGGCAGAGATATGCAACGCTCTTCTTTGAGCTGGGAGCACTTTCGTATGGTGAGCTTAAAGGAAGTTTGTCAAGGTTCCTGGCTGCACAGGTAACAGTTTGGCAACCACTTTAAATCTAGGTTATCCACACATATTAAGTTGTTATAAAGATAAAATAAGAAGGAATGGCGTGCTGCAGGCAACTGTAAGGCCCTTGGTGTTTCCAAGCAGCTGCATGCTGTACTTCTCACCATATCATCACATCAGACTCTTTGCTTGCCCATCTCCTCCTGACCTCATCAACTCCCACATACAGTGTGCAGTCGCAAGAATAGATACGTAAGGAACATCCCTGTCTGTGGATAGCCTAATAATTAAATACCCTTCTAAAACATCAAGATAAAGCTCATCTTCCTAGAAAGCAAGACTGAAAGCAGATCACGAGAAAAAACATCTCATTATCATTGCAAAGCTTTTTCTCCATAGGCATATTCCTGCAGACATGTCCTCCTCCAAGCAGGGCTGGGATCCAGCCCATCAGGGACATGGGAGCCTCTGCCTTCAGACACGCATTCCTGCATGCTTCTGGAGCACAGACAGCTACCAGGCAAACAAAATGGGCATTTCTGCAGACAGGCAACGTCCCAGCTGGGGCACAGAGCGTGGTTTTGAGTTCATTTGTTTGGAGCTTAAAAACTTTTGTCAGGGTTGGGGATTCTTGTCGTCTACAGACTTATTAGATTTGACACTTTTGGAGTTTCTCCATCCCTGCAGTTTTAAGAGGCTTAATCAATTGAAGACACTAGAAACAAAATAAGAAAATAAAATAAGGAAGAAGAAAAAAAAAACCCACAATTTGCATTCGAAGCGACAATTTATATGCCAAGTTTCAGCATGATTGAAATTAAACAGACTGAGTTATGAACTCCTGAATAACTCTACGTACAGTGTAAACCACAATGAATCCTTAATGGCAGCGCCATAAAGATGATTCAGTAAACACGACACTGGAAATGAGAGAAATAGGAGAATAGGAGAAATGCTTAAGAAATGGATGGAAACTATAAGTTAATTTGAAGCGAGCACTGAAAACTATAATGAAAAAGCATTGCAAATTTATTATACTCTTTTAATCATAACAGTAGGTATCGTGCACATATAAACACAATAAAATACAACAAAATCCGAAGACAAAAGAATTAAAGACTTCCATGGAAGTTAAACAATTGATCTTCCTGCATGAAAATTTCATTTTCTACTTTAAAAAATACAGCCTACCAGAAAAATCCAGCAATAACTGGAAACAGACCAATTTCCAGAAATGAGTGTTTTACATTTTCAAGCATACTTCTGTTAATTAAAAAATTAATTGGCCTTGAAAATACCGAAGTGAGTGTCGTTTTTATTCCCCTCGCAAGTGTATTGATATTTTTAATCAAACCATATTCCCTGCACAAAGAGAAAGCTGCTATAATATTGTTAGCAGCACTTTAAGTACCAGTTTTCTTTGTGAGTGCAGCAGCAGGGTGCTGGTAGACCCTCGGAAGACCTCACCCCCAGAGAGGAAGGTGTGCATGTGAGTAACACCGGGGTCACCACGTGCTTTTTCACTCTGTAAACCTTTTAGGCCATTTTCCCTATCAATTTTAATCACCTGCTGATCGTAGCTCCTAAAAAACTCTGAACTTAACTTTGAGCATTCTTTTCTGAGTATCTCCATACAAAAGTGGCTCTCTTGGAAAACCATTAAGTACAGGAGGGATTTTTGGATATTATCTCAGTGTTATTCTTCCCCAGCTTATATTTTTTAACTCCCGTCTTCCCTCTTGTTCACGTTAGACAGGATATTTTCACCCTCCATTTGAAAGAAACATATCCATCAGCCTCACCTCATTCACTGATTCAAATCACATGTGGCATAGGAGAGGTCAGCTGAGTTGAACCTAACCCCTACAAACCTGTAAGGTAGAGAACCACAAAACCTACAGTTACAACAGTCAGAAAAATAACAATGCATGCTCCCTATACTTTTTCTATCCCATTTTCACTCAAACAGCAAATGAGATCCTGTAAATTTTGAACTGCCTGAGACGCGTGTCTGCTTAGAGAAGTTTATTTTTACATATCCATGGTTCCTTTCAGCACTGGGGGAATTGAAACATCTGGTTATCCTGGCCAAGGCTCTCAGCATCCTGCCGCCAAGCTATGCACAAGTCAGTGGCCCATGGGTTTTCACCAGGCATTCTTCTGCTGGCTGGAAAGGAAAAAAAAAATACCCCCCCCCAAAAAATAACCCAAACTACAGGTTACACTTCTCCACTGCTTTGTGCAAGCACTGGTTTCAGTGTTTTCCTGTGCTATTATTAGGTTGCCCTGCTTCGCACTGCAAGTCCTCCCACCGCTCCCAGCAGGATGCCAGTTGCTGGCAAGCACCGAGAGCCTGAAGGCTGTGCATCTGTTCGGAGACTGACAAGTAGCACAGCGAGTTAAAAAGCCTATAAATTTGCAGCAGGAGGTTTAGCTGAGACAAATAAAACCCCTGCTTTCCTTTGTTTTCAAGCACCAGGTCATGTTATGCCTCTGCTTGGCTGCGGGGAGATGCTCCCCATCCGAGCATCACCCTTCCAATGAACACAACTGTCAGAGAGTACTTTGGGCATCCAGTTTTCTCACCCAGGCATAGATTTTTCTGGATACATCTTACTATTGCCTTCAATGTTTGATGGCCAAACATGCAGTAGAGGGCTCATGTCAGTGTTTTTTCACCCAATGAATAGGTCTGGCTCATAGGCCAGGAATTCTGGTGGTACCAACAGATGCAAATCAGCTGCTGAAGTCACTGATGCAATCAGGCACTGACCTGGCTGTGTTTCACAGAAAAGCCTACACACAACTAAAGTAAGACAATTGCAAGAGGTCCAGTGAACTATATCAGCACAAAACTTCAGTATCTTTAGGAAAAGGAATATTTTACACACTGGCTTCTATTCCCTACGGCACAAAGTGAAGTGAATTTCACATTAAAAAAATTAGCTGATAGAAAGGCTCAAAAAAAATTAAGTGTGGTTACTGACATCCTCCAAAGCAGCAGCTTGCCATTATGCCCTGATCTCCAGCCTTAGCGCTCAGTAGATGGGAAACAGAAGGTTCTCAATTTCTATGTCTTACATATCACATAAAGCCAAATAGAATCCTCAGCATATCACTGAGGTCTCAATTCTGAAGGTAGAAGATAATTCAGTTATTGAAGGGGGCCTTTCCTCAGCCCATGAGTTCTTGCATTTTTCTTCTAAGTCCCCCCCCATCCCACAGGAGGCAGAAGGTGAGTGAATAGGTGCGTGGTGCTGAGATGCCTGCCAGATTAAAGCACAGCACCTACAAAGAACAAAGAAATTTATTTAACTGAGGAAACAGAATATATTTTTGCCACCAATCTGAATAGTCCTCCATACAATGAATATATTAAATTTTGGCTCCGCATAAACAGATGTTAGCATTATAGAGCTGTCAGCATACAATTTAACTAATGCTTTTTAAGCTCAAGTCACATTAGCTTCTTTGTCGAGGAAGAAAATATGGATTCTATGGATTATAGAGCTCTCAATTTGAGTCTCCTACCTATGGAAACCATGTGTCTTACAGCTAAAATCAACTTATGAAAAAGGAAATAAAGCACAGCCAGAAACAGTCTCCAAGGACAGAAACTGAACAATTAGAAATATACATTCTTAGTATGTCAAAACTGAACCACCCTGTGTCTCATTCTGAACGGTAAATGAGGGAAAACAGTGCTTAGAAGAATTACCTAATTCTTTGCTATCCTGCCCCTTACTGCTTAGGCTTTTAGGGGTAAGAGAGCGAAGGCTGTGAGCTTCAACACTAAATACAGACAATACGCCCAAAACAATGATCTCCAGCAATTCTGTTTTATTACATTTTTAATTATTTCTTTTGTTCTAAAAACTTCATGAACGTTTCCTGTTCAAAACCACCTCTTGAGATCCTCATTTTAACCCAATCAAAAGTAGAAAAAGTCAAAGTCAGCACTTCAGAAATCAGCATCCCTCTGAGACAAATGATGGCAAATCATCTTTATATTTTTTTGTAGAGCTATTATTTCTATCTCATGTAGACTTTAATCTTGTCTATATTAAGGAAATGCTTCTAAATCCCTTACTGGCATTGCTTTCTGTTCAGTCTACTCTGATATTAGCGATGCTTGGATGAGAAGTACCCACAGAGCTGTTACCACCTGGTTTTAAAGCAGCGTCTCATTCTCTTTTCAGAGACCAAAGAGAGGTGAGAAAGTAAGTGGTGGGTCATTGCCTCGTGATTAGCAGGGCCAAAAAATAACGTGGAACAAAAGACTGGCAGTTACTGTACATGAAATACAGCTCCCAACTCAAACTCACATAAGCTGTCAAAAATGTATTGACTATTAAGCTAAGGAGACACAGGGAGGGATAGGAATGGAAACAGCTAAGCAACATCTTTCCTCTGCAGTGTCATGGCCGTCACTAAAGGCACAGGAAAATGCAATTAAGAACACAAAAATCCAGCTTGTGTGTGGTACAACACAGATCCACATCTTAGACTCATCCAGGCCAAGTCCTCCCACTCTGCAGCAGCCTGCAAGTAACCGATGGACTAGAATCTGAGTACAGAGAATGGATAAGAAGGTTCTCAGAACTTTAGACCCTGCTGCCTACAGAATACAAAGTTATTAAAAAAGAAAATCTGAAATAGTGCCTAAATGCCTATCCACTATGATACTGTCTAAGAAACTACTGGGAAAAGATACCTGATACTCCAAGTAGGATATTCTATGTGCTTAGAAGAGTGGATATTGCTAGCTTGTAACTGTGACAAGCATGAGGTGGCTATGAGGTCCTCACACCTATTTCAACTCAGAGCATCCCTTTCCCAAGCACACATTTGGAATCAACAATGAAAGATAATTACCTGGTCTGTGAGGAGATGAAGCAGCTGGGCAAGGATCAAAATCATTATATGGGCACTTCCCAAACACTTTGTCCACAATCTTACACCACAAATCAATTTGTAGGCTTCAAAGGCAGACAGATAGCTGTAATCATCTAATTGACCGCTTGCATAATAGAGGGTAAAGAATTTCAAACGAGGGTTTGTGCAGGCTCAGAGCTGCACTTCAACTCATAATTCATATTTAGAAAGTTTAGCCACTCAGGATAAATCACAGCCTGTAAACACTTGAAAATTTCTGGGGGGAAAAAAAAAACATTAAAGGAAAAAGGAAAAGTAGGAGTTTCATTCTGCTTATGTTAGTTGTAAGTGTTTTCTCAGTTCTATGCTCTAAAGCTAGCACTGGGTGGGCCAAAGTGAAAGTGGCAGCTTCAGGTCAGCATTGCACTGAGAGCTATGGCAGATGGGGACAGTGAACTGCTTTGACTGCCTGACCCTCCAAGAGCAGCCATACATTAACGTAAGTTTATTAGTTGATAAGAAGATTAGATAAGAAAAATGGCAATGCATTATTATTATTATTATTATTAATTATTATTATTATTACTGTTTGTAAGTTGTCATGTTGCAGTGTAATTGTGAAGCCTCAATCTCTTGAATGACTTTAGGTCGTTTATTTTTCATTCAGTCTTACATATTTACTCTGCTCTATATCACTGCCATAATAAAAATACTTTGTGATCAGCAATATGCAGCATTTGCATTGCAGGTTTCAGCCAGTCCTTATTACACATGAACTGGTGAATGCTAACATGAGAGACCGTGCTTTCTGGAGCATTTTCAGACATGTAAATATAAGCATTTATTTGCAGCTCACACCTGCAAAACTTAGCAATGCACTCATGCCACCTATTGGCAAATTACACATGACTCACAGCTGAGTTTTCTGATGAGCACAGACTAAATATTTCGCCTATGAAGCAGCATGTTCACCACTGATAATAAATATTAAAAAAATAAAGCTAATGCTCTACTTTCAAATTCAGTCATTCATTTCTGTGAGCAATATACTTAACCTTTGAATAAGTATACCACTGGCTATCAAAAAAATTCACATAGAAATAAGATCACACAAAGCATACCACCATCGGTAAGCAATACTTTGCAGAGAACCTAATGTCAAACTTCTTTTCTCCCCCACTGTGGAAGGCTATGAGACAGTGAGGAGTTGCACAGCTGCAAATGTCACAGGAAAAGGAACACAACGGCTTTCCTTGCTTTGAAAATTGAAAGAAATAAAAAATAAAATAAAATAAAAATAAAAATAAAAAAAACAGAACACTGCAACACACTCAAAAACTCAGGGCTCCAAAACAGCCTGAGAACTTCCCCCTTTTTCACTAAAGCCAGGAATGCCCGCAGTGACTCCTCCAGGACTTAGAAAGCATTCTCCCAAGTGAAAAATCCCATGTCAAAACATTTCTTCTCAGCCAAAAAAGTATGGGTGCATCATCTATGGCTTGAAACATCACTTAAATGACACACAAGCTGGTTTGCTTACTTCCAAATAATTACATTGTCTAAAGAGGGTATGGATCACATAAGCATTATAATAAGCTTGTCAAGCAGGGCTCTTCAATCAATAGAATCTCTCAGAATAATTTCTTATAAGGTAAAATGCAGCATCTTGTCAGCTTTGGGAGTTCTGCCATTAAAATGGCAATAAAAGAGCACAACAGGAAATATTTACTGCTGTCAGCAGAGCAAGAGATATACTTTCATTACATAATGTTAGAAACTGAGAGCATGTTCCCCTTTTAAAGAACATTTCCAGTCCAAAAGGTTGATATAAGCATTCAATATATTTATCAGCATGCCTTTTATGAAAATATCACAGACCAGGATTGTCAGGTTGTTGTTTTGTGGGTTTTTTGTTTTGTTTTGTTTTTAATCCATTTCTACTGAAAACTGAAGTGAAGCTGGCTTAAAACCTAATGCTGTGTAGCTGGCTTCACTCTCAGTTCTTTTCATCTTTAATAGAAGCATTTCCTTCTGCATAGGATGGTCACCCATTTAATTATATGGTGGGGAAAAAAAAAGCAAAGGAAAACTCAGCTGTGGAGAAAAATCTCAATAGAAATGTAATGAGTACTCCTGCCAAGAATCATTTACAAAACTTCCTATTCAACGCTAACCATCAGAAATGGGACATCCACAAATCCATCTGTGAATCTGGAGATAAGAAGCTGTTATTCAGTACCCAAAGCATTCTGTTACTGGCCAGTAGCAAATCCACCACTTCAAATTAGCGGTAACAAGATATACGATAGCGTTTTGAACTGCAACAATTAGAGTCCCCTAAGCTGGTGAACTCGCTGCCTTTGTGTCCTCAGATCTGCCCTCCTCTGTGAGCTTAATATCATTCATTAGGTTCTGAGTGGAGAAAGGCAGAAATGGGGGCACAAACTCAGCCATCCTGATGCTATTATTCAAACAACACAAAGAGCGTAAGCCCAATAGAGCTATAAAAACACTCAGTGAGATAAGCATGCCAAGGCTCTCCCTCATAGCTGGATTTTTCCCTTTTGTAAGCGATAAGCTAAAACAAGGCAGACCACAAAGTCTGGAGAATCCAGACTGATAACCACATATTAAAATGTTTACAAGGCGAAACCACAGTGGAGAATTCTAATGATGAACATTGTAGAAAAGAAAGAGAAGCGCTAGCCTTTTTAATTCTTTTTTAATACCTACTCTCCCAGCTGTCAGATGCTCTTCTACAAGTCCACAACTGCACTGTAGACTGCAGAATGGTATTCTGTAGTCTTTTCTAGAACTTCCAGGCCCCTAAGGCCCAAGGAAAGGAGGAAAGGGAAAAGACATTGTCTTTCCAGCTGAAGATATTTGGAGAAGACTCTTCAGTTTCTGACAGCCATCTGGTGGGAGATTAAATCAACCTGAAGTATTTTGCTTCTAGAAAAACATCAAGCCAACCAAAAAGCAACAGTTGAGACTTCAATAAGGATTGGACTGGCATAATGCCCATCTTTGGATGACACCATCTTACTGGGTGTAGAAATACAAATTTTTACAATCTTTTTTTTATTTTTCTATCATAACTATGACTCTATTTGTACTTTTTTTCCTACTGGATCAAAAAAAAAACCCACCAAATATATTAAGATCGAACAAGAATTGCTTCAGTCAGATGTTTGCAAAAATCTGTGTCGATAAAGAAAGTGTGCTAAAGCCTGAAGTCTGTACTTACGTATTGGTGTTAATGCAAGGATCTCAGAGAGCTTCACACCCCTCACCTACAAAATAGAAAAGATTTTATGATATTATAAAATACTCCAATGATTTAGATGCAGGCCTGAGTTTGGTTCCATCTGCCCAGAGCAGCAATTATGGTGGTTCTGCAAAGAGAAGCCCCCAGGGCTTTTCCCTTGATTCCTCCTTCTCTCTGGTCTCCAAAAATCAGTTTCTTTTGACTCTGCCCTTCATTTTGTATGCATATCTCTTTTTGTGTGTTGGAACAGGACACTCGACAGCTTACAGCACTTTCTGCTTCTCTGAGCTGACAGAATACAATTTGGTTTGTCCAGTGTTTGCACCTGGTGATTAGCACTGACCAGTATAAGAGTCCTGTTGTTTGCTGAGCGCCCTTTGTTTTGGTTTTCAGACATCCCAGCACTTTCTACCGGCCTTGGAACAAGAGAGAGCAGAGAGCAGCCACCTGAGCACTCCCCAAGAAGGCTACACACAACAAGGAGTAAATCCACTCCTTGACACTGGGCACAGAGATACACACGTAGCCATAAACACAAGCCGATATGGCAAGGGGTCAAAGGGGAGAAAAGCCGGCATTCCCATCACTTCAGGATTACTTGCCTTTCCTGAGGACAGAGAGAGCCGAGCTGGCTTTGGAAGGCTGGAAAGGCCTCTCTGATCCAAGCCCTGCTGCACCCTGGCTGCATGCAAGCACTCATAACCAGCACTGAAAGCACGTTTTGTGGACCCTTCTTGACAACATGTTGCAGAGACCCAGTTCACAAAGCTGTGTGCAAAATCTCCTTGCTCTCCTTCTCATAAGAATGAAAGAAGCACAAGGATGGCTGAGGCACAACTGCTCACTGACTCTCGATCTGCTGCTATTTATGCAGTGAGGAAGCAAATGGAAGAATAAACATTAAACGGACAATAACAAGAAAATCACTCATCCAGCATGCACGTAAAAACACACAGCTTGAGAGAGCAATTCATTCATCCTGTTCTGACCCTCAGCACCAAATCACAGCAACAGCCTTCAGCCTTCTGCCCAGAGGGCAGCACTGATGCATGCCAGCGTCAGCTGCGGCTAAAGACGAGCAAAGCAGCAACCACTTTACAAGAAAGCAAGCACTTCTACTGACCCAAATGCTAAGTGTATGCTATGATCCACCATGCATCTCTGAAACTAAGCATTTTGGCACAGCAATGCTCAGACTCACCACACAAACTTCTCCTTTCCCCACTCACACATCCCTCAAATGCTCTCCCGCTGCGTAATCCAAAAGGCAGCTCAGTTCAGTCTCGTCTCATATTATCCCATATCTAGAATAAATCCTTCTGAAACACAAGGAAATCATGAGGGATCACACGTGGCTCTGGAACTTGCAGGAAAGCTTATATGCCAGGTAATGCGACGTGGATTGGTAACAACTAAGCTACAGACAAAACGAGATTCTGTTGCCCGATACACAGCACTCATGGTTACCTAGGAAAGATGTTCTATGAGATTCATGATCACATGCCACAGAGTTAAACTGCGGAGAAAAAGCGTGCTCCCAATGCAATACTTTGTGCATAGTGTAATAAATGGCAGATAGAAGGTGCATCAACCTTGCCAGCAGCACCAAGTTTCACCTTCCACTGGTATAAAACACAAGCAATATTATAAAACCAATCCAAGCAGGCTCTCAGGAGAGCAAGTCGTATTCAAATGTAATCAAGGCAATAAGAAATTGTCCTGTGATGTCTATTGGCACATAGTCATAACGCCCCGCTCAAACACAGTAAAACATACATTGATTTGGGTCTTTTAGGCAGGTTAAGATGGTTGCTTTAAAAGTACAGGAGGGCCTTCAGATTAATACGATTAAAATTAATTTTCACTGTGTTGGATGAAGAAGTTGTGTGTGACAACGCAAAGCCATTCAGATCGCCATCCTCCAGAATGGCATTTAAGAGGTAATATCACTGAGCAAATATATGCCCACTCATGAAGTGCTACCCACCATACTCCATAAATTAAAATTAATTAAGCTGAAGCACCATCTTGGTCGGGAACAGAATTTGCATCTGTAAATGTAAGATGAATAATTGTGCAGTATTTTTGCCAAACACTTCCATTAACCTTTACTTGACTTGCGGCACCTTTCACCTCTCTCACACTTCTTAAAGGGAAAACTGAAAATGCATAAAAGTGCTTTAAGTAGTAATAGTGGGGAAAGCTGTGTGTTTCTGATCAGGTGCGACTCAACGCTGCAGAGATATGCAGGGAATTTCCTATTTTCTAGGAGTTCAATTGCTCTAAATTTAGTTGGTAAAAGTAAGATCAAATATCACTAATATTCACCAGCCTTTGTATTTTACTGGCAAAAGTACTGCCTGCAAGACACTTAGGGGATAATGACACAATAGAGTAGAAAAAATAACAGCCTTTAAGCTAGATAATTCTGTATGTGGATAGACAGATGAAATAAAATTTCACACCATTAAATGATCAGGAAAGTGACAGGAAAGGTTAAAGTAAAGAAAGCAATGATCTGTTTTCTAGCCAAGAAAAGCACCGCTTTCAGAAAGAATCAGAGATTAATGCCCAGGAAAGGGGAATAAGGGAATGCCTGAAGGAGAGCGCTGGGAGGATGAGTGTGTGGTCAGCAGTGATAGCACTGCATCAGCTGAACATGTCCTCCTCCATTTCCAACTGCATTGTGCCGTCCCCCAGTGTTCTGCAGGGTGAGGTAGAGCAGGGGCCTATTTGGCTATGAAACAGTCAGGGAAGGAAAATACTTTGGAAAACATGGGAATAGATCATTTGGATACAGAAAGGGAAAAAAAAAAAAAAAAGGGAAATAAAAGAGAATGACAAAAACAGGAAGAAAGATTAAAGTTCTGTAATTACAGCAACAGGAACGTCAATACAGAATTGATTAAAACCTTAAAAAGTGGTAAAAATGAAAGTTTTCCAGCAATTTCTGTGGAAATGATCTGTTTTCTTCATATGCACAAGAGAAAAAGAGACTGACAGTGGTTGAGCACAGTACAGTGCACACAGCCTATGGCACAGGGCAGCAGGTTTCCATGCAGCAGATGACCCCAGCATTCCTCTTGCAGTTGTAATACAGTAACACAGAGCACAGAACGTACCTAGGGGGCACACAGTTTACTTTTTATTACCTTCTGTTTAAAGGCAGCAGGTGGTTTTCTTCCCTTCCACCTTTTATTAGACTATTGAATTTTATGCGATTACTTCATTGCAATTAAAAGGTACATTTCTCACCCCAGTGTAACCTCCATCTCGTTACATCCACTCATTCAGCAGCCTTTATTTAAACATCATCTCATTCACCTTCTCAGGAAGAACAAACAGCGGACTTCGCTCCTTTCTAGCCACGTTCACAGCACCTACATTCACTGAACTGCTCTGGTAGCAACAATTTTCTTAGCAGTTGCTGCACAGAGTGTACCTGTTCATCACATTTCAAATGCCACTTCCTGTCTGCAGTGCTATTTTCAGTTTCTTTTACACAGCAAGCCTTGATATTTATGAATAATACCTCTAAAAATGCCTCAGGGTAACCAAAAGATTTCCATTAATTATCTCAGTAAGAACTGAAGAAAGAAGAGCAAATATATTATCTGAATGGAAGCACGCAATCAAAAAGGCCTTCCCACCACTGCAATTTCAAAAAGTCTTACAAAAAGCCTAACAAAATTAATTTGAGATGGAGTTTAAAAGGGGGATAGGGTAGATGGGAAAGCAGAGAATAGGTCCTGTTACTTCGGCATTTATACAACCTTATTCTTTGTTACTCAGAATCTTTAGGCAGACACTTCTTTTCAATTTTCTGAAGTAATTTTCTATTATTTCAGAATGTAAAATTTAAAATAGAAAAATAAAGTCTTGCCTTCATAAGCCATTCCACAGAGCTCTTAGCTTATTGTGAAATAACTTGCGGCAACAACTCTGTTAATTGAAAATATAGGGAAAAAAAAAATCAAAGCTAAACATTGAATCACCCAGTTTGAGTCACCCAGTTCCAGAGGTTCTACCTTCTTTTGTATCACCTATATTATCATTAGATCTGGTTGAAAAGTACACAGGACAACTCAGTGATGCTCTGAAAATATTTAAGACTACACTTAAATTCTTCCTTAAATAGCACTGCCATTGTGACCCACAGTGTAGAGCAGTGAAATGACAAGGCAAGTCCAACAGGCAGCAACTACGGCAATGCCAGAAGACAGGCACCTCTCCTACTGAGGTCACCAACCATAAAGATCTGAGCTCAACCAGTCTAAATATCTTCATGGCTTAACAGAGATGGCCCAACATCACAGTCTTTGACAGAATTAAAGAAAATAACTCTGTGCAAAAGTATTTATCTTCCACACAGCATTTTCCACTCAGGAATCTCTAAGAAATCTAGTGAAGTTAGCCAAAAAGTGTTATTTCTTCTTAACTTAATACAATTAATTTATCACACCAGTTATTAAAATAATGTTAATTTTGGACTGCAGAAGGGATTCTATAGCACTCTTTAAACGTTATATACTGTCATGTATTGAATAAAACATTTTGCGTTCTTCTGAAAAGAGAAAAGAATTTATTTTGAGAGCATAAGATCTGATATCATACAGAAAAAACATCTAGCCAGCATTTAGGGTTTTTTTCCCCACTAACATGATTTAGAAACAAAACAGATTTAAAATAAAGTAAGCATCTTAAAGATTACTTTGATAATGCTAATATGCCCTTTAAAATTGGGTCCAGCTGGGAAATTGAAAAGGTGACAAGTGGAACCAACTTGTATTAGGCTGGCATGATACCAGGCGCTGGCATGGCCTAAATGACAGTTACAGCATCTGGAAAGGGCTTGATAAGGAAATCCTGTTACAGTGCACTGCTAGATTTTTATTTTATTGCTTTTCCTTCTTAAATTACATCTTGTATGATTTTAGTTTTGCCATTTCCTCATTTTCTGACAAAAAAAGAGTTTGTTCGTTTTTTTTTTAATTGAAATACTGTTCTGATTAAGCAAATGCTTATAAAATGGCTTCCAGCACTTATTTTTGGTAGAATGAAATTCTAATGTGAGCTAATCTGATCACTGGAAGATATTTGGCTGGGCATCCTTCCAGTCAGAAGTTTAAAATTGATGATAGCTGTTTACAAGTATTTTCCTACTGAGGTAAGCTCCTTAAATGGCCTCTGACCTCAATCCCCTCAGTTTCACTGGAACAATTCTGCCATAGCAACTGCATCTGTTGATGTTTTAAACAGAAAAGTAACAGGACAAAGGGCAAGATGGGGAAGTGATGAGAGACTACAGGGGTGAAGAAAAAAAATTAACAACCAGAGTCAGAGTACTTTGCCAAAGCTCTATATTCAGCTTATTCATTTCTATGATGTTCTCAAATACAGTTTTGCCCTGGTCTTTAATTAAGCTGTCCTGTGAGTTCACAGATTTCATGAACCTGGTGGGGCTGCCACAACTTAGTCAAAACAGGTAGAGCATTTCGTGTAGCCCTCTTGCCAGCTACATTTCTATTTCTGATTAATAAACCCAGTCTCTGACACCTATGACTTAACACAGGGATTTTCTGATCCAGAATTATATCGTGCTGCCAATAAAATGTTTGGGATAGATTACCTGAGAAGAAATTCACAGAATATATCTTTTTTCACCGTTCTGCGTGCTGGCTAATGACAACAGTAATGATCCAAATCTGAAACAATGCAAACAGAACAGAAAGTTAAGCCCTTACAACACATCCTAAAGAGCAAATTTCAGAGCCTACCTCCTCACAACTGAGTTAAGGAGAAGTGAAAAAAGATACGTATAAAATAATGTGAGCTATTGCTGTGGCTGACTTTTCTCAGCAAACAAGGTCTGTGGGTTGCACGTGGGTTCCTAAGGAATTCTCAGAAACGTTAGCCAATTTCAGTCAAATCTGTCAGATTAATTATATAGGGAACGCAATTATCTGCTCATTAACAAAAAAAAAAGATTAAAAAGCATGTAAGAACATTGCAGAATGTTGATGTGAAGACACCATGTTTTGCATTAAAAGTTCCTGTGAGGTTATATAAAGAACCTGCATGCTAGAGAGTCCTGGATGGAGAAGGCAGTCAGAATAGAAGACACTATTCCAAAGTCAGATAACCATTAGATGCAAGCCTACAGGAAGACAAGCTTCATTAAATCAGCGAAATTCTCTGTTATGCTGGACAATTCTGACACTGATATCAAGGCGTACTACATGACACTTGTCATTTTGGTAGGGTTTTCATCTCTTCAGCTTGCAATCCTCTCAGCTTGAGAGGCATTTCAGCATAAGGAGGATCTTCAGCCTCAGCCATCACAGTTTCTCCATATCCAGGCTTCAAGAAAACCCTCACCTCCTCACAACATAATGATTTTTCCCAACTGTGTTCTGGAAAAGCAGTGCCCCTGCTCCTCAGCAGCCTCCTTCAAGTCAACCTTCCTGGCAATGGCTGGGTATTCATGTGAACCAGTGGTCTTCTGAGGCTTTTGAGGAGCTTTCAAAAAACAGGCTAAATGTCATAGGAAAATTCCAAAGCCACTTTCAAAATAAGTGAATAAAATTGGAATTTCTCTTCTGCGAAAGATTTCACAATTCGAAAACTGCAATACTTAAATTTTCTTAATTTTTTTTTTCCTTGTGTTATTTGAATTTACGTGTCAGAGAGACGGAGATAAAAATAGGGCTGTGTTGTTAGCTAGCTGCCATTCATCACAGGACACCAGAATCTATAAACAAGCAATCAAAAACCTGTCAAACTTGATGGGAAGAATATGAGAAATTTCAGAAGGTATGGTTCTGTATTCTGATTCACTGTTGGATTTTTAATTTATCTCAGCACCTGCTACAGTCAGATGCATTTCGCATTTCAACTGCATGATACTTCACCCAGCTTAGAGCACATTTGTGCCTGTAGCTCCTGCCAGGTGCAAGTTAAGGTAGAATATTAACCAGAGTCCAAAAGAGACTGCATGGTTAGTTCTAACTAATTCTCCAGTATAGTTTTATGTAAATATTTGTCCTAAAGCATTGATTTAGCTAAACATTTGTACAGCCAACATTCTTCCTGGCACCCCGCTATCATTCATTGATTAATATTCACTTCATTTTCCTATGAAGTAGAGAAGGTATTTTACTTAACTACAGAGAATAAACGACTGACTTGCAGAAAATCAGTAATTCAGTGAAAATGCAAAGAACAGAACCCACATCTCCCGACTGACTCCTTCTCCCTCACACCATCAGCCAGTAACAAGATCAAGAATCCACATTCTGAAGTCATCCATCTTTAGAAATAACCCGGAACTACATATTTCTCTACCCAGGAGTATATTTTCACCGTTGTCAATCTACTTATTGCATTCTGTTTCTCATTTCAAGGAGCAAAAGATTTTAGTGTAAGATAAGATTTGTAAAATGTCTAACTAAAGTAGCTGCTTCAGCTACCTGTTTAGATTTTGAAAGGAATGTTTAACAGCAATTTATTTCTCCCTAAAGCAACACGGAAGGTTCCTTATTTTTCCATAATTTATTTTTTTTAATAAAGTCCTCAAGTTTGTAATACAAATGTGCTTAAGACAGAAGATGAACAACATTGCCAAGTATTTTCTTGCTGAAGATTCACTGAATATTCTTAGACATCAAGGCATAGGCAAGATTCAGAGTTGTTCTGACACTCGGAATCCTACATTCAGAGCTCTTCTCAAGTTTCATAAACAACTAATAATTTTTAAAGGAGAAATGCTTTAGACCTTTTGTTGTTGTTCCTAATCTTTTGCTTTTAACCTTCACCAGATGTAATTATTTTTAAATGCTCATCCTTCTTATTGCTCAACTACAAATCTTTATTTACCTTCTTCTCTAGCTTACACTTGAGACTAATTATTTTCCATAAAATTAACTATTCCACTCTTAGACACATTTACTGCAGAAAAAAAGTTCAACAGATCAAAGTTGTTTAGCCATTAAAAAAATAAAGTTTCCTTGAAAAGAACTTTTGTCCATAAAATTAAAAGTTCTTAGCTTTCTTGCTCTTAGAAAGAAGAATGGCAGATTTGCCACACTTCCTTTTGTTAAAACCTGTGAAATATTGACAAAACTAAAGGAAATTCGAGCCACTGGAAAAAAATCTATCAAAAAAAAAACTAGAAGGAAAAATGTAGTGGAGAAAATAAATTGTAAAACAACAGGTTGAAAAGGTAAGGTGACAAGACAGATTACAAAAATTCTTACAATTTTAAAATCCATGATCCTCAAATTAGAATAAAAGGAGGAACAATTTCCCCAGGAATAACAATTAGATGGACTAACCATTTAATAAATTATTTTGTATAAATGGAAAAAATATATATATATCAATATATTCTTCCTGAAGATGAGCATCAATTAGCTGCAGAGTTCAATCACAATTGACAAATAAACAGGTTGCGATAATTTCTTCCCCATCCATTTTCATTTATCAAATCATTTTAAAAGTGACAAAGCAAACATGCAAAGCTGGTAATGAATATGAAGCTTCATCAGCCCCATAAGCCCGATTAAAGGAAGTCATTCTCAAGTTAATGTCAATGGAAATATCATGGAAACATGACTGCTTGTGATATTTTCAATGGAAATACCAAACAAAGAACTATCCAAATATTACTTCTCCTGTAAATATCATAAGGATATTTGCTGCTCAGATCAAAGGTAGAGGATAAAATAGAAAAGAGGAAGAACAGTACAGAAAAAAAGAAAGTAGGAAAACCTGAGGAGCAGGCAGTGGCAGAGATCGCTTTGAGGATACAAATCTACAGAAGAAGCAAAAGTTCTTGGGACATCCAACCAAACTGTAAAGGATGGATACGATTGAGAACTATGCAGGAAATAAGTAAACAGGAAGCAAGCAGAGAAGACTGAAAGATTACAGCGAAGGTTGGAAAATTGTAATTCCCAAAGGGAAAATGTATCGCTGGTTCTGGGTTGAAAAAAGAGCAGGAGCACTGGGTGAAATTGTCAGATTGAACACAAAGCACAGTTCTCATCATTTCTTAACAATCACGTTACTAAAGAAAACATCTTACTGAGATATTAACGAGTGCTACTTGTTGATTCTCTGCATGATCTGTTCTCCCTTTCCTCTCTCCTACGCTTTAAGGGTGAGGGACCAAGACCTTACAGAAACTCTTCATCCCCCAAACACCAGATGATAATAACAGTAAGGTACACCATAAAATTGTTATTTGCCATTAATATCTGAAAGAGAAATCCATTTGGAAAGGAAGAAAAAATCTTCCTACGTGTCTGATCACGAGTACTTCACAGACTTGCAGGGAAGTGGCAAAGGATAAGTAGTGAAACAGTTACAAACAGCTTTCACAATGAAAGAGAAACAGAACAGGGACTTGGTGAAGTGAAAAATAATAATTTACTTAGACTTCACTTTCAAGAAACTGCTTACTGTATCTTTTTCAACTGTTACTGCAATGAGAATAAACAACTCCAATCTCAATCAGAGGTCCCACTGCAAGAGGTGACTTTTAAAAAATTGTTAGAAAAAAGGAAAGTTAGTATTTATAGAGACTCGTTTCTCTTGCCTTCTATTTTGTCAGAAAGCAGAACTCTCCAGAATTAACTCGATTTCCTTGAATAATGGTATCAGGCAACAAACTAAGAGACTGAGAAGGAAGAAGCGTGCTGAGATTTGAGATGAGAATGAGAGGTGAGAAGCATTTACAGCTTTTGAGGGGTGATACACATTCACACACACACCTTCCTTACCTTAATCACATATATATGCAGTCCTTACTTCTAGCACACGTATGTAACAATCCTTACACATGCCACCAACTCAAACAAGTACATATATATTTTATCGTTTTCATGTACTTTTTTCAGCATGCATAATTTTCCTGACAGCTTTTTCTTGTCTATGTAAATATATTGCAATACTTATCTTGATATATCCTCTGAGTAAACCATCCCACAATCCAAACCATATTAACAAGAGACTGTACAGCCCAAATGTTTGTTGACTTTCTCAATCCATCCTACAGATGATAAAATTAGCAACGGACATCTTTGGATGCATATTTAAATGGTGCAGTTTTCAGATTCTGTACAGAAACAAGAAAAACTACAAAGAACAGTAGTGTTTTGTTTTCTTTTTTTACATGAACTCTTTAGAGATTATATCTGTATTTTTTTCCACTAAAACTATGATAAAAACATTAAAAAAAAAGTATAAACTAAAAAAAATACATTAAGAGAAGAAACTCCACATAGAAGTGAATATTATTTGTATTCAACTGTTGTAAAATAAACTAAATACTTCAATTTTGTAGCAAGGATTAAAGAAACATGACTGTACACAAACAGTGCAGGAAAATAAAGCCTTTTCAAAACTATCCTGATCAGTGAATGAACTGTAAATGGTCAAGGAGAAACTATTCCAAACACCACTGAGTTTCCAGGCCTAAGTCTGCAATTCCAGCAAAGAATTCTGCCTCCCAGTTGCTAACATAGGTATAAAACTAAAAATGCATTCACTTGTCATCCTTGCATTTAGGCAAAGTTAAATGCAAAGTTAATGATGCACAAAACCTAAATACAAATGAAATCACATCTTATCCTCATTTCCAGCCTCTCTCACATGAAAAACAGCAGATGAAGCCGACCTACTCTTGAAACGTGTTCAGGTACATAATATCTTCAAAAAGATTTCATTTATCACTCTGAATAAAAACAAATGTACTTGAATGACAGTCTTTGGTTTGTTTTTGTTTTTTTTTTATACGTACGTCTGCCTGCCCCAAGTTGAGAAAACAAACCAGGTAAAAAACAACTCAGAGAAATAGACTCATCTTAAGGATTCCAACTGTATGTGTTTTATTGATCCTCATGTTATGAGATGCCATTTAAGACAGAGCACATTCCATTGTAAAGCACATACTTTACTAGTTCAATAAACGTTTCTGTACTTTTATAAAAGAGCAAAAGCTTTAAGATTACATGCATTAAAAGCAGTAGCTGCTGTGTCATATACTTTGGTAATGGAGATTCATAATCCATTGACTGAACTGTCTGTTTCATCGATTCAGCCAAACTTTCTAATAAGATTCCTGTTCTCCAGATTGAACTATGAAGTCTAATAATATAATTCCATTCTTTTGGCATATTTTATCAATGCTTCTCCATAACTCAAGCCCCAATAGTGCACTACACAATTATCTTGTATCAATTATCAAGTATCTTGTAGCATGTGTTCAATTGCTATTCTCACAATTAGGAGAGAACTAATGACACCCTCGAAGGGAACCCAGGCAACCAATAATTTCTTCAGTTCAGCATAGGCTGATCAGCACACAAATCCTTTCAGCATGGCTTTGGCAGCCAGGTCACAGATCACACTCACATAATATACCAGGATTTGTTCCTCACTATTACTTGTGAAACTCAACAAAAGCTGAAGTCCTTGTTTCAACTAAGCTTCACCACGCTTGTGTTTTTTTCCATGTCATACCCCAAATTCGTTCTGCTGATACCTTGAGCACTTCTTCCTGCACCCAGGCACGTCTCAACATCCCACATTCACATCGTGTTTCTTCAGGCATCTTAAGAAACTTGACTTTCCTTTGAATTTAATGATTTAGCACTATTGAACTCATCAGGCTTTTCTTTGCAAGCATTTTGCTCACAGTAAGCACCTCAGGTCAAACTGAGCCTTTGGGGAAATGCTTTGGAATACCACCTTCAAGTTTGCTTTCTCTCTCCTTGCAGATCGACTCTTTCGTTCAGAGTGCTTTAATCCCCTGCAGATAAACTCAGCATGAATTGGGAAAGTGTGAGATCCTAGGGTCCGCTTTTCTAGACCCTGCCATTAATATTCAACCAAGGGACAAATTTATTGAAGCTCCTCTCATACAGGATGAAGACAGCAGAGCTATGACAAGTAATATGTCATATGATTTGTAAGGTCTACTTTTGGATACCCAGTGTGTGAACAATAAACGAAAAATGGGAGGCATCTCACCATGCCAACAGTGCTTATACTGGTACAAGTTGGGCCCAGCCTGCACAGCAATGAACGTTAAGTCAATGAATTAATAGATAAAAAGGAAAAAATCTCTATTCTGATGCAAATCACACTACACACATATGTGGTGGACGGGACTGAAGCCACTAAATACCTTTCCTGTTTTTTTTCACAGTATGGAAGAACTAGGAAACCGCTGTTTTGGTGTCTTCATTGATACTGACAGGCAGCTGTAAAAAAATTTATTTAATTATTTAACACATTTAGTGTTTACTTTAGTTCCTGCTTAATATCAGTCTGATACCAAGCAGCTGCCCTCATGAAATTCACTGAGGTTTGCAGCAGTAATACTCGCTGTAAGCATAAGAAAATAATAGCTACTTTGGTTCTCTTCATCACTGCTCATAAGGGAAAACACTTCAGTGATGTCAGATGGAGATGGGAATAGTTACCTCCCCTCTCCTCCCACTAATTTTGCAGTGGAAAGAAGGAAGTTAAATTGGTGTGGGTACTCCTGCCAGGAAGGGAACCGCTGTCACTGTGATCCCAAAGCTATTCCTTAATGCTGGGCATTGTGTAGAGCTCCACAACCACAGAACCAAAAACTAGAGCCTCAATTATAGTCCCAAGGTGCCATCTCTCCCCTCTGCCCCTCTCCACCCACTTATCAGTACTTGCAGAAGTTCAGCTAAAATAGAAGCACAATTTCAGCTTCAATAAAGAGGAAGAAAAATACAAGTCTTGGAGAGCCATCCTTCAAACTCATTCATTTCAAGAAACAAAATAAAATTTTAGTAAACATTGCAGTAAATAATACTGAATTTACTTTTTAAGACTGTATTTTTTAAATTTATAAATGGCAACTTGGTAAAAGAAACCACTAGCAGTAGGGAAGCAGCCCAGTATTTCTCAGCTAAAGAAAGATGTACCAAAGCACAGATGGTGCTATAAACTTTCCACATATAAAGCACGGCTTATTTTTACCATTTTGCACCTGCATATTCCCCTCCTAACAATCCTGCAGAAGAGCAACATAACAGAGTCCATTCCTCACGCAAAAAGCCCACTCCTAGCATTACTCATCCTCTCCATCCTCTCTCTATTATATTTGTGAATAGGGAGATGGACTGAGCTGCGAAAAAACAAATACACAAAGCATTCCAGCTGAACCACAAAGTGAAATTTTCTCCTCTTTCCATCTCCAGCTCTTGAGCTGCTGCACAGGAGCCCAGCAGACAGTTCCTGCCTGCCACAGGGAGAAGGGTAGGGCAGCAGCATGGCCCCCCAACTGCAATGCATTGGTTGGGCAAAGGCTGACAGCCCTGGTTTCCTTTCTGTCTCTTCCCTGTGTGCTGATTGCTCAGAGATACGGACCAGTCTTGGGCAATGGAATTTATGACAGCAGGTGCTTGATTTCATTTCTAATTCCTTGTGTACACATAAGCTTGCTCTAGCTAATTTAAGTGGGCATATACTAGGGCAAAATCCTGTGAGAACATCTGCAGTTTCAGTCCAATTTAATGGATTATTACATTTTAAGCTAACACAACATTCCTAGGTGATTTACACTAAACTGAAATAAACTTATTTTAGGCTGAAGTAAGAGTGGCAATGCAGTCTATTGGATTGGCTTAATGACATTGATTTTAAATTACATCTTAATTTAAAGAGGTACAGTAATGCATATGAACAAGCCCTAATGTTACATAGCAAGTAATGCTTTGAATACAAAGAGAACAAATATAAAAAGCAACAGACACTGCAAGATTGTACATCTCAGAGCTCAGCTCCAAATAGCTCAACATCAAATCTGATCTGGTAGTGGGTCAAGGGGAATAAACTTGCATAAGAAAGTAATTAATGTTCATTTCCATGTGGACTTGCCGTAAATTTTTATGCAAATTGACAAACTCAGTACTTCTAAAAATCTCAACAAAGCAAGGGGAAGGCCACATACAAGAGCCTGCTTATGTTTGGTGAAGCATGGTAGGGGGAGGTCATCAAGTTTATCACTATGGGGCTGATTCTAATGCTCAAAAAGTTTAAATTGAGATACCATCGATTTTCTACTAAAAAGCAATTGTGGAACAGAACCAAGAGAGACTGGGGCTTAGATTGTAATTTAAGTTATAAAGTTCTATGTTTTATTAATTTTTTGTTCTTTGGAAAATAAATTGCATAACGGTAAAAATAGAACATATAAAGGAAACCAAGTATTAACACATACTTCAGCTCAGTTTACTTAACTTATGCTGTGTTTCAAACAAAAGCTGTTATTAGCTATTTCTGCAATTTCTATGTCTCCCAAGATTTAGTTCATTATGTTGAAATGGAGTGCAAATAAAGTATAATAAAGAGAAAGCGGTGGTATAAAACATAGTGTCGTACTTGGAAGAAGACCAGCCTTATCTTTCTTCAGCAAAGCATACTCCATTTTCTTCTTAGAATGGGCCCATATATAATTTTAAGAGTTTAGAAATAAAGATTCCCAATTTAGTACCATTTTAATGCCAGCTGCTCAGTATTTCATCGTAGGCATTGTGATGGTGTAATATTGCAAGACAAGATACTCCTACTGCCTTTCTAATTCAGTCAAAGGTGGTGATCATAGACCTTACAAGTTAGCCTCAAATTCTGTGAGCTCTTTTCTTTATGTCCTTTGACTGTGAGTAAATACAACTTTTTAAGCAAATGAAAAATAACAACTAGAAAACCTCTCACTCCTTCTCTCCACAGATGTGCAGCAAATGCTCAGTCTTGTTCTCTCGTCTCCTTCCTGCTTCTGCAAAAGGATACGGAGTAAGGCACGCTCAGTTATCACAGCTAAGGGAAAATCCTTTAAGACTGTGAGTAATAAAGTAAAACAGAACAAGATCTAGCTCTCTGTACCATCCATGTCTTTTTCAGGAAAATGAAATATAAAAGGATCTAATTTTATTATATTTGCGACTCCTAGGAGAATTCAACTGCATTGAATTAGAATTTGAGTAAATTGGCCAATTAATATACATTAGATACAAGTCTCAGAGAAAAGTAAACATCACAGCAAACTACAGTTATCCTGTTTCTTTATTAAGTCTCCCCACTGCTCCATTGCACTAATCCTGGTTTATGGCTGCTTTGCATCACTGGAGCAGCACAAATTAGGCAGAGCACATCAGTGAGGGTGGCTTAATACTTTCAAGCAGAGTGTTCTTGGGGTTTCTTAACCTGCTTCGGTGCCTGACGAAGGAACTGTGCAGCTCAGAGGTGTATCCACTCAACACAACAAGTTGGATTAAAACTGGCTAACACAGCAGGCAGAGGTTATTAACCTAAATTCTTCAGCACTATCAACCCATGTGTTGCCAGAGAAAAATATGCTAATTCTTTTATCAGTTTCCTCTTAACTCTCTAGTTCTAAGTGTGGCATGACCCTACAAATAATCACTGCTGACTTCTGGCATCATAAGACGCAGAAATTGAGACCACCTATACTGTGCACAATGTCCAATATTCTGTAACTCTGAAAGCAAAAATAAGTCAGAGTTGTCTGTTCTGTAACATAAGGATGTTCTCAAAGCAGTGAAATCAACAGGTACTCTTGCAGCAGAGCTCCTCACTAGCTCTGAAGTGTAGACTTTTCTATATGTTTAGAAGCCTGCCACCCCAAATCTACACATCCACTTCCCATATAAGCTGTCTCAATTCAGAGAGAAAAGCAGTTCTGCTTCTCTTGGGAAGTCCCCAGGGGAAGATGAAAAGCCACGATTCAATACTTCAGCAGCGTGCGATGCCCACAGACACATCCCCAACAAAATCTATTTGCCCTATTTCAAACATGTTAGACCATAAAAACAGATACCAAACAACTGCACTCCAAGCCCCTTTGACCAAAGACAGAAGTACAGTTCTACAAAGATGCTTCCAAAGACCTTTTTAGAAACTGTAGTTGAAGTCACTTCTGTGTATAGCCAATAAAGCAGTTGAATTAACAAAGACACTCATTAATGAAGCAGCCCTTGAGGCTAGTTTAGCTAGGGAGCCTAAAAAATACTGCAAGAAGAGCAAAAAGGAGACCAGGGGAGAGCACAGCAGAGTTCAACCTCAGCTACCTACCCCAACCTGATATCATTTCATGGGCTCTCTCCAGTGAGATAAATGCATAGACACTCAGAAAACAGATACTGGAGTGGTGGACATAAGCCCTTCTTTGTTTCCACAAACTGGGCACACAATCATGCTCATCTCCTCAACTAAATCATTCTTGTTACTTGCTAATTCCGGGAGGCCAAGAGAGTTCAGTCCCAGCCTATTTGTTTTGCCTGTTTCCCTTCAACTGTTTTTTTTTACCAGTCAGATGCTCATTTGTCATTTACATTATTACTCAGATAACAAGCATCTCTAGGAGGAAAATAATTAGGGCAGAAGGCAAGCCATCTTCTGAGCATGTTCTGCACTTGCAGCCTGCTCCTGTGGGAAAGCTGACATACCCTGCATTTGAATTTTGAAACAGATCCAGCAAGGTAAAATAGTATCAGAAGTTCAAGGGTTTGAGCTGTAGCCAAGAAAAAGGAAAGTTAGCCAAGGTCTTATACAAGCACATACACAGTATGTGACTAAAAGCAATAACCTCCATTCATCTGAGGGAAGGCAAGCAGCAGACAAGAAAATCCTGCTAGCTGCATGGCTTTGCCTAGACACAGCAGAACTCAAAACAGTGTGAAAGAGCGGTATGCTTTTGTCTTCCCAAAGAGGTCTGACCTGAGACATTTGATTCTTATAAATGCACACAACCCCATGTGGAGCACAAACCATTTTGCAACGCTGCCCAGTACACCAAAACCAAGAAAAATCAGAGCAGAAGTAAAATAGCAAGGTGGTGAACAACAGCCATTTTTAACAATTGTTTACAATAGAGTGGGTGTAGGACTCCAGGGAGGTCTGGGATGTATAGCTCTGAGCCTTCCCACATCTCCTGTGTTTGTCAAGATGTATTTACACACAGTTCTCAATAGGGTGATTTATGCTGCTTTTATCAGCTTGTCATCAGGAAATGCAAAAGCTGAGTCAGTTCCCAGCTGCAAAGGGACAGAGAGATTGACCTCATGTTGCTGTCGGTAGCAAGCAAAGATCAAGGAAGGCCATGTAAAGTTCTACTTTACAGGTTTTGCTATAGAGATGTAACATAGTACCAATATTGAAGCAAAGAGAAAGATGCCAAAGCATGGTTTAAACCAGAGCCTGGAGGAGCATGAAACCACTCCAGCAAAGCACATAGCCTCAAAAAGAGATCCTTGGAAAGACCTGGTACCATAACAAGCACCTCTCAGAACTGCCTCTTATTTCTAAACTGCCTCTTCTACCTTAACGAGGTGTCCCACTTCTGTTCAAGGAACATAAAAATGTGAGTTCTGCACTGCTTGCAACCCAGGATTTCCTCTGTGCCCTCCAGAAATGAAACAGTTTAAGTTACCATCATCTTTCTTAAAAAAAATGGTCTAAATTCTGAACTTCTCCAACTAGGTGATTCTCATTCCCATTTTGTACAAGAAAAATTTCTTATTGTGACAGAGCATTACTGAGGCTCATGAGGTTCCAGAGTAAGAACGCTGAATTTGATTTAAACTTGAATTTCTTGTGAACAGTTCTAACACTAGAAAAAAAAACATAGGTATTTATTTTGGTAACCCTAAGGAAAACTTGACAAAGCAGCACAGAAGACTTAAAATGTATTGGTGATATCACAGCAAGTTTGGAGCAACCTCGAAAAACAATTTACAACCACATATGTTGGAAATAAGGTCCTCAGACAACTAATGGCTCCTTTAAAAGCATAATCCAGTGTTTTCAATGAAAATATCATATCTCATGAGTTTGGTTGGCATTACCAAAGGACTTGCAATTGAGAAAAGATGAACATAAGTAACATTGTTAAAGATAAAAATAGACTGTGTTAATGGATAAACAAATAGAGTAGCTTGATGGGGTTTGTGTTGTTCCTTTGTTTTCAGCTTGCTTCAAACAGCAGAGTTGGATTTAGGTTTCAATCATTTATCCTTTGCTATTAAAGAACCAAAAGAAATCTTTTATCTTAAAGGAGACTTCCTATTGTACGTTAAAGACGCGAGCGATAAGAAAACAAAGTCCATAAAAACACGTTGTATCCTGTTAGTAACGCGTGAAAGGTGTGAAATCAACACGTCATGGTGTCGCGTGCCACATGACAGAGCCAAGATTAGGCAGCTGGTTTGCCTAAGCACACTGCTGAAAAACAAATCACACTCACAGCATTCACACAGACAGCCATAGCCCCGTTTTTGGACAAGTTTTAATCTCACTGAGCAGACTGCCAGTCGAGGCTGGATCTGAGGGCCCTGTAACACATTATGCATTGCCACACATTAAACCCTTGCTGCTGTTTAATTTGTTTTGAAGGTGCCATCTAAAAAGGCAGCATTGATGTACATTCCCTTCTCTTGGAAAACAGTAGGATCAAATGGGCCATGTATTTCTAGATGTGCAGGTCAACTGTGTGTACGTACATGTGTGAGCAACCCCACCCCTAAATATGATTTTCCTATCATCTGTATCAACATCAGTATTCACCAGCATCAATTAACGTTACTTTGGGCTGGCAGCCCTTATTAATGTTTTATCACAGCATTTTATATGCATTTCAGAGAGACAAATAAGTATGCTAATAGGAGATCAAAATTGCCAATTTATATCGCTATCAGAAACACCTGCATGGAACATTTCAAGAATAAAACAACCAATCCTACATACAACACATCCATCAAAAAATGTGTTAAAGTGGGGGAAAAAAATGCTACTTTGGAACTCAAAAACACCCCTCTACCAGAATTGCACTCCAAGATCTTCAGGCCTTGGTCCCTTGTAAAACTGTTACACTGGCTTTCCAAACCTAAAAGAGTACATCAGAAAACGCAGTTATTACTGCTCTTTACTAAATAACTTCTTGCTCTGCTGCAAGAATTCTGCAAAAGCTGTACATAACTTATCTATGGATGACCCACAAGTTCACCCAGCAAACACTAGATGGTGGTGTGATGCACTACATTCTTCTGATAGCAGACTGAGTCATTGCTTTGAGGAAAGCAAAGTTCTCTATCCAACAGACTCCAGCTGAAATAGTTGGGATGGTTGATTTCAGAGGGAGAAAAAAAAATAACCCATAACTCAGCATTTAAAGAATTTCACCTAAGGCAATGGACTTACGATTGTGAAATTGGAAGTTAAAAGCGTTCCTTTTACATCTCTTTATCCTTTAGATGTCTTCCATCCAAAAAGACTTAGCACTGATGCTTCCAATTTTTGAAGGGAAAAAAAACCCTGAAAAGTATGGTTTAAAAATGGTTTTATTTCAAACTTTTATGAGAAAGACCTGAAAAATGTGCAGAAAAAAAAAAAAAGTAACTCTGTAAGTTAGAAATGCCCAACTTCTGTAAATTTAGATAGAAAACTTTGAAAAAGAGCTTTAATTTCCAAGGCATGCAGCACTCTGAACGCTAGGGCTTTCTGAAATAGGAACCACTTGTGCAAAGCTTCCACACCTTTAGATCCACACCGCTTCCTCCAGCTGTATGGCAGCAGGACTCTTGAGCTATACCTGAAGAATCTCTCACTGCTGCCACCAGCACTAACGGCTAAAGGAGAAGCAAAAAAAGGCAAAGGCACAGCACACACTGCAATGGAAGGTGAATCTTCAAAGAAAACTGAGCCAAAGAAATCTTATATGCGCTACTCCAACAATTCCAGCTTGTGCTTTAATACCATCTACAGAATGATCTCCTAGAAAGGAGCAGAGGAGAGCCAAACCATCTCTCTTCCCTTACTCTTCCCAGGTCACACATTGAAAACAGTGTGTTTGAAGTAGAGGAAAGAAAAGAATCTGTTATTTCTTTGTGATTACCCACATATCTGTCGCTGGGAATTGAAAGGAGTGAGGTCACTTTTCTAAACATCAGCTTTAACTATTGAGTGATCTGCACGTGGAAATTTAAATATCATTATAGAAAACAGTAAAAAATTAAAAATGAAATATCTTACTGAGTACTGTTTTTTTCACTTCCAAATGATAGGGGGGAGAAATTTGATTCGTTTTTATAAAGTTCATTTGCATTTGTTCTACTTTCATCTTGAACAAGAAAAGTCTTAGGTTTCCATGACTGTCAGACCATTTTAATGAGTTGAAGAAAGTGTTTTCTCATAAATTATTCATTTCTTTCCTCTCCTATTTTTTAGTTTCTTCTCTTCTTGCTACACTATATTAATATTCTACAACCTGTGTAACAAAATCCTTCTTTTAAAACTACTGCATTTGATTTTTCCACCAAATAAGTATAATAAATTGAGTGCTGAATAGAATCCTGCATGCAATTTCAATGTACTGCATACAATTTCACTCTTTTTCATCAATCCTCCTGTTCAATTTCTTTTTTATATGTTGGAGGATAGGGTAAGAACAACGAGGGTGGAATCCGAGACTAACGAAGGAGCCCCAGAGAGTGAGTGTTCAAGAAATGCATGGTAGCTTAAAAGAATCACAGAATGGCCAGGGTTGGAAGGGACCTCAAGCATCATGAATCTCCAACCCCTCTGCCGCACACAGGGCCACCAACCTCCCCATTTAATGCTAGACCAGGCTGTCCAGGGCCCATCCAACCTGGCCTTGAACACCTCCAGGGATGGACGGGGCATCCACAGCCTCTCTGGGCAGCTGTTCCAGTACCTCACCACTCTCTCTGTAAAGAACTTTCCCCTGACATCCAACCTAAATCTTTCCTCCCTCAACTTAAAACCGTTTCCTCTTGTCCTGCTGTTATCTGCCCTTTCAAAGCGTTGACTCCCCTCCTGTTTGTAGGCTCCCTTTAGGTACTGAAAGGCTGCAATGAGGTCATCCCACAGCCTTCTCATCTCCAGGCTGAGCAAGCCCAGCTCCCTCAGCCTGCCTTTGTGAGGGAGGTGCTCCAGCCCCCTGATCATCTTTGTGGCTCTCCTATTTGGTAACTTGTGGGCCAGTGCCGCAGACATCACATGCTTCAAACAAAATCTTATTATCAATAAATATCTAGATAGATAAATCAATGAATCAATCAAATCTGGCTACTATGGGAAGAAAAATCACTGAACCAATCTAATGATCTTATTATGTCCTGCAGCATGAGAACTAATAGTCTGGTAATTTTATCCCAGCTAGTGGAATAACAGACGCTATTCTTGTATTCATGATAAATGAATTTACCACACAAGTGATTTAGAATCTTAGTGGTACTAAGAGAGATGAAGGAGTCTTTGCCAACAATAAATGACTCCATTGCTTTTGGCTAAGTTGAACAGACTTTCAGAAACATGCTTCCTTCACATACTATTTATTATAAAGACATTCACAGATAGTGGAACTTTAACACAAAATAAGCAGCCAAACAATTTGAGTAAATATTAATGCTATGTATTAGTCCTTCAAAAACATTCACATCTATCAAATATACACTTGGAAGGTTATACTTTACTCTAAAGTGATCACACAACTCCCAGAAGGAGATGCTGAGCTGAATTGCTCAGAAATATATCTTGGTTCCATGAAATGATCAGGAATTGCCTAAAACTAACAACTAGTACTCAGACTTCAACATCTTCACTGCTCTGCCACTTTGAAAATTATCGAGTCCTGTTATTTCTGCTGATTTAGACTCATCTATATTCTATGGCTTGTTGATAAGAGCAGAGGCTAC